>NW_027256881.1:20490845-21115845 GCF_029215685.1 Pituophis catenifer annectens
CATCCCTAAACTGGAGTATTTAGATGTATTAGGATTACAATTCCCACATTTTCATATTAGTGGGTGTAGCCACCATATATCTAGAGTGCTTTAGATGGAGGGGGCTGTACAACAAGTTTGTCATATTTAATAAACTTGTGTATGGACCTCACAGTGCTCCAGTAATTAGAACTAAATCAGCTGCCATTATGGTTGGTCGGATACATACATTACACAGTGTATTTGTTTTTGGTTGAATATTTTGGCTTAGTGTTATATGTGAACCAGAGCACTATAGTTTATAGAGGGACAGGAGACCCTCAGGAAATCCCAGAACAAGGCTAGATTGGGAAAAATTTAAAAAGCTACCAAATCCACAAGGTATCACAGCGAAGGCTCAAAGGAAACATTTATCTGCCGTACAAGAAAGCCTTTCTCCATTTGTAGCTACCATTTGAAGTCGGGTCTTGAGAATCCAAAGTAGACCCTCTATTACAGTGTTTCTCAACCTTGGAAGCTTGAAGATGGGTGGACTTCAACTCCCAGAATCCCCCAGCCAGCACTGCTGGCTGGGGGATTCTGGGAGTTGAAGTCCACCCATCTTCAAGCTTCCAAGGTTGAGAAACACTGCTCTATTTTTTCTGTTACTTTCCCTTATATAAATGGCATCCAATCGCTTTATAAAACTGCATAACTGTATTTCCCCCTAATTATATTTAAAATAAATCAATAGCATAGCAAAACCAGTTCTTCTGAAGCCATACAAAACTCCAGTCCCGTTTTAAAGGGCAATCCAGAACTCGCTTCGCACCTCCCCTATGCACGGGGCATATGAAACCGCCTCGCGCATGCGCTGAAGGAGCCCGTACTTTTCCTCAGGCGGGGCGCTGACGCGTTACGCACGGAGGTAGAGGGGCGGCACGCGCATGCGCGTGTGGGCACAGCGGCTGCTGCGGGATCTGGGGCTGCTGGGGCCACAGGCGCCATGTCGGGCCGCTCAGTGCGGGCAGAGACCCGCAGCCGCGCCAAGGATGACATCAAAAAAGTCATGGCGGCGATCGAGCGCGTTCGCAAATGGTGAGGGACAGGAGGGAGGGGTCGTGGGGGGGAGGGGTCTGATAAGGGGTCAACCAATCCCCGCCGAATGCGGCCTTGGTGACAGCTAAGCAGCCAACTGGTGGCAGGCGTTTATTTTGGTGGGTGGGGCTTTTGCGAAACGGCCAATCATCTTGTAATAACTGAAGTGGCCGGGTGCGGGGAGCTGTGCGATTTGTAGTGCAGGCAGTGGGACCTGTCACATAGTTTAGATTGACGTGACGCTACACCAGTCGAATCCCAGGGGAGCTAAAATAGTAGGGAGCCGGGTTGCTATAGGAATTGGCGGGCCTACCTGCAGCTGCCTGCCTCATCCAGCTGCTTGGAGGTGGATGCGGGCAGGTGGGAGATTTCTGCTTGTTGGCCCCACAAGTTTTGTATGCATAAACAGGAAGGGGAAGAAGATTTCAGCCCATCTCGATTTTTAAAAACCTGTAATTGTGTGACGTTAGCAATCTGTGCAATAACCTTGAAAGGTAGGCCAAATAGTAGCATCTCCATAATTCAGAGGTGAGAATTGAGAATATAGGGGCTCATTAGCAAGAAACAGAGCCTCCATCTTTTAGAGCAGTGTTTCTCAACCTTGGTAGCTTGAAGATGGGTGGACTTCAACTCCCAGAATCCCCCAGCCAGCGCTGCTGGCTGGGGGATTCTGGGAGTTGAAGTCCACCCATCTTCAAGCTACCAAGGTTGAGAAACACTGTTTTAGAGTTAGTCTACCACAGAATATGAGATTTGGTAACACCTCATATGGAATGTCTTCCTGCCCTGTTTTGGCAGATGGGAATGTCTGACTAATCTGTATTAGGACATGTGTTATGATCCATATCTACACACAAGTCACAGCCAAGGGATGATTATTTTGGCCAAGACATTGTTTTCCTTGTTGGAGCTCAGAGTTCTGATAAGGAGAAACAAGCAACTCAATGCAGCTGGTATGATTTGGGGGCCAGTATATGAGAGCCATGTTCTTCCTGGGTTGCAGAGATGTGATTGTTCAGGGCCTGGTTTATGTTTCTTCTACAGTTGCATATTATTTGGTCTGATATAGCAAGTGGCATCTGAACCTCAGGATCTAAAGATAAACAACTTGAAGATTGGCTATTGGTATACTCCTTAAGAGTGGTGGTGGGGGGTTGTTTTGGCTGGCTGCTATTAAAAACAAGAGGGTGAATAAAAAAACACCCAGCAATGAATTTTGATTCACTTCATTGGCAACTAGGTACAGATACGTTTTTTAAAAATTTGGGTCATACAGATACATGACTATACAATTGTACAGGAGTGGGATAGAGAAATTAAATTCTAACTTGGTTACTGTTTAAAAACAATGAATGGCTAAATTTGGTGGGGGAGGAGGAATAAATTCAAATTCCTGTGGTCTGGCATCAGATGTTTTGGCTACAAGAAAAAGTGGCTGGAATTGAGCAGCTTATGCTTTCCAGATAGAGTTCCTAAGATAGTATAGTATACCCTCTATTGTCATTGTACATAATATATATATAATGAAATTGGTTTAGCCTCCCTGGTGCAATCCATAACAGAAAGTACAAAACAACACAAATAATATAGAGAATAATCCCTATACAAGTAGAATAATCCCTATACAAGTAATTGGGGGGGAAAAGACTAGTCATACGTTTCCGTATGTCCATGGAGTGATTGTGATTGTGTTTAAGAGTCTGACAGCCCATGGGTAGAAGCTGTTTTTAAACCTGTTTGTCAGACTGGCTATGCTTCGATGTCTTCTGTCCGATGGTAGAAGCGAAAAGAGACACTGGCCAGAGTGTGAATCACCCCTAAGTATCTTCCTTACTCTGCTGAAACAGTGAGATCTGGCAATGTAATCTAGTGGTGTTAGAGGGCAACCAATGGTTTCTTGTGCCCAATTGATCACTCTCTGTAGTGCCATCCCGTCCGCAGCTGTTAGACTAGCATACCATACTGCAGTGTTTCCCAAACTTGGGAACTTCAAGATGTATGGACTTCAACTCCCAAAATCCCACAGCCAGCCATGCTGGATGGGGAATTCTGGGAGTTGAAGTCCACACTTCTTAAAGTTCCCAAGTTTGGGAAACACTGCTATACTGTTATAACAGTATGTGAGGATACTTTCTATTGTAGAACAATAGAAAAAAGTCATCAGCCGTTGTTCCACCTGATTTTTCCGCAGGACTCTAAGGAAGTGAAGTCTCTGTTGAGCCTTACTAACCACCAGGGACATGTTGTTTTTTCCAGGTGAGATCTTGACTAATGAGCACTCCCAAGAATTTAAAAGCGGAAACCCTCTCCACACAGCCCCCCTCAATATATAGTAGGGCAGGTTCGTCTCTGTGCTTCCGGAAATCTAGCACCATCTCTTTGTTTTGCTAGTATTTAGATATAAGTTGTTTTTTGAGCACCATATGGATATCTTCTGGACTTCTTCCCTGTATGCTGATTTGTCCCTCCAGTTATAAGCCCCAAAACCATTGTGTCGTCTGCAAACTTTATTCTAGTGTTAGATGGATTCGAGGATATTCAGCCATACGTATGCAGCAAGTAGAGGAAGGGGCTGAGCATATAGCCCTGAGGGGAGCCTGTGCTTGAGCTTCAGGGTGGAAGATGTCAGAGACCCAACCCTTACTGTTTGTGGACAGTCCGTCAGGAACTCTTTGACCCAGTCACAAAGAAGGGGAGGGAAATTCAGGTCAGTCAGCTTTTCAATGAGAATGCCTGGTAAGATGGTATTAAAGGCCGAGCTATAGTTTATAAAAAGCATTCTAACATAGTTCCCAGATTTCTCGAGGTGTCTCAATGCAATATGTAAAGCAGTGGCGATGGTGTCTTCTGTCGACCTGTTGCTTCTATAAGCAAACAGGTGTTGATCAAAATTTAGTGGAAGATAAGACCTCAGGTGTTGTAGAACCAGTCTCTTAAAGCACTTCATCACTATAGACATCAGTGCAATGGGTCTATAGTCATTCAGGCTGTTTATGGCTGCTTTCTTCGGAACTGGAATGATTGTGGCTGCTTTCAAGCAAGTTGGAATTCTAGCAAATTGCAGGGAGATGTTAAAAATTCTTGTTAGGACCCCTGTTAATTGGGCAGTGCAGGTTTTTACCACTTTCCCCAGCACTCCGTCTGGACCTGCAGCTTTGTTGGGATTTATGGCCTTCAGCACAGCTTTCACTTGATGTTCATGCAGGGTGAGTGGCTGAAGTTTAGAGCAGGGGTGAAATGCTCCCAGTTTGGACTGGCTCGGGCGAGTAGGTAGCGATGGTGGCGGGCAGTTCGGAGAACTGGTAGCAAAAATCCCTGCCCCTGCCCCCCATGCCCAGCTGAGTCCTGCGATCATCAGAGCCTTTTTTCCCTTTTAAATGGCTCTGACCAGCCAAGCTCTGACATCCCAGCTGAGTTGCCTGCTAATCAGGCAACTCAGCTTGGATCGCCAGAGCCATGTAAAAGAAAAAAGGTTCTTTTTTTCTCCCCCCTCCCCAGCCTCCAGCTTGCTTATCTTAGCTGCTGATCACATGACGATTGCAATCCATGCATCAGCAAGCAACTGAATCTCCCTGCCTGCAATCAAGCTCATTGGTGAGCAGCCCTTTCTGCCTGCCTGCCTTCCTGCCTAGACTTGTGGACTTCAACTCCCAGCAAAGCTGGCTGAGGAATTCTGGGAGTTGAAGTCCACATGTCTTAAAGTTGCCAAGGTTGGAGACCCCTGTTCTATTGGGTAAGTTTTTTTCCCCTTTGGGAGCTTTAAAAAAATAGTTAATTGGGGTTTTTTTTAGTTCTTTTTTTAGACCTAGCCATTTAAAGTTTAGGAAGTTTTAAATTTAGCTGCTTTTATATAAAAATAAAAATAAATTAAAATAAAATAATATTTGTGCAGCTTTCTGAGATTTAGTGTGTTTCTGTAGTGTTTCACTCTAACTACAGAAACACACAAAATCTCACAAAGCTGTATGTGGAATTTTGTGTGTGAAAAGTGTGAAAGTTGGTTTTGGGGGCTTTTTGTGGCTGTGTGAGGTTCCTGCTTGTTGCAGGGGCCATTTTGGGTCTAGTACAGCTGCTTTTACATTGTGGGTGAGCCTGTTGTGTTGTGTTGTATTTTGTAGGTTAAAAAGGGCAAAGAAGTGACATTGACTTGGCCACGCCCACCCAGTCACCTTACCACCAAGCCACGGCCACTAATTAAGCCATGCCCACAGAACTGGTAGCAAAAAAATTTATATTTCACCCCTGGATTTGAGGGCCTTTGAGCTAGAGCCACAGAGACAGGTCTTTTAACCTCAAAGTGGGCAAAGAAGCTATTCAGCTCCTCCACCAGCAGGGCATCAGCATTGGCTGTTTTCATCGCATTTCCCTTATAATTGGTTAGATGTTGCAACCCCTGCCACACCTGTCTTGGGTTATCATCTGCCAGATGCTTCTCTACTTTTTGTTTGTATTCCTGTTTAGACGCCTTAATGCCTCTCCTCAAGTTTGCCCTGGCCTTGTATTCGTCTTTATTTCCTGCCTTGAAGGTGAAGTTTAGGGCTCTCAGAGTGATTGTATCTCTGCTGACATCCAGGGTTTATGATTACTATAAACTCTAATGCACTTATTCACTGTTACATTTTCTGTGCATGTTTTAATGTAAGAGAGTACAGCATTAGTGAATTCTTGCAGCTCCAAATGTTCAAATATACTCCATTCAGTAGTCTCAAAGCAGTCCTGCAACTGGCAGAGTGCTCCCTCCGGCCAGATTTTAACAGTTTTCCTGACTGGCTGTATCCTTTTCCTAAGGGGAATATACTTTGGGCACAATAGCAGAGAGATGTGGTCAGAAGTACCCAGATGGGAGAAGGGGATTGCTCTATATGCCTGTCTTAAGTTTGAATGCATATGGTCTAAGTGTTCTTACCTCTGGTGGTACACTGCACATACGGCATAAACTTAGGAAGAACAGACTGTGGACAGGCTTGATTAAAATCCCCAGCCACGACAAAAGCACCCTCAGGGTAAGATTGTTGCTGCCTCTCGACAGCGTCATGTAACTTAAGAGAGCGCTGTGCTAACATTGGCATCAGGTGGAATATAGACAGCGGTGATATCTATAACAGAAATCTCTCTAGGTAAATTAAATGGCCAACAAATGACAGTTAAGAATTCCACATCTGGAAAACTGTGTGTATAAGTAACTCTACTGTTAATACACCACTCATTATGTGTGTAAATACAAAGTCCCCCACTTTTGCTTTCACCGGAGTTGCTGTTTCTGTTAAAGTAGTGTGTGGTGCAGTTATTTAGCTCCACTGATGCGTCTGGTACAAATGGATGAAGCCAGGTCTCTGTGATAATCATCACACAGCAGTCGTGAATGAGTTTATTCGCCGCCATCCATAGCTCTAGTTCATCAGTTTTGTTGACAAAGGATCTAGCGTTGGTTAGAAAAATACTTGGTAATGCTGGTTTGTGAGGCTGCTTCCGTAACTGAGCTAGCAAACCAGCTCTGCATCCCCGCTTATGCTTCCTCTCTCTTCACTGTCAACATTGCCTCCCAGGCCCAACAACGATCCATGGAAAGCCTGGCAGTCTTACTATATCACTCGGTATATTATGAGACCTCTGGAAGTCGGTAAAATCTAGTTGACTAGAAAATCCAATCTTTAGTAACTCCCCGCAGGTATAGACTAGTTTTTGCCCACTCACTGTCCAACACCAGGAGCTTAAAGACACAGCATCTACGCGCACTGTCATCTTGGATGCTGGATTAAAAGAAAAGAAAAGAATGGAGCATGCTATAAACAAGTGAAAATTGGTAAAATAGCACCAAAGTAATAAAAAATAGTTTCTCTTCTAAGTTAGCAGCAAAAGAAAAAGGAGCCAAGCCTGTCAGAACCAGACTTTTTTTTTGTTGAAAAAACGCTTAAATTTCTTCACACAACATGCTAAACCATAAATGATGGTTTAAAGCCAGTAATGGCTATGTCAGGACTAAATAAATTTCATTATGTCTTAACATGGTGTGAAGGTCATCACAGTAAGATATAACATGGTTGATATGTTTTGCTTTAGGAAATAGTTTGAAACCGTTTATATGGGCTGAATTGTTTTTTTATGTTATGTGAATACAATCTCTAGCTGTTATTACAAAACTTTAGACGTTACTGATGCATAAATTAAGTTCAACATCTGTTGAAAGATATTGAACAATGGTAGAGAAGCAATAGTAAGAGGATTGCCAAGTATCAAAGGTTAGTACTGTAGAAGTTCAGTTTCTTATCGAATGGTGCTGGTACGTAAAGCTGTAAACAACTTGAGATTCTGAGAAAATAACTTCAGCTTATCTGCGTACTTGAGAACTCTTGTGGTTCCCCACAATAGCTAAAGTAAGTTTGGTAGCTGTAGGAAACATGCAAAAAGATTAGTCTTGGGTTTATTGTAAATCTTTTAGTACAGACCAGCAGATTATACTAAATGGATTGAAGATACCATTTTGTGTTCAGCTATTATTTTTTTTGTCTACAGTATTTTTAATGCTGTTTTACATCTCTGGCCTGTGAAATCACATAAAGCTTGGGTGCATCCCTAACAGGCCTTCCAAAAGTTGCCACCGAATTATACTCATTAATGTATTAAAAAACAAACAATATTAGTCTGAGAAGTTGTTTTATTATCCATATGTAACTTAACATACATTAAATTAAATTGTTTCATTTTTGACATGACCCTGCCTATTTTTTATTATATGGCCCCTTGAGACACACTCAAAGGCTAAGTATAGAGTTTGGATTCCAAAATGTTATTTACTCCTGAGCTAAGTGATTGTTTCATTCACAGTTCTGAACACAGAGTGCTACAATTCACCTTCCCCCCAAAAGGGGAGAAGGCATACTAGGTTGTACAATTTCACCTTGGCCTCAGTACAGCTTAAGAAAAAAAGCAGAAACCCAATGAAACTGAAATAACTTCATTGTTCACCTAAGCCAGTCTTGTAAATTGTAGCTGGGGAAGAAGGTTACTTGACTGTATCTAATCTCATTCATGCTTTGATGCAGGGAGAAGAAATGGGTAACCGTGGGAGACACATCTCTGCGGATATTCAAGTGGGTACCTGTGGCTGATAGCAAAGAGGTGAGGAATGAGAGCTTCAAGGAACGGTGCCTGCTGGAGGGGGGCTTGGGCTATTCTCCAGCATGAGGCAAGAACTGGAGCACCTGGCAGAATGAGCAATATGCTAACTTTTACTTTCCCTTCCTACAAACAAAAATACAATCTTTCCGGTAGTGTGACAGGTGTCAGTTCATTTTCAATAGACTTCCTGCCTCTCTGAAGGAAATTAAAAACGAAACAAATCCCTTCTGCTTTGGTATATTTGCAAGGACCATCCTTTCCCAGCTACTTCTTATCTGACCCACCAGAGTCGGGAGGCAGGGTATGTTATGGGTCCCCTTTCTTAAGGAAGTTCATCTAGTGGGACCATGAAGAAGGGCCTCCTCTGTTGTGGCTTCCTCCCTGTGGAACATCATCCCTGTGGAGATAAGATTGGCTCCCAAATTGATACTGTTTTGAAAGACCCTGAAGACATGCTTTTGCCAATGGGCCTGGGGACCCCAGGGTGATATAGTGGTTTCTTTGATTGTTATTGGTAGGGAAGCAGAGGTTTATTGGGTTTTGTATTTGAGATATTTATGTCTGTAAATCACTGGTGCAATCACCCAGAGTGAGTTGGGCAGCACACGCAGTACATTTTCTAAATAAATGACAACTTGGATGTGTGATGAGGAAGAGAGAGCATTATGTAAAGCCTTCTTAATAAATGATAGCAAAACTGTAGCTCTCATGCTTAATTCTTCAAAGACCTATTACATTCCAGATAAGGGGGCCTTGCTTTCCTCATGGAGAATCCTTGAGGAAATCCTTGAGTCTACTGGTGGCCTCTGAAGCCCAATCTGCTCCAACTGCTAATTGTAGAGGGTGCATATATGTGGTAGAGATATTTCTTTTGCTACAAAACTCACTGCCTTCTTTCTCATTTCAAGAAAGAGAAGTCCAAATCCAGTGGTACTGCTGCTGTCCCAGAACCAAATGGCTATCCAGCTGAAACTGCAGCCAACTCTTCCCTTCTCCTGGAATTCCAAGGTGATTAGACTTCAGGTCTTTCTTGCATATTTGATAAAGCAGAAAAGACATGGCTCTGCAAGCGCCGGCAAAGAGGTTCTGTAAGAGCCTGAGGCATCATTACCACATAACAGGATTAAGAAAGCAACATCCCCATTTCAAATCATGGCAAATCATTGCTAGTCAAAAGTGGCTAATACTGGGCTAGATGGACCCATCTTTCAAACCGTGTTACGATAATATAGTATTCCTGCACTTAGGCAGGAAAAAACAAATGCATAGGTATAGAATAGATGGTAACCTGGTTCAACAGTAGTAACTGTGTGAGAGATCTTGGTGTCCTAATGGACCATCACATAAGTATAAGACAACAGAGTTTTGCAGCTGCCAAAAAAAGCCTGTTAGGATATAGTTTGAGCCTAACAAGTTGTCCAGGCAATATAAGTGTACTGTAACTTTAATCTGTAAATGTATTATGTGACTTTAATGCTGAGTCATGCTGTAATTAGGTAATGACTGGTTGTGAGAGTATTTAAGCAAGGTACTGCAACGTATTCAGTTGCTGCTATGATGAAGCTGCTATGATATGCTGCCATTGTGTTATGATGAAGCTGATGTGATATGCTACCAGAGTATGATATGCTACCATAGTGAGGAGTTGCTATCTGCTAATCATCGTTTGATGGATCTGCAACCATCGTGGTTTGTGAACCAGAGTGAGTTTGTTATTCTAACCAACTACTGTTTGTTGGGTAAGAAGATTCTGTAACTACTGGACTGATTTACTGGCAAAGACTTGGAATTTGTTTAAAGACTATGAGACTGTTTTTCTACTATAAAGTAAGCTTTTGATAAACCAGTTTGCATATCTCTTATTCATTGCTCTCAGCAACGTTTCCTTGTGCATTTACTCTGCTGGTTGGTAACACAACAACAATATCCTTAACAAAGCCAATGCAGTCCTAGGCTGCATCAACGAAGAGATAGTATCAAGATCACAAGAAACAATAGTGCTGCTCTATATTGCATTAGTGAAGCCACATTTGGAATACTCTGTCCAATTCTGGTCACCATGATACAAAACATGTTGAGACCATAGAAAGAGTGCAAAAAGAGAAGGGCAACAAAGATGATAAAGGGTCTGGAGGCTGTATGATGAACAATTAAGGGATTGTTCATCCCTTAATTATGTCTAGCCTAACAAAGAGAAGGATTAGGTGTGACATAATAGCTATCTTGTGATACTTGAGGGGCAGTCACCGGGAGAAAGGAAGCACCTGAAAGCAAGACCAGAAGCAATGGGTGGAAACTTATCAAAGAGAGATCCAACCTGGAACAGAAGTTTCCTGATAGTAAGAACCATCAGTGGAACAGCCTGCTTTCCAGGGTTGGAGTAATTCATAGCTGGAGGTTTTCAAGAAAAGATTGGACAGCCATTTGTCCAGAATACAATAAGATCTGCCTTGGACAGGGGGTTGGACTAAAAGACCTCCAGGGTCCCTTCCAGCCTTGTAATTCTATATGCTCACATACTATTGCAAATAATATCAAGAAAACATTTTGGAGATTTGTGTAACTTAAATTAATTATATAACCAAAGATCAAAAATTGCTATTTTAATGTAATTTCCCTCTTTCTCCCTAGTTTTGAAATTTAGTCTGGCTTTGTCTGTCATCATAGATGTATAGGAAAAGCTGAATTTCTGCCTCCAGCTATTGGAATTTCACTTTGTTTCTGATATTTCAGCAAACTTCAGAGGATCCCTTCAGTCCATAAGTCTTAGAAACTTGAATTTGATTTTAACACAAAACCTCAAGATTCTCATGAAATGGGATTTTGTGTTCAATAGTCTTTCTAGTCTGTTAAAGAACTGTAGTAGACCTAAAACCATCCCTTGGTCCTGGCTCTCTCTGTCTGAGTATTACACTGACTAGGGAAGGGGATTATAAGTTTTACTTACCCAACCATTTGAAAATCTGAGTTTTGTTCCAGTTATTATCTTGCAGATACACCTGCAGTGCTACTTCTGGTTCCAGTTCACTGAAAAGTGTTTTTTTCCTGTTTGGTTTCCTTAGATGAGAACAGCAATCAGAGTTCCCTTTCAGACACCTATCAACTAAAGGCAGACAGTAGTGCTGCTTCCAGTCCTAGTCCACAGCAAAGTGAATCCATGAGCCCTAGCCACACTTCTGACTTCCGCACTGATGATTCACAGCCACCCACGCTGGGACAGGAGCCCTTGGAAGGTGAGTCGTTTGGCTAAGAAGTTGAGGCACCACAAAAACCCATCCCCATGGCCGCTGAGGGAGAACTGAGACAGGCCTGACATATTATGTAGAATTCCTGGTAAGGGGCTTCAGTAGTAATGGCATATTATCCTTGCTATTTTCAACTTCTGCAGAGTATTGAATAGCCAGTTCAGTAAAAACCTTGAAGTGTCATTGACCCTTTTTTCTTCTTGACTTTCAGAACCTGCTCTCCCACCATCAGAAGTAGCTGATGAGCCTCCAACCCTCACGAAAGAAGAGCCAGTAAAACTCAAGGCTCAGGTACAGCCTATGAAACAGGCAACAGCTTTCTAAGGCAGATTCAGACCCACACTCTTTAGCAGCATGCAGTATTAATATTCAGACATTTCTGTCTGGACATTCAGCTACAGAATTCCTAGCCAGGCCATGAATTTAATCGGAAAATTGATTAGCTATGCTTATTTTCCATGTGATACAATCTAAAATAAAATCTTTGTCACATCCAGCTTGGTTTCTAACATCTTGATGGATACAGCCATATATCTCCCTTAGTAATCTGTCATTGCCTTTTTCTAAGATGCTTTCACTACTTCTCAGGACAGTCTAGTCTCCCAGGTATTCCCTAGAGTTCTTCCATCCAAGTACTAAGCAGGTCCAGCCCTGAATAGCTCTCCAGGCCAAATGCAGCCCTTCAGATGTTCCACCTCTGAGATGTAGCTTAATCAAGAGTGGCTGATACACCCTTCTGCAGCCTGTGCTTTTTTGGATAAGCAAGGAATGGGGAGAAAGAAACGTCCCTTAAAAATGACTTTGCAGATCTGGCAGGCAATTATTATTCTACTGAAACTGCTATGGCAGGGGTTCCCAACCCCCAGGCCATGGCCCACTACCGGGCTGAGGCTCATTTAGAACCAGGCCATGGCAGCAGGCGAGCACATGTGTGCACACAACTCCACTTGTGTGCATAGCAGGCAGGTGAGCATGGAACCATCCCTTCTCCTCCCACTCTGCCAGTCCACAAAACCGGAAAGGTTGGAGACTGCTGCACTATGGGTTTCCTCTGATATAGCAACAACAGAAAAAAATTTAAAAAAACCACTGGCAACTCATGATGTAATTGCAAATCAATATCCTAGTACCTTTTAAGGCTGAAGCCTTCATAATATATTGGATAGGATTTTTTTAAAAAATCTTTTGTTGAACGGAGCATTCCTTTGACCAAGAATCTGAAGGATTTGAAGGCCCTGCTTTAGTTCATCTGTAATAGCTCCACAATAGCTCCTGCTTGGGAGGTCCAAAAGGCAAGGAAACATAAGATTTTCAGAAGAGCAAATATTCCTACAGGTACCATGCAGTGAAGCACTAGATGACAGTCACATCTTGGCCACATATTACACTGTATTCTTTGATTACTATAAACATGTAGCCTAAAAAATAGAAAAGAAACAGTGTTTAGCAAAGAGACTGACAGATCCTGTGGTACAAAAACAGTAATAGAATCATACACATAATCTTGATAGTCCTATTCAAATATCAATTGAAAACACTTATTTGCTTCCATTCTCAAAAGGGATACAGACCTTTACACAGCTCCATAACCTTAAGTCTATGAAACCACACACCAAGGGTGAAATCCAGCAGGTTCTGGAGAACCGGTAGCAGAAATTTTGAGTAGTTCAGAGAACCGGTAGCGGAAATTTTCAGTGTTTCAGAGAACTGGCAAATACTACCTCTGGCTGGTCCCAGAGTGGGGTGAGAATGGAGATTTTGCAGTATCCTTTCCCTGGAGTGGGGTGGAAATGGAGATTTTGCAGTATCCTTTCCCTGCCACGTTCACCAAGCCA
The DNA here is from genome assembly GCF_029215685.1 of Pituophis catenifer annectens. NCBI lineage: Eukaryota > Metazoa > Chordata > Lepidosauria > Squamata > Colubridae > Pituophis > Pituophis catenifer. The sequence continues at coordinate 20,504,101 of NW_027256881.1, forward strand.
CGCCCACCAAGCCACACCATGCCCACCAAGCCATGCCCACAGAAACGGTAGTAAAAAAATTTGGATTTTACCCCTGCCACACACTATTCCTGGGTTGGTGATTCTACTCTTAGCGACAATCAGATTATAAAGTAAATAATGGCCATTTGAATATGGAACTTTCCAGGGGTTCATGTTTCTCCATGTTTGTTCCCTGCATAGATAGGAGACCTGTCACTCAACAAACCGTAAATGATGAAATTGAACCAAGACCAACATTGATTCCGTATTTCTCAATCCTTTCTGTGATGGACGAGGAACTGATTCTTGGAGTATCTGCAGCATTGCAGCCAGACAATCATAATGCAAGACAGTTCCAAACCCAAAATATGCGTAGTAATCTCAAATATACAAAAAATAATTCATCATTTTACGCTTCAGAGGACTTGTATCTTTTTACTACCCTGAAAAAAAGAGAGACTTACTTGGATTATAGTGGTTTTAGTAACTGCTTTACACAGTAGGTGGCAGCATCCAGCCAACTTTGGCTGATCTCAGAAAAATTAAATGGATAGTTGAGGATCAGGAAATTCTAGGATATAAGTTAGTCTAGGAAGTTAAAAAACATCCCAGAAGAAAATGGTGGCCAACAACTTTTATAATACTGGCAAGAATGCAAGGTACAAAGTTCATCTTTAGTCAGTTAGAAGAGGCTATTCAAAGCACATGAATAATGTTCATAATGTCCACATTCAGTTCAGAAAATCTAATTATGTACTTCTAGATGTATCTCATTTGGGAAAGGGATATGGTCACATCATTGGAAGTATTTCCACATTTTTCTTTCAGCATTGTAAAACAGGTTTTGTTCACGTTCTATACAGATAGTCAGGTTACATCCCTATTGGGACAGAATTTTTGTTGTTAGGTGAAGCATTCGTTAGGTGAAACATCACTTAACCATGGCACTTCCAAGTAGTCCTGGCTCTGGTCATTAGGCCAAGACTCACCATTGATAAGTCAGGACCCCATGTTTCTCCTGCCCTGCAGCACTTACCTCTGCTTCAGTTCACCATGCCCACCTATCTCCTCTCCTATCTCTGTCCTTTTGGCTGTCCAACCTTCCCCCACTGTTCCCAGATGACCTTTGCCATCCTCCTCCTGTTGCTGACAGGGTGGCAAAGGTCATCTGGGATAATGGGGCAGTAGAGACAGCAGAGTGGAGGACAGCCAAAAGGGCAGAGATGAGGGAAAGCAGACAGGTGGAGGAGGGAGCTGAAGACCCTGACGTCATAAATGTGTGCAGGCTACCAACCATTCAAATTTTGATCATACGACGAGGGGTATTGCTGAATTTTCAAGGACCATTTAACAAGCATTAGTTCAGCACCACTATAACTTCGAACAGTCGCTGAACAAGGACTACCTGTATTGACAACCCAGCTAACCATATTTTTTTCTTTCTTTCTTTCAGGTGAACGGAGGGGAGGAAGATTCTGGTGCACCTCCACTTAAGAGATTTTGTGCAGATCAGAACTCCATATGTCATGCAACTTCTGAGAGCTAGTCAGTCTGCTTCATCCTGTGATGCAGTTGTTTTCAAAACTCCACCTGCCCCTTCCTGTCAAAATACCAATCTGTTTGAAAGTTGGTATTCTTCTCCACCTCCGTGTTTCTCTCCTGTGCAGTGTCCTCCAAGAATCAACCTGCTCTTTCCATAACCTCTCCAGATGAAACTTTGCTCATCCTGTGTTAAGATTTGTCCCTTTTGTGCAATCTCCTCTCAGCCACGTCCTCTTGACTTGCACGCTTAAGGAATGAGGTGGTTGCAACCTCTCTTGTATACTTTTTATTTATCCTCTTTGTGGGCTTTGGGGACTGCAGCTAAGAAGGTTCCTGTAAGAAAGAGGAGTTCTCTGCACTTAACAGGTAGCTCACAAATCCTTTCCTGTCCTTTCTCCTCCAGACAGTGAAGGATTCTCTCTGGAAGTGAGTCAGGACCTGGTGGAAGTCTGCCTGGGATGTTGTGCAATAGTTGTGGGGTTAAGCCATTAGTGCTGGAGGGAGCAAAAACTTTCCCCTCCAGGGAAGGATAATGGTGCTGCAGCTAAGAAGGTGTTCTAGGAAGTGAAGGCTGGGCTGCATCTAGGTGGCTAAAGGGCTCTCCTTTGCAGTCTGGCAAACGTGGACCTCGGAGTGCAAAGTATCTTCCCAGGTACCAAAGGGGCATTGTCTCTGAGCAGCCCTTCTCAGGGGTGGAATAGCCACCTAGCACAGCTAGCACCAATTGCCCGGCCCTCTATAGTCTCTGCGGACCTGTCCTCCCCATCACAATCTGCATGTGGAACTGACTTCATGATCAGGGCCCTGCTGCCATGAAAAGTGCTGGCCACGCAGGGAAGAAAAGAGATATTTTAGCACTGAAGAGAATATTTTTAAAATTAAACTATTTGAAATAGTATATGTGTGAGAAAGTGTATTTGGGGGCAGGGGAAAGATATTCGCAACAAGAAACTAGATGACTGGCATAGAAGTCCTCTTCCCATTTGCATGGGAATCATGACAGAAACTTATCTTGACAGCATCCTTTTTTATGCATTTCCCATGATGTTGCCTTCATCTAAGTCCCACTCCATTCATGAAACAGGATTAAGTGGTGCTTAGTTGCGCTGACACAAACTTTTTTTTTAAACCATTGTTCCTATACCATAAAAGTGATAAATGATTAGGTTTTCTCACCCATTACTTTGTATATTGGGACTATAGTGAATGGGGAACAGGATTGGGGTTGATTAGTAAGGGGAACAATACATTTCATGTAGGTCTAATTTTCTGCCATTTCCCAAATACATCTATTTCAACCTATCATTGAAGAAAGCTTGAAGAGTTTTGTTAAGGGGATTTCATGGAATAACTTTTCTTGGGTAAGAGTAGGAGAGCACAAAGTCAGTCCATAACTTCAAGGATTGCCACTGCCACATCTAAAGCTAGAAGAATGTGGGGCAAATGTATCCTACCGCGCAGTGGTGAAATGTAAAATTTGTTACTACTAGTTCTGTGGATGTGGCTTGGGGGGGGGGTAATATGACTGGGCATGGCCAACTTTTTTTTTTTTTTAACTTTTAAAACCATTTTTTCTACCACCTCTTCGGCAGAAGAGGTTGTAAAAAGAAATGCTTTTAAAGCCTCTGACGATCCCAGCTGACTTGTCTGATCGGCAGAGGCTTTTTTTTTCCTTTTAAAAACATTTTTTCTGTAACCTCTTCGGACGAAGAGTTGTAGAAAAAATGCTTTTAAAAGCCTCTGATGATCCCAGCTGAGCTGCGTGATCATCAGTGGCTTTTTTTTTTACTTTTAAAAGCATTTTTTTTTTCAGCCAAAGAGGTTGTAGAAAAAATGCTTTTAAAAATTAAAAAAAGCCTCTGATGATTGCATGGCTCAGCTGGGCAATGGGGGGGTGGGGGCAAGGATTTTTGCTACTGATTCTCCAAACCACCCGCCTCCATCGCTACCGGACCGGGAGCATTTCACCCCTGCTACAGACCTTAATCCAATTAAATCAAGAAAATGTCCCATTTAAATTAACAATATGTTTGAAAGTACTGAATAGTACTAAGTTGCAGGGAAAGGGAGGATGTGGACAGAGCTATTGAAAGGTCAGGGTCTTCAAAGAAATTCCTCTCCGGAGTACTTACCAGATAAAATTTGATGTTCAGTTCCCAAGCCCAGCCATCATATAGCAGCTTTTGCTTTTAAAGGACAAAAGGCATAATTTATGTTAAAAAGTTAGTAAGGATACTAGAGACAAGGGATGCGGTAGCTAAGACACTGAGCTTGTCGATCAGAAGGTTGGCAGTTCAGTGGTTCGAATCCCTAGCTCCACATAACTGAGTGAGCTCCCATTACTTGTCCCAGCTTCTGCCAACCTAGCAGTTTGAAAGCACGTAAAAAATGCAAGTAGAAAAATAGGGACCACCTTTGGTGGGAAGGTAACAGTGTTCTCTGCGCCTTTGGTGTTTAGTCATGCTAGCCACATGACCATGGAGACATCTTCGGACAATGCTGGCTCTTTGGCTTAGAAACAGATGAACATCGCCCCTAGAGTCAGAAATGACTAGCACGTGTGCGCGGGGGAACCTTGACCTTTACTTTAGAGACAATTAATAGGCCCTCTTCTGACTATTAGTAGGTACAAAAGGTTGGTTTCTGAACTGAACTAACCTTATCTTGCTCAAGGATGGCATTCTGAAGAACTGAAATACCATCTCTGGTCTTTTTAGGATACCGCCATTATCAAGTGATGGAATTGTAACCTTGGTTTTTGCTTAGAGCCCGGCCAGATTGTCCCATCTATATTTCTAAATACTTTCTGCTGACAGCCTGTGACCAGCTTGCTAAATAAGTGCCCTTATGCTTCTCCTGATGCAGATAGTGCTCTTTAAGGGTATTCTGGCAGACTTGGCCTCTGGATCTCTTTTTAGAGATCTAAAAGTATTACTGCGATGTATGATGGAAAATGGCTTTCAAAAGTTGCCTCCATTGCATTTGATGAAGACCAAGGAAGAAGATTTTCTTTCTTTCTTTCTTTCTTTCTTTCTTTCTTTCTTTCTTTCTTTCTTTCTTTCTTTCTTTCTTTCTTTCTTTCTTTCTTTCTTCCTTCCTTCCTTCCTTCCTTCCTTCCTTCCTTCCTTCCTTCCTTTCTTTCTTTCTTTCTTTCCAAAATAAATAGGAAGAGAGGATTGACACATCTCCAAAGCACCAGATGGCAGAACAAGAAGCGGAACCTTGTTAAAGAGTGATAAGGAGATATTTTCTTCCAGAACAATAAATGGAATAGCTTGCCTCCCAGTGTTGTGGATGGTCCATCATTGGAGGTTTTCAAAAATAGACTGGAGAACCATTTGACCTGGTATATGGTCTTCCATCTTGAGCAGGGGATTGGACTAGATACTAGAAGACCTCCCAAGTCCCTTTCAGCCCTAAGATTCTATGTTGTATATTCTACAAACAAAAACTTAAAATGGTCTCTTCTAAGCCTAGGGGTTTGTAAAAATGATTCTATGATACACATGTCCCAAAAGCGCTTTTTGAACTTTTGGGGTTTTTTTTTTTTATCCCTTTTGAAAACATTTCACTTCTCATCCATAAAAGTTTCTTCAGTTCTAACTGACTGGTGGGGAATTTCAAAGGGGAAAAAAAAATCTCCAAAAAGTGTAGTTGCTTTTTGGAAAAAAAAACAACCATGGGACAACCATGACCTCGATGATTGAGAACATCTACAGACGTGTGACAAGCGTGTCTTGCAAAATGGCTTCACTTAATTCTCCCGCGGAGAACGTCAAACCTGACTTTTCGCACGGAATCTGGTAACGATACCACTAGAAGCTTTTGAGCAGGGTTATTCAACCTTGGCAACTTTAAGACTTGTGGACTTCAACTCCCAGAATTCCTCAGCCAGCAAAGGTTTGCTGGCTGAGGAATTCTGGGAGTTGAAGTCCACAAGTCTTAAAGTTGCCAAGGTTGAATAACCCTGCTTTAGAGGCCTCTTTTTTTTCCCTATATTTATGTTCAACGCCATCTTGTCGTTTCCATGGAAAAAGCGGCCTAGTAGAGACGCCGCTGCCTTCCTCTCCCCGCCCCGGGAGCGATGGCGGAGGCGGCTTGGAACGAAGACACGGGCGCGGCGGTCTACCGATTCCGAGACCCCATCCGTAACCTGCGCCTCAGGTTGGTGTTCCCTTCCCTTCTCTGTCGTGAAACGCCCCGAACTCTTCCCGCGGCTCAAAGTTGCTGCCGCCGCCGCTCCATTACTCCAGTCACCCTTTGGATTTGAAGTTCGCCCATCGGGTGAAGCAAATCAGTCTGGAAAACATCCTGTGGCATCAATATATTGGTTTCCAAAAGGGGAACCAACATATTTTATTCGGTTTTCTTACACGAAACTGCGCTCTCTCTCCCTCTCAAAATTACACCTCAAATGCCCCGTAAACGCGCACAGGCGGCAAATCCTCTAATAATGCCCGCCCTCCCCGGGAGAAAAATCGCCGAGTAGCAATTCTAATGCTCTATATTATTGAAAGAAGTGTGACAGTTTAAAGCCCATTATTGTACTATATAATAAACATCGTATCCGATGGGATTTATAATCCACCTCAGGAATGCAAGAAAGTGTCCCCCCCCCCCTAAATTGGCCGTAGCTTGCATGTATGGGGGATGCGTGTTAAAAGTTGAGTTAAAAGACTGAAATGCAAGCTGAGATCTGAGGGCTTAGAACTTAGAATAACAGAGTTGGAAGGGACCTTGGAGGTCTTCTAGTCCAGTGGTCCCCAACCCCCGGTCCGCGGACCGGTGCCGGGCCGTGAAGTACCTGGCACCGGGCCGCGCAGCGGCCGGGGGACAGGAACGCTTCAGCACAAAGGCTCCTGGGCCGTGCGCAATGGGCCTGCGCAAAGGCTCAGGCTCCTGGGCCGTGCGCAATGGGCCTGCGCAAAGGCTCAGGCTCCTGGGCCGTGCGCAATGGGCCTGCGCAAAGGCTCCTGGGCCGTGGCCCCACCCCTGCGCGCGCTCAGCGGGCCGCGGCCCCACCCCTGCGCACGCTCAGCGGGCCGCGGCCCCACCCCTGCGCGCGCTCAGCGGGCCGCGGCGATAAAAAGGTTGGGGACCACTGTTCTAGTCCAACCCCCTGTCCAGGCAGGAAACCCTACACCACTTCAGACAAATGGTTATCCAACATCTTCTTTAAAATTTCCAGTGTTAGAGCATTCACAACCTCTGGAGGCAAGTTGTTCCACTGATTAATTGTTCTAACACAGGAAATTTCTCCTTAGTTCTAGGTTGCTTCTCTCCTTGATTAGTTTCCACCCATTGCTTCTCGTCCTGCCCTCGGATGCTTTGGAGAATAGTTTGACTCCCTCTTCTTTGTGGCAGCCCCTGAGATATTGGAACACTTCATGTCTCCCCTAGTCATTCTTTTCATTAAACTAGACATGCCCAGTCCCTGTAACCGTTCTTCATATGTTTTAGCCTCCAGTCCCCTAATCATCTTTGTTGCTCTTCTCTGCACTCTTTCTAGAGTCTCCACATCTTTTTTACATCGTGGCGACCAAAACTGAATGCAATATTCCAAGTGTTGCCTTACCATAAAGTGATTTTAACACTTCACGTGATCTTGATTCTATCCCTCTGTTTATGCAGCCCAGAACTGTGTTGGCTTTTTTGGCAGCTGCTGCACACTGCTGGCTCATATCATATACAAAAGTATGAAGGCTATTGCTTAACGCATTGTAAGCTGCCCTGAGTCTCCGGAGAAGGACGGCATATAAATCGAACCAATAAATAAATAATAAATAAATATCTAAATGGTTGTCCACCAGGATTCCAAGATCCCTCTCACAATTACTACTATTGAGCAAGGTACCACATGTACGGTACCTGGGCATTTTGTTTTTCTTCCCTAAATGTAGAACCTTGCTTTTTTCACCATTGAATTTCATTTTGTTAGATAGCACCCAATGTTCAAGTCTGTCAAGATCCTTCTGTATCTTGAGCAGAAGGATCAAGATACAGAAGGCTTGATAGTAATGTGCCAAATAAGCAGTCAACAACCACAACATCAACTGGCAGTTAACAAGAATAAGAATAAAATAAACGCATAAGACAAGATGTATTGTTAGGGTTGAGGGTTAGTGTTCCTAATATAAAATATCAAAAAGAAATAATTTCACACACGCTGCAAAATAATTACAAACATAGCTGCAATGATACAGAAATAGTACACAGTAATGTGATAAAAAATAAATATGAATAAAAGTATGAGAAATTACATGCCTTTCAATTATAGTTACTCTTATTCAGAGATCTATAATCAGTTTCTCTTAGGGAAATAATTTAATTTTAAATATATCCTGCAGTTCTAATTAATATAATCAAGGAGCCTAACACTTACCGGATGCAAAATATAAAATAAATTAAAGCAAAATTAATACTAGAATATGTCTACAACTGCTAGAAAGCACTAAATGTTAAAAGTGACTGGTATTCCTTAGCTAGCATGTAGTTTTTAGACTTTTAAAGTTCTGATTTGATAGCTCTAACTAAAATTAATTACGTAACAAAAGTCTGGCTCTATTGTACTTCTATGTATAAAAAATACATAATATCTTGTTTTTTTAGTCACAACTACTACCGGTAGGTACAATCAACAGTGCAATATTGATGTTACTGTAAAATCAAAGATAATAAAAAATTAATCTGAAAATCAGGAAAAGTATATTTAAAGTACAAGTGCTCAAATTGTTAAAAGAGAACTCACTCTTTAAAATTACTATCACACCTATATAAAGAATTACAAAAACATATGCATATCCAGTCCTAGAAAAATAATAATTTAAGATGAAAGTTGAAACAAAAACTTAATTCAGAAACCATAGATTTACTTATTGTCACCAATAAAGTCTCAGATAATAGAAATAGATAATATATTCAGTAATGCTGGAAATGTAATGATTCATATCTGTTTGCAAGCTCAACTATTCTGGAAGATGCCTCACAATAGAATGAAACAGATTTTAGATTCTGATTTTTCTTTTCTTGTAACTGTTTTTAATGTTAAATACCACTAACTTTATCTTTTTACAAAGTATACTGAAGTAACATTGTATGTAACTGCTCCTGAGATACTTTATACTTTTCATTGGAAATTACACTCAGTTCTTTCTTTAGAAGACTGGCAGACCCAACTCTGGAAGTACCGGTATGCATCCAATGTCAAAACTGATTTCATATTTTTTAAAAAATATATCTACTGACTTCAGTTTGGAAAACATTTATAAATTATAATTCTGCACATAGACCTTGGCCACAACTGAAGTTTGAATTTCTCTTAAGATCTTAAAATGCTGAGTTCTTTTTAAGTGGTTATAAAGTTAAGGGAGGATTATCTCAGATTAGCTGGATTTTGACTGAAAATTCTTATTATTATAGTTGCCATTGTTAATTTCTAATTTCACCCTATTGATAATTTTAAATCGATTGTTTTGTGATTACCATATCTCCATGTATTGTCTTAATTTAATGTTACTAGTGGAATATTGCAGAAAAACAATTACTACCAACCTGCCTTCCATTGAGGACTTGTATACTGCACGAGTAAAAAAGAGTGCTGTGAAAATATTTACAGACCCCTCGCATCCTGGACATAAACTGTTTCAACTCCTACCCTCAAAACGACCCTATAGAGCACTGCACACCAGAACAACTAGACACAAGAACAGTTTTTTCCCGAATGCCATCACTCTGCTAAACAAATAATTCTCTCAACACTCAAACTAGTTATTAAGTCTGCATTACTATTAATCTTCTCATTGTTCCTATCGCTCATCTCCTCCCACTTATGACTGTATGACTGTAACCTTGTTGCTGGTATCCTTACGATTTATATTGACTGTTTCCTAATATGATTTGATTGCTTATTTGTTCCCTATGACTATCATTAAGTGTTGTACCTTATGATTCTTGACAAATGTATCTTTTCTTTTATGTACACTGAGAGCATATGCAACAAAGACAAATTCCTTGTGTGCCCAATCACACTTGGCCAATAAAGAATTCTATATTAGAGTTTTTCCTTAACATTTTATCATTTTTTTGGTTTGTAAATCCATTTTTGTGTTGCTCTTGTTACACATCCATATTCTATTCTTAAATATCTTTTAAAAGAAAGTAAAATATTTTTTAAAATTCAGATACTTCCCAACTGATAATGATTAGTAGGGACAAGAGTCTAAGTAGAACAGTTATTTGGAGTAAACTTCTTCTGCTTTCATTTTTTTCCCCCAAGCAACTGGCTTTGACGCTCCAGATGTCCAAAAACAATATATTTCTTTCTTGCAGGGTTAAAATTCAGCGGGTTACTTCCACTAGCCTTCTACTACAGCAGCTACGGCAATCTTTCTGCCAATCAGGCCAGGAGCTCATCGGCTTGTCAACTTTTGAGCCTTACAACTCAGCAAGTGAGTTGGACTTTAAGAACAATGATTTCTGGAAGTCTAGTCAGATCTTAAGACTGTTAAAGCTGCAAAGTCTGATCAGTATAAAACCAAATAATTGAAATATTCGCTTTGTAGAATATGACCATGGAACCAAGAGATGTTTCTGTATAATTTTGTTTCATTTTTAAGTTAACTTTTATTTTGGTGGTCAGGAGATACCATTTACCTTAACAAAACAAAACCTTGGTCAATGAGATTGTCTGCTCTCCTCACTGCTATTTTCTCATTTCCTGCATTGCTTTTCTTGTTAAATTGCCAAATTAAATGCCCCTTGATTTGTGCAATGATTTAGTGTGGCTAACTCCTAAGTTTTTCTTGTCTTTGGCTTTGATTTTGAATATAAAGACATTCAAAGCAACAAAATAATCATTAGACCTGCCCAGATGTTATGTATATTAGTAACCAAGAGAGAAAATAAATTCTGGGAGAGTTGGAGCATCTTAAGCCATTATTCTTGCCAAGCACACTTTCGAGGCTTGTCTATGTTTCAGGTGGACCTTGTCCTGAAGAGGAGAAAGAGGAGGCTGTTATTGGCTGGCAAGAAAAACTCTTTAGTCAAGTAAGTAGATGGGATGATTGTCCCACTAATGATTCTAGCAGTATTCAGTGCTTCTGGCAGTGCTTATTCAATTTATTCTTACGTAAGCCAGATATCTGGCTGAGCAGTGATTGAAATCTAGATCTCCTTCATCCAAGTATAATGTTCTAGCCTCTTGTCTGGGCTGATCATATGCTCTTCCTGCAAATTTGTTGTGTGCTGTTCCTGCAAATTTAACATGGATATCTAATGGAATGTATAAAAGTACAAACTTCATTCTAAAAAGCTGCTAGGTTGAAAAATATGAAGTCATAAATCATCTGGATTTCAACAGTAGGCCTACATTTTTTTCTCAGTCACTCAGGTAAAGATGTTTTGTTTCAAGTTCTTAAGCACCAAACCCTTATTGTGAACATTTGGGAGCTTCGGATGTTTCTAAAATATTTGAAAGAGCCTATTCTGCTTTTAAAACAATTATTTCATGTTCAGAAGGTATTTTGTACATTGTTCACACTGAAAATAATTCAAAAGAAAACATTTTGGCTATCACTTTGAATATCACAGGTATTTTTCTTGCCTGGTTGAACTCCCTTGAATAGGGAGTCAGTTTAACAGTACCGTACATCATGCTCACAAGGGCTTTTGCCTTTTCATGTTAAATAAAGAAAAAAGGCTTCCTTTGTACACTTTCTCATTCAAGTTTTTAGAGACTAATGACTCAGTCTAATAGGTAGAAATGTTTCAGACTATTTTTGGCCTATTTTGTTGAATTGTAACCTTGGTGGAACGTTCTGTCCAAACTGTGTCCCTTTGCTCCACCCCATTCTTCACTTTCACTGCACCTATTCAGATATGAGAAATTCAGTTAGATATGAGTCCTGCAGAAGTTAATGGCTTGTTTTTGTGATTTGCTCATCTAACAAATCCAACTATTTGTCTGTTTTTTGCTGGGACCTCTGTTTTGCTGATACTGCAGTTCCATGGATTGAGATTTTGTAGGGAGGGCTTTGTTATACAAGCAACAATGGTTTTTTTCTACTCTATTTAGTTTGAGGTTGATCTTTACCAGAATCAGTCTGCCTGCCAGAGCCCACTTGACCGACAGTACCACCAGGATATCTTAAAATTGGAAGAGTTGGGGGGTCGAAAGAATAAGCGGATCTTCACCTACATAGACAATGACCGCTTCACCAGCCTAGAAGAGGTACCAGCTTTTTAATGGAGATGGAAATGGGTTGGAGATGGGATGACTGACCCAGGGTCCATACTTTATGTCAACATGAATGATAGGAAGGGAGGAATTGTTCATACTAGCAAATAGGAAGTAATGTAAAAATATGTTTATAATCCTTAAGTAATAATTAATGATATTGTTAATTACAAATATAATTCCTGGCTTAGGGAATAAAGTTCAGACAGATAATAGCATCTTGGTAATCTTGGCAGATTCCTCCAAAGCTAGATAGGCTTAGATCGTTGTGATGTTTGGATGGAAGATCACCAGGAAAGTCCAGAGCAGTCATTTAGAGTTGGAAGTTGAAAAATATATTGAAAGATTGCAATACCAAATCACTTTCATATTACTGTCAAGAAAGCATGTAATTAGCAGGTGTTCAATTCTGAAGCAGTGTTTCTCAACTTTGGAAACTTTAAAATGCTTTCCCTTGATGGGCTGTCACTGGAGCCTTTGCTGTCTGCTTTGTACCAAAAGTACTGCTAAAAAGATATTTCCCTGGGTTAAATGGTACCTCTTAGCTCACATTTTTCCTGTTTAAATGAGTATAACAAGCTTTCTTCTTACATTCCAGCATGGTCAGAAAATGACCACTTCTGACAAGGAAGTGCCTTCGTATTTGGCAGAAATGATGGCTAATGTGAGGAGGAGAAGACAAGAACGCAGGCCAGTGTAAGTGAAGCCATAGACAATGCTTTTGCTGTACAAATGTCTTGGGCTTGAGGGGGAAGAGGAATGATTTTGATATACCCTGACATTCCCTGGCTCTTCTATATATTCTGAAGGAAACCTGCTTCACTATAGTCAACAATCTCCTTTGCCCCTCTTGGCAGAGAAGGAAACATCCTGAAATCCCGAATTATCACCTGGCAGCCCTCTGAAGAATTCATCAAGAACAACCATGTCCTTAATACTCCTGTGCAGACCATGTATATTATGGGGGACCTAGGACCCCAAGGCAAGTAAGTTTATGCACCAAAGCTTTCCAGTCCCATTGTTTTTTTATCAGCCCCCCCCCCACCCAACCAGGTTCCAAGGAATGTTTGAAGTTGAACAAAAGTCATTAGCACCCCTTGATATAGAACTGAAGGTGACAGCTGCATGAGAATAGTGTCCCACATGTTACCATCTCTGGGGAATTTGTCTCTAGAAATTTAGTATAAATTTGTGTTGAGAGTAGCAGAAACAAAGACTGTGCTGAAGAGATATAGTAATCCCTGCTATATATTGACCAGGTGACAAAAGTATAAGGTGAATGAAATCCTTTCTGGCCTAGAATTCAGGTATAGATCAAATTCATTGCAGTCCAGAAGAGCTGTGGTGGCGCAGTAGTTAGAATGCAGTACTGCAGGCTACCTGCTGCCTGCAGTTTGACAGATCAAATATCACCAGGCTCAAGGTGGACTCAGCCTTCCATCCTTCCAAGGTCGGTAAAATGAGGACCCAGATTGTTGGGGACAATATGCTGACTCTGTAAACTGCTTAGAGAGGGGGCTATAAAGCACTATGAAGCGGTATATAAGTCTAAGTGCTAGTGCTAATGCTAGAATGGCATAGAAGCTCTCCAATATTTCAAGACCATCTTCTATGTCTTAGGGTTTTCCTTTGATCCTGGATCTGGTGTTTGCATAACATTATTCTATAATATGTTCAGAAACACCTGAATGTATCTTGTACTGCCGGTATTTAAGCCCTGATAAGCAGATCATGTTTTTATAATTATCTCTCCATAGGCTTGGTTGCAAGGAGTATGAGTATGTTCTCTGCATGATCAAGGTAGATGGCAATGGAGTCCTCACAGTCAAGCCAGATTTTACAGGCACAAAAGGGCCTTATAGGTGAGCACCACTTAGAACCCTTTGATCTCTGCAAATGAGTTGAAGTCAAGGGGCAATCACCTATCAATTGTACAGATCTTTTCTCTGAGTTGGGCTTGTGTTGTTTGGCCCCCTGAAGGATTGAGCTGGAAGGCGAGAAGCGGGAAATGTGGAAATTCACTTTGGAGAATGCCTCGGCCACAGTGGGAGAGAAGGAGGAAGCACGGGAACAGCGTGTCTTCAAGGATGTAAGAACTCTTATCTTTTGCTCCTAAGTGGGGCCTAAATTTGTAAAAGGGGTATATGTCTTATTTTCTGACTGTATGTTTCATTCTTTAGTTGTACAGCCGACATAAAGAGTACCTCAGTGGACTTGTTGGATCTGACTTTGAGATGGTAAGTGACCTCACAACCTGGTTCTATTTTTAGTGGAGAGTGACAGGTTGGGGGAATTTGGAGTTCTGCTTTGTAATGTATTACCACAACATTCATGATTAGTTTGTTGGAAACAAACTTTTATATGATTTGAGCAGATAGGTAAAGTTCCTGCAATTTGCAGATTGTGTTATAATAGTATAACACAATATAATAATATAATAACTTTTTCTGAAAAAGTTGTACTGCTGTTTTCTTAGTCCTTTGCTCACCATGCAAATTTCTCATACTAGTTATTGTTTAATTGAGAAACCCATACTGAAAGATAAATTCTGCTTATGCATGCTTTAGGTGATATAAGGAAGCTAGCATGATTGATGGTGGCTAGTCCTTGGATGGAGAACCACACAGAAATTCCAGAGCCATTGAGAAATTGAGAAAAAAAATATTCTGAATACAAAGGCAAACCACTTCTGTAACATTGTTAAAAATTACATAGATAAGCCCTCAGGAGCCAAGCTCAACTAAGGATATTTTTAATCTTTGAATCTGAAGCACACTGACAATAGAATCTCAAGTCCTGAATTTGTCCTGACCCACCACCTCTGTCATGTATTCATCACATAACTTTTGTATGTCTCCTGTTTCATTGACCATCAAAAAACCCTTCCATCCCTGTGTTCATAAAATCAAGTAATAGAAGAGGTAAAAATGAGAACCTTCTTCCACAAAATGTTTAATTGCTACATGTAAACTGCTCTTTGTGCAATAAAGTCATCAAGATGGAGGAGATTGAAGGAGCCTTGGTGGCGCAGTGGACTAAGTGCTGTTAAAGTAGCACTTAGCTGCCAGCTGCCTGCAATTACTGCAAGTTCAAATCTCACCAGGCTCACGGTTGACTCAGCCTTCCATCCTTTTGAGGTAGGTAAAATGAGGACCCGGATTGTGGGGGCAATAAACTGACTTTGTATAAAAAAAAGAACACCGCTTAGGGGGCCCCGAAAGCCCTACTAAGCAGGTATATACAAAAGTATGAAGGCTATTGCTTAATGCATTGTAAGCCGCTCTGAGTCTCCGGAAAAGGGCGGCATATAAAATCGAACTAATAAATAAATAATAAATAAATAAGATGCGTATTAACAGGCACCAAGCTAGAAATGACCATGAGTTCTAGTTCTACCTTAGACATGAAAGCGGCTGGGTGACTTTGGATCAATCAACCTAACAGGGTTCTTGCTGTGGGGAAAATAGGAGGAGGAAGGTATATTAGATCTGCTCACCACCTTGAGTTGTTTTTAAAAATAATAAAGGTGAGATATAATTAAATAAATATCTCTGACCTGGGGTTTTGCATCTGATGTTCACCTTCTAATATAAAAATATAGTTGCTTTTATATCAGATCAACCCTTTGATTCCTCCAGTCTAGATTTATTAAGTCTGATGAGCCAGAAGCTCTCGGGCACTGGAAAACTTTTCAACTGCAGTTTTTCTGCTGGATAACATTCATTCTTTCCTCTTGCAGACTGCTCCTGGTATTTTCCGACTCTTTGTGAATGGTGAAATAGGTAAGATAACCTTTTATTCTTGGTGGAGTTTTTGTTTCTCCTCCTTCCACATTCAACCCAAGATTGATCCCCAGGCACTTAAATCAATATTAAGGGTCAAAAACTATAACTGGAAGTTTATGCCTGCCCTATGAAACTGCACAAAGGAAATTGTGATTCTGCTATCTGATTTATACCTCTCATCGTTCTGCAATTAATTTTGTGATTTACCTAATATTGATTTAGGTACCTTTTTGCTATTAGGAAAAATGACTAAATTTTCAGTTTGTAAACGATCTAGAGCTGTGATTGTAACTAAAATATCCTCCTACAAGTTTGATTAGCCAACTCATTCAGGTTTTGTTATAAACTCAAAGTCTCTTTAGCAAGGTGTGTGCGCCTTCATAGGATTGGGCGGCTTGGTTAAGAATGAGAGAAATGGTCCAGAGAATAAGGCTTTATTACTGTGTTTCCTTTTCTTTCCTAGTTTCAGCCCAGGGTTACGAATACAACAATCTATACATACATTTCTTCTTGGAACTGCCCAACTGTGAGTAGTACAAATTGGGCCCTTAGGATTGGGACAAGATACAATATGGCATCTACCACAATACAGTTTTTGTAGAAATGTGTATCCTCCTGGAGAGTTGCTTCTAGCAAAGAAATAATTGAAACAATACAGGGATTCATAAGTCTTCCCACAGTAAATCAAGCATATCCTTGAACCTACCCTCTTGTTATTTACGGCTATATATTCCCCAAACTCCCTTTCTCTAAAATCCAGTCTTAAAATACTGATGGACAATCAGTACCAGGTCCAATCTCATGATGGGAGCCAGAAAAAAATCCTTGTGTCTCCCTTCTCCACCTCATCACTTATCTACCTGTTGCATCACACACTTCACACTTCAAGATCACAAGCATAACAGAAGTATGGCTAGTAACTTAAGGTATCATTACTTTTATAACGCTGGAGTCATTTTAATTCTAAATCATTTTAATTCTAAATCATGATTCAAGATGAAGAAAAGAAAAAGGATCAAATAATTTTAAGCCATCTACAGTATTTTTCCATATTGTTCCATATTAGAATATCTGAGAGAAATTCTAATGGTTTTGGGGGGGAACATACAAGTAGTCCTTGCATAAATACCAATTGCTTAACGACCAAAGTTACATCAGTCCCCTGAAAAGATACATATGACCCGATTGCAGAGTTCCAACTGCAACACACACACACACACACACACACACTCACCTGATTTCATTTGGGAGCTAGGCTACTGGCTCACATTTATGGCCATTTTACAGCATGACCATGATTTTTAGCATTTTTGCTAGATTCTGATGTTAACTTTCTGTGGATTCATTTAATCCCTGTTACATTCACTTAACAACTGCCACATCCAACAACCGTGGCATTTGCTTAATGACCATCACATAAAATTAGACCTGGTCCTATGGTGATCAGCTTAGCAACCACCACGATGTAAAACCATAATTCCAGGCTCAATTATAGTTAGGAATTACCTGGTATGCAATGAAAGGATGTCTGGTTTTGGAGCAGAGTTTTGTACTTTAGCTGCTCATTAATCTTGCTGTCTTCTCCGCGGTGCTAAAGCTTTTATTTTCTTTCTAGGCTGGTCATGTCCCCCATCTCAACTACTCTCTGGAATGACACAGACTTGCACTAGCAAAGTACATGGCAAAGTATGTTTAAGGTGGTTCCTTTGTGAGGGAGGGGGACTATTTGCAGAGTCGCAGTGTTTAATGCCAGTTTTGGAGTTTTGAGGCACATTTTTCTTTCATACTTTGAGGAATAGCAGCCTTATATGACTGGAAATCCATCTTGCTATGGATTTTAGTTTTCTGATTCTCCTAATCAGGGGTGAAATTCACTTACCTTCACTACTGGTTTGGAAATGTGAGAGTGTGCATGCTTCCTCCACGCATGCACAGAGCCTTCTGTGCATGCACAGAGGGTCAAAAATGGGACGTGATGACATCTGGGCGGGTGGGCGGAGCCTCCCACCACCGGCGCTACTGGATCGCACAATCCAGATAGATCTGGCTGAATTTCACCACTGCTCCTAATATTTCAAAGCTAAATTCTACTTAGTAGAGCCTTCTTCAGCTTACTCCTTTAAGTCTTAAATGTATTGTACTGCCAAATTATTGAGATTTCTTAATCATTTACATTAAGCTTTGTTGAACTTCAGTTGGCTGGTAGCTCACAGATTCAACTGGAATGCCCAGGGAATAAGAATTATGAGATTTTTAGTCTAGGATGGCCACCAGAATCACAACTGCAAAATGGACAACTATACAAAATAATATAATTTTTATAAAGATAAAAATTAAAATTAAATCTGGAGAACAGATTGGAGAAGATCTTCAGCATGTAGACAAATATATAGGGGGAAAAACCCTCCCTTGCTTTAGGGTCTATATGAATTCTTCAGTGTTGGCACAAAGCCAGTAGAGTTTATTCTATTGGTCTAAAGCCTGAATTAGGCTTCTCCATCATCAGGGAACATATAACTCTGTCATTTGGAGACAGTTGCATAGCTTATGCATCTGTGAATCCTACGCTTAGCCCATCAACCTTTTCACAGCATATATATGCAGCAACAACTAGGCACAGTTGCAGGCAACTCTAAATCAAGCTTAAGAGCCATGGTGGTACAGTGATTAAAATGCAGTACTGCAGGCTACTTCTGCTGACTGCTGTCTGCCAGCAATTTGGCAATTCGAGTCTCACCAGCTCACGGTTGACTCAGCCTTCCATCCTTCTGAGGTCTGTAAAATGAGGAACTCAGATTGTTGGGGGCAATATGCTGATGCTGTAAACTGCTTAGAGAGGGCTGTAAAGCACTGTGAAGCAGTATATAAGTCTAAGTACTATTGCTATTGCTATTAAGGCATATCCCTCTTCAGGGGATATTTGCTGGTTTTCTTATCCCATTACACACACAAACACAAACACATACACACACGGTTGTTCCGTTCCCTGCTGCCCCATGTAAAAGCTGATACTACTATTTTTCATTCCCAGGATAGGGTGGCTTTTTTTTCCTTCCCATTTACCCTGGAGATGTTCTTCACCCAAGAGGATGACTTGGAAGGTGAGTCATGCCATTGTGTGTCAGAGAGAAGTTCAGAAACAGTTCGGCTCTAATGGGTTTGAGGTATTTTGCCTGTTTTGGGAAATTGATTGGCCTGTCACATTGAAGACAGAGGGATTTAATTTATGGGGTGTAATTCTCTGGAACATTCCCTAGGTTATGAACACACAACTTTTTCTAGACTGAAGTTGATATTTAGCCTTTGGGAGGCATGCCACTATCATTATCACCCTTAAGATTGTTAAGAGACAAACACAAAATACTATTTAAAAATTGAACACATATTAAAATTTAATTACAGAGAAATGTAATTAATATGATCACTCTCCACTTATATATTCACTCACCTTCTCCAATATTAAAAATTACAAATTGGTTACAACTTTTGGAGATTTCTCAGAACTGAAGCCATGGTTTCAGGGGACTATAGACAGCCTTGAAGTCTCCAATTGAAAACTTCTGCTCTAGAAAAAAACCTGTACACTAATGGCCAAGGCCTGCAGAAGAATAGGATGTGTTGCATAGCTTGCATTCATTTCAATGAACACTTACAACTATGTCAGAGGATTGTGCCTCTGAGCAATGGTTTATTCTGATCCTAGTGTAAAGCTATTGGGCTAGATGACCTACAACACGGGTGTTAAACTCGCCGTGTCACGTTGCCGTCATGTGACGTTTGGTGACGTTTTCCCCCTTTGCAGAGCTGGGGTGGGTGTGGTCTGTGCGTGATGCATCTGGCCCATGGGCCGCCAGTTTGACACCCTTGACCTACAAGGTCCCTTCCAACTCTGTTAATCTGTTAAAAAACATCCCTTCATCAGCAGAATTGCCCTACTGTTTACCCTGGAATAAAACATGACATTGATGCGAGACTGGCTGGACTCTTATTCACTTTCTTTCTTCCTCTTATAGGCTCCCTCCCTGAGTGGCCTGTCCTATACTTTGAGGTTCTTTCCTTGGATTTCTGGCATAGGTACCGTGTTGAAGGCTATGGTTATGTAGTGCTGCCAGCAACGCCAGGTAAAAGACAGCGCTAGAAGTGAACTTGCATTGGTGCAACTCATGAAGCAAATTTATTTATTGATTTTTATTTATTTATTTGATTTATTGTATATAACCACTGTTATGAGACTCCTGAGTGATTTACATAAAACAAAAATCAAAATACATTTTTATTTTTTTACTTGCCTCTAGTAGTGTATGTTCATCATACATTTTAGTACTAGATGCTCTTCTGATAACTGTATTTGAGCAAACTTCCTTATTTTCTTTAACTGCTAGAATTCTGGAAACTCCTTTTAAGATGGCATGCTCTTAGCATTTAAGGTGGCATGCTTATAATAGATCCTCTCTTTATCATGCCTTTCTGTCATTCTCCTAGTAGACTCACATTCCTATTGATGGGTGAAATTTCCTGGGTGGTTTTGGGCATTTGTCCTTTGCTGTTGTTCAGTTTAACACATTAGGAAGAGATTAACATGCAACAATTTTTGTGGGGAATGGCAGATGATTTAAGGTTTGGAAAGGATTGCCTTCCTTCCATTCAAATGGGATAGTATATCCTCGATAAAAGATTAATGCACCAAGTGATGTGAACATATCCTACGGTCACTGCCAAAAGATGGGCAAATTCACTGAGTGTGTACATTGTGCTAAGCTGTAATGTGGTTGTTTGGGTTTGTCTTAGTATCATAGTATGATACAAACATAGTCATTGTGTTATATAAACTATAGTTTATAGTCCATAAGCCACCCACAATCACTCTGCGCCTGAGATGCCACATAAGCCTGCAAATATATAAATAAAACTTCATGTGTGAATTGAGTACTATGGCATTTTTTACAAGCCATGAAAATCCAGCTTCTCTCTTCTATTGTAGAGTATCTGTACATTTTCCTTTGCTTGTAGTACACAGTTTCCAGGTCTTGTATTTCACTGGAACTTTTATATTGTGATCTCAGTGGCTAACATACTGGTAGTGGGCATGCATGTTCTGAGTAACCTTTTGATTTTTTCCCTCCCTCATATCTCTGGCATCAATCCCGTTCAACCTGACGATTCAGGAGTTCACACTTTGTCTGTTTCTACATGGCGTCCTGTAGAGTTGGGCACCATTTCAGAACTACGGAGGTTTTTCATTGGAGGATCTCCAGAGCTTGAGGATATAACCTACACCAAAGTGCCAAGTACTTTCACAGTGAGTGCCTGCCTCCCCATGCCCACCCATATTTTCTGCAAAGCATTTTGGTCTAGAGCTTGGCACATTTATTGAGAAAGAAGGTTGAAGACTCAGATAGAACTTCCTCTAAACCAGGGGTCTCCAACCTTGGCAACTTTAAGACTTGTGGACAAAGCTGGCTGAGGAATTCTGGGAGTTGAAGTCCACAAGTCTTAAAATTGCCAAGATTGGAGACCCCTGCTCTAAACTGATGCTTATCTTTTGTGCAGGGTGATCGTCTCAGCCGTTTGGGTTTTCGTTCTGAAACAACAGGGAGTGTCACTTTCCGGCTGAACTGCCTGCAGCAGTCCAAGTAAGATTTTCTCTCCACTAGAGAAAGAATTTCTGGACATTCTGAACATGCATAGGGAAGAGAATCTCTTTCCCTCTTCCGAGAAGCAAAAAGTGGCTTCTGTTATCAGCTTGGTTATCTGCCTTTGGATTCAAATGCCTAATTTTGATATTCTCATTGATACAGATGCACATACATAGTCCTTGCTTACTGATCACTTACTTGAAGGTGCAACAACACCGAACACTAGTACTTATGACTGGTCCTCAAAGTTTAAAAGTTATAAGTTTAAAACTTATTTCTTGGCAGAGCTTTTCTGGAGTCCAGCTCCATGAAGAAACGCATGCAGAGTGTTCTGGATCGACTAGGAAACTTCAGTCAGCAAAGTTCCCTTTATAATGTTTTAGGTAAGGCTTTTGACACAGAAACAGGTAGGACTTTTTTGCGCAAAGCAGAACTATTTGGACCTTGGTCATTACAATTTCCCTATCAGGAAAGATTGCAATATTTGATCTTTTTTAGTCTAAAAAGAAGATGAAAGGGGACGTGACTGAAACGTCACACAACTATGTATGGTGCAGTTAAAGTGGATAAGAAGCTGTTTTCCCCTTCCCAAAATTCTAGAACCAGAGGTCACTCAATTAAATTGAATCCTGGAAGAATCAAGGCAGACAAAAGGAAATATTAATGCATAATTAAATTTTGGAATTTGCTACTGTGAGATATGTTGTTGGCTATCAACTAAGGTGACTTCAGAAACAGGTTGGATCAATTCATGGGAATAATCCGAGGGTTAATGATTATTAGCCTTGATGATAGTGTAATTGCTTTAAAGGCCATTGCTGGGAAACTAGCTGGCTTCCTTGTGTCCTGAGTTGGCACTGTGATAAGAGACTGATGGACCAGGGACCCAATCTAGCAGGGCACCATTTTTGTTCTTAGGATTCTCAATGGCCATTTTATGCATTTTAATTCTAAATTGTTTCAATGTATGGTAGTTTCTTTAAAAAGCCCAAATTAATAGGTGGTTATTCATTTTTATTAAATATGAACATATCTTCTAATTAAATATTGTTTTAAATAATCTTGAACATTAGAATCATTTAAAGAGGATAGTATTTTTTATCTATTTAATGAAAAACATATGGCATCTGTTTCTTATTTGCAAAACTCAGATTTACCAGAGGTGTATGTATATATATATTATTTATTAAAGGTAAAGTAACTTTGTAGCCCCCCCAGGTTTTTTTAAAAATATAGAATAAAATATTTGTTATTCTGGATAGTGTGTCAGAATAAGGGGGTAAGAGGAATTCAAAATCATTGTTTTGCTTTTGCCCAATACATTTTCTTTCTCTCTTCCACAGAGCTACTAGAAGTTAGACATACTTTCTAGCCTACATAATGTATTCAACTCATCGCATGCTTTGAATATTACAGCATGGGATTTCGGTTAAAATGTCTAGAAGGAAGGAGTGGTCAGGCAGAGGAACTAGCTGACTGCGCAGGTTGAACCTCCACCTAACTACCATGTCTGTTCTCTTTGTTGCAGAGGCGTTCCAACGGGCTCGTCAACGGATGCAGGAAGCCCGAGAAAGCCTTCCTCAAGATTTGATTCGCACTTCAGCCTCTGAAGTTCACAATGATGAAAGCATCATCAAGCAGCCTGCTGTCTTCTAAGATGTTCTCCACCAGTGTTTCTCAGCCACCTGAAGACACATGGACTTCAACTCTCATAATTCTCCAGCCAGCTCTGCGCCTGGGGTTCTCACCTCTGCTTTTGCAACTTAAGGGGGGAGTCCTGCACCTCAGTTTGAATCTGGAGGTGGGCCATGTGGTGCTGGGCATAGGTGCTTGGACTGCTGTTTCTTCAAAGAATGTGACAGAAACCTCAGTATTTCTCCCTTTCTTCACACAAGGTCATGAGATTACAAAAAAGTTCTATGTCTTAGGAAGGCAACCATGTTGTACAGTATTTTATTTTGTCTACATGAATGTGTTTTTGTATCTAAATGTGTGTATATTTACAGTCAGGTCCAGAAATATTGGGACATCGATACAATTCTAGCATCTTTGGCTCTATACAACACCACAATGGAGTTGGAATGAAACAAACACAATGTGGGTTAACTGCAGACTGTCAGCTTTAATTTGAGGGTATGTACATCCAACTCAGGTGAACGGTGTAGGACTTACAGCAGTTTGTATATGTGCCTCCCACTTATTAAGGGACCAAAAGTAATGGGACAATTGGCTTCTCAGCTGTTCCATGGCCAGGTGTGTGATATTCCCTCATTACCCCAATTACAATGTGCAGATAAAAGGCCCAGAGTTCATTTCAAGTGTGCTATTTGCATTTGGAATCTGTTGCTGTCAACTCTCAAGATGAGATCCAAAGAGCTGTCACTATCAGTGAAGCAAGCCATCATTAGGCTGAAGAAACAAAACAAACCCATCAGAGAGATAGCAAGAACATTAGGCATGGCCAAAACAACTGTTTGAAACATTCTCAAAAAGAAGGAATGCACCGGTGAGCTCAGCAACACCAAAAGACCTGGGAGACCACGGAAAACAAGTGTGGTGGATGACCGAAGAATTCTTTCCCTGGTGAAGAAAACACCCTTCACAACAGTTGGCCAGATCAAGAACACTCTCCAGGAGGTAGGTGTAAGTGTGTCAAAGTCAACAATCAAGAGAAGACTTCACCAGAGTGAATACAGAGGGTTCACCACAAGATGTAAACCGTTGGTGAGCCTCAAAAACAGGAAGGCCAGATTAGAGTTTGCCAAACAACATCTAACAAAGCCTTCACAATTCTGGAACAAGATCCTATGGACAGATGAGACTAAGATCAACTTGTACCAGAATGATGGGAAGAGAAGAGTATGGAGAAGGAAAGGAATTGCTCATGATCCTAAGCATACCACCTCATCAGTGAAGCATGGTGGTGGTAGTGTCATGGCGTGGGCATGTATGGCTGCCAATGGAACTGGTTCTCTTGTATTTATTGATGATGTGACTGCTGACAAAAGCAGCAGGATGAATTCTGAAGTGTTTCAGGCAATATTATCTGCTCACATTCAGCCAAATGCTGCAGAACTCATTGGATGGCGCTTCACAGTGCAGATGGACAATGACCCAAGGCATACTGCAAAAGCAACCAAAGAGTTTTTGAAGGGACAAAAGTGGAATGTTATGCAATAGCCAAGTCAATCACCTGACCTGAATCCCATTGAGCATGCATTTCACTTGCTGAAGACAAAACTGAAGGGAAAATGCCCCAAGAACAAGCAGGAACTGAAGACAGTTGCAGTAGAGGCCTGGCAGAGCATCACCAGGGATGAAACCCAGCGTCTGGTGATGTCTATGCGTTCCAGACTTCAGGCTGTGATTGACTGCAAAGGATTTGCAACCAAGTATTAAGAAGGGAAAGTTTGATTTATGATTATTATTCTGTCCCATTACTTTTGGTCCCTTAACAAGTGGGAGGCATATATAAAAAACTGCTGTAAGTCCTACACCATTCACCTGAGTTGGATGTACATACCCTCAAATTAAAGCTGACAGTCTGCAGTTAATGCACATTGTGTTTGTTTCATTCCAACTCCATTGTGATGGTGTATAGAGCCAAAGATGTTAGAATTGTGTCGATGTCCCAATATTTCTGGACCTGACTGTAATATATACATAGGGATATATATATTAGTCTCCCAAAGGGCAGCAAACTGTTTGCTTGCTGTCTGGAAAAGCCTAGAACTAGTGAATTATGATTTCACTGAGCTATGGCAGCATTTTGAAAATCTTGGTTTACGTAGGAAAATACCCGGCTGAGGAGAAATACACATAAAGAGCTTATGATAAGAGAAGAAAACATATACTTGACCTCTATGGGGTCTACGGGACCTCTACGGGGAGGAAACGTGTGATGAGGGTGTGGCTAACTGATGAGGACTAATTAGTCCGAAATAGATCTATATTAGTCTCCCAAAGGGCAGCAAACTGTTTGCTTGCTGTCTGGAAAAGCCTAGAACTAGTGAATTGTGATTTCACTGAGCTATGGCAGCATTTTGAAAATCTTGGTTCACGTAGGAAAATACCCAGCTGAGGAAAAATACATACACACACACACACACACACACACACACACACACACACACACACACATATTGTACCTGTACTCTGTTTATAACAAAGGACAAGCAACAATTAAAACAATGATATTTCATTATTACTATTTGTAAAGAGGTTTATTTCTTAGAAAAACAAGTACTTAAAACACACAAACACAAGTTGTCCCACACAACTTTTTTCTTCCAGTAAGCTAGAGAACAAGGATGCTACTGGTACATTGCATCTTTGTCTCCATCCTTTTTCTATGCAAAACCAAAATTGCCTTGAATTGAAGCAAAGGGTGCAGAATAGCTGGGAAGCTGTGGGCTCAATTTCAGGTGGTGCAGCCACCTGTGAATCTCCTAATGACTCATGCAGGGATTGGGGCTATAAAATTCCTGCTAGCAGCTTCCTAGGATTCTTGTAGGAAGGAAAGTTTTTCCAAGTTGCTTTCCTGATTTGTTGCTAATCCCCTTAGTGTTTGGACTACCTTCCCTTTTTTTTACATTCAAATTTGTAATTAGTTTATCAAAATACAAAATACAGAAATACAAAGAAAAATGAAAATAAGGGGAAAATGAGGGAAAGGAAAAGAAAAAAGTGTAGGAAAAGCAAAAGAAAAACATTGATTTATGACTCTATTTGGCACAGTAGAATAAGGTAATAACGTACAACCTCAACTTTTTACTTTTACATAATAGTGTACACTAACCATTCCATGACAACAAACCTATTGTCAGCTTTGAAACGGATTGGGCCTGTTGCAGCCATTTTCTCCATTTCTCAGCTTGACATACTTTGGGGGAGGAGGAGCTTTGGAATGTCAGACCAGACAACAACTTACTATCTCGTGGGAACCGAGGTCATTCTACCAGGTGCTGGCCAGAGACTGGAAGAGGTTACCAAGGAGCCGTCAGAACATGTAATTGGACAATGTGAAAAGGAGGGAGGGAGCTGTTTAATTTTTTAATTATACTGAAAGCAAGGGAAATAGCCAGAGCTGGTTTGTTCTTCAACCGTGCTGAAATGATGTACTCAAAGCAGTTCTTTGAGAAAGCTAAAAGTCTCAAGAGTTGCTGAATTGGTTGGGTTCGTTACTTGGAACCTTGACACCTATCTAATCAACAAAGTCCAAAATCAAAGTTTCATTTTTTTTCCCACCTCGAGCACAAAGTCCAAAAGTGGTTTCCAAGTAGAAACAAAGTTAATTGTATTCTTATCTCTAATTAAAGAAGCCAATTTAGCTACCTCAGCTAAAGCCATCAACTTTTGTAGCCATTTGCCAATATGGGAATCAAAGTACCTTATTTTTGTGCATAAAGTATTCTTGCTTCAGCATTGTATTAACATCAAAATTATATTTTTTTTAATTTTTTTTTCAAGTTCTTTATCCATTAAATCCAAAAAAAAAGTCACTGGTTTTATCTTATATTCATTTTAAGAATCCTCTGTATTAAGATGTGAATCCTACTCCAATATTTCTTTGCTGAACTCTCTTCCTTGACTCGGTTCATATGAATGAGCCAAGGGCTCCCCAGGTTTCCAGTGATGTCACAGAGCTCTGTGAAGGTTGCTGTTCCATTAACTGGAACTTATCCCTGGGACACACTGTTCAACCTGGCCCATCTCAGTCATCAGCCACTCTTTAGGACTTCTCTGTCTTTGGGAATGATCAAGGCAAGATCTGAACATTCAACCCAGAACAAAGTGAGCTGGGTGGGGGGATCCCTGCAAGAACCTTGCCGGGTGGGAGGGAGGTCTATCTATACTATTTTACTGCCCTGTCATTTGCCATTTCTGAAACTTCGTTCTTTGAGATATGACAACCTATTCAGGCTACTGCTTGGCTTGCTTTATACACCATAGTAAAGCCTAATTCCAAGTTGTCAAAATGCAGCAGCATACGCAATTCTATACCCAACCAAGAAGCCATTAGGTTGTTTGCTCACACATGAGCTAAGACAATGGCAGGGATGCCATAAAGACTTGCCATATTCTGCAAGAGAAAGATAATTGCATCGCCACCATAAGAATGGGAGGTGAGTTGGGGAGGGTAAACGCAAACCACAATCACTGCTTTTTTCACCATTGGACAGTAAACACGAAAGAGAAGCAGTATGAGCATATGGCTGATGAGGGAACACCGTCAAGTGGAGGTAAGATTTTTATATGTTCAGGGCAATGTAAATAAATGCAATAAATACCAAATATAATGTGTAATAGACTTTGTAGCAGGACATCAAATGTAAAGAATCTTTTGTGCCCCTACTTGCTTTTGCCCTTTTTGTACACAAATGGGCATTCTTCTTATGCTGTAGCTGTCTGCCATTTTAATTTCCTAACATTTGTGAACCAAATTGTGGTCTCGAAGCATTTTGGAATATAAAGATTTTTTTTTTTTGGCATACCAATCTCCTGTGTGTATGTGCCTATATGTGCGTGCGTGCGTGCGTGAGTCAGTGTTGATTTCTAGTGACTGCCTAGATTCCCTGCAGTTTTCTTGGCAAGATTTCAGAAGTGGTTTGCTATTACTTGCTACTTAATGACCGGCCCAAAGTCATCCGGTTGACTTTGTGCTTAAGGCAGGACTAGAATTCATAGTCTCCCACTTTCTAACCTAGTGCCTTAACTACTACTCCTAACTGACTCTTCCTTTTACTTTTCAATTTTCAATTTTCAATTCAATTTTTAATTAAAAGTTTACTTTTTAATTAAAACACATTTAAAAACACAAAGAAGTCTTTTCCCCCATGAAACCAAGGGCACGTTATTTTTTTACCTACATAATTTTGGGACTTTTGCCCAGGACATCTCTGCTCCATCCGTCAACTGTTACAATTCCCAGAAGAAACAAACCCGAAGGATCTAGTATTTCATATTATACATGCAGCTCGTAACCAGCCAGCTGTTGTGATGCCAGCACTCATGACGATCCTCCAACAGGATGAGGTATGGAAAATTGTTCTTTGCAATTCTGGATTATGTTCAGTGAAGCCAGGGCTCCACCAAGGCGTATAACCGTGATGGAGAACCTATGGCACGCATGCCAGAAATGGCACGCAGAGCCATCTCTCCGGGAATGCTAGCCGTCGCCCATTGCTTTTCCAGGTTCTGGCACGCTGGCCATCTGGTCTTCGCACACGTATGCTTGCCAAAAACCGGAAGACCAGGTGACCGGCACGCATGTGCATGCTAGAAACTGAAAAGTTGGCTTCCCAGCGTGCATGCTATTCCGGCTCCGGTGCATGTGCACCGGGGAGCTGCTCTTCCAGTTTCTGGTGCTCCCGTGCATGTGCACTGGGGAGCTGCTCTTTTGGTTTCTGGTGGTCTCCCCCATGTGCGCGCTCCCATTTCGGCACTTAGTGCTGAAAAGGTTTGGCAACGCTGGCCTATAACTTTCTGCAGTCTAGACCACAGTCCAGGACCCACAGCCCTGCCTGGAAACAGCAAACGGCCTACCCACCGTACCTCTGCCAGTGAAAACAAATCTTGGGAGGACCATGTGTGGCCCTCCCAGACCCCGTTTTCAGACGTGATGGCCTCCTGCAACCCTCTGCCAGTGAAAACGGAGCTCGGGGAGGCTGCGTACTGCCTGCCCAGGCTCCTTTTTCAGCCTGGAGCCCTCCTGGAGCCCTCTGCCAGCAAAAATGGAGCCCTGGCTCCATTTTCGCTGGCAGAGGGCTTCAGGAGGCCATCGCAGCCAAAAACGGGCCTCAATTAATGATATTGAGCTGCCCATGCCCACCGATGTGAAGCACAACCCTGATGCGGCCCTCAATGAAATTGAGTTTGACAACCCTGGTCTAGACTATTCAGAAACAGCACTGTAGTGCTGTAGAAAAGGATCTCTCCATTCTGCCAGAGATACCAGCTTCTGAACCTGCAATTTGCTATGTTCTGACTTTTTGTTCTATCAATGAAACGGCTTCATTCCATACCTCTGCAGAAACGATCTCTCTCCCACCTTGCAGGGCTCTGTCTGGGAGAAGGTGGCCATCTACCGCAGCCTTCGGGCTATGCTGGAGCGTGGCCTGGAGGTGGAGCCTGCCTGCAGCTTTGTTCTCACAGCCTTGAAGCAGCTGAGAGCATCTCTGTTGGTAAGAAGGGACAATGTAAGCTGTATTTGAATCAGCTGTATTATCCAAATACGTAATATAGTCTTTGATCTCATTCTTTTTTTCGACAGGAGGTGCCTTGGGAGCTCCAAGTGGCTGTCAGCAATGCACTGGCTAGTTTTGCTCGCCGACATTTCAGTGTCATCATGAATGAGCTTCAGCGGCACCTCAAGCCTTTTGCCCAGCCTGATGAATTCACTCTCCTCACTTTGGGCAAGATCACAACCATGAATGGTAGGTTATGGCTCGGATTGGGTGAGAGTGGAAAATGACTGCTTCTGCCCCCAGTCCAAACATAACAGGACTCATCAGGATGTCCAGTTCTTGTCTTAGAGGGACATATAGGTAGTCCTCGACTTACCACCATAAATTGAGCCCAAAATTTCTGTTGCCAAGTGAGACATTGGTTAAGTGAATTTTGCCCCATTTAATGAACTTCCTTGCCATAGTTGTTAAGTGAATCACTGCAGTTGTTAAATTAGTAACATGGTTGTTAAGTGAATCTGGCTTCCCCATTGACCTTGCTTGTCAGAAAGTTGGGAAAGGTGACCACATGACCCCAGGACACTGTGGCCGTCATAAATATGAGTCAGCTATCAACCTTCTGAATTTTGATCACATGACCAAGGGGATGCTGTCATGGTCGTAAGTGTGAAAACGGTCATAAGTCACTTTTTTCAGTGCTGTTGTAATTTTGAACGGTCATTGAATGAACTGTTGTAAATCGAGAGCTACCTGTAATTTAGACTTTAAAAGATTGCATTTATGCTCTTGCCCAACATATGGGAATAGTCTGTAATGTAGAAGTCAAAAGTAGCTCATGACTTTTCCCAAAGAGTTGCTCAACAATCTTTGTTTCTTGATTAATTCCCATTTCAGAGTTGCAAATTTCCATAATGATCGCAGCAACACTTCTCTTTTGACAAGCTCTTTCTCTCCCTCCTTCCCTCCCTCCCTCCCTCCCTTTCTTTTCCTCCCCTTAGTGTACCACTGTGTCCCCTTCTTTGGCATCACCCTAACCACCATGCAGACAGTCACACGTAGAATTGAGGATACCAGGAGACGCTGGGCCCTCTGCACAGGTGAAGCTTCTAGAGCTGATTCATGTTTCCCCATCACAAACCTTCAAACTCTTTGACTGGCAGCTCTGGGGAATCACAGACCCAGACCCCCATGAGTCAAACACTTTGAATTTTAATTGATCTGTTTAAGTGTGTTGTGTGAATGGTACGGTGGCCTAGAGGTGGAGCTCTCTCTCACCTCACAATCAGGAGGCTGTGAGTTTGATCCTAGGTAGAGGCATATATTTCTCTCTCTGGGCACAATGAGAATATATCTGCTGAACAAAATTCTGCATTGGCGACAGGAAGGGCATCTGGCCAGTAAACAGTTGCCCAGACTCCACCCCGCAAGAGATTTTTGGGTTATTAAAAGAAGATGATGTTTAAATATGTTGTGTGAATGAAGCCCCTAAGAAATGAAAAACAGAGGAAAATATGAATTGAGTAGTTGACAAATGACAATTTGTTCATACAACACGCTAAGCCAAATTCAAACAAACCAGTTATGACTAAGCAGAAGTGGACCCAGATTGGATCCTTCAAGCGGAAGTGTCTTTGCTGCTTTTCAAAACTGGACCAGCTGTAGTTCTGAAGACTTTGAAAGAAAGGTTGGCCGAGCTTCCCCATAGGTCCCACTGAGTAGCAGAATTGCAGAATTGCTGTCTTCCACCAACATTCTCACCTTTCTCTATTTCCCCTACATACAAGCCCTTAAACAGATATGCAAAGCAATTCAAATCTATCTTCGGACCTGGGAAAGGAGTTCCTACCCACGTATCAGTGTCCAGCAATTCTCCATCTACCTTCTTCCACTTTATGCCTGTATCACTCGCACCTGGTTACCTGGAAGTCACTCCAAGGTGAGTTGCCAACTCAGAGGAGCTCATGAACCTGGCTCAGAACTGCCTTCAATTCTGTGTAGGAAGGCAAGGAAGGCAAGAAGGCAAAATGGCATTCACGTCAGAGGGACATCCAAATCTTTTTACTACCGGTTCTGTGGGCATGGCTTGGTGGGAGTGGTGTGGCTTGGTGGGCGTGGCAGGGGAAGGATACTGCAAAATCTCCATTTCCTCCCCACTCCTTGGGGAAGGATATTGCAAAATCTCCATTCCCACTCCACTCTGGGGCCAGCCAGAGGTGGTATCTGCCGGTTCTCCAAACTGCTCAAACTTTCCACTACTAGTTCTCTAGAACCTGTCAGAACCTGCTGGATTTCACCCCTGCTTCCTCTTCTATCCATCCTGGCAGGTCAGGCTAGCAGTTCTGAAGGCCTTAAGCCCCATGCTGAGCATCCTGCTTCCTAGGACGGAATTCCAGACTCAGATCTATGATGACATCATTTTGCTCTCATTGCAGTATGACAGCAGCAGCACTGAAGCTTTTTATATCTCTAAGGTAAAAGTCTGTAGAGATTCTCAGTCATCCATGTGTCAGGATTCCAAGTAACACCCCCAATGAAAGAAAACTCCGAGGCTTGAGTTTCCTCAAAGTTCTATTTTATTAGAGATGTCATATTGGCACATCTGGGAAAACCCGAATCTGAAAGTTTCCAGGTTTTCCCTACCCAAAGAAAAGTTCAAGTCCCAGCCCAATACCCACAAGTCCATCACATGATACAATCAAAACACCGTCCCACCTGGAGATGCCTCCCAAGTCCAGCCTCCTAGGTGCAGGGCAAGACGGCCTTGACTTTCTGAGAAAGGAATGTTATTATGACTATATATCACCCTGGCTCCATACAATCCCCCCTCCCAGTTTCCCACAGCAGTAAATGTGGCAGGCCTGAAGGCCCAATTCAAAATATGGCTTCCAGGTCTGACACCGGATCGTGGTTATCCCAAAGGTGCTTTTTTTTCTGGAGGCAACTGGACTTTCTTGTTTCTTCTTTGAAGACATTTCGCTTCTCATCCAAGAAGCTTCTTCAGCTCTGACAGGATAGTGGGGAATAGAAGGATTTATATTCCTTGCAGACAACTGGTCATTTGTATCCTTTTAGAACAGGGCTGTCAAACTCTTGGCCCACGGGCCGGATGCGTCACGCATTGGCCATACCCACACCCTGTTTAGTGAAGGGGAAAAAGTCCCGATATGTCAAGTGACGCTGCTGTAACAACGTGAGTTTGACACCCTGTTTTAGAGGGTCGTTGAAGCTCTTGGAGGTTTATCTGTGTCCTCAGGGTCACCTGAGTAGTGCTCCTGGTTCCTGTAGTCTGCAACTTTTAGCTATACAATTTGGGACAAACAGTCTTTGAATGGTGTGGGAGTAGGAATGGATTTCCAGAGGGAAAAAAAATTGCAGACTATAGGAACCAAGAGCATTAGTCAGGTGACCCTGAGGACACAGATAAACCTCCAAGTGCTTCAATGACCCTCTAAAACAAGGGTGTCAAACTGGCAGCTCACAGGCCGGATGCATCATGTGCAGGCAATGCCCACCCCAGCTCCGTGAAGGGAAAAAAGTCACAATACATCACGTGACGGCAACGTGACACGATCGAGTTTGACACCCGTGCTCTAAGAGGATGCAAATGACCAGCTGTCTGCAAGGAATATAAATCCTTCCATTCCCCACTATCCTGTCAGAGCTGAAGAAGCTTCTTGGATGAGAAGTGAAACGTCTTCAAAAGAAAAAACAAGAAAGTCCAGTTGCCTCCAGAAAAAAGCACCTTTGGAACATCTCTGAGGTAAGGAGATTTGAGATTCCCACTCCTGCTATACAGATGGCAGCCATTCCTTCAAGGAGTCAGCAAGCTAAGATGCTAATTGTAAACTGTTTATTTAACTATATTCCCACTCATGCACCACTTTTATCAGAGATTCAAATTCTGTAAGCAAGCTGCAACCCTTATCCATATAGCACAGGTAGTCCTCGATATACGGCCACAATTAGAATAGAATAAAAGAGTTGGAAGGGACCTTGGAGGTCTTCTAGTCCAACCCCCTGCCCAGTCAGGAAACCCTACAACACTTCAGACAAATGGTTATCCAACAACTACTTAAAAATTTCCAGTGTTGGGGCATTCACAACTTCTGGAGGCAAGTTGTTCCACTTATTGATTGTTCTAACTGTCAGGAAATTTCTCCTTAGTTCTAAATTGTTTCTCTCCTTGATTAGTTTCCACCCATTGCTTCTTGTTCTACCCTCAGGTGCTTTGAAGAATAGTTTGACTCCCTCTTCTTTGTGGCAGCCCCTGAGATATTGGAACACTGCTATCATGTCTCCCCTAGTCCTTCTCTTCATCAAACTAGACATACCCAGTTCCTGCAACCGTTCCTCATATGTTTTAGCCTCCAGCCCCCTAATCATCTTTGTTGCTCAAGATTGAGCCCAAGATTTGTGTAGTTAAGTGACATAATTGTTAGGTTAATTTTGCCCCATTTTACGTCCTTTCCTGCCACAATTGTTAAGTGAATCACTGCAGTTGATAAGTTAATAACCTGTTGTTAAGTGAATCCTGCTTCCCCATGGACTTTGCTTGTCAGAAGGTTGCAAAGGGGGATCACATGACCTTGGAACACAGCAACTGTCATAAATATGAACCACTTGCCAAGCATCTGAATTTTGATCACATGATCATCTGGATGCTGCAAAGGTTGTAACTGTGAAAAACAGTCAAAAGTCACTTTCAGTGCCGTTGTAAGTTTAAACGAACTATTTAGGACTACTTATACAACTACAAAAATGGTCAAATATATGAAATATCACTCTGGAACAAAAAGGCAGCACTGCCCCATTCTTTTCTAAAGATTCACAAATATGGTGGGAAGGTAACTTAGAAAGGATTTCGTAGAGAAAAAGCTGGAAGTCATCACGGGAATGGACCTGGATCTGCCAGGCTTCTGAGGGACCTTCTTACCTCAAGGGTAGAAAAATCAAGTGTCTTCCACTGTTAGATTTGAGAAAATGTGAGCCTTTTCCTTCATCAATAATTAATGTTCCATTTCCATGATGCTGGGCTTGTCTCAGCTATATACTATTTTTAATGCAGACATATCCAGTATCACAAATTTTAAGCTACCATGGTCCCACCATAGGTCCGTGCTCTGTAGAATTCATAAGGACTGGAGCATAGTTGTAATTGTTGCACCATTCAGACTAAATGATATTCATGTCACTCAAGACTTGGTTTTTTAAAACTTATTTTTTAAAAAATAACGTTATTATTTATTTTTTATAAAAATCCTGCCTTTCCTTCAAGAACTCAAAAGTTTATGGAGTGGGAGAGGGGCAGAAGTGGTTGTTTCAGTGGTGAAATCCAAATTTTTTTACTATCGGTTCTGTAGGCGTGGCTTGGTGGGAGTGGTGTGGCTTGGTGGGCGTGGCAGTAGAAAGATACTACAAAATCTCCATTCCCACCCCACTCTGGGGCCGGCCAGCCCTAAGTGGTATTTGCCAGTTCTCCAAACTGCTCAAAATTTCCGCTACCAGTTCTCCAGAACCTGCTGGATTTCACCCCTGGGTTATTTCCTCCAGCAGTCTTGGAATGTATGTTGGCTTGGAGAGAAAAATTGGCCAAGCATCTCTGCATGAGCTTTTTGGTTGAGTGGAGACTTCAAAATGGTCTTCTTGATCCATATCTATCAATTTAACCCACTATTGCTCAAATTTGGCAACTTTAGGCTGTGTGGACTTCAACTCCCAGAATTCTGGTTGGAAATTCTGGAAGTTGAAATCCATGCAGCTTAAATTTGCTAAGGTTCAGAAACACTGGGTTAACCATTATATAACATTGCCCATTCCCTTCTTCATCCTAATTTCTTTGGAGTACAAGAAAAAAAAGAAAGAAAAGTATATACATGTATTAGTTTTATATTTATTACAGATCCTGGGCCAGATTCTGGAAGCTTCTCTAGTGAACAAAAACCCAATCCCAAGTATGTATGTGGGACCCCTTGCACAGAATCTAATCCTGCAGGTAAGAATGGACAAATTACAGATTGCAATTTTGTATGTAACATTTTTCTTGTTATGAACACCATTTATTTATTTACTAGTGAAATTTCTTTGGAAAAATGTTACACTTAGAACAGTTCTGCAATGTAAAGAATATTCATAAAGAAAGTGTTACGATATTTTTCAGGATCAGACTCAATAAGTAATTAGAGAATTAAGAGTTTAAATATATCTCTCTTTATTTACATAAGGCATTCTATATTCACTGAATATTCACAGATAGATGCGAAGAAGGGATGTATCCAGCTCCTTATATATACAATGGGTGGAGCTAGGAAAGGGAGTGGTGAAGTATGAATACATTAAGAAGTGAAAAATAAGTTAACCCCTGATATCCCGTTCATATACTATTTACATAATGGAGAATAAGGCATTTACTTGTGACAAATCCCCCTCTAAATGCCGATTCGATATATCACACCAATTACATTCAGATTCAGAACAATATAAAACATGTAATTTAGAAGTCAAATATTTATGTTGCTTGGATGGCAAAGGCTTTGTTAATATGTCAGCTATTTGCTCTGATGTTTCACAATGAACTGCTTTGATAAATCCATCCTGAGATAACTGTCTCACATGTTTAAATTTTATATCTATATGTCTGGACCTTTGTCCAATAGCATCAGATCTAGATATTTCGATAGCAGCTTTATTATCTTCATGCATGATGAATGGTAAGGTGGGTTTTCTCCAAATATCTGAAAGTAAGTCATTAAACCATACAAGGTTATTTGCTGCTTTAGATAGACAAACATATTCTGCTTCTGTTGTTGAAGTAGCTACTAAATCTTGTTTGCCAGTGTACCAGTAAACTGGACAACCGTTAAGGAGAAATATATAACCAGATGTGCTTTTTCTACATGAAGTATCGCCAGCCCAATCCGCATCGGCGTAACATGTGAGGATGGGTTCCTTGATATTATCAGGTTCCAATAACAAACAAAAGTCTAAACTACTTTTCAAATATCTTAATATCCTTTTGACAGCTTCCCAATAGTATAGTGTTGGTTTGCTGACATGCCTGGACAATAAGTTGAGAGGCAAGGCAATATCAGGTCTAGTCCAATTAGAAATGTAAAGAAGGGAACCTATGATTGATCTATAAAACGTGTTATCTTTGAATTCAGGGGATGATTCGTCTGCATTTCTTAGAAAATCAGTTTGCATGGGAGTATCACAGGGCTTAGCATTACTTAAATTACATTTATTTAAGAGCTCTATGATTTTATCTCTTTGAGAGAGTTTGAATCCCCTTCTGGTTTTGCTGATTTGAACGCCAAGATATTTATTTACTTTACCCAAAGATTTTAGTGAGAAATGTTCATTTAGTTTTGTTACAAAAGTTTCTCTCCTTTCTTTATGTTTACCTATATACAAAATATCATCCACATAGATTAATACAAATTCTATGGAATCACCATCCTTTTTTACAAAGAAACAATTGTCAGCAGTAGTGGCACTGAAATCCATAGTTTTAAGTACTTTCACTAAACAATCATACCATTGTTTACCAGATTGTTTCAACCCATATAAACTTTTGTTTAATAACCAAGTCTCATTTTTGTTTGTGTATTGACTGTGAGGTGCTCTTACATATATTTCTTTATCTAATTTTGCGTGTAAATACGCAGTCTGTATGTCATATTGGAACACGTTGAGATTGAGTGCTGATGCTATAACTAGAGCTGTTTTGACACTCTCTGTTCTAACTGTGGGAGAGTATGTGTCTGTATAATCCTCGGGATATTTCTGTGCATAACCTTGTGCAACTAATCTAGCTTTGTATAGTGTATTGCCTCCCTCTAAATTTTTAATTTTATATATCCACCTAGTGCCAATGATGGTTTTGTCCTTTGGTGCAATTGCAGGTGTAAATACATTTAGCCCTCGTAAACTATTCATCTCTTTAGTCATTGCTGATTCCCATTTTTCTTTTTCTTTAGGAGGAAGTTTTAACACTTCCTCATATGTATTAGGTGTTGTTGATTCTCCATCCATATACATTATATAATCTTTGTATTTGTTTGGCACTTGATTTCTACTACTTCTGATTGTTCTTTTAGGCTTACTATCATTGTCATGTAAATACCTTGCTTCTTTTTTTGTTAAAGAGTCTGTCTTTATTTTGTGTTGACTGTTTGTCCATGTTTTGGTTTTATTCCTATGCATGTTGTTATCGTGTTCTTCTATATTTCTTTTTCTTTGAAGTTTGGTATCTGGTTTGGTGTTTGGAAATATTTCATTAAGATGTATTTTAGACCAGTTGGCCTGTTCATGGAACACAGCCGTTCTGGAAACTATAAATTTATTATTATTATCGATGAATCTGTATCCTTTTGTGCCTGTCTCGTATCCCATAAATCTAAGTCTTCTGGATACGTTCTCTCCTTTGCGTCTTAATTGTTTAGGTATGTGTACGTCTGCAGTGACTCCAAATATGTGCATGTGTGCTAATTTTGGTTTCCTATTATACATTACTTCATATGGTGTCTTATTTACAATGCTGGACCAAGTTCTATTTTGTGTGTAATTAGAATATTGTAGGGCTTCTGACCAGAATTGTTTGCCTAAGCCAGCATCTTCTAATGTGCATCTAATCATGGTTTGTAATGTTGAATTCTTTCTCTCTACCACTCCGTTCTGGAATGCGGAAAATGGGCTAGATGTGTAATGTAACATTCCTTTGTCCTTTAACCATTGGGAGAATTCCTTAGACATGAATTCACATCCCCTATCTGTCATGATTTGCTTTATTTTAATATTGTGCTGTGTTTCTATACGTTTGTAGAACTCTTTGAATTTCTGAAAGGTTTCATCTTTATGTTTTAATGTGTAAACAAATCCATAACGACTATAATCATCTACAATGGTTAGAAAGTAACGTTTTTTGTAAGTAATTGATGGTGTAAGCGGACCAACTAGGTCCATGTGAACCAAATCAAAAAATTTGTTGGTTGATCTTGTTGATCTTCTAGGTCTGGGACTAGTTTTTAGCTTTGTAGACTTACACACTGAGCATTCCAAATAGTTTTCACAATTTTTTATTTTAACACCTTCTGCGTGTTCTGTCATTTTTTGTACTACAGGAAAACTGGCATGTCCTAACTTCCTATGTAAAATATGAGCACACTCATCGTGAATTGGTTTACCTATTTTAGGTCTTTTTTCATTGTGTGTATCTTTGTGATTGTGAGTTGCTTCACATTCATCATTGTCACTGTTACTATTGTTTCCATTTTCTGTCTCAATGTCATCTTCCATATTTGAATCAATGTTGTGTAGCCATTTCTCCCTAGTCATTAAATAAGGTAAGCCTCCTTTGATTATTACTGTACCTATATCTATTCCATTTTTCTCTAATGTTGCTTTTCCCTTTGAGAACACAATGTTTGTGTCAGAATCTCTGCTTAGTTTTATGGCACTAAGTATGTTATGAGGTATTTCAGGTATTAGTAATACCCCCTCTATTTTTCCTAGACCAGGTAAGGTTACATTCCCTCTACCTATTACTTGGACTTTTTCTTGATTAGCTACTTTGATTACAAATTTATCCTCTACAAAAGAAGACAATATATTTCTATTATTTGTAGTGTGATTAGTTGCTCCAGAATCAATAAGCCAATTATTGTTCTTTGTTTGCTGTATGTTAGTGTTGTCTTGTTTGTTTAGTCCATTCAGTGAACCAGATTTCCTATCCTTTGAAATATCTCTGCCCCCTCTATGTTCTTTATAATTAGGTGGACTTCTATACCTATGTCTATCAATGGAGGACTGTCTGTTGTTGTACTTACTTCTGTATTCTGATCTATGTCTTTCTCTTGTGATTTTAGGGCAATCCCTCCTACTATGTTCTTTGGACCCACAATTGTGGCATCTAAATGTTTCATGATATCTTTCTTGAAATGCTACCTTTCTGTATTGTTTGTGTTCTATATGATTGTCAGAGCGACTCCTCCTTGAATTGTCTTCAGCTATTAATTTATTGGATAGACTTTCTATGGATAAGTATCCTAGATTGATAGTGTCTAAATGTGACATATAATTATCCCATGATGGATCAAGTGAGTTGATGATAACACTTTTCATCGTTTGATCTGAAATCACCTCCCCCCTTAAATGCAGTTCTGCTCTAATTTTGTTTAAAGATATTAAATGTTCACTTATAGTAACCCCTGGCTTTATCCTAGAAGAGAAGAAATCTTTAGACATTCTTGTGGTAGTAGCTACACTATCACTGTGAAATAAATTGAACATACATTGAATAATTTCTGAGACAGTCAGATTCTGCTTAATGCTGTGATACATGGCAGGAGACACACTGGAAATTAACAAGAAAAATGCTCTATGGTGTAGGCAATCTAACTTTAGAGTCCAAGGTCTTTTTGGGGGATTAGTGATAAAAAATAATAAGTTT
Source organism: Pituophis catenifer annectens (assembly GCF_029215685.1). Classification (NCBI taxonomy): domain Eukaryota; kingdom Metazoa; phylum Chordata; class Lepidosauria; order Squamata; family Colubridae; genus Pituophis; species Pituophis catenifer. The sequence goes on from NW_027256881.1 coordinate 20,543,931, forward strand.
TCTTTCATAAAGACAACCTGGAGCTGCTGATACCATTCTTGCAAATTAATGCCATCTATCCTCAGCTTTGGGAAGTCACTGGGTAAATTCCCAACATTGTTGGGTCCATTACTTACAACCGGGGGTAGTCCGTGGTCTCGTAAATGCTGGAAACTGCAAAACGGCGTGGGAATGCTCGCAACGAGTCTACATGATTCTCTCCGCATCTCATGTCTTCTTGGGTCGTCCTCGTAGTTTTGCGCATGCGCGTTGCTCATTTCGTTCCTGGAGTCGTCGTGAGAGGTTCTCGCTGCTGCAGCTCGCCCGCTCCGCTCCTCCTCCGATGAATCAGTCTCCGGCTCGATCTTGGGAGTCCTGGTGATAACAGGTGCTCGTTTCCTTCTGCTGAAGGCGCTGGTCCTTGGATCAGTCTGCGGCGTGGGATGGTATCTGCAGGGCTCTCTGGGTTCAGGTGTTGGTGCTCTTGTTGTCTGGACAGGAGCTGTTGGATTTTGAGGCTCTGGCTTGCTTGCTTGTTTTTTGGTTGATTTTTTAGTAATCTTCAGTTTCGGTCCAAAGGCAGCAAAAAGCGTTTTCATTGCTGACTTTATTTGTGTATATGATGAATCCTCTTCGCTTTCTGATTCTGACTCTTCTGAGGTATATATTTTTTTCTTTTTTATTTACTTTATCTAGTAAGGCCTTTCGCGCCAAAAATTTTGAATCTTGCTTTCTGATTGGCTCTGCTTCGCTCACCTTGGGTGTCTGTTGAAACCAAGATGGCTGCCATTCGAAATTTAGCGCGGGATCGCTGCCTTTCTTCTTAACTGCGCCTTTGTCTGTAAGCATTTCACTTACTATTTTTGAGTCTTTTGGCTTTTCAGTAGCGATGTGCTTTTCTCTCGCTGCTCCGTTGTTTTTTAGTATATCTTGGAGGTTCGCAATGAGACTTTCATCGCTCTTTTGGCTTTTTAAAAGTTTTAGTATCTCTGACCTGAGTTCGTTGTTTTCTATTTCGTTTTCCTTCTGGTCATTATCTTCATTTATTATTTCTTCGTCCTCTGTGGTGTATTCTTCAGATTCTCTTGAAATTGCATTCGTGGACTCATCGATTATCTCTTGGTCCGTTTCCATTTTTTTGCTGTATGCCCTGGTGTTGGGCCTATCTCTTTTAGGCATATTTAAATTCTTATTGAGTCAATTCAACCATCCTCTGCTACCAGATTGTTACGATATTTTTCAGGATCAGACTCAATAAGTAATTAGAGAATTAAGAGTTTAAATATATCTCTCTTTATTTACATAAGGCATTCTATATTCACTGAATATTCACAGATAGATGCGAAGAAGGGATGTATCCAGCTCCTTATATATACAATGGGTGGAGCTAGGAAAGGGAGTGGTGAAGTATGAATACATTAAGAAGTGAAAAATAAGTTAACCCCTGATATCCCGTTCATATACTATTTACATAATGGAGAATAAGGCATTTACTTGTGACAGAAAGGTTGAGATTAAACTAGGCAATGAGAATGTTTTCCATTCCAACTGATTTCTATTACCTGCCCACTTCCATTGATTTTTCTCACAAGCAGTGTGGATGGACAGCTACTACACTATGTGTTGCCCTGAGCAAATTGATGGAGAAGTCAAATGTACACAAACATGTACACACACATACAACACACTTATACTTTATCAGATTTATATATCTCACCAGAAATGACTCTAGGCAGTGTACAAAAATCAAACAAAACAATAATATGCAGGTAGTCCTCGATTTAGGACCACAATTGAGCCCAAAAGTTCTATTGCTAAGCAAGACAGTTGTTAAGTGAGTTTTGCCCCATTTTATGATCTTTTTTGCCACAGTTGTTAAGTGAATCACCGCAGTCGTTAAGTTAGTAACACTTAAATGAATCCGGCTTCCTCATTGACTTTGCTTGCCAGAAAGTCTCAAAAAATGATTACATGACCCTGGGACACTGCAACAGTCATAAATACATGCCAGCTGCCAAGTGTCTGAATTTCAATCCTGTGACTGTGGGGATGCTGCAACAGTTGTAAGTGTGAAAAATGCTCATCAGTCACTTTTTTCAGTGCTCTTACAACTTCAAATGATCACTAAATGAATGGTTGTAAATCGAAGACTACCTGTAAAAGCAGCCATTGTAAAGACAAGCAATATTAAAATATAAATACCGTATTTTTCGGAGTATAAGATGCTCTGGACTATAAGGTGCACCTACCTTTTTTGGTGAGGAAAACAAGAAAAAGAAATCTGCCTCTGCCTCCCTGCAATTTTGCCTCGTTGCAGCAAACAGCCTGCTTTACTTTCATTTTCGTTTTCAGCATAGCTTGATTAGCACAAGAAAAAAAAAATCTGCTCCCAGCAATTTACCTCCTTGCAGCAAGCAGCAGAGGCAATAGGCAATGGCAATATCTGCAGCCTGAAAACAGCTGAGAGTCGGGAGGCCGATCCAGCCGACAATCAACTTGTGCTAATTAGGCTGTGCTGAAGCTGAAATGGGCTGTTTCTTCTTGCTGCTTGCTGCAAGGAGGTAAATTGCTGGGAGGCAGAGGCCAAAGGGTGGGGGCCAGTGGGTGGGTGAGGTTACCCCGTTTTAGGGAGGAAAAAGGAGCGTCTTATACTCTGAAAAATACGATATGTATTACTGAAAATTAAATATTATGAAAAATAAAGAATGCAAATCACAAACAGAATAAGTATATCAACCGCATCAACCTCAATAAGGGAGCCACCTTAAAATGTCATCAGTTCCCTGGGAACCCCAAGCCTGATGACATCACCAGGTACTAAAAAACATCAGTATTCCCCTAAGCCCATCAATCTTTAGCCAACTAAAGCTGCCGAAGGGCAAAAGGAGTTTTGTCCTCCCAGCTTCTCAAGAACAGGGACTCCTGACCTCTCCTTTTTCTAGATCTGCAGCAGAGAGCAAAAGGAACATCTTCAATGGCAGAGCCGCAACTCTGTTGAAATCACACAGCTCTTCCTAAAGCTAGGTACAGGCAAGAGCCACTTCTTTGATGTTTATGTAAGCTAAATTCAAATGAAATCATGTTAGAAAGATCCCTTCTGCCCATTTATCTGACAGTATTCCTGCCGCATTAAAAATTACATTTTGATAATACTGTAGGATGTACAGCTGCAGGCTGTACTAAAGGCTTCTGAGGCTAGTATAAGCCCTGGTATAATACCCAGCTTCATAGGGACGCGGCCCCTCAGTGGCTAAAATGCTGAGCTTGTCGATCAAAAGGTTGGCAGTTCAGCGGTTCAAATCCCTAGTGCTGCATAACGGGGTGAGCTCCTGTTACTTGTCCCAGCTTCTGGTAACCTAGCATTTCAAAAGCACATAAAAAATGCAAGTAGAAAAATAGGGACCACCTTTGGTGGGAAGGTAACAGCATTCCATGCGCCTTTAGCATTTAATCATGCCAGCCACATGACCACAGAGACATCTTCAGACAGCGCTGGCTCTTCGGCTTTGAAACGGAGATGAGCACCGCCCCCTAGAGTCGGGAACGACTAGCACATAATTGTGAGGGAAACCTTTACCTTTACTTTACCCAGCTTAGCCTGAAAGATAAGTTTGGAGAAGTGGTTAAGGCATTAGGAGTGGGAAAGTAGGGTAGGTGAGCTTGGGAACAAGTTGTAAGTCTGCATTCTAGGGCAAAATTGGGAAATTATTCCTCTTCCTTCTTTGGGCAGGAGGTTGGACTAGATGACCTACAAGGTCCCTTCCAATTCTGTTAATCTCTAATCCTCCTCCTCCTCCTCCTCCCAGATTTTAAATCTATGAATTAGAAACAAAACAACCCTGCAGTTGTTTTAATGCACCTCTTTTATTTTATTTTTTTAAAAGTCTGCTAATCTCCCAGCAGGCAAAAGATTGGGCCAGATTTTTGTGACATCCCCATATTACCACTACAACATCCCCTAAAACACCCGGAGGGTTGAATGAAAAAAATGGCATAAAGCCACCTCCATGATATAACTGTTATATTTTTGCCTCCACTCAGCACGTTCACATCCTTCTGAGCTGCTGCGGTTTTTCCTGAAGAAGCTGGACGAAAGCCAAGGAGACATGCGCACCGTGGTGCTGTTGCTGCTGTCTGAAATTGTTGGTGCCCAATGTAAGGACTGGGATAGGAAGGTGGTTAGGCTCAGGATAGGAAGTCCCGAGTCCATTCATTTAGTGACTGTTCAGAGTTACAACTGCATTGGAAAAAAAAGTGACTTGCAACTGGTCCTTACACTTATGACCATTGCTGCATCCCAATGGCCATGTGATAAAAAAATTGGGTGTTTGGCAGTTGACATGTATTTACAATGGATGGTTGAATCATACCAGAGTCATGTGATCTCCATTTTTGACTTTCTCAGTTGGCTTTCAACAAGCAAAATCAATGGGGGAAGTCAGAGTCACTTAATGACTCCATGATTCCCTTAACCGTGGCAACAAAAAAAGTTGTAAAACTGGGTGTGACTCACTTAACAACTGTCTTGCTTAGCATTGGAAATCCTGATCCCAATTGTGGTCGTATGTCAAGGACTACCTGTATGTCAAAGTACCGTGTTTCCCCAAAAATAAGACCCTGTCTTATATTTTTTTTGAACCCTGAAATAAGCGCTTGGCCTTATTGCCATGTGCTCAAAAGGCCAGTTGGACTTATTATCAGGGATGTCTTATTTTAGGGGAAACAGGATAGTGTGGCTTCTTCAGGGTTTGAAATCAACCCTGAGCAGATATGCTCCCAGTCAAAGAGAACAGGTTCGGTGATGTCACATCATCACCACTACCGGCTACTGGGGACACTGGACACTTAGAAGATTAAAACAAGAGGTAAAAAATAACCAACGAACAAAAAGAATATATGATGAGAAGGTAACAAAACATATGCTCAACCAACCACTATCAGGGAGTTCATCACAACATCTTACCCAAGAGTCTGTCTTCCAAGCCAACTTGGTACAACTCTAGGGAAGTCCAACAACAAGTGAAAAGAGCTTTGGTTAAAAATGATATTTTTCTCTGATTTTTTGTTTAGCTGTGGATGCCTTAGATAGGAAGATGTTAAGTACACTTAGGCATGAAGGGAGGGGCTGCTCACACAAAAGCTATAGCAAGCACAGATATAAAAACTACGGGCCCCCACCTACCAGAAAGAAAATGACACTTGATTTGCTAGCATGGCTGCGCTGTATACAGAAGCAGAATTCAATTAATCAGTCTGAGGCTGTGATATGGGTGTCCCAGGCAAAAACGCAGGCAAAAGCAGATAAAGTGGTTGAAATATGGAAATAGATTTAAACCAGCTTCATTCCCAAGAAATTTATGCACAGAAACTTGGCAGCTTAAGTTTGCAGTGCAGAAAAACCCAGAGATGTCCCAAAGGTGGGACAACTGGAATATGTCCCACCTTTGGGACAAAAGGCAACTGGAATTTCTTGTTCTGTGGGAAGATGTTTCACTTTTCATCCAAGAAGCTTTTTCAGATGTGATTGAATGGTGGAGAATGGAAGGATTTGTATTCCTGTCAGTCATGTGGTCATTAGCCTTCTTTTTGAGAGTAGTTGAGGCCACTTGGAGGTTTATCTATGCCCTCAGGGTCACCTGTTTCCTGTAATCTGCAATCCCCCCGCCCCCCGGAAATCTGTTCATACTTCCGCACCTAAAGCAGAAGTTTGGTTGTCCCAAAGCATGGTAGAATATATAAGGTCATCAGTTGTCCAGGTCGTGGGACAACCATGATTTGGACAACTGAGAATCTTCATATACAAAACCCAGAGAGTTTTTACATTTATGATTAGTGCTTCTTGTAGGGCTAGGCCATGGTTTCCCAACTGTAGCAGCTTTAAGACTCCTACAATTCCTCAGCCACCTATGTTGGGAATTGAAGTCCTTGCTGTCTTAAAGTCAGCAAGGTTGGGAAACCTTGCTCTACAGGGGTGTCAAACTGGCAGCCCATGGGTCGGATGCGTCACGCGCAGGCCACGCCCACCCAAGCTCCACGAAGGCAAAAAACATTGCGATACGTCACGTGACATTGTGACGTGGCGACTTTGACACCCGTGCTCTAGTCTAGGCAGAAGATTGTAGTAGGCCTTTTGACATTATCCCGGGTAAAATTATGAGGTGAATTAAATTTGATTTTGTTTAATTTACCTGTGCATCTAACTAGAATTAAACAGACTTAATATATTCTCCAGTTAAGTATTTAATGATTTTCTCCCTCTGCCTTTCCTTCCCAATTGAAGTAATTATTTTTCAGAGTCCATAGTGGCAGCTCCTAAGGCTTTCAAGGGCCCACAAACAGCCAGGGATTTCATGTTGTACATCTCGTGTTAATAAGCTCCCATCTTTGCCCCCGTCTTTTTCAGTACCTGAGGTCTGGAACAGGAGGCTACTGTGTGTAAAGGTGGTGAAGGCTGCCCTGATTGATGATAGCACCCCGGTGAGAAACTATATCTCAGCAGTTCTAAATTTGATGTGTGTCAATAGCAATTTTCTGGTGAAAAACTTTATAATTACTAGTAGTAGTCTTGTGTACTCTCAAGTCTCTTCTTTTTGTTATGTGTTTAAAATAGACAGTGATTCAAATATATGTGTGTGTGTGTATATGTATATATATATGTGTGTGTATGGGTATGGGAATATACAGTATATATAAATTTCATTAAAAAAAATTCTGATGCCCACTCTCAAAAGAATATATATATATATATTTCATTTTTAATGTGTGCCAGTGTATTCACAGAAAAAAAAATGACAATAAAGGTTATCTTATTTCTCTCATCTCTTAATTATTATTTCTCAGTGGAATATGAGAGGAGGCATAAAAAAAGAGAGCATAACAAGATGAAATTAAATAGAATTTAAATGTTTTTTTGAAGACGGAATGCTTGAAAATAATCTGCCAGTTGATCCAGGGAGATAGGGGAGAGTTCCTCAGTGGAGGTAGCTGCTGAATTGATGGTGGACTCTACCTCCCCATCTCCTCCTTGCTCTCTGCTTTCCACCCATCCATCTTTTTTTTATTGTATTGATCAGTGGTAGGATTCAAACTTTTTTACTTCCGGTTCTGTGGGTGTGGCTCAATGGACGTGGCATGGCTTGGTGGGTGTGTCAAGGCTCGATGAGCATGGCATGGCTCGGTGGGCATGGCAGGGGAAGGATACTGTAAAATCTCCATTCCCTCCCCACTCCAGGGGAAGGTTACTGCAAAATCCCCATTTCCTCCTGATCAGCTGGGAGAATAGCCTATCTATTCTCTACCCGGGAAGCAGAGAATAGATAGGGGCAGGGCCAGTCACAAGTGGTATTTACTGGTTCTCCGAACTACTCAAAATTTCCAGTACCAGTTTTCCAGAACTGGTCAGAACCTGCTGAATACCACCTTTGATATTGATGTACTCTATTTGTTTTCTTTTTCATTGTTTATTGTATTGTTCTATTATTTTACTTCTGTTTTGTTTACCCTCTTTTCAGTTCTTTTTATTGTTGTAAGCCGTCTAGAGTAGCCCCATGGTAAGGTAGGCAGCAAATAAATTTAACCAATAAATGAATAAATAAATAAAATAATGTCATCAGATTAAAAATAATATAATTAGGCATCACAATGTGTCTAGAAAATATAATGATCAAAGAATGGCATAAAATCATTGATTAAGTGATACAGAAAGAGAAAAGCTATTGAACAGGCTGACCATTATGATTTTTGAATATTTATTATACATCTTAATAAATATTGAAAATATATTAATATTTTATTATGCATATTGATATATTTGATGTTACAATTCATTTTCATAAATCCTTTTTCTTTTAAAACATAAAATGGGTGCATTATAGCACACTTTAATGTCTTTATTTGCAAAAATAGAGAGAGAGAAAAATAGAAATTTTGCTTTAATTTTTTATAGCAATTCTTTTAAATGAAATACAGAAAACATATTAAAAATTGAAACCAAACAAAACCAATATATTCGGGAAGATATTAGAGACTGCAAAAATATAGCTGCAGGAGTGAGAACAGGGCTGCATGTTTTCCATCCTGACAAGGTAGCATTTTTTTTTCTCTCAATGTCTTCTCCTAACCCCAAATCTCTGGCTGTTAGGTTTGTCTTGCAATGCTCCAGACTATTAGAAAACTGTTGTCTGTCGGTTATTTGGAGAAAATTGAAGGATGGCCTCTGAATTATATTGCCCTGCAGCTGTCCAGGTCTGCCCATCAGCTGGTAAGGCTAATCTGAAATTTCAACAGTGGAGCCAGTGCATCAGTGGTGGGTTGCCCCCGGTTCTCACCAGTTCTATAGAACCGGTAGTAAAACCGGCAGGAGACTCCACCCACTGACCCCAACATCACCAAAACACTTCTGCGCAGGTGCAGAAAAGTGCGCGACCCCGCTGCGAAGGGCTAGTAAAGCTAAGTAGAACCCACCTGCAGTGCATGTTGGGGGTGGGAGTAAAGTGGATGAGCCCAGTGACATCCCCCTTATATTTTGGGCAGGGTGTGCTCTCTTTCTTAACAGGAGCAGCTATTCTTTTTCAGCTTGCTGTTTTTCAAAACAAGAGAAAACTCTCAGCCCTGAAGAGTATGCAGCAGCAATAAGATGGGAATGGGGCAGTGGTGAAATCTAAAATTTGTTACTACCGGTTCTGTGGGCATGGCTTGGTGGGGGAGGTAATGTGACTGGCTAGGCGTGGCCATTTTTTTTTTCTTTTAAAACCATTTTTTCTACAACCTCTTTGGCAAAGAGGTTGTAAAAAAATGCTTTCAAAAGGCTCTGACGATCCCAGCTGAGTTGCCTGATCAGCAGAGGCTTTTTTTCTTTTAAAAGCCTCTGCCGATCAGGCAACTCAGCTTGGATCGTCAGAGGCATTTAAAAGAAAAAAAGCCTCTACTGATTAGGCAACTCAGCTTGGATCGTCAGAGGCTTTTAAAAGAAAAAAAGCCTCTGCCGATCAGGCAACTCAGCTGGGATCATCAGCTGACGATCCCTTTGACAATCCCAGCTGAGCCGCGCGATCATCAGAGGCTTTTTTTTTTACTTTTAAAAGCATTTTTTCGGCCGAAGAAGTCGTAGAAAAAATGCTTTTAAAAATTAAAAGAAAAAGCCTCTGATGATTGTGTGGCTTAGCTGGGCATGGGGTGGGGGAGAGGTAGGGATTTTTGCTACCGGTTCTCCGAACCACCTGCCTCCATTGCTACCGGATTGGGTGATCCGGTCTGAACCAGGAGTATTTCACCCCTGGAGTGGGGGGGAAGGGGTTGAACCAAGAAAAGAATACGAGATAAACTCACACTCATGTACATAGACATTTATTTTATTCTTCCATAGCTTCTGGATGTGCATCATATGGGTTTCTTTTTCTTCATTCTTTCCTTACCCAAACTTGAAACAGAGATTAACAAACAGGGCTGCTGCTGTCACATAACATGCTATAACCTGTCACAAACTCACCTGTATGACAGCTTGACGTAACTTCCACGTTCAGATGTTAAAGCAATGGCTACCTTCCCACAACCTTCTGTCCTTACAAACTACCCAATTCCATTTAGCTTAATCTAACACAGAAAATCCTAAACCTCTCAGTTCATTGACCCTTTCACGAAGTTTCAGATGGTTCATCAATTCCCATATATTCATTATATAAAAATTAATGAATACTGCTTTAACTAATAATACTATGAATAATAATAAGCAAAGCTAGTGCCAATAGTAATAGATGCTTTGGGCTCAATCCCAAAACAACTGGAGTACTTCTTGAACACCATCACTATTGACAAAATTACCATCAGTCAATTGCAAAAGGCAGCTATACTCGAAACAATTTATATTCTGTGACGATACCTTTAACGCTGTCAAACATCAACATTTGCCTATTCCAGATCCTTGTGAAGAACTCAATAGGTGGATAAAAATGCCAAATTCAGTCTAATCATATGGCTGACTATCAACGAACCATAATAACTAGAGCACCACACGGACACATTGGCATTGACAAAATCACCACCAGTCAATTGCAAAAGGCAGCTTTACTCAGAACAACTTACATCCTGTGACAATACCTCTAATACCATCAAACATCTGCCTATCTCAGATCTTTGGGAAGGATTCCATGCTTAGATAAAAATACCAAATCCAGTTTAAACATCTGGCTGAATGTGCGACGTACCATAATGATAGAAATAACTCAAGGCTGTTCCCACTGGCAACTGACCATCCAAACCTGGGTAATATTGTTTCATCACTAGTCACATCTTCTTCAGGCCTAGAGACTGGCATGGAGCTCTACAGAGATGCCCAAAGATTAATGGACCTTAATTGTCCTGCCATCATTTATCAGCCATCTACTGATCCCCAGACATTTATTGATCCCTTGAGCTAGTCCTTTTGACATTTGGGGGTTGATATTGACTATTTTGGGGAACTCTGATCTAGCAGAATGTGCAAACTCTGGGTATGGCTGGATATCCGATTTTCTCTTTCAGACACAGCCAACATGGAATCTTCCTTTGGGAGGTTTAAAGGAGAAGGCCATGGAGAGAGTCAGTGTGGATCTTCTTCATTTCGCCGTAACTTCAGGAAGAGGTGCAAGTCAGGTCAGAAGCCCATTAAGACTAAGCTAGCTATGTTTAATTTCTTTGCAATCATTGCTTCATTCATGCCATGGTGGTGGTGCTGCTCATATAAATTCATTCATATAAATTCATATAAATCAGGGGTGTCAAACTCGATTTCATTGAAGGCAGCATCAGGGTTGTGTTTGACCTCGGGGGGCCGGGGTGGGCGTGGCCAGAGTGGGTGTGGCCAGCTCAACGTCACTCATGTCGGGGGTGCCTGTGTTGGCCTGAGCGCTCTGCCAGCAAAAATGGGCTCCCGAGCGCCATTTTCAGCTCTGACAGCCTCCTGAAATCCTCTGCCAGATAAAATAGGCTCCCAAGCTCTGTTTTCAGCTACAACAGCCTCCTGCAACCCTCTGCCAGCAAAAACAGAGCTCGGTGAAAGCTGTGTCTGGCCCTCCTGAGCTCCATTTTCACTGGCAGAGGCCCCACGGACCAATCCTTTGCTGTTTCCAGGGCGGCCCCACAGGCCAGATCTAAGCACCTTGCAGGCCGGATCCGGGGTGAGTTTGACACCCCTGATATAAATAGTCTTTATTTGCCTTGGTATTTTGTTCCTTTTTTTTGTATTACCATATAAATTGAGACATCTTGTGGAGGAACCTGAAACAAAATGCGGGGTGGGGTGGGGATTGGCACTGTGGGAAAGATCAAATGGGACACCATGACAAACTTCATGTAAAAATCTGGATTTAATGCTCTTAGTACAAGGAGGAGGAAATCTTCTGAGAGTAATATGTGAGAGATTCACTTCAGAAAACATAAAAAGCCAGCCATGCCTCCTTTAGATCAGAGTTTCTCAATCCTGGCAACTTTAAGATCAGCGGACTTCAATTCCCAGAATTCCCCAGCCAACCAAAATTTGTCTTGATGGCATCACTGCAAAATGGCTTTAAGCCTTAAGAGGAAAGTCAGGAAGGAAGAGACATATTGAGTGATTCTTTTAATCTGATACAGCATAGTTTCATTTTAGCAGGTTAAACCTTTTATTTATTAGGAAAAAAGCATCTTTATATAATAATACCTGTGAGCATGTCTGAGGTACATTGCTCTTTTTATTGAATGTCCTGTGAGGCTGGATGGATGGTCAGACAGACAGACATACTGTACATAAATAGAGATTTGATAATGCTAGAGAAGAAGCAGACTGTAAGGGTTTAACTATTCTTTCCCTTTTGGTAGGAATTATGGAAAAAGTTGCTCAACTATCTAATGCAGCCACATTACACTAGTTTGGCTACACCTCTGTGCCAAGCCTTGCGGCTCTTAGCTGAACACCGACTGAGGTGGGTTGTTCCAACACAGGCTACATTGGAGCCAGGTGGGTACCAGCAGGTCTAACACTCAGCTGGGCTGCTTCATTCCTTGTAGGGGGAGATGGTAGAAGCAACCTAGCTGAGGAATCTGCAGTTGTCTAAGAGATTCTGGAAAATCTTGCAGATCTTCCTGGCTATGAAGCAATTAGCCACCTTTAAATGTCTCAGGCTATCGTATTATGAACTCATGCTGTCCATTATCCTGTCCATTTGTCAGTTGATGTCTAGATAAAAGTAGATAAATGCCCACATTGTCACTAGACCAGTAGCGGATTGCAAATCCCGTTGCTACTGGTTTGCTCGTGGCTGCATGCGCACTTGTGCGTCTGCAACACTTCTGCACATGCGCAGAAGCATCCGGGTGGGTGGGCGGAGCCTCCCGCCACTGCTGCTACCAGTTTGCCCAATCCGAGGTGAACCGATAGCAACCCACCACTGCACTAGACCTAGGAAATCAGTTTCCATCACTTTATGATTTACTGAAGTTTTGTACTTCTCGGCCTCATCCATATTTCTCTTTCTCTCTCCACCTCTCAGTAGATTCACCAACTCCCCAGGGATTGATGGCTCGCCTTATAGTAAGTGATATAGCTGCAGGACCCGGGTTTATATCTCCTGCAACTTCACATGCCGTGTTGTAGGAATTTTGCCCCCTTTAATGCAGGAAGTCCATCAATTAGTTTCCTAGGTCCCCATTTTTCCTAAAATAGTCTAATGATGGTCAAGATCTGCTCAGAGGAGGAATTGTCATAACACATATAACCAACAATGGCCAGAAAGGCTAAACTGACAAGAAGCATTTGTATTTATATTCCAATATATTATCTCCAATGTAGATATTTGAAGGTACATGGCGGAAAACCTTCAAAAGGTAGCAATCTGCTGGACACCAGCTGGTCCAGCAGGTCTGTCAAACCATCCAATTCCTGGATTCTTCTCTATTGTCATGTTTGCTGTGACTGTGAGAGAGACCAGACACCTAGCTTCTTCAACCTGTTTCTTCTTTTTTGTGGGGGCAGAGGAGATGGGGACAGAGGGGATATGGACATAGGATTATTGACCTTATGGAAAACCAAATATAGAATAGAGTAGAGTAGAGTAGAGTAGAGTAGAGTAGAATAGAATAGAATAGAATAGAATAGAATAGAATAGAATAGAATAGAATAGAATAGAATAGAATAGAATAGAATTCTTTATTGGCCAAGTGTGATTGGACACACAAGGAATTTGGTCTTGGTGCATATGCTCTTGGAGTACATAAAAGAAAAGATACATTTGTCAAAAATCATAAGGTACAACACTTGATGATAGTCATAGGGAAACAGTCAATATAAATCTTAAGGATACCAGCAAACAAGGTTACAGTCATACCATCATAAGTGGGAGGAGATGGGTGATAGGAACAATGAGAATATTAATAGTAGTGCAGACTTAGTAACTAGTTTGACAGTGTTGAGGGAATTATTTGTTTAGCAGAGTGATGGCATTCAGGAAAAAACTGTTCTTATGTCTAGTTGTTCTGGTGTGCAGTGCTTTATAGCATCGTTTGAGGGTAGGAGTTGAAAAAGTTTATGTCCAGGATGTGAGGGGTATGTAAATATTTCACAGCCCTCTGTTTGACTTGTGCAGTATACAGGTCCTCAATGGAAGGCAGGTTGGTAGTAATAGTTTTTTCTGCAGTTCTAATTATCCTCTGAAGTCTGTGTCTGTCTTGTTAGGTTTTTGGTCTTCCAAAATATATACAGTATGGGTCTTCCAGGATATTCTTATCAGTCAACTTAACTGTATTTACAAGTTTCTTAACCGCTAGACCAAACTGGCTTTCATTTGGTGTCCTGAAAGTACTTGCATTATAATATGTGAAGAAAGCAATTTTATCAGTTTCATTTTTTTTTAAATATACTTTATTGACTTTTTTAAAGAAAAAAAATTTTTTTTAAAAGAAAATGTCCAATCACTGTTAACATCTGAGGTGTCGTATAGTTACATATTTGTGTTATATACATTATATACATATCTATTACATTTGAATCTGCGATTATTGAACATATACATATTCTTACAATCCCATTCTAGTATTCCACCATTTATACTACCTTTCCCATACTGCCTTGAATTTTGAATTCGTATCATCATTAAGAACACTTGTTAATTTTACCATTTCTGCACATTCTAGAATTTTGTTTATTATTGCCACCTCTGGAGGGGTTTGTTTGTCTTTCCAGTATTTTGCAAAAATTAACCTGGCTGCTTTATCAGTTTCATTGTTGAAGTGTTGCTGTGGGCCAGTGTTTTCTACATCCACAATTATGTCCACATATTTTCCAACATCTCAAGGACAGAAAAACAACACATTAATGTGGCTATAGAAGAGCCTATTGATAGTTGATAAGTCCCATACTAAATGGATGGTAATGAACTCAACAAAGAGGTTGGGAGACAGAATCTGTGAGGGCAATCCCTCAATTATGTGTAGCTGGAAAGCAGAAGATAGCGGGTTACATTTTGACTTAGTTGAAAACTCCAACTGCTTTTCAAAGTAGCTTTTCAAACATGATTAGAGCAGCATTGGGAAAGGTTTTGAAAATTTGGATATAAAATCATGTTCCTTTTATTGTCCTAATTTGCAGGCCCTTGCAGTTTGCCCTTTAGAAGGAGGTGGCCAAGGAACTGCAGCAATTCTCCTGCTAAGCGCTTTGCGCCCAGAATTCTACAAGGGTGTGGGTGAACATTGGTGGGTCGAAGTGCCCCTCCTGGCCCATTACCTGGAAGGTGAGACGAATGAAACCAAAGAGACCTTGTCATCTGCAATTTTCTGTATTCTTCTAACATATTTAGTTAATGTGTGGAGAATTTTAACCAGACAATGGGACTGCATACCAAATTCTAATCCATACTCTTCCTGACTTGCAAATGTTCGATGGGGAGATTTGAAGGATAAATTTGTTTAGTTTGCTTTGAACATGTGTATAGCTGCCCATATGGTCCAGGTCCAGGACTCTACAAAAACAGGATCCTGGATCGTATAAAAAACATTCAAGCAAACATAAGTACTGTATACAGTTCTCTATCCAGTTGAAAATCATTCCTGCATTTAGGCAAATACTGTACCCGACCAAAGTATATACAGGTAGTCCTTGACTTACGACAATAATTGAGCCAAAATTTATGATGCTAAGCCAGACATTTGTTAAGTGAATTTTGCCCCATTTTATTACCTTTCTTGCCATAATTGTTAAGTGAATCCCTGTAGTTGTTAAGTTGGTTACATGGGTGTTAAGTGAATGACTTCCCCATTGATTTTGCATGTCAGAAGGTTGCTTTTCTAAGGTTGAATGGGTTGTCTAAGTCTAAATTTCCAACTACCACAAATAAAACAATTGACAATTAACCTTAGTTCTAAATTTTAATACAGTAGGTACTAAACAAGTGTTTCTCAACCTTAGCCATTTTACGATGTGTGGACTTCAAGTTCCAGAATATCTCAGCCAACAATGCTGGCTGGGGAATTCTGGGAGCTGAAGTCACTTAAAATGGCTAAGGTTGAGAAACACTGTGCTAAACAAGAATGGGGGTTACTTCAGGTTCAGATAATTCAATTAGCCAGAGTTAAGCCTAACTGGTTAAAGCAATATATGGGTTGGAAAGTAAGATTCCAACACCTGTCCTGTGCCATCAATTATAAGCACAGGATGTCAGACATAATCATGGATAGTTATCTATGGCAGCTGTAAATCTTTCCACAATGCAGGAATGTGAGAGCTCAAGAAAAAAAAAGTTTATTTCTGAAGCCAAGGTTCCATGCCAACAAGCCCAATATTGAGAAATCAAAGTGATTTTGGTCTTGTATCTGTCCAAACATCCTTAGAGGTGTCAGGAAAAAACCCTACAATGTTAGGCTCATCCAACCCTCCAGACTTCAAGGATTTACTGAACACCAATATGTTTGGAATTCATGAAAGTGATTGCTTTTTAATCTGTAGTTGGCATGATTCATTTCAATAGTTTAGTTAGGTATCCATGATCTGGTCCTCATATTTTTATGGAAATTTCTCTCATTTCCTGTTGCAATATTTTCAGGATCAGACTCAATAAATCTAGTAAGAGTTAAGAGTTCAAATATATCTCTCTTTATTTACACTAGGCATTCTATATTCACTGAATATTCACAGATAGAAGCAAGGAATGGGTGCGTGCAGCTCCTTATATATACAATGGGTGGAGCTAGGTGTGGGAGTGGTAAAGTATGAATACATTAAGAAGTGAAGAATAAATTAACCCCTGATACCCCGTTCATACATTATTTACATATTAGAGAATAAGGCATTTACATGTGACAAATCCCCCTCTAAATGCCGATTCGGTATGCTACACCAATTACATTCAGATTCAGGACAATACAAAACATATAACTTGGAAGTCAAGTATTTATGCTGCTTAGAAGGTAAAGGCTTTGTCAATATGTCAGCTAGTTGTTCTGATGTCTCACAATGCACTGCTTTAATAAATCCATCCTGAGATAGTTGTCTCACATGTTTAAATTTTATGTCTATATGCCTGGACCTTTGTCCAATGGCATCAGATCTAGATATTTCGATAGCCGCTTTATTGTCTTCATGCATGACAAAAGGTAAGACAGGTTTTTTCCAAACATCAGAAATTAAATCATTAAACCATACAAGGTTATTTGCCGCTTTAGATAAACAAACATATTCTGCTTCTGTCATTGAAGTGGCCACTAAGTCTTGTTTGCCAGTGTACCAGTAAACTGGACAATCATTTAGGAGGAATACATAACCGGATGTACTTTTTCTGCATGAAGTGTCTCCAGCCCAATCCGCATCTGCGTAACATGTGAGGTTTGGTTCCTTAACATTATTAGGTTCTAATATCAAACAAAAATCTAAGGTATTTTTTAAATATCTTAATATCCTTTTAACAGCTTCCCAATGATACATTGTTGGTTTGCTGACATGTCTGGACAATAAATTGAGGGGTAAAGCGATATCAGGTCTTGTCCAATTAGAAATGTAAAGAAGTGAACCTATGATTGATCTATAGAACGTGTTATCTTTGAATTCAGGGGATGATTCATCAGCATTTCTTAGGAAGTCAGTCTGCATAGGAGTGTCACAGGGTTTGGCATCACTTAGATTGCATTTGTTCAAGAGCTCTATGATCTTATCTCTCTGAGTAAGTTTGAATCCTCTTTTAGTCTTATTAATTTGAACACCAAGATACTTATTTACTTTGCCTAAAGATTTCAAAGAGAAATGTTCATTTAGCTTAGATACAAATGTTTCTCTTCTTTCTTTATGTTTACCTATGTACAAAATGTCATCCACATAGATCAATACAAATTCTATGTAATCATCACCTTTTTTGACAAAGAAACAGTTATCAGCAGTAGTAGCATTGAAATCCATAGTTTTAAGTACTTTTACTAAACAATCATACCATCGTTTACCAGATTGTTTTAACCCGTATAAACTCTTGTTTAATAACCAAGTCTCATCCTTGTTTGTGTATTGACTGTGAGGTGCTCTTACATATATTTCCTTATCTAGTTTTGCGTGTAGATACGCAGTCTGTATGTCATATTGGAATACATCGAGATTGAGTGCTGATGCTACTACTAGAGCTGTTTTGACACTCTCAGTTCTTACTGTGGGGGAGTATGTGTCAGTATAGTCCTCTGGATATTTCTGTGCATAACCCTGTGCAACTAATCTAGCTTTGTATAGGGTATTGCCTCCCTCTAAATTTTTAATTTTATATATCCACCTAGTACCAATAATGGTTTTGTCTTTTGGTGCAATTGCAGGTGTAAATACATTTAATCCTTGTAAACTTTCCATCTCTTTTTTCATTGCTAATTCCCATTTTTCCTTTTCTTTACGAGGAAGTTTTAACACTTCCTCATATGTATTAGGTGTCGTTGGTTCTCCATCCATGTGCATTATATAATCCTTGTATTTATTTGGCATTTGATTTCTGGTGTTTCTAATTGTTTTTTCAGGTTTACTATTGTTATCATGCAAATATCTTGCTTCCTTTTTTGTTAGTGTGTCTGTCTTTATTTTGTGTTGACTATTTGTCCATGTTTTAGTTTTGATTCTATGATTGTTATCATTTAGCTTTTCTATAGTCCTTTTCTCTTGGGATTTCGTATCTTTGTTGTTACTTGGGAATATTTCATTAAGATGTATTTTAGACCAGTTGGCCTGTTCATGAAACACAGCTGTTCTGGAAACTATAAATTTGTTATTATTATCAATGAATCTGTATCCTTTTGTGCCTGTCTCATATCCCATAAATCTGAGTCTTCTAGACACATTTTCTCCCTTTCTTCTTAATTGTTTAGGTATGTGTACGTCTGCAGTGACTCCAAATATGTGCATGTGTGCTAATTTTGGTTTCCTATTATACATCACTTCATATGGTGTCTTATTTACAATGCTGGACCAGGTTCTATTCTGTGTGTAATTGGAATAATGTAGGGCTTCTGACCAGAATTGTTTGCTTAAGCCAGCATCTTCCAATGTGCATCTAATCATGGTTTGTAATGTTGAGTTCTTCCTCTCTGCAATCCCATTCTGAAATGCAGAAAATGGGCTAGATGTGTAATGTAACATTCCTTTGTCCTTCAGCCATTGGGAGAATTCCTTAGACATGAATTCACATCCCCTATCTGTCATGATTTGTTTTATTTTGATATTGTGTTGCGTTTCTACGCGTTTATAAAATTCTTTAAATTTCTGAAAAGTTTCATCTTTGTGTTTTAATGTATAAACAAATCCATAGCGACTATAATCGTCCACTATGGTTAAGAAGTAACGTTTTCTATAAGTGATTGATGGAGTTAGTGGACCAACTAAATCCATGTGTACTAAATCAAAAATTTTATTGGTTGACCTAGTTGATTTTCTAGGCCTGGGGCTAGTTTTTAGTTTTGTAGATTTACATACTGAGCATTCCAAATAGTTTTCACAATTTTTTATTTTAACACCTTCTGCGTGTTCAGTCATTTTTTGTACTACAGGAAAACTGGCATGTCCTAACTTCCTGTGCAAAATATGAGCACACTCATCATGAATTGGCTTACCTATTTTTGGTTTTTTTTCATTATGTGCATCCTTGTGATCATGAGCTACTTTACATTCATCATTGTCACTGTTGCTAATGTTTCCATCATCTAGTTCAATACAATCTTCCATATTTGAATCAATGTTGTGTAACCATTTTTCTTTTGTTATTAAATAAGGTAGGCCTCCTTTAATCATTACTGTACCTATATCTATTTTATTTTTCTCCAAGGTCGCTTTTCCTTTTGAAAAAACAATATTAATATCAGAATCTCTGCTTAGTTTTATGGCACTTAGTATGTTATGAGGTATTTCAGGTATTAGTAATACCCCCTCTATTTTTCCTAGGCCGGGTAAGGTTACATTCCCTCTGCCTAATACTTGAACCTTTTCTTGGTTAGCTACCTTTATTACAAATTTATCTTCTACAAATGAAGATAATATACTTTTGTTATTAGTGGTGTGATTAGTTGCTCCAGAATCAATAAGCCAATTATTGTTCTCAGTTTGTTGTATGTTAGTGTTGTCTTGTTTATTTAGTCCATTCAGTGAACCAGATTTTCTATCCTTTGAATTATCTCTGCCCCCTCTATGCTCTCTGTAATTTGGTGGGCTTCTATATCTATGTCTATCAATGGAAGACTGTCTATAATTGTATTTGTTTCTGTGTTCTGACCTATGTCTTTCTTTTGAAATTTTGGGGCAATCTCTTCTATTGTGTTCCCTGGATCCACAGTTGTGGCATCTAAATGTTTCATTATATCTTTCTTGAAAAGCTACTTTTCTATATGGTTTGTGTTCTATGTGGTTGTTAGAGCGATTCCTCCTTGAATTGTCTTCAGCTATTAACTTATTGGATAGACTTTCTATGGATAAGTATCCTAGATTGATTGTGTCTAAATGTGACATATAATTATCCCATGATGGGTCAAGTGAGTTGATGATAACACTTTTCATTGTTTGATCTGAAATCACCTCCCCCCTTAAATGCAGTTCAGCTCTTATTTTGTTTAAAGATATTAAATGTTCACTTATGGAAACCCCTGGTTTTATCCTAGAGGAAAAGAAATCTTTAGACATTCTTGTGGTAGTAGCTACACTGTCACTGTGAAATAAATTGAACATGCATTGAATAATTTCTGAAACAGTCAGATTTTGCTTAATGCTGTGATACATAGCAGGAGATACACTAGAAATTAATAAGAAAAATGCTCTATGGTGTAAGCAGTCTAATTTTAGAGTCCAAGGTCTTTTTGGGGGACTAGTGATAAAAAACAGTAAGTTTTCTTTCATAAAGACAACCTGGAGCTGCTGATACCATTCTTGTAAATTAATGCCATCTATCCTCAGCTTTGGGAAGTCACTGGGCAAATTTCCGATATTATTGGGTCCATTACTTACAACCTGAGGTAGTCCGTGATCTCGTAAATGCTGGAAATTACAAAATGGCGTGGGAATGCTTGCAACGAGCCTGCACGGTCCTCTCAGCAACTCATGTCTTCCTGGGCCGTCTGCGTAGTCTTGCGCATGCGCGTTGTCCATTTCGTCCCTGGAGTCGTTGTGAGAGGTTCTCGTCGTTGCGGCTCGCTCGTTCTGCTCCTCCTCAGACGAATCGGTCTCTGGCTCGATCTTGGGAGTCCTGACGATGGCGGCTGTTCTTTTTCTTCTTTTGAGAGCGTTGGTGCTTACATCGGTTTGTGGCGTGGGGCGGTATCTGCAGGGCTCTCTGGGTTCAGGCGTTGGTGCTCTCGTTGTCAGGATGGGAGCGGGTAGATTTTGAGGCGTTGGCTTGCTCGCTTGCTTTCTAGTTGACTTTTTGGTAATTTTTAATTTCGGCCCAAATGCAGCAAAAAGCGTTTTCATTGCTGATTTTATCTGAGTATCTGTTGAATCACCTTCACTTTCTGATTCTGATTCTTCTGAGATGTTTGACTTTTCTTTTTCGTTTTCACTGTCTAGTAATGTTTTTCGCCCCAGAAATTTTGAATCGAGTTTTCTGATTGGCTCTGCTTCGCTCACCCTGGAGGTCTGTTGAAACCAAGATGGCTGCCATTCAAAATTTTGCGCGGGATCACCGTTTTTCTTCTTCATGGTATTTCTTTCTGTAATCATATCACTCACTATTTTTGAATCCTTTGGCTTTTCAGTAGTGATGTGCTTCTCTTTCGCTGCTCCGCTGTTTTTCAGCATATCTTGGAGGTTCGCGATGAGGCTTTCATCATTCTTCTGGCTTTTTAATAGTTTTAATATCTCTGACCTGAGTTCGTTGTTTTCTATTTTGATTTCCTCTCGGTCATCATTTTCGTTTATTATTTCTTCGTCTTCAGTGGTGTATTCTTCGGATTCTCTCGAAATCGCGTTTGTGGATTCATCGATTATTTCTTGATCCGTTTCCATTTCTTTGCTGTATGCCCTGGTGTTGGGCCTATCTCTCTTAGACATATTTAAATTTTTTATTGAGTCAATTAACCATCCTCTGCTACCAGCTTGTTGCAATATTTTCAGGATCAGACTCAATAAATCTAGTAAGAGTTAAGAGTTCAAATATATCTCTCTTTATTTACACTAGGCATTCTATATTCACTGAATATTCACAGATAGAAGCAAGGAATGGGTGCGTGCAGCTCCTTATATATACAATGGGTGGAGCTAGGTGTGGGAGTGGTAAAGTATGAATACATTAAGAAGTGAAGAATAAATTAACCCCTGATACCCCGTTCATACATTATTTACATATAGAGAATAAGGCATTTACATGTGACATTTCCAAAGGGCTTTAAAAAGAACCATCTCTCCTCCTGATTCCCTGGGTAATGTTGGTCTCCTATGCTCTCCCCAAAGGCCACAGCAAGTACACATTGCCACCAGCAGCCTGGGAGCAGAAGCTACTGGAGGTAACCCCAGTGATGGGAGCATGAACGTTTCCCATGGCACTGACGACCCTCTCTAATGGCCTCCATTCTCCTGATGCCTCCACAGTTCCTGAAGAAATCCTTACAGAGGAACCAGGAAGAAGGATGGAACCTAATCTTGGGGCAGGAACTCATGAAGCAGATGGGTGTCTATCACAACTCCTCTAAAGAAAAAGTCAGTGTGATAAAGAATATTGGTGATGTCCTTCATAAAAAGGCTAACCAGTTCCACCTCGTAACTCATACACTAATACGTCCCGTGTCAGCCTTCCCCAGCCTAGAGAGCCTTCAAACATATAGATTTCACCTACAGTAAATCCAGTAAATCAGCTAGTAACAGAGGTTGTGGTGGGTTTCAAAACGTTTTACTACCGGTTCTGTGGGTGTTGCTTGGTGGGCGTGGCATGGCTTGGTGGATGTTGTTTGGTGGGCGTGGCAGGGGAAGGATACTGCAAAATCTCCATTCCTACCCCACTCCAGGGAAAGGTTACTGCAAAATCCCCATTTCCTCCCGATCAGCTGGGACTTGGGAGGCAGAGAATAGATGGGGCCGGGGCCAGTCAGAATTTTTACTACCAGTTCTCCGAACTACTCAAAATTTCCACTACCACTTCTCCAGAAGTGGTCAGAACCTGCTGAAACCCACCTCTGCACCTTCCCCGGCGCTATGCCGCCCTATTTAGCCACGTTTTCCAGGCCGGGCGCATGCGCGGAAGGCACGCGTGCAAGCAAAGCACATGTGTGGAAGGCCAAGCGCATGCACGGAAGGTACGAGCGTGCACAAAGCGAGTGTGTGCGCGTGAGGCAAACCAGTAGTAACAATATCTGAAACCCACTGCTGAGTAAATCTTCCACTATTGTGACCATTGTTGAGAATTCTGAAAATTAAAGCCTACAGTACACATGGGATATTGGTTCTGGATGGTCTGGGTTTCTTTAGGCCATGTTTAAAGAACCTCCAGCTGTTTCATTTCTCTCCTCCAGGTCTTTCTCTACAAGACTTTGGGAATTGCTCTTTCTGCTACAGGGGATGTTGGTGGGGTGACCCAGCAGCTCCTGAATCTGCTCTTGCATACAGATTATACTGAGGAAGCCCAGCAAAAGGCAAGAACCGCAGTCTGCTCCAAACTAATGAGAATTCTAGATTTCTTCTGTTATAATGTTGTCTGCCTTGCTCATACAGTACATGATGATGATGATGATGCTATTTGGTAATCCTAATCCTCTTTCTGACACTGTGTTCTGATGTTTTGGGAATAACTTTGTTTTTTAAGTATGGCTTTACTGGAATTATATAGGATTCCGCTCTCTATATTCCGTTTGATATTGTTGGAAGAATATACCTGTTCAAAAGAGGTTATTGTTGTAAATCAGGCAATGTTCTCTTTTTGCTCTGTTCTGTGTTTTATTTTGTCACTGGGCTCTGCTTCAGTAGAAGGCTTGTTCTGTCATGCTGGAGAGAAGAGGACACTTTCAACTATTATTAAATCAGAGAAAAGCATCAGAGTAGAACACAGGTCACATTTGCTGTTAATTTTAAAAACGTCTTTGATTTTTTTTTTTCCTATGATGGCAGGGCCTGTAACTAAATGATCCACTTAGCTCAGTTTCTCTAGGAGTGAGAAAATGGGGTTAAAAAGATCCTAAGTGGGGAAACTGGATTTGACAGAGAAGCTCTTCTGTTTTCTGGCTACCGCTTCCTTCTCTTGTCTCCAGGGTGTTCGCTGGTGTCTGGCATACTGTGCAGAGGGGCAGCTGGTGGCGGTGCTGGAAGCTCTACATCACTTTGAGAAAGAGATTTCTGAGGGAAAAGATTTGGCTTGCTTTCAGATTGGCCAGGTTTGGAGATTTTACTACTTCATACTATCTTCTTGGTCTTCTTGACTAGCAACTGGGAAAGCTGGCCATATGAGAACATAGGTAAAGGTAAAGGTTCCCCTCGCACATATCTGCTAGTCATTCCTGACTCTAGGGGACGGTACTCAGTGGTGGGTTGCCCCGGTTCGGACTGGTTCTCAAGAACCAGTAGTAAAACTGGCGGGAGGCTCTGCCCACGGACACGGACGTCATCAAAATAGAGCTGCGCATGCACAGGCATGATGCAAACCGGTAATAACAGTAAGTAGAACCTACCCCTGGCAGTGCTCATCTCTGTTTCAAAGCCGAAGAGCCAGCACTATCTGAAGACACCTCTGAGGTCATGTAGCCTGCATGACTAAAAGCCAAAGTCGCACGGAACGCAGTTACCTTCCCACCAAAGGTGGTCCCTATTTTTCTATTTGCATTTTTTACGAGCTTTCGAACTACTAGGTTGGCAGAAGCTGAGACAAGTAACGGGAGCTCACCCCATTACGTGGCACTAGAGATTCGAACCGCTGAACTGACGACCTTTCGATTGACAAGCTCAGCGTCTTAGCCACTGAGCCACTGCGCCCCTATATGAGAACATGGTGCCTTTTTAAAAGATCACGCTTAAAGCATGTTTCAGTCAGACCTAGAGTCCAGATGATGCAACACATGTAATCGTATATGCTGGGCTCCCTTCCACAGGCATCTTCTCTCTGTGTTGGCACTGCAGTTCCCAGAAGTCTTAGCTCATATGACCTTTGGCCTTTGTGTCTGTCTCTTTGGTTTGCCAGCCTAAAAAGAGAGATACAGAAGACAACCTTCTCCAGCTTGGATTTTAATTTCTTTGAGCAGGCTTTTACAATTCTCCATTTTGTTTCTGAGTCAGACTCAAGAAAATTTCTCTAGCATCTCTAAGCATGAAGCTCAAACAAACAGCACTTAGAAAGAAAAATACTTAGCGAGCAAGAAAAACCAAAATTATTTCTGATAACTTGTCATATTTTCTCTGAAACAAATTTGGGACCCCAGCAGCAGTATATGACTCTGCCTTTAGAGTTGGTCTTCTTCATCATCTGTAGGCCTTGCCTCAGCCAGAGAAAGAACATGTGATGAAAACTCTCCTTCTATTATATGGTAGTGTGGCAATCCGTGTTCCCCAGGAGCAACTAATGCCTCATTTGGCCAATGAGATTGTGCCAAGGATCCTACACCATTATATGACACTAAACAATCCAGAGGTGAGTTATTTGCCTTATTGTGCTACTGGGGTAGCAGGATTCTGCTTCATTTAACTGGCGGCATTGGATTTTGAGAGCATCCTTTTAGGGATGAAGATCAAGAAATGAGTTCTGGAATCACAAAGAGTATAAGTTACAGGAGCAGATCAGTGGTGAAATCCAAATTTTTTTACTACCGATTCTGTGGGCGTGGCTTGGTGGGCGTGGTGTGGCTTGGTGGGTGTGGCTTGGTGGGCGTGCAGGAGAAGGATACTGCAAAATCCCCATTCCCTCCCCACTCCTGGGGGAAGGATATTGCAAAATCTCCATTCCCACCCCACTCTGGGGCCAGCCAGAGGTGGTATTTGCTGGTTCTCTGAACTACTCAAAATTTCCACTACCAGTTCTTCAAACTGCTCAAAATTTCCGCTACCGGTTCTCCAGAACCTGTCAAAACCTGCTGTATTTCACCCCTGGTTTACATGCCACCCAACCCAAAAGTTGAATGGATGTTTGCAATAAGATATCCACCCACTGGCTATCTTATTGCTTTAGGTCATTATACAAGTCAAAAAAGGCAGTCCCTAAAAGGTATAACATAATTTCATCTATGAAAAAATCCTGGTTGATTGGTAGAATATATTTTACGGTCCTAGCTTTTGGAAGCACTGATGGTGTTGTTCAGAGGGTCTTCAAAATTTCCCCACAGGACTGATATGGGTGATTGATGCCCTGCAAATTAAATCACTATTTATAAACAAGACTGTCAGTTATCTCTTACTCAGGAAGGGTAGCCCTTTGGTTATTCAGTGCTTCCTTCCTATTCTTTAATCCAAGTTCCTCTTGGAGTCAGCCTTCACCATCCTTTTCCCATTTCCATTCAGAGGGCCATTGATGTTGAGCTGGTTCTGAGTTTTGCCCAGTGCGTGTCAGAAATCAGCCTTTCCATGAAGAGCAAAGGTGATTCCACTACTTTCCACCTGCCTCAAAAAAGAGCGTTGCTTGACCTTCTCATGGTGAGTGCAATTTGTTTATTTTATTTAACATACTTGACTTGATGCTTGCAAAAGATCCCCTAAAGGGATTTCTTATACCTGGTCTCAGGGAAAATTAACTGTAAAAAATTGGAAGGATCTCATAAATCTACCATGTGATTTTTGTTCTGGCTGTGGCTCTTGCTGGAAGGGACGTTAAAGACATGAGCATTTTCACTTACTGGCTTTTCCTTCTCCTTCTCCTTCTCCTTCCTTGTAGAGAGTGGCTACTTTGAAGATTTTGTCTTCCAAGCTTTCGGACTCGTACTAGGGATGGTCCTGAAAGCTCGGAAGACAAAACCTCTGAACCTGGTGACTGACCCAAATTGGATCCTGCAAAGTTGCCTTTGCCTCAAATGAATTCTTCCATGCCAAGGACCACCCTTGGCAATTGACTGGCATGTGAACTGAGCTGATGTGGTCGAGTTATAGATGCAACGTTTATTATTTATTATTAATTATTCCAAATTTATATCAGGGCTTAACTTTCATGTTAATGTTCTTTTCTCTAATCATATTGACATTTTATTCTTACACTCCACCCTGAGTTCCTTATGGTTAGACAGGTGGCCATATACCATATATGTAAATTGGATGTATGTATGTATGTATGGTTGGATGGATGGAAGGAAGGAAGGAAGGATGGATGGAAGGAAGGAAGCCAGGACAAAATTTATGTTTGAATTCATAAATTTACATGTCATTAAAATTAAATATAGTCCTATCTATATATTTAAAGTAACCCAATTACTTTAAAAATGACTATATGGTGACATCTTTGGAATGTTTCTGAGGCGGTATCATGTCCTAAAACCCCAACTGCTTATTCTGGAATGTTCCTTACTGAGGAATGCTGCTTGGGAACTCAATAGAAGGATCCCAATCTAAACCATGCCCAATTTATTTCCTTCCTATACTGTTTGCTACAGAATACTGTTAAAACAGAGTCCCTGGAGGTGCTTGTAACTCCTGTCTGTCAGCAGGTGATGGTTGCTCTTCGGCACCTGAGGCAAGTACTCATTGCTATGCCGTTCCTTTTAAGATCAGCCCTACATGGATAGTCAGAGCACAAATAAAGAGTGAGGAACCAGATTGCATAGTCTACCTTTAGTTCTGGCACACAAAATGCTTTAAAGCATGTATAGATGCCAAATCCTCACCTCCAGTTAATGAGAAGCCCTCACTGATTGGGTTTGGACAACATGTGAAACTAAATCACTGAATTAACACAATACATTGAATCTTTAGCTTACCAAACCTAGCCAAGTTTACCATGATCCAGGTTTTTGATATTTTGTGATTCAGCTAGTAGACCTTTAACTGAGTTGTAAAAGGAGCTGTTATCCAAGAAGCTGTTATGCAGAATACAAAGGAAGGGACATTACCTCCCTCTGCCACTCACCAAGTCAGAAATTAATCTCTGGAACTCGGCATTTATTTGATTTCTGTCCATTTGATGGCTGATAAGTATGTAAATAAGGAGATGCTATCAAGAAACCCTTTGCTTTTTGGATATCATATACTGAAGATGTCCTAAATAAGGAGGCCCTTACTGACCATAACTGGCATCAGTTGGGGAATGTGGACATATTTAGAATAAGAATAGAATAGAATAGAATAGAATAGAATAGAATAGAATAGAATAGAATAGAATAGAATAGAATAGAATAGAATAGAATAGAATAGAATAGAATAGAATAGAATAACAAAGTTGGAAGGGACCTTGGAGGTCTTCTAGTCCAACCCCCTGCTTAGGCAGGAAACCCTACACCACTTCAGACAAATGGTTATCCAACATCTTCTTAAAAATTTCCAGTGTTGCAGCATTCACAACTTCTGGAAGCAAGTTGTTCCACTGATTAATTGTTAACTGTCAGGAAATTTCTCCTTAGTTCTAAATTGCTTCTCTCCTTGATTAGCTTCCACCCATTGCTTCTTGTTCTACCCTCAGGTGCTTTGGAGAATAGCTTGACTCTCTCTTCTTTGGATATTGGAACACTGCTATCATGTCTCCCCTAGTCCTTCTTTTCATTAAACTAGACATACCCAGTTCCTGCAACTGTTCTTCATAGGTTTTAGCCTCCAGTCCCCTAATCATCTTTGTTGCTCTTCTCTGCACTCATTCTAGAATCTCAACATTTTTTTTTATGAACTCAACATTTTTCAACATTTTTATCAACATTTTTTCATATGAACTAGTACATAAGAGTTTTTGATTGTTCTGACTTTGGAACCTCTGCTGAAATGTTGATACAGTAAAAAAAAAGAAAAGAAAAGGAAAGTGACTGGATCATATAATGGGCCCCAGTGAGATTCTGTTTTATTTGCTTCAGGAACTGGGAAGGCCAAGAAACTGCTTTTTAAACAGAGTATTATTGTTTCCTCAGCAAGGTGCCAGAAATGCTGAGCCCTGAGGAGAACTGGAAGCTGGCAGAGGCCTGTCTGAGCCATGTCTTTGCTCTTCCTCCTTTGGGGATTGAAGAAGGTGCCAGTCAGGTAAGTAGTTGTGTGCTGTAGGAGAGGTCTTTGAAATCCCCTGATTTTTCTATACTAATAAGTGCTATTGTCTTCTGCATTTCAGACTCTCTATACTGGTACTTTGACTTCCTTGTCAGAGCTGATGGAGACCTTATTGGAGCCAGGATCAGGAGAGAATGACTTTTCAGACTGGTTCCAGCAGATCTTCCAGGTGAATTGGACAGAAGAACTTCGTGTTGATTTAAATAACACTGTCTATGATTTTATAGTGTCATCAAGAATAGCAGTCATTTAGGCTTCCATTAATTTATCTAGTCCGCTTTTAAAACTATTTAAAGCTGTAGAAAGTTATCACCCACCCCCCTCATAGAAGAATGATATATTTTAGGAAATATTTAAAAAGGCAGAATATTATATTTTCCCTAAAAGAGAAAGAGAAATCTTAAGGAAGACAGAAACTCAGAGGTTCAGCTCCCTGCTCCCAGCAGTTATTTGGTGCCCATTGAGAAGGACTGGGCCAGCCTATCTACAGAACGAAAGACCTTCAGCTCCAGGGTGATGGGATTAAGACATGACCCTCCAGGACATAATAGGATTAATCCATCTAGCAGCAATTACATCAACCCAGGCTCCAACCAAACTTGATTCAGACAAACATGACCCCACATGGACCAATGGGAGTCTGACTACAGCCAATAGAATACATTTATTGCACAGGAATAGGAAGCTCAAGGGCAAGGCCCAAGAGAGGGTATAAAAATCCCTCACTCTCTACTCCATGTGGTCAGTTGCCCAGGACCTCAAAACCATGTGATCCTGTTCATCAATAAACCATCTTTCCAATCAGCCTCCATGTTTCCAGTGTCTTTTTCCCCATTTGGAACTGAACCAGATGGATATTTCTTCCAACAAAGCTATATGACAGCAAATTCTATACATTATCTACCACTTTTTATTGGTACAAACTCTCATTGGATTTAATTTTGGTGAATAGCCCTAGATTCTAATGGTGGATGATAACATAGCCTTCCATCTTCTCCACAGCTCTTGGGCTACTGGCTGGTGTCGGAGCATGAATGGGAGCGGGCTCGGGCTATGCAGCTTGGTGTCCATCTACTGAAAGCTCATTGCCAGAGGACTAGTACTTCTGTGAGTATGGCCCAGCATCTGCCAAGCGAAGCCTGGCCCAGCAAACTATTCCCAGGGGGTATGTATTCTTGTATGTTGGGGGAAACATCTCCATGAAGATTGGTCCAAGTTTCGCAAAAGTAGCTTTTTGGAATTGTTACTTCCAGCAAACTGGTTTATTCTGTAAGATTAAGCAAAGTTTAGCAACCCCATTGCCTTTTAAAAATAATCTTTCACAGATCTCTCAGAACCAGTTCAGCCACTTGATGGCCCTGTTGGGTCCTTTCACTTATGACACACTGGGCACCATTCGTCATAGTGCTGGTAATTGCATTCGACTCCTGCTAAACATCCAAGGTGAGTTTAACAATGGAAGAGCGGGGGGTTGGACTAGATGACCTATAAAGTCCCTTCCAACTCTGTTAATCTGACCTCTGCTTGTGTAAACTTACATAGGATTGCGGCCTCAATGAACAAACCATTTAGCCATCTCAGGCCACTAGACCGTTGAATTCTGTTTAGGGCCCATGTTCGAAACAGTCCTTGGGCTACATCCCATTTGTTCAGCAACCATTCAAAGTTACAAAGTTGTTGAAAAATTGAATTAAAACTGGTTCTTACACTTGCAACATCTCCATGGTGACATGATGAATATTTGGGTGCTTGAGTGACAAGCTCACTTTTGCTATAATCGCAGCTTCCAGTCATTCATTTCCAATCCTTCTGCCAAAAGGATTTCTAAATTCCCGCGGGGTGGTGGGATGGCAGGTCTTTTCATCTCAGCCCTGCTGTTCAGGGTGGCCGAAAGAGCAGAGATAGCAATAGCAATAGCAATAGCAATAGCACTTAGACCTATATACCGCTTCATAGTGTTTTACAACCCTCTCTAAGCGAGTTACAGAGTCAGCATATTGCCCTCAATGATCTGGATCCTCATTTTACCAACCTCAGAAGGATGGAAGCCTGAGTCAACCTTGAGCTGGTGAGGATCGAACTACCGGCAGTGGGTAGAGTTAGCCTGCAATGCTGCATTCTAACCACTGTGCCACCACAGCTCTTGGAGAGGGATAAGGTAGATAGGCAAGAGGGGAAAATTGAAGCAGAGGCAATTTGTGGAGGGCAGGAGAAGCATGAGGTCGTTACCTAATAACCGCAACTGAGACTGCTGGGACTGCCATCGCTAAGTGAAGTGGTCATATGATGTTTTGCTTGACATCTGCTTCTCTTAGCAATGGAAATGCTGGTTCATTGCTTCATTATCCTTCCCCTGATTGTAGGAGGATACATTTTCAATTATTGTTACATCCTTGCTATACTACTAAAACTTACTGAGAAATATTTTCTAGCTACAACATGGAATAATAGAGCATAGTATTCAGCCAACACCTTCTTTATTTCTTTAGGAGCCACAAAGTTGCGTGAGCCCAAAGTGCGTGTCAACCAACAGCGATTGTATTGCATTCAAAGGGACCTTCAAAGTGAGAGTACAGAGACGATGCACACTGCCTCTCTCCAGTTGGCCAAAGTACTAAAAAAATGGACAGCTTCTTCTGTGTGACTGCATATTGCGTGCATGAATATCTACAGATGTTTGAACAACTGCCACAGTGGCCATTGCTGAGGATTCTGGGGACTGACTTTCACACACTGGGATATCGTAGAGCAGGAGTCCCCAACCTTGAGGCTGCAGCCCACTACTGGGCCACAGCCTGTTTGAAACCGGGCCATGGAGAAACAGGCAAGCGCATGCACGTGAAGCTCCAGTCACATGAGTGGAGGTTGTTTAGGTTCGCGCACAAAGCTCCACTTGCGCAAGCAAAGGGCACTTGCGTTTGTACGCGAAGCCCCACTTGCGTGAGCAGAGGGCACTCACACAAGTGTAGCTTTGCACACGGGCACAAGCACCATCCACTCGTGCCCTCTGCTCTCGCGCAAGTGGAGCTTCGTGCACAAATGCAAGCACTCTTCACCTGTGTGTAAAGCTCCATTTGAGTGAGTGGAGGGCATGCGTGCACATCATTCACACAAATGGAGCTGTGCATGCGCATGCCTGGGTAGATCCTGGCGGGGTGACTGAGGCTGGTCTTGAGAATGTTACCTGGGATGAGTTCGACCCTGTGACTCCTGAGGACGTGGACAGGATCCTGGGGAGTTTAAACGCAACCACATGTTTATTGGACCCGTGCCCCTCCTGGCTGGTACTGGCCACCCGGGAGGTAACACGAGGCTGGCTCCAGAGGATTATAAATGCTTCTCTGAGAGAGGGTTTCTTGCCTCCCACCTTGAAAGAGGCGGTGGTGAGGCCCCTCCTCAAGAAGCCTTCTCTGGACCCGGCTGTTTTGGCAAACTACCGTCCGGTCTCCAACCTTCGCTTTGTTGTGAAGGTTATGGAGAGTGTGGTTGCGCGACAGCTCCCACAGTACCTGGATGAAACCATCTATCTAGATCCGTGCCAGTCCGGCTTCAGGCCTGGGTACAGCACGGAGACGGCATTGGTCGCATTGGTGGATGATCTCTGGAGGGCTCGGGACAGGGGTTGTTCCTCTGTTCTGGTCCTGTTAGACCTCTCAGTGGCTTTTGATACCATCGACCATGGTATCATGCTGCGCCGGCTGGAGGGATTGGGGGTGGGAGGCACCGTGTTGCGGTGGTTCTCCTCCTATCTCTCTGACCGGTCGCAGTCTGTGTTGGCAGGGGGGCAGAGGTCGACCTCGAGGCGCCTTGCTTGCAGGGTGCCACAAGGGTCGGTCCTATCGCCGCTCCTGTTCAACATTTATGTGAAGCCGCTGGGTGAGATCATCCGTGGTTTTGGGGTGCGATGCCATCTGTATGCTGATGACACTCAGCTGTACATCTCCATCCCAGACCACCCCAATGATGCCCTCGAAGTGATGTCCCAGTGTCTGGAGGCCGTGCGGTCTGGATGGGGAGGAACAGGCTTCGGCTCAACCCTTCCAAGACCGAGTGGCTGTGGATGCCAGCGTCCCGGTATAGCCAGCTGGTGCCATCGCTGGCTATTGGGGGCGAGTCACTGACCCCCACAGA
This sequence comes from Pituophis catenifer annectens, assembly GCF_029215685.1. Classification (NCBI taxonomy): domain Eukaryota; kingdom Metazoa; phylum Chordata; class Lepidosauria; order Squamata; family Colubridae; genus Pituophis; species Pituophis catenifer. Next base: position 20,576,623 of record NW_027256881.1, read on the forward strand.
GGGGGCTCGCAACTTGGGCGTCCTCCTGGACACATGGCTGTCTTTAGAAGAGCATATGACGGCCGTGGCCAGGGGGGCTTTTTATCAGGTTCGCCTGATATGCCAGTTGCGCCCCTTTCTGGATCGGGACTCCTTGTGCACAGTCACTCATTCCTTGGTCACGTCACGCCTGGACTACTGCAACGCTCTCTACATGGGGCTCCCCCTGAGGAGCACCCGGAGGTTCCAGCTGGTGCAGAATGCGGCCGTGTGGGTAGCACCTCTCCTGCGCGAGCTGCATTGGCTCCCGGTGGTCTTCCGGATGCGCTTTAAGGTGTTGGTTCTCATCTTTAAAGTGCTCCATGGCTTAGGGCCAGGGTATTTGCGAGACCGCCTGCGTATTGCCACCGGCCAATACGCTCTCACAGAGAGGGCCTCCTCAGGGTGCTGTCGGTCAGGCAATGTCGGCTGGTGGCCCCCAGGGAGAGAGCCTTCTCTGTGGGGGCACCCGCCCTGTGGAATGAGCTGCCTCCTGGAATACGATTGATCCCGGACCTCCGGACCTTCCGTAAAGCCCTGAAGACGTTTTTATTCTATCAAGCCGGCCTAGCCTAAATGGTTTTTAATTGGGATTTTAAATTTTATGGATTTGGGGGTTTTAAATTGGGAAGCTAGTGATTTAATTCTTTTTAATTATCTTAACTTTTGTATTTGTATGTTTTTTAATTTTGGCTGTTCACCGCTCTGAGTCCCTTCTGGGAGAAGGGCGGTATACAAATTAAATAAATAAATAAATAAATAAATAAATAAATAAATAAATAAATAAATAAATAAATAAATAAATGCCTGCCACTCACACACAGACACACATGTGCTAAGCCGGGCCACCAAGCTGGAAAGGTTGGGGACCACTGTTGTAGAGGACAATTCACAGCATCTTTCTCTGACTCTTAAAGAGAGTTGTCAGTTTATAGCAAGGGACCTGATCAGTGGTGGTTTTCTACCGGTTTGCCCCAGTTTGGGTGAACCAGTAGTGACAGTGGCGGGAAGCTCCACCCACCCACCCAGACATCATCATGGACACTCTGTACATGCGCAGGAGATTCTGCGCATGCGCGCACTCCTGGTTCCGAACCAGTAGCGAAGGTAAGTGGAACCCACTACTGGACCTGATATACCATACACATACAGTATATGTTGCTGCTGATAGAATTAGTATAGATTAAGAAACCGAAAATACCAGCTTTTCATCAAGTTTCCTAGGTAGTCTTCCCATTTGGAAGGTAGCACCTTCCAAATGTGTCAACTCATCTCCCAGAATTTTCAGCTGATGCCATGCGGGCTAGAAATTCTGGGAGTTCAGTTAACATAACTGGGGGCATCCAGGTTGGAGAAGGCTGCTCTCAGAACTTCAACAAAGCATGAGAACAAAAATGTAGGTACAGTCAAAATAAAATGAAATTTTCATCCTGGCCCACATAGATAATACAATTTTGTGTCAGACTTCGATGCTATCTCAAAATAAATGAATTTCCAAACTGCCAATCTTTAAGGAAATCTTTTCTTTAATTGAGCACAGCAACTGGATCATGACTCGATGCGGACAAGACTGACCTTTTGCCCCCCAATCCCTCCCTTTCCGATCCCCAAATCTCTGCTTCTCATTGGCTATCTTCCAAGTCATTCTCCAGACTTCTTGTCTCGTCATTTCCCAGGAATGTCTCCCCCCCCTCATTTCCACGACAACCCGGCTTCAAAGGGATTTAGCAGGCAAAAGTTCAGAGCTTATCTCTCTCCTCTCTATGCCAGCGTTGAGGCGCTGACATCTTGCTTGTTTTGTTTTGTTGTTCCACCTAGTGTTGAAACGTTGCCAAAACCTTGTTCAAAAATAGGCATCTGGCTTGGAGAAAATAAACCCAGAAAATTGGTATTTTTTTAAAGAAGAGTCAGATCACTTATAGCTTAGTTGGATACCCAGTGTAAAACGAGAATCTCCCACTGCAGTGATATGGGAGAATGATCTTGGGAGACGGGAGGAAAAGTCACAAACCAGACAACCATTCTAAAAGATATCTCAGTACCCAGGAGAGGGGTGAGGGAAGCACTTCATAAGGGACCTTCCCTAGTTTTCCAAAGAAGAGGGGAAAAATACTTTCAGTTTTGCATCTGTCTGTTAATACAGCCCTAAAATGAAGATGGAGTTCGTACTTATAATTGGGTTGGGTTTGTCTGGGCTACCTTGAAAAGCTAACAGATCCAAACTAAATCATGTGAGGTAGAAGAGATCTTTTGAGATCCTGGAGAGCTGTTGATGTATTAGAGAGAAAAATGTTCTGCCCATGCTTGGTCTGAGTTCATACTGTATGCTCGAAAAAGGATGAAGTGATGTTGCTCTGACTTAAGATGAAGGTCCTTTGAACTTTCTGTCCTTACTTTCTCTTTCAGATTGTCAGCTGTGTCCTGCCTCTCCAAGGAATCCTAACCTTCTTGCACACTTTGCTGGAGCAACTGAGGACTGTGAATGGTTCCTGCGACAAGGCTTCCCTCCTGTGGTTTGAGGTGGCTGTGAAGGAACGGCGGCCAGATCTAAAAGATAAGGTAAAGCCTAAATCTGATCTTGTTCGAATCAGTGGTGGGTTCCTCCTGGTTCGGCCCGGTTCTCCCGAGCCGGTAGTGGTGACGATATGACAACTGGATGGACACAGGTTATCCATCCCTTGATTAGATGATGGTTGGCAACAATTGGCCGGCAAGGAAATTTTTTACTCCTACCCTGCTGTGTATTTCTTAAGGCTGATAAAAAATGACATTCTTATCTCATTCAAATTCTAAAAGTATGGCTAAAATAAGAACTTGACACTTTTTATGAAAGCAGGAAAGTGGGGTCTGAGTGTATCTCCAAGGGGTGCATTGCACAGCAGAACTTGAAAAGTGAGGTCCTTTAAAAGAACTTCTGCTGTGAACTTTGTAAATGCAAACAGGTTCAAATTGAGGCAGGTACTCCTTCAAGGGGTCAGGATCCAATTTCTGGTACATCTAAAGGGTAGCCGAATGAAAGTTACATTTTTGTTGTCAATTCATGATGTGCCTGCTGCCAAATTTGACTGGCTTAGATATCTATGGAGATTCTCAGTCATCCCCGTCATGGTTGCCCCAAAGGTGCTTTTTCAAAAGGCAACTGGAGTTTGGTTTTCCTTGAAGTCATTTCTCTTCTCATCCAAGAAGCTTCTTCAGTTCTTCAGAACTAAAGAAGCTTCTTGGAGGAGAAACATCTTCAAGGAAAAAAAAATCCAGTTGCCTTTTGAAAAAGCGCCTTTGGGACGACTGGCTTAGATGTAGTCACAGGATGTCTATGAGATGAACTTTTCAGCACTTCTCACCCTGATTGCCGTCTGGGACTCCAGAAGCATCTGTAGATCAAGGGGCACTCCTAGCCTGAAGACTTCCAGTAGCAGCTGTTTCCTACCAACCAAAAATACCTCCATCTTATCTGGATTTAATTTAAACTTTGCTACCAAGTCGAAATCTTTGCAGGTTAACTCCTGAAGGATTAAGATCTTAGCATCTTTCTAAAACTGAGAGTTGCGAGTGATTTTGCAGTATTTTATAGACCTTCCTCAGAAAGAATAAAACTTACATAATTTGTTTTAGGCTCACATTTGTCTAAATACTTTCCAGTCGTGAAGAAAAGCTGCAGATATAATTTCCTTGGTGATGATGGCTTCTCCTTTTTTCAGGTTCACAATATCGTAGACATCATTTGTTCCTTTTGGCAATATTCCGAAGACTCAGCTCAGCGCCACTTCCTGGCCCAGGCCATCTGCATTTTGGCTGAGCATCATCGCAAAGCAGTTTGTTTCTCTCTCCTGGAGCAACCCCTGCTTCAAGACAAGTGAGTGGTGAGCACAGGGCTGGCCTTAATCATTACGAGCCGTGTTGACGCAGTGGTTAGAGTGCAGTACTACAGGCTACTTTTGCTGACTGCCGGCTGACTGCAATTTGGCAGTTCGAATCTCACCAGGCTCAAGGTTGACTCAGCCTTCCATCCTTCCGAGGTGGGTAAAATGAGGACCCAAATTGTTGAGGGCAATATGCTGACTCTGTAAACCGCTTAGAGAGGGCTGTTAAAGCACTGTAAAGTGGTACATAAGCCTAACTGCTATTGCTATTAGGCAGAAAGGTATGGAGCAGCAGCATTTATATTCCACGTATTTTATGTGATGACCCAGGGCATGGCATGAAAGCAACACAACCAGAGAACAGGTCTAACTCCCCTTTATTGCTCCAACTGTGCCCCCAAACGTTCCCACATTCACTACAAGTCCTGGAGCAAAGCTCTCACACACACTTTCAGAAGCCTCTGGCTGCAAGTAGTCCAGTAAACCAGGTTAATCAAACAGCAACCACAGCCAGCAGTCCAATAAGCCAGGTTAGCTAAACAGTAACCAGAGCAAGAAGTTCAGCGAAGCAGGTAAACTGGCAAGCCCCACAAGACAGAGTACAGTGATCTCCAGGCTTTGGCAAGTGCACATGAGACTCCACAGATTCAACACTTGTTCCTGACAAATGCCTCTCCCACCAGCACCTCCTTACATCTCAGTCCCCAGGTGTGCCTTGTTAAAAGGGGCGGGGCACTCTCCTCCCTCGTAGCCAGCTCAGTCTGCATTGATCTCACCATCTCTCTTCCCTCCTTGCTCCCGGCCTCTCCATCTCTGTCATTCCTCTTCCAGCTCATCTTCCTCTGCAGATTCAGACTCCGAAGGGGACATGACATTTTATATTTCATACAAAAATGTCATTGTGGGTTTCTTTTCTGCTTCAGCAGTAGTAAAGGTCTCAAATATGGATAGAGACTGACTCTTTCCATCCATCCATCCATCCATTGGATGGATTCACATACCATGCTAAACCTTCATCCTGGGTTAAGAAAACAGTTCATATATACACACATACACATTCCAGATATATATATATCTGGAACTTAAAATATATTATCCACTTAGCTTTTGTTAGCCTCTGCTAACATTGTCAGAGTGTAAAAACCACCATTGAAGAGATATTCGCCTTTATGCATCATTAATCAATTTGGCCATTGCGCGTGAGATAGGCCCATCCACCCACCACCCACTTATAATTAGCTCTGTCGCTTTTACTTCAGACATGTTAATCAATGGAGGCTTAGCTCCTGTTTCTTCCTCCCCTATTCCGCACCGCTTGGGCTGCCTATCCCCAGGGAATGATGCTGAGCTGTCAGATATTGCTTTAATGGCATTATTTTTCATCTCTAGAGTAAAGAGAGAACTCTGGGCATCGCTTGCAACCTATAAAAATAGTGGTCCTTCTGTTCTGAAGTGTTTGCTCATCTGGATGAGAATGGAAGGAAATGATACCCGCAGCTGCCTTTGGGTGAGACCTCTGGACTCGAAACTGAGGGACAATCAGTATATCCAAGGTGGGGAGGCTGATTTTCTGTGGATGGCTGGGAAATAGGTAAAGAGACCGGACAACTCATTTCCTAACAAGTTGGGAGAATTGCCTTGTCAGAGAGCTGTTGCTAGTCAAGGTCAACAAGAGTGGGGTGGATGGACCAACAATAGACCCAAGACAAATACAATTCAGATGTTTCATTGTATCTCTGTCCTTTTCAGGGTCTTGAGGCTCTCCATGAGGTAGTCTTGGCTTTGGATGGTTGTGCCACCTTCTTTCCATTACTGACAGAGCTGTGCTACATTCTTCTGCAGCAGCTCAGCAAACATCAGGATGATAAGATGCCAACGTTCTCTTTTTCTTCTCTAGAAAGCAACGGGAGTCTTGAGACAGAATTCATGACATCCCATGGGTAACATTGTGCCTTTCCTAAAAGTGGACGATTCCTTCGAAACCTCTCTCTTTCATGTTTCTGGCACTTCTTCCCCTTAATATTTGTTTGCCAGGAATGTTTCACTGCCTGCAATCTGATTGTTGCCCAGATGTTGAAGATTTGTGCGGCATTGTCCAGCAGCCATCAATTGGATAGCAATCTGTTGCCTGGGGAAGAGATCTCTTGACAATTATCTGAGGGAAATGGCTTCATGGTTTTCTTCTAGCAATAATTAAGCTGCTTGGCTGGGTTTCCATTTAATTATTAATTTATTATGGTATCAGTGATAGTGATAGTGGCAGGGGTCTTTGGGTTGGGGGATAATGTGTGCCATCTCTTAAATCCTGCCATCTCTTTAAAAAGCAAGGATCCATAGGAGGGACCAGGATCTCTCTCAACAGTTGACTGTTTAGTGGAAAGGCCTGTCCTCTCCTCTGATCTGCCATAGGGTGATGATGGTTGGTGGGTCTTTTCATTAAGCCATTATAGCTTTAAGCATTTGCTATTCATTCGAGTTGGGTGAATGCTCCCTCTTTTTATTTCTGCCTAACTGCTGCCATTTTCAATATAATTTGTAAAGCTGGAACATAAAATGCAGACTTGGAATGGCACTTCCAAATGGGGCTCCAATCTGTTGAAGAATTGTGGTAAGCCTGCTCTGATTAAATGATGCTGCAGCCAGGGCCTTGTAGATGCTCTCTGTTCCTTTTACTCAGGCCATTAAGGAAACAGCAGGAGCAGGAACAAAAATCATTTCCCTAACACTGGTTTGCAGTTCTTGTTTCAAAGAGGGAAAATCTATGCTTTAGGGTGAAGAATCCAACTTGCCCCTAGCATGCTGGCATACAAAGGAGCCCTGATGCAGAGCTTTTGGCATATCACCATCAGTAATATGTGATAAGCACAGAAATACCACAATTTATATCTTTTTAAGAAGTGGAATGGGTATGTTTAGCTGGGAACCAGAGGGAAGAGGGCAAGGCTATCTAACAGCAGAGCTGTGGTTGGCAGATGGAATCTTGTTTATGGTGATTCTGAGTCATTCAGGTCATGGTTTCCCAAAAAGTGCTTTTTCGAGAGGGAACTGGACTTCCTTATTTTTCTCAGAAGATGTTTAGTTTCTCATTCAAGAAGCTTCTTCTGACTGAATGATGGGGAATAGAAGGATTTATATTCCTTGCAGACAGTTGGTCATTTGCATTATTTTAGAGTGTTGTTGAGGCCACTTGGAGGTTTATTTGTGTCCTCAGGGTCACCTGAGTTGTGCAAATGAGTGCGGAGCCTTTTTGGAACTGCTGAAAGGGTTCCTGTAGTTTTTCTGCAGTTTTTCTGGAAATCTCTTCATTTTCCCACACCATTCGATGGTGTTCATCCCAAAGTACATAGCTAAATGTCTATGGAGATTCTCAGTCATCCAGGTCATGGTTGTCCCAAAGGTGCTTTTTCAATAGGCAACTGGACTTCCTGGTTTTTCTTAGAAGACGCTTCACTTTTCATCCAAGAGACGTCTTCAACCTAGTACTGCCTTTTGCTGCAATCTATAGATCTGCTTTCCCTGACCTGAAACCTGCCAGATGTCTTGGAACTATTTTGGAACTACATTCTTAGTCAAATGGAAAAAAAATTTGGGTGTTTTAATCCTAGTGTCAGCACTCCAAGCTGCATTCAATGCTGACATAAGAAGGAGAAGGTGGGGGCATCTGGCAAGAGGACGCTTGACTTTTCACCTACTTATTTTCCCTGGAGATACTATCCCCTAGGAGATGAGTTGGGAGGAGGGAAATTCCTTTGAGCTGAAGTAGTAGATAACAGCAGAGTGACTTGTAAGATGGCCAATGAGAAGCAGAGCAGCAGGGAAAGGAAAGGGAGGGTTTGGACCAGGAAGCCAGTGTTGGCTGCGACTGAGTCAGAGTTTTCGATTGTTGTGCCTAATAAATGAAAGATTTCGATCAAGGACTATTTGTTTGAAATGCAGTTTATTTGAGACGACACCGAATCCTGATACCTAGCCTTTATAAAGGTTACTAAAATGGGGAAGATTACTATAAATCTATAAGATTTTCCCTTTCATTCTGCAAATGTGTTCTTTGTTTGCCCCCCACCCTGTGACTGCCTTTCAGGCTACAGAATAGTTAGGTGCCATTGAGTTGAGCTTGACTTCTGGTGACTGAGTAGATATTTACCAGCTTGATTTATTCAGATCACTATGAATAAAATTTGCAAACTTTCTGTCCCTGACGTGTCTTTTCTGTCCCTGTGGGGTCTTTTGTATTTCAGGCTAGCTGTTACAGTACTGCAGGCTGTGTTCAGCAGAGCTCTGCCAGATATTGCAAGGGAACTGAACTCTGGAAAGACCTGGGACTTCCTGATGGACCCTAGTAGCAGCCTCAAGGGTGTGGCCCTGTTGGCCAGGTAAGGGACATATCCCTAACATTGGAAATATCCATTTTTAACTTGGCCCAGGAAAAATAATTCTGTAGATCTTTAAACCTAAGAACAAAGGTAGATGTTCTTAAATCAATACGTTCTGCCATCAAGGGCTTAGATTTGAGCTCAGCATTTTTTAATCTGACGTTCTGTGGAAATTGAATACAATTCCAGTTTTTTTGGGGGGGGGGTTGCTTTGAACTAGCAAATTCACCAATGGAACTTGGAATTTGAAATACGATGAAAATGAAATTACACAGAGTAACGGCAAAATTGGCATATTTGAACTTTAAAAGGCTGGGAGGGAGTTCAAAAAGCTTTTTGGAAGTTTTGGGGTAATCTTGAGAAGAAACAGATCCTTTGATACCAAGTTAGTCAGCACTTGATTGCTTCCTTCATCAGGGCCTTGATGCATACAAAGAACCCCTTTTTAGATGGGCTGCTCCTTCATCTCCATTCTTTCCTCCAGTCCTCCAGAACAACATCTAGAAATCTTAGCCTGGTCTTCTGCATGGAGGTGAGATATTATTTCAGGTAGTGCAAAGTAAAAGAACTAAGAGTAATGGCAACATAGGGCTGAGGTGTGATAGCCTTAGTCTTGTGGAGGAGGGGAACAATAAATAAGTTGTGCCATGTACAGAAGTAATTAAGAAACATACCAGGAGTGGGTTCTACTTACCATTACTACCGGTTTGCAATGGGAGCGCAGGAGCGCTTCTGCGCATGCGCAGAAGCTTCTGCACATGTGCAGATCGTCCATTATGACATCCGGGTGGGTGGGGCCTCCTGCCACTTTTACTACCAGTTCACAAGAACCGGACAGAGCCGGGAGCAACCCACCACTGAAACATACTATATATTTTTTTTTCTATTATTTTTCAGTGGGGAAAAATAGGAAACAATTGAACCATCCATTTCCAATGGCCAGTTTAGAAATTCAGTAACTGTAATTTCGGTATTCCAGGTTATAGGTCATCCTCTCTTGAAGAAACCAGAAACATTGAACCTTCTTTTGCATTTATTACTGACCCAAGTTCAAAATGGAAATGATCTTATGCGTATCTTGTCAATGCGAGGGCTGGGGAACATGGCAAAAGGTGCTCCAGAAGAGGTAAGCCAAAAAGTGCACAACCAAGACATCTTGTTCTAAACAAGAAGGTGAGGGAAAGGGACAACCCAGGGGTGAAATCCAGCAGGTTCTGACAGGTTCTGGAGAACCAGTAGCGGAAATTTTGAGTAGTTCGGAGAACTGGCAAATACCACCTCTGGCTGGCCCCCAGAGTAGGGTGGGAATGGAGATTTTGCAGTACCCTTCCTCTGGAGTGGGGTGGGAATGGAGATTTTGCAGTATCCTTCCCCTGCCATGCCCACCAAGCCATGCCCACAGAACCGGTAGGGAAGAATTTTGGATTTCACCCCTGGGACAACCATACTCTAATGGAACAGGGATTTTGTGGATTGCTTTAAGTTTAATACATATAGATTTGTTGGCAGTGATTGATTGAGATGCTCTTCTCAGAGGGAGGTTGGCCAGGCAACATAATCTTTGACTGTCCTTGATTGAACTGTTTATTAAGGGGGGGGAACCAAATAAAGAACAAAGAAGATGTCTGAGGAAGGAATAACCCAAGGAGAAGAGATCTCCAAAAAAGTGTTTCTTTAAGATGAAAGAAAGAGGACACTACAGAGAAGGGAAGGAAGATGGACAGTAGCATACTGGACCTGTTAATGGAAAGAGAGCTTCTGCTTGTCATATTGACCTGAAATAGTCATTCCACAATCTGTTAGTTACATTTTGCTAGTAATGGAGATTAGAAACAGATTGTAGGGGATAAAAGTAGTCTAGGCATTGACAAATACAAGAATTGTTTCACAGGCAAAGAAGTACCAGAAAGCTTTGCTGAAGCCTCTTCTCCAAGCTCTGCAGGACAGCTCCAGTCCAGAATTAGCCACTGAAAGCCTATATGCTTTATGCAAGTTAGGCAGATATCTTGGGAAATGGCCTGCAGATTGTACTTTCCAGATCGTGGTCAGCCAAGCCTGTGCACATCTCCGGCATGTAAGTTAGGCCACAGAAAGATCATTCTAAATCTTCTCCTTTTTTAAATTTAAATTTTAAACACAAATTTTAATCTGTTTAATTATGGGGTATTTTAAAATTCAGCCTAAATTATTTAATTCGTTTTAATCTATTTTAAATTTTGTATCTCTGTGTTTTATCTTCTGGCTGTTCACCGCCCTGAGTCCTTCGGGAGAAGGGCGGTATAGAAATTTAATAAAATAAATAAAAATAAATAAATTCTCCTGTCACTACTTTGGTAGAAAAGTGTTGGACCAGGTCCTCCAAAACTAGCGTTATATAGTATTTCCAACTCTCTCCAGGGAGTTTATAAGTGGAATTAGAAAGGAAGAGTCTTCCCTTTTGGTTGCTGTCCAGCAGTTAATATTTGCTTCTGAATCTGGAAATCCAAGCATTGGAACCTTTGCCACTGAAAAATCATCTCCTCCTCCTCCTCCTCCTCCAATTTCACCTGAATACACTTAAACCAGCCATTATTATTACAATTTATGACAACAAGTTGTCATAAATTTGCAGTCAGTTGAAGAGGATAGGAATACTTCTACTGGTACTCAGTTATGAGACTGGAATTCCAGCTTTCTTGTAGGGAGGGTTGAGGGCTTAGAGGGATTTAGAGTCAATTAAATATTTTGGATGTTATATGGAGGAAGCAGGTGGGATATGAAGGGGAAATGGAGGCAATCAAATTATAAAATTATAAATAGGAAGTATTAAGGGAGGCAATCAAACTATAAAGCAATACATATAAAGTGATAAACTATAAATGTTCAGCATAAACGTTGGGACTGTCTGGATCTTTAGCAAATTCTCCATTTCTCATAATAAACAAATATTTCCTCTCTTTCAACTCACTCTTGCCCGTGTTTTATATAAAATAAAAGGAGAAAGAGTTTGACACATACAAAGAAAAATGACATTGTGAAAACAATAGTACCATACTTATCAATGACATTTCAGAATCCCACTGAAATGTCATTGATAACAGGAAAGAAGCAAGAAGTTTGCACGAGTAGACTTGGGCGGGGGACACATGTATTCAGCGGGTCATAAGTTGTGCACCTCTGACCTTCTAACTATAGAGGAATTGCCTGGTTATACCCAACCCATCTTGGGAATGGATATTGAGTTTCCTGATGTCAAAGGAAACCTTATTTATTTATTTATTTTATTTATTTATTTATTAGTTTGTTAAACATGTACAAGATAGCAGGTATGAATATGAACATGGACATGAACAAGGGAAATGAATACAAATAAATGGGGACAGTAGGGCAGGGAGGGTAGGCTGGTCCGCTTATGCATGCCCCCTTTACGGATCTCTTAGGAATGGGGTGAGGTCCACGGTAGACAGTTTTAAGGTTGAAGCTGTGAGTTATTTCCTGAAGATGGGCTTAATTTTCCCTCTCCTTTGCAGGCAGATGATACTGTCCGTGCTGCAGCCTTTGAGTTGCTTGGTGAACTGGCCAAGACAGTTCCACTGAAGCTTTCCAAGTTTTTTACCAAGAAGGTGGGAGGTGCTTTGGCTGCCCTCCTCTTGCACTTCCATGATCCTTGCCCACATGTGGCCCAGGTTTGCTTGAAAACAATACAACCTTTCCTCTTTGAGCAGGGCACCCTGTCCTTACACAACAGGGCTTCTGTTGAGATTCCAGATTTCAATTGCACTAGAATTGGCTGCAATGTAATACAGTTCTGGGCTGGCCGAATGCCATTCCTGGGCTAGGAGGCTCGTGTTCTGTCCCCAACCCCACGCACACACACCAACAGACGTTCAGGAGTTAAAGACCAAACCAGCCGGCAAAATCCTTTTCCTTATGATAACGGAACTTGGCAACAACCTAGTGGCTGCCTGCCAAGAGTTTATTATTTACAAAGAGGAGAGATAACTTCTCCCCACTTCTGATACATCAAAGGAAAGCAGCTCAATAATTACAATCAAGTCCAGAGATAATCCAGTCTTAAAGCAAAAGTCCGGCAATGCAGAATGGCGTGGAAGCTTTCAGCTTTGTTCATCACAAGGTTTGACTGGTCACCACGCTCCCTTTTATATCCTGTGGGGTGTGGTCCAGTGACTCAGCCTAATCTCGGGCACGCCCTTTCTTCTGTTGCGCGCGCTTATCTCTGTGACGCTGGCGTGGGTCCAGCCAAGACTCATTACCCTCATCACTGTCCATCTGTGGCTGCGTGGACGTGCTTGGCCCTGGCCCTATCTCTTGCCCTTCGGCGGACACCGAAGGCATTGCCAGAGAGGAGGGTCCTGGAGAGGGAGGCCTTGCCAACTCCTCCCCTTCACTCTCGGAGTCCTCTCCTGACGATGACACAGGCTCCAGTAACGGAGCCACAACAGCTCGGGTCTAAGTAGCAGAAGGGATGTGGTATAGTAAACTTGCCTATCTTTTCTGCTTAGGCCTGCCAAATGGCCTTTATCTCATGTGCCTCGTTCATCGGTCTGTGTGGATTCTTAAAAAGTACAAATTCAGATTTATTGCTGATGGATCTCTCAGATATACAACACTCCCACCTCATGGACAGAGTTTGTCAACAGCTGGTAAGCAGACAAATTTGAGCCAGGCAATCTCTTTTGGCATGGTCAGGCAGCTTAAACTTAAGCCTAGGTTCCGTATGGCAACCATATACAAGTATTCCTTTCCCCCACCTCTCCCAGCCGTTGTATTTATTTATTTGTTTTTTTCTTTATCCTTTTTGTTTGTTTGCTTGTTTGTTTGTTTATTATTTATTATTTATTTATTTCATCATGTAACAGATATAAACATAATTATGAATACATGAAATGGATATGAATAAAAGGGAATGTTAGGACAGGGACGGTAGGCACGCTGGTGCGCTTATGCACGCCCCGTAAGGACCTCTTAGGAATGGGGTGAGGTCCACAGTAGACAGTCTAAGGTTGAAGTTTTGGGGGTTTGGGGAAGAAACCACAGTCAGGTACTGCATTCCAGGCATCCCCCACTAGGTTGCTGAAGTCATATTTTCTGCAATCGATACATTTTTAATATATTTATTATTAATATATATTTATAATTTGATATATAAAATACCAAGAAAAATAGAAATTTGGAAATTAAGGGAAGGAAAAGGAGAGGGGAAAAGAAGGTGTGAGGTAGAAGGGTGGGAAAAGAAAAAAAAGGCATTGACTTCCAACTCTTTTTAGCACAGTACAAGATAAAAACACCCCAGCTCAACTTTTTGCTTTCACACATTAATATATAACTAGCCATTTCCATAACGACAAATCTGATCGACACAAGCAAAGTCAAAGTTTCATTCTTTTTTTCATTACAAGCACAAGATCCAGAAGTGGTATCCAAGTGAAAAACATACTCAAATATATTCTCCTCTTTGAATAAAATGATCAATTTAATCATTCCTATTTTATCTACCTTGCTATGGAACTGGTTTGTATTTCTATTTGCGCCTAATAATCTTTTGAACCATCACCATTTTTATTAACAGTTCTCCATATTTTTTCAAATTCTTTGATCTCACCAGAAAAAAACAAAACAAAAAAAATTATACGACTATTCCTGTCTTTGCAAATCTTCTCTGACTGCATATTATTACCTCACATACTGAAGTAGTTCACATTCCACATTTGAATTCTAAACTGAATTCTAAGCCAATCAGCTGAGCAAGTTTCACATAATGTGCTAAGCTGAAGAAAATCTAAACCAAAATTAATGCTAATCAAGCTTAGCATGTTCTGTGAATATATCTGCCATACCTTTACCTCAGCTGGGTAAGCATGTTTCTAAACAAAGCCTTTGGGTCAATTGAAAGATTTGTACATAAGAAAAGCAATGAGTAAAAACTAATACAATCCCGAGGAAGAAACTTAAGAGGTATCGTAAATGTTTGTCACCCTCTTTTCAAAGTGTTTGAACCAATGGCCATGAGGCTCTCGAGGTTAACTAGGAGATGCATGGGTTGATTGTTTTTCTTAAATTGATATAATATTATTACAAAATAGGTTTTTTTTTCTTTTAACACTTTGTGGATTGTTTTAAAAGCTGATCATGCCTCCCTCCCTCCCCTTAAACATTTTTCGAAGTGGCAATTCTTTCTATATAGCACTTTTGTCTTTTCTGCATTCCCTTTCTCATTTGTTCCTTAGGCTCAGAGAAACCCATTGCTGCTGGAAGCTGTCATGGCAGAGGTGGCTCAGTATATATGTTGCAACTGGGAAGAAATCAGGCTTGTGGCATGCAAGCTGGCAGGTAAGCCATTTGGTTAGATTTCCAAAATATTGTAAGCTATGTTGCGGTTCGCCAGCAGCCTGTGGAGTCGGACAGTGAGGAGGCTGGGGAGGAACAAGGGCCAGTCCCTGGGGAAGGCCCGGACAAGGGCTCTGCATTGGAGGCAGAGATGGGGCCAGGGCCATCTGAGAGTGATGCGTGTACTCCGGAGCCTCCAGAGTTGGACAGCAGAGAGGCAGAGGAACAGGAGGAGCCTGTTCCCAGTGCACTCATGCACAGAGCTGCCAGAAGGCACAAAAAGTTAAAACAAAAGGGACGATTCAGGAATTTCATTTCATTTTTTCATTTCATTTTATTTAATTTGTATACTGCCCTACTCCCGAAGGACTCAGGGCGGTGAACAGGCACAGGATAAAACACATAGTATACAAAAATTAAGAGCAGAAGTAAAATCGAATTAAATCAATTTAGCCCAAGACAAATTTAAAACCCCAGGTTAAGAACAAATTAAAATTTACATTAAAATTTACATTAAAAAAGAATGGGAAAGGCTAGGCCAGACCAGCCTGGTGAAATAAAAAGGTCTTAAGAGCGGGGCGGAAGGTGCGTAGATCCGGGATCCTCCGTATTTCCGGGGGGAGCTCCAGGAATAAGGCCTGGAGATGATTAGCCCCTCCCATAAGGCTTAAAAGAGGAGCAAAGGCACGTGGGCACTTTGCAGGAAAGCAACATTGTTAATTCTGTTCCCAGTCGGCATCTCTGTTTGATTCTGGAATCCGTGTGGCTTTGCCAAGTAGGTCTTTGGCAGAGTGTCAAGGGAGATAAAGGTTGGTGATTATCCTGAAGGACTTCTCCTGAAGGATTTTTTGCAACTAATTGGGACTCAGCTGTGAATGAATGTAATTTACAGCTGTTGCAATAAAAGAGGTTTTTGGGACTACTCATGTGTTTTAATGACTCAGGAAGCCTAGGTCACAACACCCTACACCTGAGTTAACAAAACTGAATAAACCATAACATGGTGCCCTGGTTCACACAATATGTGAAGACTGTCATCAGTCTCATTAGAATGCACCGAACTTCCCAATTCTATATGAACTAATGGTGGGGTTCACACATGTTGACCCTCAACCTAATCAATTCCACTTCAGTTTAACATTGTGAAATCCACACCTGTATATTGCAGGCATGCACACTTATGTATTGTGAGAAAGGAACCTCTTTCTTCTATTTATACTAGGAATTCTTGTAGAGAAGGTGGAAACCCAGCATCTTGGACAGTTTGATGTAGAACATCTCTTACAAGGTAAGTATTGTGTGCGAAGTTCTTTGATTAGAGCAGAGGTGCAGAACTACTGTATATTCCAGGCACAGGTTATAATGGTCCTTTGAAGGTCCTGTTAGGGACAGCATTACCAAAGGTATATTTGATTTAAATATTAACAGTATTTAAATGATCCCAAGACGGGAGAGCAAATAAAACGTTACAATGTGGATGAAATCCATGGTCATGTGATATACTTTCACTAGGATTGAGATTGTTGCTCTGGTTTCCATCAAAAATCCTGGGCCTTGTCTCTTGAAATTATTGTTCTCCTACAACAACACCAAACAATGCAAAGAAAATATTCCAATCCACTATTAGCAAGGAATAGCTAAGTTATATGTATGCTAACAACGTACTATAATTGTGCTTAAACAACACACTATTTGAATTAATTGAATTAATGTTTTGGGGGGAATATGCATACTGCAGCGAAACATAACCTGTCCTAACATGTTGGGCTCACACAATAAAAATCCTTCATCTGGATTAATAAATTGTCATGTTTATATACAGTAATATGTTCAAACTTAGTTAGGAGCCACGGTGGTGCAGTGGTTAGAATGCAGTACTGCAGGATACTTCTGCTGACTACCAGCTGCCTGCAATTTGGCAGTTCCAGTCTCACCAGGCTCAATGTTGACTCAGACTTCCATCCTTCTGAGATGGGTAAAATGAGAACTCAGATTGTTGGGGGCAATATGCTGACTCTGTAAACCGCTTAGAGAGGGCTGTAAAGCACTGTAAAGCAGTATATAAGTCTTATTGCTATTGCTATTGTTGCTGCAAAATGGTTTAACACTATGGTTTGGTTCATAGTCAGCAAAGATATGGCTTGATTTGCACAATCTATTATCCATAAATTATCCAGTTGATTTTTAGTCTAGATTTTAGTGTTTGGTACAAACCCAAGCTATTGAATTAACTTACCACAAAATTCTATCAGGACCTGACTCAGCTGTCTAAAAAAATAACCAAAATAACCTTTAACTAAAAAGGAGTCTGAAGCTGCAGTGATTAAATATGTATTTTAGGCTACGGTTGCAAGGGATGTATAAATAGCTTATGCCCAAAAGGCTTTGGTCAAGATGCTGGAACATGGTAGCCAGTTAACGTATTTTTTGGAGTATAAGACGCACCTTTTCCCCCATAAAAGAGGCTGAAAATTTGGGTGTGTCTTATACTCCAAAAGTAGCTTTTTCAAAGCTTTTTTCAGCCCTAACTAGGCGCTAGCCGAGTGAAGCAATTTCCCCGTGCTTTGCCTGCTTTTTTCATTGCTGCTTCCTCTCACCTGTGCCTTGGAAGCTGTTTTTTATCCCCAAGCAGGGGATAAAAAACCAGCAAACTAATGTGCTGAAACTGACCAGACTAAGGACGCTAGCCAGATGAATACCCGGGTAGGCAGATTTTTCCTCCCTATTTTCCTCCCCAAATACTAAGCTGGGTCTTATACTCCGGTGCGTCTTATACTCAGAAAAATACAGTAGTTTTGGATTAACCTTTCTGCCTCAGTGCTTCTCATCTCGCCCAACATAGCTCTACACTCCGCGAGTCATGATCCCAGCCCCACTGTGATCAGCGCAGCCTTAGAAGCTACTCACACTATCCAGCAGAAATGGCAGGAGAGCCAGACAAGATTGGCCTCTGGACACCAAAGGAGAGCTGTGCTTTTGGGATGGTTCTTCAGGAGGGAGCCCAAAAAAACACTGGGAGCTGCAAAGCCTGGGCCAGTTTAAAGACAAGAACCATCAGAAAAGAAATGGAAATATAGCCTCTTTCATAGTTGATGCGAGTGGTGGTGGTATCTGTTTTCCAAAGAAGCATCGTTTTGTCTCTTGGCTATTGTATCCTTCAAACCTGAAAAGCAGCAATCGAGGAAATGAGTGGGGTTTGTAGAAGGGATTCGCTGAGATCTCTGTGCCTTTTCTTTTGCCTTTTTCTGGTTGTCTATTTGGGGGGTGGGGAGAGATGGAGAGAGGAACTGGTGTCCCATTCTTGTGGGGGGGGGGGAGGAATTAGCTGAGCTGCTGAAGAGGAGAAGCACCAAATGGAAAAATAGCTTGCAACAAGTTCCTATCATACAGTATGTCAAAGTACTCACTCAATTTCACAATATTTGAGGATTTCCATATAGCTCATGGGTGTCAAACTCACCACACCATGTTTTTTCCATTCGCGGAGCTGGGGTGGGCGTGGCCTGCGCATGACCCATCCGGCCTGCAGGCCACCAGTTTGATACCCCTGGTATAGCTTTATACTACAATCTAAGCCTTCCTAAAGTGATATAAAGCACATTTCAGTAGGTAGAACATATTGACACATTAATTGACCAATCAATGTCCTTCCTGCCTTGCAAGATGCTTCAAGAGTATCATTGTATTGAGCAACCTTGAATTCTTCCTGCATTGCATCTGAGAATATGTAGACATTAGAGCCGACAACGGCTGAAGCCTGTGACAGAATGGAGCAGATAAAAGTACCTTGAAATTCTTATACGATAAACTCTCTTGGGAAAACAGATAAGATTTTTACTTATGAGCCCTGGTTGTATAGTGATTAGAATACAGTATTGCAGCCTAACACTGCTCACAGCCAGGAGTTCGATCCTGATGGAGCTTGAGCCTTCTATCTTTTTGAAGTCTGTAAAATGAGGACCCAGATTGTTGGTGGCAATATGCTGACATTGTAAATTGCTCAGAGTGTGTTGTAAAAGCACTGTGGAGCGATATATAAGTCTAAATGCTATTGCTATATGTACAGAGTTTCTCAGATAGCAATGGAGAAGAAGCTAAAATAGGTCAAGGAATTAGTGGGAAGGAAGTTGCTGTCAGAGATGCTTCCAAATCATGTGGTACTGTCAGGGCCGGATTTAGATGAAAAGAGGCCCTAGGCTATTCCACTTATGAGGCCCTTTCACCTATAGTGAAAGTGTAATTTTAATTTTGCTAACAATTTGAATGTAGGCCCCTCTTGATCTTGAGGCCCTAGGCTGAAGCCTAATTAGCCTATAGGAAAATCCGGCCCTGGGTACTGTATTTGAGCGTTTTTAGACTGCTGACAGTATATAAGTCCTGAGGTAAACTAAGACCATTGAAGATAATTTCTAGGTGATTCAAGTTCATTGAAGAGACACTTCAACATAGAATCACATCCATTAGGTGCAAAAATGAGGAAAACAGAATTGAAAGACTATTAATTTTTACTTGACATGAGAGATTGCCAGTAAAGTTTTTGCTGAAACTCTTGATTAGGAGAATTTGGAATAAATATATATTGTAATAGAAGTTTTATTATTTCAAGTAGGGAGATAATTGAGCTCAGAATGATAGAGAACTTAGGCAATCAAATCGATCTTTAGCAGAAAGAGGGGTTTGTTTATTTTCTGTGCTGCATGTCACTTACAGAGCTATCTACTGTAAAAATAAAATTCTCCAGGAAAGTATGGTACAATAAAGAATGCTGCTCACGTGCTATTTTTTGACTCGACTCCCAAACCCCATATCCCAATCTTCCATTCCCTAGGTGACTACTGTGAATGAAGGGAAATATATGTATCCCAGGATAATGTTGCAGGATCCAATCTGAATTGGTCACCAGGGCCAGAGGTTTGTTCTTCCAAGGTTTTGGACTTGTGCTGGGAGCCCATCCTCAGGGAATTTCTCAATCTCCCAGATGTGTTGGAGATTGAGAAGTTCTGGAGATTGAGAAGTTCCCTAAGGATGGGCTCCCAGCACAAGTCCAAAACCTTGGAAGAACAAACCTCTGGCCCCGGTGACCAACTCAGATTGGATCCTGCAAAACCTATTGTGCTCAATGAAAATAATTTAATACTACAGTAGTTTACAAACTGGATCCCTGCACCTGTTATTATCTAGTTATCTAGTTAGAGCTGGTTTGCTCTAGTTTGAATAAACCAAATTTTTCTGAAAAGTTTATCCGGTTGGAGATGGCGCACACATTGATTCTACTGCATTGCTGGACACTTCCGGGTTTCTTCATGCTACTGTAGAAGAAATGGCAAGACTTGGCACATCTGAGATATCTGCATAATCCCTACTGTTGTGGCAGCCAACACAACCTCTTCCTGCAGATCTTGTTCAATAGTTGCAGTTGGAAAACCTAGTGTTGCATCTTGGGACAGCCTGCTGGAGGCTGCTGCTGCTACTGTTGTCACTCCCATTTGGTGAAACCATCACAGCCACCACTGCACTGCTTTCTTTTGATCAGCTCAGCCACTTTGAGAGTGAAGTGATTCTTGATGAACGCATCTTGTATTTTATGTACACTGAGAGCCTATGCACCAAGACAAATTCCTTGTGTGTCCAATCACGCTTGGCCAATAAAAATTCTATTCTATTCTAAGAGCAGGAACTGATCTGGTTGTTGCATAATTTAAATAAAAACTCTTGTGTGCACCCTTATTATTTAAGAAAGAAGGATAATGCAAACGTATATTTTCATTAATAAACTCCTTGGGCACTTTTGATGAACTGCCCTTTGGGAAGAAAGGAACATTATGAAATTTCCAATTATAATGAATCACAGGCTTTCCGTGGCATGGGAAAATATTGGAAGATGAGCAAATAGTGGACTACATGCCTGGTGACAGGATCCAGAATAAACACCATATGTTGCTGATGTAGATTATTCTACAAATACAACTGCCTGATGGGCCTCCTACTTTACAAGCATAGAGCAAAGGTCCCTGTTTCTGATGAAAATATTTATTCTTTCAACTATATAAAGAATTTTTTTTTTATTAGGGGTCCTAGTCCCCTGGGGGTTTCTCTTGAACTGTTGCAGATTGGGTCAGGTTGCTGGTTGATGTTCGAGAGAAAACCTTTGAAAGAGCAGTGGAGACTTTCTCAAACACAGAAGATCGCTGGTGGGGAGCAACGCTTCCCTCAGGTTTAGTGGTTGCAGTGACTTTTGCATCCTCTTCTTCTGTGGAATGAAACAGATGATTAAAGAAAGAGAAGATTCAGAATACTTTAAGATATGGAATCAATTTTATCATTGGTTAGAAAAGAGATACCAATAACTAAATTGTTATGTATAAAAAGTGCTATAATTAGAATATTGTGTTAGTGAGGAATTGTTGTAATGGATTTGGTGAGAATGAAGATAGAAGAAATGACAAAAAGAAGAATTTTTGGAGACAACACTGAGATGTCACATGGAAGGAATGACTGATGTATTAAATGTTTGTTTGTCTAAAAAATAAAATAAACTTTTTAAAAAAGAAAAGAAACAGAGCTCCTGTCAAGGGTTTGCATCACGGGTGGGTTCTACTTACCTTTACTACCGGTTCGCAACGGGAGAAGCTTCTGCGCATGTGCAGATCACAAAATATGATGTCAGGGCGGGTGGGCGGAGCCTCCCGCCGCTTTTACTACCAGTTTGCAAGAACTGGAGAGAACTAGGAGCAACCCACCACTGGTTTGCATGCCTTAGTGTATCATTGGGGCATATAAAGAGAGACTAGGAAAGTGAAGTGGCAATGTGGGAAACCATTGTTATTCCAAGGAGTTTAGTGTTCCTTCAGATTAAAAAATGTCTAGCACAGGGGGGGCTGGGGAGGTGTGGCCAGCTTGACATCACTCATGTTGGGGATGATTACTGAACAAGGTAGTTGCTAAATGAGGAGTAAGTGTAATTCAGCTGAATTAGCAGTGACACAAAGTGCATCTCAGAAGCATAAAATGATCCTTTCCAATATTGAGTAGCCTTTTTCTTGCCAGATTTTTGGAATCCAGAATCTAATGTTTTTTAATCAACCTTGAAATATACCATAAAACGTACTAAAGCAAGCACCAGGCGGATGTCTGGTAGTTATTCCCAGCTCAGAGGCTCTATTCCTCTCTGAGTTTGATTAGCGATAAAAAAGCTAAGGTTACGGGATACACACCAACATACCTGGTTTAGTGTGTGAACCAGAGTCTGGAGTTTTGACACTTTTGTCCTGATAGACAGAGGTAATCTGTTGAAGCAGAAAAATATCATAAGAAAATAAGAACCTGTCACTTCTATTTTAAATTTATTCAGATTCTTGGTCCAAGAACTACCGGTAAATTTATCAGAATTGGGCTGCATATCCTTGGACTACCATTAGATGGCAGCACAAAAATAAATTTACTACTGCTGTTTTATATTGGTCATTTTGATTTTTGCACTCCACAACATGGCAGTACTGTGTTTTCCCGAAAATAAGACCCTGTCTTATATTTTTTGAACCCCGAAACTTGGCCTTGTTTTCGGGGAGGTCTTATTATTTTGGGGTGCGTGGAGCAAGATGGGGCTCCTCTTGCTGTCTTACCTGATTTCCAGCTCTGCGTTTAAATATTTTCGGAGAGGACTTATTTTAGTACCTGTGCTCAAAAGCCTGATTGGGCTTATTATCAGGGGATGTCTTATTTTTGGGAAAACAAGGTAGCTCTATCTATACAGTAGAATCTAGGTTCACCCTACTGATTAAAATATGGATGGCTAGTTTCTGCCTAGGTTGATCCATGAATCCTAGTGGTGTACGTAGTTTATCATTCACTAACTCACAGAACTTAATTCAACAACCATTGCTACCAGGGGTGGGTTCTAAAATTTTTTACTACCGGTTCTGTGGGCATGGCTTATTTTGTGGGCGTGGCTTGATGGTCATGTGACAATTCTTTAGGATTTAGCAGAGGTACTGGTCTACCAGGCTTTTAACTGCTTGCAGAGCTGTACCGGTCTACTCATTTGTTTTTGGAGGCACCGGTCTACCCATTTATTTTTGCAGGCACCAGTCTACTCATTTGTTTTTGCAGGCACTGGTCTACCTATTTATTTTTGGAGGCACCAGTCTACTCATTTGTTTTTGGAGGCACCGGTCTACCATCACACTGCCTTTTAACACTGATCAGCTGTAGGGCGGCCCTTTGAAGCCCCGCGGCAAGAGTTTAAACAGTTTTTTTCCTTCTAGCCGATCAGCTGGGACTCAGGAGGCAGCAATATATTTGGGGTGGGGCCAAATAAAAGGTAAGAATAACGGGGGGGCAGAACTGGTTCGGTGATGTCATATCGTCACTGCTACCGGCTCGGCCGAACCGGGCCGAACTGGGAGGAACCCACCACTGATGGCTACACTTAATAATATATAAAACACATTGATGAATTAAACCATTTTGAGGGCTTTACTCAAAGCTTAATCAAAAATTTATTACATACCAATCTTTAAAACAAAGTAGGAGGGTTATTTGCCTTCTCTGGCTTTGAGAGTAATGATAGGGGCTGCATTAACAAAAGTTTATTTAATTTAAATATTATTTAAATTACCTATCCCCCATGCATTTAACTATTAACCTCAACAGAGGTTGCATAATACTAAGCCCACAGTCAAAATGTCTTCAATAGACCTATTAAGCACATTATGTGAATCCAGTTTATGAGTCAGTATGTTTGGGGTCTACAAGGAAAGATATTTTGTCAGCCTTCACCACAGGGGTGAAATCCAGCAGGTTCTGGAGAACCGGTAGCAGAAATTTTGAGTAGTTCAGAGAACCAGCAAATACCACCTCTGGCTGGCTCCAGAGTGGAGTGGGAATGGAGATTTTGCAATATCCTTCCCCCAGGAGTGTGGAGGGAATGAGGATTTTTCAGTATCCTTTCCCTGGAGTGTGGAGGGAATGGAAATTTTGCAGTATCCTTCCCCTGCCATGCCCACCAAGCCACGCCCACCAAGTCACATCACACCACACCAAGCCACACCCACAGAACCGGTAGTAAAAGAAATTTGGGTTTCATCACTGCTTCACCATACTGGCAGGATTAATGAGAGACAGCATTTGAGAGGATGAGAGAATAGCCAATCAAGAACCAGTGTAGAATGATGAGCCATGGTGGCGCAGTGGTTAGAGTGCAGTACTGCAGGCTACTTCTGCTGACTGCCGGCTGACTGCAATTTGGCAGATCGAATCTTACCAGGCTCAAGATTGACTCAGCCTTCCATCCTTCCAAGGTGAGTAAAATGAGGATCCAGATTGTTGGGGGTAACAGGCTGACTCTGTAAACCACCTAGAGAGGGCTGTAAAGCACTGTAAAACGGTATATAAGTGCCATTGCTATTTAAGTGCTGGCATAGGGGCACCCAGGTTCTAGTCCTCCCTTAGACACAGAAGCCGGTGGGGTCATTCCCTCTCAGCCCAAATCATTATCAGGCACAGTGACAAGGCAGCCGACAAAGAAAACCTCTGCTCACATCATCCATGTGACCAAGGCAAACCATGTGTCAGGTTTCGATGCTATCTCAAAATAAATGAATTTCCAAATTTCCATCTGCATAACAAGCAGATCTTGCAGCCAAGCAGACAAACACCAAGAAGCAGAAGATGCTGAACAGCTAACAAACAGAGACCAGGCATCCAAATCCCTAGGATATTTTGGCTTTAATAAAAACAAGTAAATGATAAGAGGTGAACATTGGAAAAACCTCTACATTCTCTGATGTAATGGAGCCCACACACTGCTAAGAGTGATTAATGAAAAATAAATTGCACCAAGAAGCATGTGGCATCTTTTTTGTTCCCAGGTACTATCTATCATTTATAATCTCTCTCTCTCCCCCTCCCTCCCTTTCCCTCTCCCCCTTCCTCTCTCTCTCCCTCTCCCTCTTCCCCCCCTCTCTAATCCAATCTACAGTATATTCCACCTTTATTATTTTTCTAAATAACTCAAGGTGGTGAACACACACAACACTCCTTCCTCCTATTTTCCCTAGAACAACAACCGTGTGAAGTGGGTTGGGCCAAGAGAGTGAGTAACTGGCCCAAAGGCACCCAGGTGACTTTCATGCCTAAGGCAGGACTTAAACTCAAGACTTCTGGCTTCTAACCTGGTCCCTTAACCACTACATCAAACTGGCTCTCGAATGCCCAGG
Organism: Pituophis catenifer annectens; assembly: GCF_029215685.1. Taxonomy (NCBI): domain Eukaryota; kingdom Metazoa; phylum Chordata; class Lepidosauria; order Squamata; family Colubridae; genus Pituophis; species Pituophis catenifer. The sequence goes on from NW_027256881.1 coordinate 20,601,418, forward strand.
ATTTTCCACTCACAACCTTTCTAGGATAGCCATATTTAGTCAGGTAGCACCTTTTCTTTTCTTAAAAGTCATAAGCTTTTGCATGGCTCATAAAAGCTTATCTCATCGCACCCAAGACACTTCTGAGGTGCTTGGGTTGAAAAGATTAGCCGATGACATTACCGTTGCCCCCAGGAACATCCAGTTGGAGGCTTTTTTCACGTCCCTGGCAGGATCTGGAGTAAAGGACAAGAGCTCACCCCACCTGTCAGATCTGCCATCTTCATCTTTGTGCTTTGCTGGCATCCCAATCATAAATTGTTGGGAAGGAAAAGAGAAGCAAGCTATTGGCATCTAGAGACTAGAGATGAGCAGGTGGTGGGTGACAAGCTTGATGGAAGCCAGAGCAGTGGTGAAATTCAAATTTTTTTACTACCAGTTCTGTGGGTGTGGTGTGGCTTGGTGGGCGTGGCTTGGTGGGCGTGGCAGGGGAAGGATACTACAAAATCTCCATTCCCACCCCACTCCAGGGGAAGGATTCTGCAAATTCCCCATTCCCTCCCCACTCCTGGGGGAAGGATATTGTAAAATCTCCATTCCCACCCCACGTGGGGCCAGCAAGAGGTGGTATTTGCCGGTTTTCCAAACTACTCAAAATTTCTGCTACCGGTTCTCCAGAACCTGCTGGATTTCACCCCTGAGCCAGAGGTGTGACAGCTGGTCTGTTGCAATCTTCAAGTTGGCGGAGCCCAGGAAAGGAATGTGAACTGCACCAAATGGCACCAAACAAGGGAGGAGGGCCGGGGAGAAGGGAAAATTTTGTAACACTTGGCATGGGAATTTTAGTTCTAGCCTTGTTTTTGCCGCAACCAGTAATCCTTAATAAAAGAACCTATCACTTCAATCAAATGGAGTCAAGGGTCTTTCTTTCCTAGGGACCCAGCTAGGCAGGCCTGACACCACCCCACAGCAGCACTCAGGTCTCGAACGTGGGCTTGCTAACCTCCATTCCAGTGTCCTAACCATATGAGCCACCATGCTCCTTATGGAAGTTTATCACTTTTAATAAAAGTTTGGGTCAGAAAAACTGGTGCTGAACTCCTGGTTTTTACTCAGTACCAGAGGTTGTGCTAGAAGCATATGCCCCTTCTAATGCTTTTACCAAGCTCCATTTTTACAATGTTCTAAAACCAGAGGATTTTGTTTCTGAGGCAAAGACAAAAAAGGCTCCCTATCTCCACAAGCAAGAATACCTTTATGAATATTAACAACACTTTACCTCAATGGCAGCTGTTTCTTCTGTATCCCGGGAAAGATGCATGCCAACAACAGCTGAAACAAAATGGCAAGGAGGCCCCTGTTAGCATTTAAGTCCACTGTTTTTAAGGAGTAATTGTCTGCCCTATTGTTTTGGGAGGGAGGGGACTGTTCCATGTTCCTTTGCTCACAGAGCATGGACCCTGTAGTCTTCACTTGCCTGAAGGCTCTTTTAGCAAGGAAGTGCTCATATGAACTTTGCAACTAAGGCAAAGATGAGCAAAATTTTAGTAGTTGGGATACACATGCTTAGAATTTTGGAAGTGACTGGATGAGTGGATATGAAATATCTGAGGATATTCTGCTTTTCTCCATTGGGGATGGGAATTTCCAATTGTTCTATGTTTTTCTTAATATTTATTTTTCATTTCAGAACATGGGGAAAACATGCCACCAAATCTGGGCAACTGTATTGCTAAAATTTGATGGCACAGCTGGAGGAGTCTATAACACCACAAAAGAATATGTAACTTTGAGACAACACATTGCCCACTCCCCACCCCACCCCCGGTTTAAAGATGACAAAAAATAGCACAGATTATTCAGATTGGCCTTTAACCGTTTCAAATCAGTTATGATAGTTATTACCTTTTTCAATTGATGTATCTTTTTCATCACTGGAAAACAAGCAAAATGAAAAAAAATGAAAAAAAGAATTATAGTAAAGAAGATACATATTTGATTATTCATATAATAACAGCGGCTAGAATTGTATTTGCACAAGACTGGAAAGCAGATAAAATCCCGTTGGAAGGAGAAATTATAAAGAAAATTTTAGAATGTGCAGAAATGAATAGATTAACACTGAGAATAAAAGATAAAGAGGAGTCGATGTATTTCAGGACATGGGATAATTTTATGATTGGTTAGAAAGGAAATATGAATAAGGGTATTGAGATAAAATAGATAGGGAAAAGATGGGAGAAAATAATCAGAAAAATTGAAACCCAGATGATGCCTAGTAAAATGAGAAACGGGGGGGAGGGAAAAAGTTAGATTATTATAAAAATGTACACAAATGATGAAATAGAAATAAATATAAATCAAATAAGAAATTGAAATGAGACTAGAGATAAATAGAAAATTGGGGCTGCTTGAATACCATTCTCGATTGAACTGAAAAGAGAAACAACAAGAGAGAGGGGAAGGAGTAGAGAGAGAGAGGAAGGGAGAAGAGAGGAGAGGAGAAGGGGAGAAAGAAGAAAGGGAAAAGGAGAGGAAGAAAAGGGAGGGGAAAGAGGAGTAGAAGAGAAGGCTAGAAGTGGGGAAGAAGAGAGGAGTGGGGGAAGGAAAGAGAAAGTAGGAAAGAGAAGGAAAGGAAGAACAAAGAAAGTAGGAAGAGAAAGAGGAAGGAAGAGAAGGGGAGGAGAAGAAGAAAGATTGTGGTAAGGGTAAATGGTAAAAGAGCAGCCCCGAAAAAGTAAAAATTAAAAATGAAAGTTAAAAGATAAGATGAATGAAAAATGATGGATAAATGACTGTACATGGAAATGTGTTTATGGAAAAACAAAAATAAAACCTTTTTTGAAAAAAAAAAAGAAAACAAGCAAAATGATATGAAATAACAAAAATGCCACTATTTCTTTCCAACCAGGCTATATTTTCAATTGCCAGGAGGCATTCCCTTCTGAATCAAGGCCTCAAGGAAGATAATGGCTTAGGGCCCGGCTATTTGCGAGACCACCTTCTGCCACCGATAACCTCCCACCGGCCAATTCGGTCCCACAGAGAGGGCCTCCTTAGGGTGCCATCGGTCAAGCAATGCCGACTGACGACCCCCAGGGGGAGAGCCTTCTCTGTGGGGGCACCCGCCCTCTGGAATGAGCTACCCCCAGGAATACGACTAATCCCGGACCTCCGGACCTTCCGTCGAGCTTTGAAGACCTTCCTATTCCAGCAAGCTGGGCTGGCTTAAAATTTTAAAAGGGTTATTTTAAGGGTAATGGGTTTTAAATATTTCGGGAAGCCAATTGGATTTAATTCTGTTTTAAATTATTTTAAATTTTGTATTGTATGTATTTTAATTTGGCTGTGCACCGCCCTGAGTCCTTCGGGAGAATGTATACAAATCTAAATAATAAATAAATAAATAAATAATGCTATTTTCTGTGTGGATCATTTAACAGTTAAATGAGTTAACAGAGTTGGAAGGGACCTTGGAGGTCATCTAGTCCAACCCCCTGCTCACGCAGGAGACCTGTACTAGGGATTCGAACCACCAAATTGCCGACCTTTCTGATCGACAAGTTCAGCATCTTAGCCACTGAGCCACCTAGTCAGTCTTTATCAAGGCAGTTGTCTGAAAGGCTTTGTAGTCATTTTATCTTTCTGCCTCCAGTTTTTGTAAATGTTAGGTTGCATACAGAGGTTTACCACAGTTTCCTTTCCATATGGTGGAAAAGGCTTCAAGAACCAGATTATGGGGACTTTCAGTTTGGCGTCATGGCGAGACAGTTGGGGAATTTGCGGGCTCCGACAAGCCCTGCGAAAACCCCGGCTGACGAACTGCCGCTGATGGGTCTTCGGACCAGAACCGTCCTGCAGGGATGGGGAAGAAAGAGAGGCACCTCAGACGACCAAGAGGAACAGGCTAGTTCCTCGGAGGTCGGAGGGAACTCTCTGTGACTCGGCAGTGGGGAGAGGCAGCCATGGTGGCTGCCACGAAGTTGGGACAACCGGGTCAAGTATTGAGCAGGAGGAAAGTGGAACGGAATGGAGTTTTTCGAAGCCGGGTGAGTGACAGCCAACTCAGGCTTGTAATAACATCAAGGGAAACATCTTTTAACTACAAGACCCATAGCGATAAAATAGCGGCTAAGGAGCACGGGGGCAAAGAAGATTTTGAAACTTTAAAGAGACAAAAAAACCAATAGAAAATTGACTTTTGAATAAAACTAATTGGAAATGTTAAACATTGAGACATGGTCAAAAGATTGGAATAGTTTAAATTTGGACTGGACTTTAAAAAAAGATTTGATACTTTTAAAACTAAAAAGAAAAAGAGAAGTCATGTAAGATTGTTATGTAACTGAAACAAGATGGATACTTGTTAAACAATTGGAAATTGTGGATTGCGGAGAGACACCTTCTGGAGTAAAAAGGAACATTGCAACTTGGTTTTTGTTTTGGAAAATTGTGAACTTTACAGATAACAACCGTGAGAATTTGTGGAGGATGATTTCTTTGTCTGCAGGTGGCTTGACTTTGGGGAAAAAAAGAAAAGATGAACCACAACGGAACTCTTATAATTGGGATAACATGAACTTAAAAAGAATAAAATGGCGCAGGAATTAGAGAAGGAACAAATTGATGTATTTGACTTGGAATGGAAATAAGAAAAATAATTAGAATGCCACATAGAGGACAAAATTTGAGGACATTGAAGCTGAAATGAAGTATATGCAAGCAGACAAGAAAATGAAGAAACAAGACATAACGGATGGAAATAAAGAAGAAAAGACAACGTGATTAAATATGAGTAAGTAATGCACAGGTGGATAGTAATAATAAAAAGGAGGTTTTTAGAGACTATATTGTGAAAAACAATAGTTATAAAGATGATTACATTGGGATTAACAGTGAAAGAATTGGAGGATATGGGGTAAGATAGAAAAGTCTAGGACTTTGATTTATAAAATAACTATATTGAGATTAATAATGGTTAACAGAAATATGAGAAAAATATGTTACAGATACTTAAAATTGAAATATAGATGGAAGCTATAATATATGAGAAATAGACTGTTAAAAGAAAATATATCAATGGACATAATGAATCAATTTTTATTAAGATGTTACATGGTATTACTTGAGAATAATTGATGACTATAAAAACTGGGATATTGTTTAAAAATCTACAACAATTGCAATAATTTGAATATTTTCAATAACTTTAATATTTTAATATTTTCAATATTTTTGATAATATATCTAAGCAAAAAAGAAAAGAAGATTGAAATAATATAGGACTATGAATTACAAATAAGAATTACTCAAAATGGTTTTTATACAAATGGTATGGTTAAAGAGATAGAATTGTGGGAAATAATTGGAAAATTGTATTGTAGTCTTATTTGAATTAAGAACTATGTCTCAATGTTAAATTGCTATATTTTGGGGATTAGAGATAGGATCTAAATTTGGTGAAGTAATAAGGAAATAAAGATTTATTGAGCATTATACGAAGTAAAAAATGTGGGGAAGTTCTAGAAAGGGAAATAAGATTTGGAAACATAAACATGTTTGATCTGTATTCTTAATAGTGAGTGAGGATTTAGGCTAAGAATTGTGAAATGTATTATGAGGTATTAATTGAATTGAGATTTAAAATGGATTAATAGAAGGGTAATTGTTTTGATTAAATAAATAAGAGTAAACTTTTTACAAGATGGTAATAGGGGAGATAGATGATTTAAGATTAAGTATTGTTAATAGTGAGGATTTAGGGTAAGAATTGTGAAATGTACTATGAAGTATTAACTGAATTAAGATTTAAGGGGGGTTAATAAAAGGGTAATTGTTTTGATTAAGTAAATTTGACTTAATTTTTTTAAAATGGTATTAGTTGAGATAGGTGAGTTAAGATTAAGAAATAAGTATTATGGCAAAATAGAATATACAAAATTTTGTTAAAGATGGGGAAAAAAAACTGTATAAATTGATGACCGGATCAGGGCTCTGTTCTGAAAAGATGTAATTTGTGTGTTGGAAAAAATACAAATAAAAAAACTTTTTGCAAAAAAAAAAAACAGATTATAAACTGCAGCTTTGTATGGGTCTTTCTGCTTTTATCACTTGTGTTTTTCAAAAGTTCTAACAAGCTAATTTGAAGTCCTCATTAAAACTTACTAAAGTACTTAGTGCCCACACAAAGCAGTTACAGGTAGTCTTTGACTTATACCCACAATGGAGCCCAAAATTTATGTTGCTTTTTTATTTTTGTTTGTTTGTTTATTATACGAACATAATACATATACATCTAAATAAAAAAAAAAAGAAAGGAAAAAGGAAAAGGAAAAAAAAAACCCAATATTACAGTGCACCCCCATTCCCGGGAACCATTTTTTTCCCCCTTATATTTCTTCATCTCTAACAGTGATGGCTAACCTTTTTGCCATCGCATGCCAAAAGTGGGGGTCACGCAGGGGAGTCGCGCGCATGCGTGCCCACACCCATAATTCAATGCCCCCCACACCCCTCACACTTTTGGCACACGAAGGCAAAAAGGTTACCGGTGGGCCCGGTAGGCCCGTTTTTCACCCTCTCCAGGCTCCAGAGCCTTTCTTGGAGCTTAGGGAGGACGAAAATGGCCTTCTCCACTCCTCTCAGAGGCCCTCTGGAGGCTGGAAACTGCCTGTTTCCCATTTCCCGACTTCTGGTAAGCCCAGAAGGCCCGAAAATCAGCTGGCCGGCACGCGCATGCACGCTGGAGCTGAGCTAGGGCAATGCTCGCATGCCCACAGATATGGCTCCACGTGCCACCTATGGCACGCATGCCATAGGTTCGCCATTACGGGTCTATAACAATTAAAAGATATACAATATATTCCAATTGTGCCCTTATCCCCTCCAAAACAACATATATTCTTGAGTAGGTTTATTCCCTTTGCCTTCCACCAACACTGATTTTATGTTGCTAAGTGAGATGTTTGTTACATGAGTTTTGCCCCATTTTACGACTTTCCTTGCCGTGTTTGTTAAGTGAATCGCTGCAGTTGTTAAATTAGTAATACGGTTGTTAAGTGAATCTGGCTTCCCCATTGAGTTTGCTTGTCAGAAAGTCACAAAAGGCAATCGCGTGACTCCGGGACACTGCAACCGTCATAAATGGTAGTCAATTGTCAAGCATCCAAATGTAAATCACATGACCGTGGGATGCTACGACGGTCGTAAGTCTGAAAAAAACGGTACTAAGTCACTTTTTTCAGTGATGTTGTAACTTCGAACGGTCACTAAACGAACTGTCGTAAGTGGAGGACTCCCTGTGACTGTAATGATTAAAACATTCAATATAGTAACATTTGAAGTAGATTGGGTGGAAGGGGAAAAAAATAATAAGTGTGTGACTCTCACATATTGAACGTAGCATGTGTTATGTGCATGCCTGTGAACATTTCAGAATGGTGGCTGTCATCGCAAATAAAACCTGTCTCCCTATCAACTGCTTGTTGTATTGAGCCTGGAACTCAGAACTTCCTCTAAAGCAGGGGTCTCTCCAACCTTGGCAACTTTAAGCCTTTGCTGGCTGGAGAATTCTGGGAGTTGAAGTTCGCCAGGCTTAAAATGGCCACAGTTGGAGACCCCTGCTGTAAAGGACTTCCTTTAAATTTAAAGACTGTATTATGAAAGTAATCTTCGGAATCACTCTGTAGGCCTAACCAGCCCCCAAATCCTTACCTCTTGGTACCCTCTGCAAATTGCACACTAGGCTGCAAGGACTTCGGAGGGGTGCTCTGGCCTGTTACAGTAACAGAACCAGGAGAAGAGGCGACAGCCTAGGGGAAGAAAAAAAAAAGAACATTACATGTAGGACCTCAGGGTTCCCAACGCTCCATCCAGTGCTTCATTTGGAAAGCAGGAACATTTTTTTTTTTTAAAAAAAGAAATTTAAAACATAGGAAGCCATTTCTCCCAAAACTACATTCAATGCAGTGGTGGGTTGCCCCCAGTTCGGACCGGTTCACAAGAACCAGTAGTAAAACCAGCGGGAGGCCCCTCCCGCTGCCCCGGATGTCATGATTAGCAATCTGCGCATGTGCAGAAGCAAGGCACACGCGCGAGCAAAGCAAGCGTGTGTGGATGATCCCGTTGTGAACCAGTAGTAAGTAGAACCCACCCCTGGCTCAATGGATTAATTATCCCAAAGGTGCTTTTTCAGGAGGCAACTGGACTTTCTTATTTTTTCTTTCAGAGCTGAAGAAGCTTCTTGGATGAGAATAGAATGGAGTGGAGTGGAGTGGAGTGGAGTGGAGTGGAACGGAACGGAACGGAACGGAACAGAATAGAATAGAATTCTTTATTGGCCAAGTATGATTGGACACACAAGGAATTTGTCTTTGGTGCATATGCTCTCAGTGTACATAAAAAGAAAAGATACGTTCGTCAAGAATCATAAGGTGCAACACTTAATGATAGTCATAGGGTACAAAGAAGCAAGCAAATCATATTAGGAAACAATCAATAGAAATCGTGCTGTGTAAATATGCTATGTATAATTAAGCATTTTAAATTTAAATAGAATAGAATTCTTTATTGGCCAAGTGTGATTGGACACACAAGGAATTTGTCTTGGTGCATATGCTCTCAGTGTACATAAAAGAAAAAATAAGTTCATCAAGAATCATAAGGTACAACACTTAATGATAGTCATACAAATAAGCAATCAGGAAACAATATCAATATAAATTGTAAGGATACAAGCAACGAAGTTACAGTCATACAGTCATAAGTGGAAGGAGATGGGTGATGGGAACGATGAGAAGATTAATAGATGTGAAAAGTCTTCAAAAGAAAAAAAAAACAGGAAAGTCCAGTTGCCTCCTGAAAACACTCCATGTTTGGAATCGGGAAGGGGATCGCGGGTTCGGGCGGCAGATCCCCTTCCCGATTCCAAACATGGGGTGTGTGCAGAGACAAAAAAAAGTGCACCGTGTTTCAGGCGGCGGATCTGGCCAGGAGGAAAGAGAAGTTGAGTCTGCTGAGAAGGAGGACGGGGGCGCACGGCTCTGCAATGTGAAGAAAAACACTTTCAGGCGGCAGCGCTACAATCTCCTCCCTGAATCCAAAGCACTTCCCAGTTCCCCGCTGCACATTGCAGGGCAACTGGTTGCCACCTGAAGCGCGACTCTTGAGAATTTTTAGGGGGAATCCAGGCAGCAATGGCTGGAAAGGAGGAATGTTTCCCTTTAGGGGCTCCCATTCAGCTCAGCTTGGCTCCTGGGCGCATAGAGGGCTTAGGCAGCGGCGGCGGTGGCTCCTCACATTGCTGGGGAGTGAAGTCAGCGCGGCCAGAGGGGTGACCAGCCGCAAATCGTGGCACCCGCCTTGTTCCCCGAAGCTGCAGGGCACATTCCCCCCCCCCCAGACCATCCCGAAGAGGTTTGTTCCTCAGGCTGTGCTCTGTCCCTCCCCCCAGAACATGCGAGGGGTCTCTTGGGGGGAAAGCGAGTAGTCCCTGCACCTCTCGCTTGCAGGAGGAAGAGGAGAGCGGTGCCACCTTAAATGCTGGTATGCAGAGGTAAAATACTTTTTTCCTTGTTTTCCTCCCCCAAAATTAAGGTGCATCTTATACTCCGGTGCATCTTATACACCAAAAAATACGGTAATCTTTTTTTTTGCTTCCAACTAAGCAAGCAAAAGATGAAACACATTTATAGTTTTTCTTCAAAAAATGGAAAGACAATCTGAGTCCTAGATAAACAAGAGAAGGTCCTCTTTCACCTTTACCTCATGTAAACGGTTTGTCAGAGACGGGGATGTAGAGTCATCTTTCTGAACTGTGGGGAACCAAACTCCATCAATGCTGGACCCAGCTGACAAGAATTCACTAGTGGAGCCGTTCCTTCTCCAGATGGATGGCTTTGTTTCTAAGGAGTCGCGTAGCGTGTGCTGCATTAGAAGGAGAAGAGAGGGGTCTTAAAACTATTGGGCCCACTTTGACCACAAGTTATCACTTCCATAGAAAACGTGGTACGATGAATTTTTTTTTTAATCCTCCTTTCTCGCTGTGTGTGTATGTGGGGGCATTTGTTCAGCTGGATGGCTGCGCCCTTTATATCTAAAATACTCTTTCTGACTGAGAATAGCACATTATTGCACCAAAAGGTCTGTAGGAGCTCATGACCCAATAAATGTGCTATTCTGTAAGGGTCTCAGAGTTTTCTTGTAACCGCTATATTAAAAATTCTGATTCCTCAATAGGATCTTTCTAGGACAGAGGTCAGGCATGTGATATTCTTAGCAATATACAAGTAATCCTCATTTAACAAGTATTCACTTAACAGCCGTTCAAAGTTACAACAAGCTCAAAATCTGTTATTTACATCCCATTTTCAAAGTTATGACTTGCTGCACACCCCTCACAGTTACCCAATTGCATTTTAAGGTCCTTGGCAACCACCTCACATGTACAGCCAGTTATAGCATACCCTGGTCAGGTGACTGCAATTTGCAATACTGTCAATTTAAGTGTTTGATGAGAGTTTACAATTGTCATTAAAAACAGTTGGAAAATCGAGTCAGGTCACCTATTGACCTGATTAACAATGGCAACAACTGACAACCAAAATTCCGGGCCCAACTGTGGTCGATAAATTAGGACTACCTGTGTAGCAATTTCAAGATATTGGTGATCTTGCATGAGATTTGAGATTTCAAGCAATTTTTAGATGTCGGGAGAGAAGCCAGATGCTTCGCAACTAACTCATATTTATGACGGTTGCATTGTCCTGGGGTCATGTGATCCCTTTTTGCGATCTTCTGACAAGCAAAATCAATGGGGAAGCCTGATTCACTTAACAACCAGGTTTCTAACTAAATGACTGCAATGAATCACTTAAAAACTGTGGCGAGAAAGATCATAAAATGGGGCAAAACTCACTTAAGAAATGTCTCACTTAGTAACAGAAATTTTGGGTTCAATTGTGGCCGTAAGTTGAGGACTACCTGTATAGGATGCATTCTCTCAATGCCTTGTTAAAGCCCCAGTTGTGAATTATCTACATGTAGAGTTGCCCACAGAAATTATCCTGCGAGGCCTCCTTTCACTGAACTATCCGCTTACTGAAATCACTGTACTTTCATGTGGTGGATGATAAGGTGGAACCGCAAAATAAAAAGATGTGTGCTCCCTCAGTACTTGTTCCTCCTCGTCACTCTCACTCGTTTCTTCGTGAATCTGTCTTGGAGGGTCTTCCCGTGAGTCAATGTCGTGGGCTACCAGGCGAATGATGAGGTCTTGCTTGCTCTCCACATCCTTCAACAGTTCCACTTTTGTGATGTCTGGCCTCATCAGGCTTTGGAAAGAGTTTCTGCAGACAGGCTGAAATCCAAAAGGGAAGCCAACCAACATGTCACATGGGTCTACTGGTCCATTTTAAAATCAGTTAATATTTAGGACAGTGAATCCATAATTAAAATATTCTTTATTGGACAAGTCACCTATCTGAAATTGTCTAGGTTCTCCTGCTTGAGCAGGGGCTGGACTAAAAGACCTCCAAGTTTCCATCCAGCTCTATTCTATTTTAAGTGTGATTGGACACACAAAAAATTTGTCTCCGGTGCATAAGCTCTCAGTGTACATGCAAGCAACAAAGTGATAAATCATACATCATAAGATATAAACCATAAGATACCAATAGAAGTTAATAGGAATGATGAGAAGGATGATAGTAATGGAGCCCTACTGCGATCACGTTATACCTCCATGTTTCCCCATATGCAGAAGTTTTATTGGGGATAAAATTGGGGATAACTGGCAAACAGAGCTCCCATGTCTACACTTTTATTAACATTTAGGTCCTCTATGGTTCTGAATCAGATGGTTTTGGATAGAAATAGCAATAACACTTAAGACTTATTCACCACTTCAGAGTGCTTTACAGAGTCAGCATATTTTCCCTAACAATCTGGGTCCTCATTTTACCGATCTCGGAAGGATAAAAGGCTGACTCAACCTGGAGCCGGTAAGCATCAAACTGTTGACAGTGGGCAGAGTTAGCCTGCAATTCTGCATTCTAACCACTGCACCACCACGGCTCATAATGGGCAGGCTCCACTCTGGTCATAAGTACCACCTTTATGGTATTTTAATTCACCTTTAAAACTCCCAAGGAGTTGAAGTCCACACATATTAGAATATAGAATAACAGGACTGGAAGAGACTTTGGAGGTCTTCTAGTCAAGCCCCCTGCTTTAGCAGGAACCGTTTATCATTCAGGACAAATAGTTGCCCAATCCAATTTCTCCTTAAAAGCCTCCAGTAATGGAGCATCCACAACTTCTGGAGGCAAGCTGATCCACTCATTCAGTCACAACTGAAGTTGAAGGCTACCAGTATTACAAAGGAAATGATATGGGCCTATCCGCAGTCATCAGGGAATATTTGGAACCTATTACCTGGTAAGGTCAGGTAATATACTGAAAATGACAAAGATAAAAAGCATTCAACAGAAGCCACTTCAGTTCATGCAAGCAGTCTCACCTACCTCCTTGGGTTTCACCGCAAGACGCCCAGTCATATCCAAAGATGGGCGCCTTTCCTTCCTTTTATTGGTTTCAGGAACACTTGCAGCCGCCAAGCTATGGGTGAGACTTTTGCCTGATGCAGAGGCTCTTCTTAATTCTTCTAAACTCAAACCCACCTTTGATAAACATGTCTTTTTCAGTTTCTCCAGGGGTTCTGTTTTTATGGACAGCACTGCTAAATGATCTCCAACTATGTCTGGGTCAACTTTCAGGGGCTTTTTACCAATATAAGGGATGATCTTGACTGACCCACCATCTGACGGCGATACGTTAGCTGGTGTGGATTCATCTCGACTTTCTGACATACCGCAAAGCTCTAATAGAGACGCATCTTCCTCCAGCTCCATATGGGAGTTAACTTTAGCAAGGACTTTGCTTACAATGCGGTCCAATTCCAGGGCACTGGAGGTTTCGTTTTCTGAATTATCGCCCAAAGACTTTTCTGGGTTGCTGCTGGAGATCTCATTGATAATGATACTGGCTACTTGCTCTGGGAATATCACCTGCTTGGTCGTCATGTCCTTATATAATTCTTTCTGAGATCCTGATTTCTCCAGGACGTTGCTGATGACAGAATGGACAACTTGGTTAACTGCCTCTTCATACCGTGAATCCAGTACTGGCTGATGATTTGAAGCGACAAGATTGATCTTGTTCTTTGATACCTCTTTTTCCACCGATGTTTTTAGCTGGGCAGCAATTTCATTTACATCTGTTTTAGATAAGCTTTTTTTCTTATGAATTCCCAAATCATACTGTGCCACTAGGATTCCTATCAGGAAGCGGCTTACGATCTCTTCCAGGAAAACAACGGACACTATGGGAGTTTGAGCATCTGGGGAGTAGTTTAGTTTTTTTCCTGCTTCTATGTCAGAAATAATTTTTTTGAGAATTTTTTCAGACTCCAGCTTTATCAAACTGGGGCTGGGTATCTCTTTCTCCGAGTCAACGACCGGCTGGAAGTCATGTTTAGAAATCTCACTCACCATGAAGCAGGCAACTCTGTTAGCAAAGTCTTCGTTGCTGTTAGTTAAGTCTTCATACAGAGACGTTTCAGAGTTGGAGTGTTTTAGGATATCCGTGTAAACGGAGTCAACCACTTCTCCAACTGCTCGGCTATCTTCGGAGGCTAAGTCTTCTGAGTCATCATGCTGCCACACTTTAAGTTCACCATTTGAGAGGAGATTCTGCAAGGAATTAATAATCTTTCTTGCCGCTTCCTTCATAGATGCAACATTGCTTGTATCCACTTCATCCAGAGGAAGAGAACTGAATATTTTTGTGAGAAGTTTAACAGCTATCTCCTCTAAGATTAGAGAGGATAAACCTTTCAGGTGGGATCGCAACTGTGTCTGGCCCTCTGATGGCTCCAAATTAGCTCCATATTGATCCTCAAGAGCCTTCTCAGCTTCAATGGCTTCTTGCTGTCGGTTTAACTCTTCTGTAAAGTACATCTGCATCTGATTCCCAGAAATCTCTTTGATCACAATGTCCACAATCCTCTCCAGAAGAATTGTACAGCCAGTTCTGATGCACTTTTGAACGTCGGATGTGCTTCCAAATTCTGGCAAAAGATTGTTATAGATTGAGTTGGCTACCGTTTGACTGACAACACGGTTGGGCTGCACACGGTCAAGATACTTAACCTCTGCATTTTTGTTTTTTGAAATTTCAGCCATCACTTTGCTCAGGAGCTTCATGTGAATAAAATCAAATTCTGCACATCGCTCTTCTGTATCAATAGATGGAGAGAGTGTTGTAGGAAGAGGGAGGATTTTAGATAGGAGGAAAGCAAGGACATCATAGATAAATCTCTGAGAGACTAGAAATGGACATGGTGTATCTATCTGGGATGGAGTACTGATTTTCTTCACCTCTGTGAACACTTTTTTAGCCATTTCTCCAAATTCAAAAGGTTTAGAGGCTGGATTTTGGAATGTCTTTGATTGTACTTCCTGAATCTGGTAGCCTAAAATTTCTTTCTTTATTGCACTAGCCAATTTTTCTGCAAGCGTCTGACCATTTTCCTTGTCCATGCAGATTGAGACTCCAGATCTCTGATCTTGCAAAATGCTACATAAAGCAGCATGGATAATTTTAGCAATCTCTGCTTTTTCCACATCTGGGAAATTTTGCCCACCTTCAGGTATTTGTAGCACTTTTACTGGGGATTTTGCAAACTCCTTTAAGATGGATTCAATTAAATATTTAAGTGAAGGTTCAGCCTCAGCCTCTTGTTTCCCCACCATACACACACTGGCTGTAGATGTGAGCAATTTGCTAATTAATCCACTAAAGATATCCTTCAAGAATGACGCTGAATAAGTATCACCTCCATTCTCAAACTGCATTAACTGGTGTCTTGTATGATAACCTTGTTTTGTTTTATTTAGAAATCCTGTTTCCATTAGCCCTTCAGCTGTGCTTTCCTGTTTTCTGTTCGGAGATCCAGAGTTCACATAGACTGTTTTACAAATATTTTGTACTATGTCTTCAATAGTTTTGCTGGCATCAGAACTTGGTTCTTCCTTCAAATGGCGTACAGCGGGACTTCTCCTCCCTTCTGTTGGATCAGGAGAAGCTGATCTACTATCAGGGAGCCAAGAAGGAAATATTCGATGTAATATCTTGACAAATATATCTCCAAATACAGAACCAGAGGATGGCGGTTCTGGGAGGAGAGTTTCGACTCTGTCAACAATGGTTTCCGCTTCCACAAATGAAAACAAATATGGAGAAGTGTCACCAGTAAACAAGGGCAACAACTGAAAACCGGAAATATCTCTTATTATGATGGGAGCCAGTTTTTCTGCTAACAGGCAGCTGTTTGTTTGAAAAGCTTTAAAAATCTCAAACTCTGACCCAAATTGTTGCAGTAATTTTTCATAAATAGAATTACTTATTTGAATCACTTTTTCAGCACCTATCTGTGGAAGGCAGATATTCTCCCCTGCACTCTGCATGACCTTAACGTCTGACATTTTAAATTCAATTACCAAACCATTTACAAGTTCAATCACTAGACTTCTCATCTCATGCTCCGATGAATTAGTGTCCTTAGAATATGCCAAAATATTAGGGGAAGATAAGAATTTGCAAAAGAAAGCAACGACCACATCCTCTAAAAACTGGGCAGAATAGATGCACTTGGAAACTTGTTGCCTTTCTTTTTGCCACTTAGAACACTCGGAAGAATCGTTGCTACTTAAAAATGGGTGGAAGTGGAAGTTTAAAATTTCTCTGATGAGTAATTTGGCAATTTCGTGCACAGCGCCGTTCCCCTGATCCAGGAGAGTATTTTGAAGTTCACCTTGAGATTGATACTTTTGCAAAATCTGATTATACACTGAATTAGCAATGTCTTCTTCAGTCTCTTGATCCATGTCTGGGATTCTCTCCGAGACGTTTTCCAACTTGACTTCATGGGCCGAAATCTCTGTAACGACACAGCCTTTCAGGTTTGCAGCCATCTCGGTAAAATCGGTTTCAGAAAAGTCATCATATTTTCCAGCATAGTCACCAATGTTCTCTGGATTGGGGAATAATTTCTCCAAGAGCTGGTTAAGCATATTTTCTAAAACCATGCAAGGAAATACAGTTATTCCAGAGTCTGGAATGATCCTAGCATCATGGTTTACATAAGATGGTGTATATTCTGATGTTAAAGACTGAAGATGATGCTTAAACATTTCATTAATAATGAAACAAGCTATCTGTGTGACATACAAATTATTTAAGCTTTCTTTGTCTTCTGAGAAAGGCTGCTGCAGCAGAACCTCATGTAGAACATCACAATACACGGATTCCACCATGTTCTCTATTGCTTTTTCTGAAATACCCGTTTCTTTTTCACTGCCATAAGTGCTGGTCCAGATGGCCTGTTTCAAAATTATTGCCCTGATGTCCATCTTAATCTGGGCAAGTCTGCTTTGCAATTCAGATCCGTATAGACCTTCTCCTTTATTGGAAGTTGCACTAGTGTTAAAAGCTAATGGGAAAATATAGGCAAGTAACCTACTGATGAGAGCTTCTAGCACTGGATAAGAGAGCACAGTGACATAAGGCGAAACTGAAGGCTTCTCCTGAGGACCACCTTGTTCTTCCATCAGATTTTCCTGGATGAAGCACTTTGCTTCTAATACATTTGATGGGCATGCTGAATGAAGCAGGTGATCTACAGCTTCTTCAATTTTTATAGTGGTTGTTTGACAAGGCGAAGCATCCCCTACATCTTCTGAATCTTCTTGAGATGGAAAACTTCCTATAGAACCCTTGTAAGATAAATTCTGGTCTGCTACATTCACCTCCAGTGGAGCGGATCCAAGAGGCTCGTCAGGACCTTCCTGAACTTTGATGTGAGCTTTTGCAAGCTCTTTTGTAACTGTTTTTGCCAACCTCATAGCTACATCTCCCACATCTTCCCCAGAGGCACCAAGAGGGATGTCTGAAAATGTATCAGAGATTTTTGAAAGCAATTCAGAAATAACATTTCCCAGCAAAGAAGTAGGTGAACTTTTACTGTTTCTCTCAATGGCTTCCCTGAGGTCCAAGGGCTTGATAGCAGTTCTATAAACTTCTAATCCACCCATAGAGTCTCCCGCAGCAGCTCTATCCCAACCAGAAGTCTCCTCACTGGATACAAAAGCTTCCACATGCTGTTGGAGGAGGTCTCCAACAAGAAATCCAGCTAGCTGATCAATAAGGGCGTTGCTCTTATTTTTCACATCTCTCTGGACAGCTTCAAGGGAGCCCGATTTCTGTATGATCTTGCTGCACAAAGAATCGGTCAGGTTCTGAATATCCTCCTCAGAATATTGATACTGTTCAGGGTGTGTATCCTTTATAACTCTGATTTCATGTTTTAAAAGTTTCAGCCGAACATCATTGAGCAATTGAGTGGAGAGCTTGCTTAAGTCAGCTTCTGACATGGCCGTTTTATTCCAAGTGGATGAAGCAGCTCCAGATGCTGTGGAAGGGAAAATCCTTGCGAGTAGACCAGTGATTAGATCTTTTAGGAATCCTGATGATAATAAGGTGCTAAATGGTGGCCAACTCTCATCCTCATGGAATTCCTTGACTCTAACAGCATCGCTAACCTCTAGTGCAGGTAAACCTGAAACTCTAGACAAATCTCCAGAAAACAGAGGGTGTAAAAGATAATCAGAGATGCCTTTTTCAATCAATCTTTTAACGTTGTCATAAATAGCATTCTTTCTTATGCAGCTGACATCACCGCCTGAAATCATCTGTTTTTCTCTCGCCATATTGTTGTATACAGAATCTACCACATCATCCATGACAGCAGACAATGGGGCTCCAAGGCTCTGATCTTCTCCTTTTTGCACCCCGCTAACCGAAGCTCTGCCAAACTGCAAGTTGATTGAACTGGCTATCCTTTTAACCACGTTACCAAGCTCAATTTCAGGCTGCCCTTTAGACATTTTCTTTTCGTCTAGAGAAGCAGAAAATATTTTAGATAAAACTCTGGAAACAATTTCTTCTAAAAACTTAGCTGGGAAAACCTCAGTAGAAGACACTGAAGATTCACTGATGCTGTCTAAAACCGTCCTGACTATATTCTCAGACAAGGCTTCAGGCTCAGGATTTTCCAAAAAGTCTTCATCTTTGGAAAGAAAAGTCTGAAGGTGATGGTTAGTGATTTCCCGAATTATGAAGCTGGTCATGCAATCGATAAAAGCAGTATTCCTGCATTCCACATTCTTTTGTATAGAGAGCTGTGAGCCAGACTTTTTTAACATATTTCTGTAGACTGAATCAACCATGTTCTCAATCTCTTTCTCTGAATGTAATCGGCATCGATCATCCTTTTTTGCTACCCAGATTTTGTGTTTTGAAATGGACTTCATTACGTGTTTGATTATATAGGAACAGAGCTCATTAAAGTCAACTTCTGACATCTCTCTTTTGTCTTGGTTGCAGGGAGTGTCCTCTGAGGGTGGGAAAAGCTGAGTTAGGAGTCGACTTACTACTCTTTCTAAATATTTCTCAGACAATATAGTAACGTACGTTGGAGGAGGTGGCCTACTCCTTCTCACTTTAGGAAAGCAGACACAGCGCTCAATGTTTTGAATAATGGGTCCAGGTTTAATGTTTTTGAAAGCACTCTGAGGTAGTCTCCTAAACACTGCTGGTGGCAACTGGTAATCCAAAATTTCTGTCAGGATAATTTCAGCTGCCCTCTCAGCCAGATTCTCTATGTCCTTTCCCGTGTCTCCCTCAGCAGCTAACTGGAATCCAAACTCTCTTAAAATGGAGTCAGCTATTCTGCTGACAGTTCGACTATCCACAAGTGAGAAGTACGATTTCTCCTCAGCTCTCTGCAAGACTCCAACACCAGCTTTCTTAAATTCTTCCATCAGTGCATGCACAAACAATATGTTCATCTCATGAAGGTCGATACAAGAATCTCGGTCGTATTTGTTCTGCAGTGAAGAAAAGATCTTGATCAAGAGCTGAGAAACAATGTCCCCTAGAAACAGTGAAGAATAAATAGCAGAGAAAACTGGCTGGAGTTGATGGTGATCTCCATGTTCTGTCACTGTCATGACTTCTTTTCTGTAGTACTTCTTTTTGCAGCTTGCAAACAAAGGTTTTTTTGCAGGTAATGTGTAGATAGGTACAATTGGTCTACGCTGCATTGCTGCATCTAGAACGGACCGGTTTCTTTCTCTTTTTCTCATTTGACGCCTTCCTGGACTAGTTGCCCTAGATTCTGATTTTCTACTTCGTGATGGGGGACACATTTCATTTTTACCATAGCGGCCATGCTTTTTATTAAACCCTTGGCCGTGTCCTTTTCTAGAGCCTGGCTTTGTGAATTCAACCATCTTTTTTGAAGTTCTCATTTGTCTGGGATGCTCAATGCTGAAGGAAAGCTCTGTCATTACAGGTTTTACCAGAGTGTGAGCTAAAACATCCAGGGCTGATTCACAGGAAGACACTCCTGACTGAGCCTCCACCCATGGGTCCTCTATGTATCTAACATCATAGGTAAAAAGGGAGGTGCTGGAATCAGACTCATGGACTTTAAACTCTTTATATGAATAGGGCAAGACTTCCTCGTCACACTTCCTCATATCACGAAGCTGTTCATTCTCTGGAAACTCATCAAAAGCAAAAGTACCCGTAAAATTATCTGTCAAGAGGCATTTATCCAAAAGTGCCCGGATCAGCTTTTCACTCACAACATCCAAGAGGACAACAGACTTGGGAGACAGACCCAAATTGCTGTTAAATAGGTCATTGCTAAGTTTGCAAGCATGTGGACACATTGAGGAATAAAGTAGCTGTTTTTTAGTTGATCTATTCGAATTTTGATAAGGCATCATATTTTGAGAGCGGGCATCTGGGTAGGACCCGCCGAAATCATTCTGTGACTGATCAGGCCATAACGAATCTAAAATGATGTGCAGAACTTTGTTGACAATATTTTTTGACTCACTGGTTTTCAGGCTACGGATGAAACTGTCCAAATTAGAAGCAACATTGCTTAGCCTCCTGTTTTTAAGGGCTAATTGATCCATTGTGGAGAGACAGGACGTCCTTTTGACATCACTGGAGCCTCTACAATCACCCCTAGAAGCTCTACTTAAGCGAGGTGAAGACATCAAATGCGGTTGAGACAAACTATCTCCAATTCTGTCTTGGTTTGCACATCTGCTTCTCATTTCAATTTCCGATGACAATACATTATTAACTTCTTTCACAAGAGGTTGATAAACATTATCAAAGTCAGCCAAACAGAGAGGTGGGACAAAAATTCTTCTTGATCTCTTAGCCTGAAAACCTTTTCTGCTGAAACTCTCTTGCAAAATGTTTCGTTCACACAAGCTATTGATGATAACCTCAGAAATGTGGAATGCTAACTCTTCAATGTTCATAGGAGGGTTTTTAAAGCATCTCAGCCCATGTTCAGGACAGCAAGCATCTACAGAGCAAAACATTGAAAGGGACCTTTCAAAAAATTCATTTTTTTCTGGTACGTTGTGGCGTGCACTGGGACTTGAAATGCTGCACAGCACATTGGAAAGAACTGCTTGAGTCAAAGGTTCCCAAAACACATCATGGCATGAAGACTGCTTTCTACCAGAAGGCAGATATGTATTTCTCCAGATTTGATCCTGAAGCCACTTTGATTCAGACTGGATTAGTTCTTGTTTCCATGCTGGCAAAGAGGTCCTGCAGGACATTTCATCCAAGGCATCTGCGGAAGTAAACATGAACAGGTTACTACTTCACATCTGGGGCACAATAGTTGAAGATGCAATTTGAGAGATGAAACATTAGGTTGCATGGTTTTCCTGCAATTGGCACATTTTGAGCTAAATTAATGGATTTATCGAAATCGATTTACGGCAAATAGTACTTGTCACAGAAACACAGGTTCATATACTGGCTACACACAAAGGAATTATTATACAACATTGGAAAGACAGATCAATGTCTAACTTATAACAGTGAATTGTTGACATGTGTGAATTGGTTCTTTTTTCATAGGGGGCAAGGAAGAGGATTTTTAAGCAATTTAGTCAAAATCTTTTAGAGACGGAAATGTTTCTGATCTAAGAAAATGTAAGTTATACAGCCTATTGGATATTATCTGCTACAAAGCTCTCAGACTAACCTCTAGACTGGAAGGTAATCAGTTCTTTGATGACACTCAAAACAATGTGGTTGGCTAGCAGAAGAGTCTCACAGGGGCCTGGAACATGAGCACAAGCCAGAAGTTCTAGTTCTTTGTATTTCTCTGGACTCTTGCATTTGAAGATATGCTGTTTACTCTCCCATTTTGAGAGAAGGCTGCCACTGTCCAGCAGGAGGCAGCTTTCTTCTGTCAGTGTCTTGTCACTGGAATCACTCAACCTGATTTCCCAGCGATTGAGTAAGCTTTGATTCTTCCGCTTTGGTTCTACACATTTGGAGGAGCCTGACGATCTCAGGTGAGATTTTTCCTTCAACGGAGAAAGATGTCTGGATTTCTCACTGTAGCTGCTTTGCGCCATTGGCTCATCTTCCACTCCAAATTCACATAGGAGAGTGTTGACAATGGTTTCAGCTGTATGGCCAAGCTTCAGAGGACAGTAGGCAGAATAGCAGGTGCTTTCTGGACATGTAAAAGGATATTTCCCTGCAAAGGATTCATGGTGAGGAAGGGGGTTGGCCTTCTTCTGATGTCCCATTCCAGCTTGCTTAGGAGTAGCTTCACAGTCTGCCGTTTTCTTAAATAGCTTTTCCAAAATGCTTCCCTCAGGGATAGAACTTTGTCGGGGAAGCCAATCTTCTTCAAGACAACCTAGTTTGACTTGACCTTTATCCTGTCTTCGTCTTCTGGGATGTCTTGATCTACCTTTCTCTCTCTCTGATGCAACATGACCATCCCACTCAGAATACTTAAAGACAGAAGGAAATTTAGCTGGGGCTTCTTCTTGTACTTCATTCTCCTCCTCTGAGTAGATTACCATGCCAGGAACATTGATTGGTGGGAAACTATCCCTCATATCTACCCTTCTGTACAATTTAGAAGTTGTTTTCACCCTTGGTGATTTAAACTGATTCTGGGCAAGAGCCCTGTCCTTTGCAAATGCTCGGCCTGCCATTTCTAGCTGGAGGTTCTCCACCATTAATTCAGAGGTGATTTCAGTAAGGCTTTCATTGCAACGATCCAACATGACACTGATAGTCTCACTTACCACCAAGCTTTCAGAAGAGCTGCTAAGTAGATTGACCTCCTTCTGGGTTAGCTCTCTGTCCAAAATGTGTTTAATAATTTCAAGAATGCTGCTGACAGCATTGTTGGCATACACATTCAATTCAGAGTGGAGCATTTGCACCTGGTGGAAAGCAGTTTCAATGCACTCCTTGGTGACAGCACCACCCAACTTTGTAAAGTCCAGAAAGTTATGGGTAGATCCTAAAGTAGGCAATGTTCCTTTCCCAGTGTCTCCCTGCAGCTTGTTTCGTAATGCTTCTACGGTTGTTTCTGCTATGTTTCCTACATGACCTGAAAGAGAATCTAAGGATCGTGTCAGTTGTGCAAAAGAAAGGCTTTCTACTGGGAATTTCACTATATCCAAAAAATTACATTTAAAGTCCCGTCTAAAATGTCGAGCCACAAAAGTCTCCAGTGTGATGACAATACATTCAACTGTTTCTTTGGCTATTTTGTCAATTGTGTCCATAGCATTTTTCAGTGAAATATGATAAGAAGGAAATTCGGGTTGAGTGACTCGATGTTTCGGAATTTTTCCACATCCTTTGGGTCCTGCCTGATCTTTTCTTCCCAAAAAGCTGTATTTATCTTGAGAAGAAGGAACACTGCATAATAAACATTTATGAACATTTTCAAACACACTTGCTACAATATCTCTGGCAACAGAGCCAATCTCTGTCTGAGAATCACTGTGAAAAAGTCTAGGGCAGTCAACTTTTTTAAAGCTACAACAGAATAGTCGCTCGTTGAGCTCACCTGGAATCTTCTTCAAAATGCAAACAGAAGGTTCTAGATCTCGACTTCTCATGTAAACCTCACTTACAATATTCTCAGCCACCTGCAGCATTTTTAGGGTTTCATTTATGTTTGCATCTGTCAATGGCTGCTGTTCAAAAATTTCTCTTAATATGCCTTCCTTTGGAAGGATTTGATTGAGGTAACATGCAAAATCTTCAAAAAAGAGGCATTTAGGCTTTCCGTGGACATCTTTAGTTGTCATTTCAAACTGGAAGAACATCTGGGTAGAAGGAAGTCCATCAATTTGGGAACGGTTCAAAGAAGTATGTTTGTGCATTTGAGAAAATTGCACATCATCAGTGTGCAGATCATGCACGACAGAATTAATGAGTTCACTTGCTTTGGAGATCTGCTCTGATGACAAGGTATTGACTTGAAATATAGTTCTGTGATAATTTTCTGTTTTGAATTCGTCAATAATAGTTCCCAAAACTTTGCTTACCACGTCTTTGGCGTATACAGTCAAGTCAGATTTTGACAAAGTCCCTCTCAGGAACGAGCTTTCCGAATCATCTGACATTGCTCTTGGCCTACTTATTGTGTTACTGCCAGCTTGCATGTCACATTGAAAAAGTGACTGCCCTTTCCATCTCTGTTGCACAGACAACGGAAGGACCTCTTCTAAATGAGATGCAGCAAAACAAGCAATTTTATTCAAAACGCTTTGAATGAGTTCTTCACTCAAGGACTGTGGAGAGGGTTGGAGTTGAGATACTGCCAGAGTAATCTTTTGGATGTCAGATGAACCTTTATGGCTGCCTGAATTATTTGTTTCTGACTTTAATGCACTGGAGCCAAACAGTGTGTCCACAACTGCTGAATACATCTTATTCAGTATTCCATCCACAATCTCACCGGCGACATTACAAGCATTTGCCTGAGATGCAGTGTCCATCATTCCGTTATAGTGCGAAGACTTGGGTTCAGAATTAAAAAATACAGAATCATTATTAAAAGAGGACAAAAGTCCTAGATCTCCCATTATTCGCTGGGTAACTTGGTTGAGGACATCTTCCACACTTGCCAACAATGGATAACCTCCATGCTGTCCAGGTTGTTGTTTCTTAAAAATCCTTTTCAGAACTCTTTTCTGAATCTCATTTTCAGTCAAGGCTATCTGAACAGTTATGATCTTGAGGAGATCGTTCATGACTTCGTGGGCAGAAGCATTTTCTTCTTGGGGGAGGAGATTTTGACAAGAAAGCATCTCCCGTTCCAGGTCCTTCTGAATTACTTTAACAATGGTGCAAGTCAGTTTTTCAGCACAGAGCTTTAAATTATATTGAGAGTCCTGAACTGCTAATTTTGCTTTATCGCAGTGGTTGCCTGTTCTGACCTCTGTGGTTTTTTGTGCACTTGATGTTGCATATCCACTTTCAAGACGCGATGGCTTTACTTGCTTAGCAGCCATTCCCAGTTCAGATTCTAGTTTACCTTCCACAAACATTTCCAGTCTGAGGAAGACATTATCAACTAAATATTTTGCTATGCCTTCAGGAGAAAAGTCTTTTATATCTGGAAGCTGCTTAGCGCTAAATTCCGCCAGCTTTCTGCCAGATGTTTTTTCAGCTTTTGAGACGCCAGGGACTTGATGCTTACTTCTTTTGAGATCTGGAAAACGACTCTTGTGCCCAGCCTTGGATCCACGTTCTTTCAATTGTGCCAGAGGCTCTACTGTCTTCTGCACAAAATCATAGAGGAGAGACTGGAGATGAGATGAAAGCGACCCCTTCATATTTAGAACAGCTGCAAGACCAGAACTAAGATCTTCAAACACAATATCTACCAAGTCATTGGAAACCAGCGAAGCATCAGATTTCACCCCAGCTGGGGTGGACAATGATTTTTTTGTGCTGCCATCTGCAGCCTTGGGAAACTGTAATTCCCCCGTTCCAGAATTGTCCATATCTAACATTATCGTCTGAAAGATTTCATTTAAAAGAGTTTCCACTGTGTTTTGGATTTGGGTCTGAAGATCTCTTTTATAGGTAGGGTTTTTCCTGAAAACTTTTTCCAATACACTTTCTTGCCGTGGTAAAGAGGTCTTTTCTTCAGAAATATGTTCCTGGGGGGCAAAAATAGTCAAAACCATGCTGACAATTTGGATAGCAGCTATGCTTTCAGAGAATATAACGGGAGGAGTTGAAATTTTATCCACTTCCTTATCCAGCTCGTGCTTTATATTTTTCAAAATCAACCTAGCCACATCACTGGCATATGATTTTAAATCTGAGAAAGACAATGATACTGCCTGTTCTGGTTTTTCTTTTGCAGCTAAAATAGAATTATTGTAGGAGTTAAAAATATCCTCTAAACAATTAGGCAAATTACCATGTTGGCTGGCTAGGATTCTTTTGAATTCTTCTTGTAAAGCTGAGGAAAAGTCTGAACTAATAGACATTTTTAAGTTTTGCACATCCAAGCATAACTGAGATTCCACTTTGGATATGACAAAGGATTCCAGTTTTGCTATAAAAATTTGCACTAAATCATTAACCAGATCTGACTTAGACGGATGTTCAGGCTGACTAATGTGCATTGGTTCATGCATGGTTTCTCTGTTACTCTGCACTTCTTGTGGAAATTCTGACTCAAAGGACTCCTCGGGGTCTCTGAAATGCACCGTTGGTAGGCTTTTGCAAGCTTCTCTGGGCACACTTAGAGGAAGAATGTCAGTGAAAACGAGGCTAGATTGCCTGTTCTTGATGTCTTGCATGTCAGTTTGAGCAATGCGGGAAAGAACTTGGAACACAGTTTTTACCAGATCGTTTGTAAAAGCATGTACTTCTACATCAGAGATTAGAATCTGACCAATGATTTCACTTTGTCCTTTGGAGGCAGGTTGCCCCTCTGCCTGTTGCCTGCTCATGTTCACTTGGGTAAGAGATGAAGGAGAAGCACTGGGGGGGCAGACTGTTTGCTCTGCCCAAACATGCTGGAATGTTTCCTTTAAAAGATTCTGCACCATTTCAATGATTGGCAACTGCTCTTCCCCTTTGAAGTCTTCTTCTATTTGTTTCATGGCCTGCTCTAAAGTCCATTCAGGAGCTGTCGTCCCTT
Source organism: Pituophis catenifer annectens (assembly GCF_029215685.1). Classification (NCBI taxonomy): domain Eukaryota; kingdom Metazoa; phylum Chordata; class Lepidosauria; order Squamata; family Colubridae; genus Pituophis; species Pituophis catenifer. The sequence continues at coordinate 20,627,546 of NW_027256881.1, forward strand.
GTCTTGTCTTTGACGCTGGGTCAGCGGAAAGTGTAGCGGTTTCCGGACTTTCCAAAGAACAAAAAATGGCATTTTGTACAAGAGTGTCCAAGGTACTTTCTGTCTTCTCTAGATATTTTCTAGTATCGTTGTCCAGAAATTCCCCATCATCCTGCAAAGCACATTTGGGGTGAGACCTGCTTCTTTGTCGTGGCTCAAGACCAAAACCTTCATATGCAAGCTTTTGAGCCTTGTTGGTTTTTAATTTCCCATCCTGATGCCGCTTATCTTTTTCTTCCTGTTCAGCTTCAGAGTAAATTACCATGCCAGGAACATTAACAGGAGGAAATGGTTTTCTTGTATTTTTCTCAGTTGTAAAGAGTGTTTTCATGGTCACCTCAGAAGCTTTGTGGCTAGGAGGCTCTCGTTGTATTTTGGGGCAAGAGCTGGGTTTTGCTGATGGAGAGAGAATCCTCAGTTTTTCAGTACTTAGATCGTTGAATACATCATTAATGATCTGGATGATAACTGAGCTCTCTCTGGATGGAACCATTCCTTCTTGGCTCACCTGACGCTGGATGTAGCTTAGGATGCTGCCAATCATCTCTTCCACATATTGAAGGATGTTTGTCTCTGAAGAAGCAACCGTTTTGGAAACTATCTTACGGATTGTGTCTTTCACAATGGCATTTGCTGCTTCAGATTCTGCTGAGTGTGGTGGAACGGCTGCATATAGCTGTTCAAGTGGTATGCCGATTGCTTTGATTTTAGAAAAGAGTTCAAACTGGGACACTTTTGTTTGGCTCGACAAAGCAAAGACCTTCAGTTTGTCAATAATAATCTGAACAATCTCCTCAGCAATGCCCAGCATAGACTCAAAGGACAGGGGCATCTGAGCCCTCCAAAAGGTTGGATCCGGGTCAGGATATTTCTCAGTGGTTGCCAGGCACATCGCTTTCCATTCTGTGGAGAAGTCATCTCTGGAAATGGTTTCGAAATATTTCTTCTGAGCGGTGCCGTGGAGTTTACTGAGCACATTTTCAACAATATCATTGGCGACAAAACTGGCCACCCTTGAAACCGAACCAGCAACTGGTGGCTCGGCAGAATGGCTGCCTAGTAAGCTATCTGATATGGACTCAAGAAGGACTTCCATTGAAATAGAGACAGAACAAGCTGTACATCCCAGGTCACCTAATATTTTTTTGAAAGTGTCATCCAGAATCACTGCAGTAACTTTGGCAAGAGGCAACTTCAGGTCACTGAAAATAGTCTTAAGGTCCTTCACGTCGATGGTCTCCCTTTGGCGAGTAGAGCAGTCTGGTGGCTTCTGTTCCCCTCCAGTAGATGGCAATTCTTCTGAATCAGTGGTCACAGTCGTTTCAGTTTTACAAAGGAGCCCTTTTGACATTCTGTGCTTTGGTTTGCTGTGGTATAAAGTACTAACATTTTCTGGATCATCTGTAGAACTTTTCTGCATCTGGGAGAGATGGCTATCTGATTTCGAACTCTTCATGCTTGGTGTGGTAGACAGAAGACCATTGTCTTTAGACGGAGAGAAAAAAATGGCTGTTTTTCCTCTCTTAAATTTCCCCTTAAGGATTTCACTATCTAGAGACAGGTGGGTGCTCTTGGTAAAAGAGGTAAAGGAAGACTTAGAGGAGAGCAAAGAGGTTGAGACTGGTTTCCCACTTGTAGAATGGAATTCACTTGGAGAGCTGGTGGTAGGTTTCATACTTGTGTTAGTAAAGCTGACTTTCCTACTGGCAAAGGCTGGGAGGCCCCCATAACTTTCACAAAGGTCTTCATTGCAACTGGTACAGCTGCTGGAGTTCTCTGAAGATATTACAGACTCCTCAGAGATTGTGTACACCCGTGTCCTGACCCTCTCTTCAAATTTGGTCAGAGCGGGATAGAGGATACTTGTGACTGCTGAAACTACCCACGTCATGATGTTCTGGATGATGTTATTCAGTTCCGAAGAAGATACCTAATAAGAAGAGAAGAAGTGTTATATAACAGGCAAAAAACCTGCACGTAACTCCAAATAAGGAGCTTTGGGGGAAGGACATACATCTATACCATCTCCTCTGCATTTCTGCTGAACCAATAGTTCTCTATGCATGTTCAACCTTGATCTATATCAAGGACAAATAGGTAGACCTTGACTTATGACTGGTTCCAAGGTATGATGGATCCCTGAAAATTACAACCCAAGTTTGAAGTTATGATGGCTGCATCTGCCCCGTGGTCATGTGATCGCATTTTGGATGCTTGGAAACCAGCTCACCTTTACCTTGCTACATCCCAAGGTTACGTGACTGTGATTTTTGATGGTTTTTGCTGGTTCCCGGCATTTACTTCTGGTTTCAGACATACAAACAAAAAAAACCCATTGGATGCAATAGATTGGTTTAATGAACATTTATGTTCACTTAATGACCAATGCAAAAAATCATAAAATCAGGTCCAGTCACATGGTGATCTTCTTAACAACCACAATAATTTACAATTATAATTCTGGATTCAATTACAATCATAAGTTAAGAACTATTTGTACAGGCTATTAGTGATTAGATCTCCAAAATTCATTTTTAATCATCCAGGTGGAAGAAACTTTGAATGGAGTTGCACCAGACAGATGGGATATTTAATCCTTTTATTATTTTAGCAATCAAAATCCTATTTTCTACATCCTGGCTGTTAGACCCACTGCTGGAGAAAAACACTTGGTGCTTATAAAAATTATATATTTATTTGATTTTTATAGCCACCCATCTCACATTCATTCATTCATTCATTCATTCATTCATTCATTCTTAAATTTATATGCTACCCATCTGACTATCCAAAGCGACTCTAGACAGCTTTTACATTATAAGTGGCTTTAAATTTCAATTAGCAATAATCGTGTCTGGGATAAACCTCGCTAGCTACGATACTGCTGCTGTGCAAAACCTAGTGTCTTTAAATTAAACAAATAAAAACACAACATGCGCAATATAAAATAAAAATAAAAATACATTAGCAGCCAGGCATGGTCTAACTCTAACCTATCCACCCATACAGTAGGATAAATTGGGGCTGCACAGCATGTTTAACCAGCTTATTCGACAAATGGTTAATTCACAAGAATTAACTATTCTTTGCTAGAATTCACTTTGGTTAGGTCTTTTATGTGTTCCAGCACAAGTCTACCTAACTGTACCATAAAGATTTGTTTATTTATCATTATTTGATGTTAGCTTTTTGCCAAATTCTGGGTGATTCATGCCAATAACTTTCAATAAAGCCTCCCCACAATATAATCAATATCAAAATTATTGGAACATATGATTGGAGAACTGAATGACTGGAGAAGAATGGTAACCTCTCTGAAAATGTTGACTAAGCATAAGCCAATTCATATTTCCGCAAATGGCAATCTCCATTCTTCCTCCACAGAAAGTAGTCAGTTGTGAATTACTTATATATAAGGTTCACATTTAAAAATAATGGTACTGATTGGAATTCTTGTGCTGTCCCTGAATCTTAGCAACTTTAAGATGTGTGGACTTCAAGTCCCAGAATTCTCCAGCAAGTTGGCTGAAGAATTCTGGGACCTGAAGTCCATACGTCTTAAAGTTGCCAAAGTTGAGAAACCCTGCCTTAATCTCTTCTTAATCAATCTAAATAATCAAACCTTTGAATGACCTCTTTCCTGGCTTACTCATTTCCATTTCAGTTTTTTGTTATTATTTTAACAGTGTTCACCCAATACCTAAAAACATAATACCATAGCCTCCAGGGGCAAAATATTTTATTTTATTTTATTTTATTTATTTGATTTGTATACCGCCCTACTCCTGAAGGACTCAGGGCGGTGAACAGCCAAGCAATAAGATACATAAATACAAAAATTTAAAAAACCAGTTAAAATCGAATTAAATCATTTTTTGGCCCAGAGTCAAAGTCAATATAAAAGTCAATATTCTGTCAATCTTACCATCAGTGGTGAAATCGATTTTTTTTTACTACCGGTTCTGTGAGCATGACTTGGTGGGCATGGCAGGAGAAGTATACTGCAAAATCTCCATTTCCATCCCACTCCAGGGGAAGGATACTGCAAAATCCCCATTCCCTCCCCACTCCTGAGGGAAGGATACTGCAAAATCCCCATTCCCTCCCCACTCCTGGGGGAAGGATATTGCAAAATCTCCATTCCCACCCCACTCTGGGGCCAACCAGAGATGGTATTTGCCGGTTCTCCGAACTACTCAAAATTTCCGCTACCAGTTCTCCGAACTGCTCAAAATTTCCGCTACCAGTTCTCCAGAACCTGTCAGAACCTGCTGGATTTCATCCCTGCTTACCATCCAAAAAGATTCAACAAAATAAATAATTTTCATTTGCTCCCAGAGGTCCATTAAGGAGGCAGCCATTCTCCACTCAGGAATACGAGGGAAAAAGGGTTGACGCAGCTATGGAGAAAGCTTGATTGTATGCTGCTGGTCTCTCAGTGATCGGGATTTAAAGAGGAAAGCCTCTTAATTTTCTTTTTGACTTCAAATCTGGACCAGATACACAGTCCTACTTACATGATGTTAGAAATCAGGCAATTTAATTAACACACTCTGCAAAGCCAAAATTGAGTAACTCGGTTAAACATGTATAAATGCGATCACGTTATACCTGCATGTTTCCCCATATGCAGAAGTTTTATTTGGGATAAAATTGGGGATAACCAGCAAACAGAGTTCCCATGTCTAATTACACTTTTATTAACATTTAGGTTCTCTATGGTTCTGAATCAGATGGATTTGGATAGCAATAGCAATAGCACTTATAGACTTATTTACCACTTCAGAGTGCTTTACAGCTCTCTCTAAGTCAGGGGTGTCAAACTCGCAGCCCCCGGGCCGGATGCATCATGCGCTGGCCACGCCCACCCCCGGTTTAGTGAAGGGGGAAAAGTTGTGATACGTCACGTGATAATGTGACTCCACAAGTTTGACACTCCTGCTCTATGTGGTTTACAGAGTCAGCATATTGCCCCCAACAATTTTGATCCTCATTTTACCAATCTCAGAAGGATAGAAAGCTGAGTCAACCCTGAGACGGTGAGAGTCGAGCTGCTGGCGATTGGCAGAATTAGCCTGCAATGCTGCATTCTAACCACTGTGCCATCACGGCCCTTACAAGTACACAGTCCCCTCAAATGTAAGAATGATTAACAGAGTGACCTACTTTTCCCTTGAGGCTCTCTCGAAGTGCTGATTGATCTCTGAAAGCAAAAAGTGATGGGGAGGGTCAATGAAAGATTGTGGAGCAAGCTATTACACCCATACACACAGAGACAGAGATACAGATACAGATACAGATACAGATACAGATATACAGGTACACATACATACAGGAATATAGTACCTCCAATGAACAACCTGGCAACATTCTTCTGATCCAGAATGATAAAGGAAACTTATTGGGAATTCTGGAGATTGCGGTTCAGCAATACAAGGGTTAGAAATGGATCTTTTAGGATGTCTGAGACTTACGAAGTAGAAAGCAAGCGCTGAAGATAAGCTGAGTAAGATGACTCACATTCCTCATTGTCCTGAAATTTTGTAGTCATGTGCTCTGAAAGAAGGTGAATACCAGCATTAACCTGCTGTACAGCAATCTAATTACTGAAGGGAGCCTTGAAATGCCAATGTTCCCCTCAAAACTAAACTGAATGTCAGATAAGGGAAGCCCACTAAGTCAGACATGGGATTTTGATTCGTAAATAGACTAGTCTAACATCTAACTTTTGAAATTGAACACCCTGGAAAATGCTCAAGGATGCCTTGTTCTCTTCTGCTCACCGTCCCAAATGGGATTATTATTATTTGATGGAATATATCTAGTTGATGGCCCATTCTGTCCATAAAATGTTTTAATTTCAGAATGGAAACTAAGCCTGAATTATTTTCACTATTTTACCCATCAGGATGCCACAGGCACTTCTGTACAAGTCTGCAGTGCTTTTGATAGTTCATCAAAAACATGGCTAATAAGTGATATTTTAATCAATCAGGGCTAAACTGCTGGCTAGAAACTGTCTCAGCCTTTCCTTTTAGTTCCCCACAAAAGCCAGTTTCTCTTTCCCCAAAAGCAGGGAAAGCAAAACTCATCTGCCCACCATATTGGCCTATCTCCTGGCCTCACAATCCTGCATTTTGGCTCTTTGACCCAATTTTATCATTTGCTACTATGCTGAAAAATCAGGAGTTGGCCATCAAGCAATCCTTCCACTGGCTGCACAGATAGATAAAATGTAAAACCCTCTGATGGAAGTGGAAAGTCCCCCTAAAAGCCCACCAAAAGGGACACAAGCAAGATAGAAAGGACGAATCAATGGCATTCACTGGTGACTAATACATATCTAGCACAGGTAGACCTCGAGTTACAACAGTTCGTTTAGTGACCATTCAAAGTTACAACGGCACCGAAAAAAGTGAATTATAACCATTTTTTTCATACTTACGACCTTTGCAGTATCCCCATGGTCACATGATCAAAATTCATACATTCTACTTACCTATACTACTGGTTCGCAACGGATTGCATGCGCACACTTACTTCGCTCGCACACGTGCCTTGCTTTTGCACATGCGCAGAAACTTCTGCACATGCGCAGTTTGCTGATGATGACATGCGGGGCGGTGAGCGGGGCTTCCCGCCGGTTGTACTACCAGTTCTTGCAAACCGGTCTGAACCGTGGGCAACCCACCACTGGGTCATGTATGTGATCACCTTTTGCAACTTTCTGACAAGCAAAGTCCATGGGGAAACCAGATTCACTTAACAACCATGTTGCTAACTTAACAACTGCAGTGATTCACTTAACAACTGGAGCAAGAAAGATTGTAAAATGGGGCAAAATTCACTTAACAACTATCTCACTTTAGCAATAGAAATTTTGGGCTCGATTGTGGTTGTATGTTGAGGAGTACCTATAATGCCCTTCATGACGCAGGAAAGATAGTCCTACATTTACAGTAATTTTCACAGAAGGCTCCTTTCAGAGAAAGGCTCGTTGGAGTGAATTCTTTTGTTTTGTAAAAAAAGGAGATTATTTGCATGTGGAAAGCCTGATATTAAATGTTCAGCTGCTGCAGCAGGCCTAAAAAAGCGTGAACTAGTTACATCTAGTGGGGAAACATTTTGGCCCTTACCTGTTTTCCCCTTATTAAGTCGTCTCTTCTTCTCTGAGTGTCTTTCGCGTGGTTGACTTTCTGGCTCATTCTAGAAAAATTAAAAAAGGATTTTCTTAAAAATGTTATCAGTGTTTTGCATGCAATGGTCAGTCAGCCCAGAGTTTAAACTACTCCTTGTAGTCTACCTGCTATCTATTCAGGCCCTTCCTCAGCCCAAGCATAACCCCTCAGCTTTTTCAAGTCCAAGGGGCCTCCCACCGACCAGTACGCTCCCACAGAGAGGGGCTCCTCAGGGTGCCATTGGTCAAACAATGCCGACTGGCGGCCCCCAGGGGGAGAGCCTTCTCTGTGGGGGTACCTACCTTCTGGAATGAGCTGCCCCCAGAGATACGGCGGATCCCGGATCTACGCACCTTTCGCCGTGCCCTAAAGACGTTTTTATTCCAACAAGCCGGACTGGCCTAACTCTTTTAAATTTTTAAACTGTTTAATTATGGGTTTTAATACAGGGGTGCTTTTAATTGTGGGCCAAATTAATTTAATCGGATTTTAATACTGTTTTTAAATTTTGTATTTCTTGTGTTTTATCTGTTGGCTGTTGACCGCCCCGAGTCCTTCGGGAGAAGGGCGGTATATAAATATAAACAATAAATAAATAAATAAATAAATAAATAAATAAATAAATAAATAAATAAATAAATAAATAAATAAATATACCATTAAAGTGGTTTTCTTCTTTTGCTTCACTTTACAAGAGCCTTCGTTAGCAGCATGATGAGAGGCTGCTGAATACATGGATGCTTTGCCTGACGGCTTTGACGAAGTTCGGTGAGATGGATTTCCTCCTAGTATGCATGAAAAACAGCAATAACTTGCATTTGCAAATGCCCAGAACTCAAATTTCATAATCACCGAACTATATTACTCCAATGCAACAAATCATAGGATGGCACAGGCCAACAGAGCATCATCAAGCGCTTTGGGCTTTTCAAGCCGATGAGGACACCGCAGCGATAAGGACATCGCAGCATTAGCGATACCAGCAGCACAATCAAATCAAGGTTTGTAAATTTAGATTTGTGTCCGTTATCAGAGCTGATTAGCGTTTCATAATGAAAAGCAACCTCTCTACACATTACAAAACACCGAAAGGCAACACTGAAAGCACAGGAATGCAACAATTTTTATATGATAAGATAAATTTTGATCAAACATCGTACAGGTAGTTCTCGCCTTACGACTGTTTGAAGTTACGATATACCTGAAAAAGTGACTTATGACCCAGATCTGAAGTTCCAATGGTTGCCACCCTCCCACAGTCATGTGACTGCACTTTGAGCACTTGACAACATGGCTGCATTAAGGGCCTTTTGCAGTATCACGCAGTCACATGACCCTGTTTGACAACAGTTTTGTCAAAAACCAGCATTTACTTCCAGTTTTTGCAAAAGCACACTCACAGTGAACAATGGGTTCACACTGATGACCGCTGCATTTGCTTAATGACTGCCGCAAAAAAATACTGTCAAATCAGATTGGTCATGCGACAGACCCCTTTTATGACCTCTAATGACTTGCAACCTCCACTAGAGTCACAATTCAAGGACTACTTGTATTCAGCTTTCTCTCCTCCATTAATTATGGATATCAAATGACAGCCCCCCCCCCCCCACCCAATGAACATTTTCTCCATAGAATTGCTTTATCATTCTGCCATTTTTCATGACTGTTTGTCTCATTTCAGTCCCAGGACATGAGACTGCATCTTGAGGTAAGACTTACCACCTGAGCATGAAAAAATGTGCTTGTTGTTGCTATTGCTTGTTCCGTGTTTGCTGCTGCCACTTGAATCATAACCACCACCTTTTCCATTGCTGCTCCCACAACCAGCTGATCCACAGCAGCCGGTCTTGCCACTGTTACTGGAATATCCTCCTGGCCCACAACCAGAACCACAACAGGAAGTCTTGCTCCCACATCCAATGGATCCGCAACAGGAACTCTTGCTTCCACATCCCGTTGACCCGCAACAGGAAGTCTTGCTTCCACAACCAGTGGATCCACAGCAGGAAGTTTTGCTCCCACATCTGGCCAATCCACAGGAGGTCTTGCTTCCACATCTGGTTGATCTGCAAGTTTTGCTTCCACATCCAGTTGATCCACAGCAGGAAGTCTTGCTTCCACAACCGGCTGATCCGCAACAGGAGGTTTTGCTTCCATAACCGACTGATCCAGAACAGGAAGTCTTGCTCCCACAACCAGCTGATCCAGAACAGGAAATCTTGCTTCCGCAACCAGCTGATCCGCAACAGGAAGTTTTGCTTCCGCAACCAGCTGATCCGCAACAGGAAGTTTTGCTCCCGCAACCAGCTGATCCAGAACAGGCAGTTTTGCTCCCGCAACCAGCTGATCCAGAACAGACAGTTTTGCTCCCGCAACCACCTGATCCACAGACTCCACCTTCACACACAGCTGAAGCAGAAGTTGGGAATTTATCTTTGCTCATTCTTGCCATGCCAGACCCAGGATTGGCTGATGGGTTGTTACTAACCACACTGCTGGTCAATGACACAGCATCCTTAGTTGAAGAAAAGGAAACTTTGCTGCTGCCAGGATGAGGAACAACAGGTTCGCCTACAACAAAGGACAAGAAGTGGTATCTAAGATAGAAGGATTTATGAAAAGGAGAAGAAACCTACTTATTACCCTGCCAATTTCACTGCTCATGGCTGGGACTGCTCAGTGCATGAGAATAAAACTTTTAAAATTGAAGTGCACAAACTAAAGCTCTGAAAATCTTGAACATGGCATCAAATACATCTAAAAGGTGTTATCAAATTCAAATTTTAAATATGAAAGAAAGGAAAATGAGTACAAATGGGCAAGTCATCATACTAACTATACTTTATGTTAAATAAGCTTTTCAATTTAAATAAAATTAATCCAAATTTAGTTTTGTCCCAGCTCTACCAATCAGAGACCATGTATGGGCCTAATCTAAAATGTAAACCAAAAAAAATACAAATCTTGCTTACTGTACAACCTAGGAGGCACACTACCCATGTTTCCCCTAAAATAAGACCGGTTCTTATATTAATTTTTGTTCCAAAAGACGCATTAGTGTTATTTTGGGGCAAATACAGTACTAAATGCGCCTGTCTGCCTGATAAATAGGGCTTATTTTGGGGGTAGGGCTTATATTACGAACATCCTGAAAAAAAATTGTGCTAGGGTTTATTTTCCGGTTGGGTCTTATTTTCAGGAAAACACGGTAGTATTGCCATATAAGGATCATATAAACTTATGGGGCGCAATCGGAACCCTCCATTGTTTTTTCTTCTTTTTCTCTTTCCTCTACTAACAACTCTCTAAAATCATCAATAAAGGTTCTCCTGCTCTATGTTCTTCTCTGTTTTTGCATCTAATCTTCCCCAACCAGCAGCAGGTTTCCAAATCCTACATGGGCTCCCCAATGCAGACATTTAGATGCATTTAAAGATGTGTGAACTTCAATTCTGAAAATTTCCCAGTCATCAAGCTGGGTAATTCTGGAAGTTGAAGTTGACATATCTTAAGAGTTGTTAAGGTTGTGAAACACTGCTTTAGATCATGGCTGTCAAACTTGTGGTGTCACGTTGCCATCACATGATGTTTTGTGATGTTTTTCCCATTCACAGAGCTGGGGTGGGCGTGGCCTGTGCCTGATGTATCCAGCCTACAGGCCGCCAGTTTGACACTCCTGCTCTAGATGATGCCAAATGACTCTTTGGATCCCGAGGCCTTTTCAGAAATCAAGCGGATGGTTATAATTGTAGTTTCATAGACTTTTATGAACAATAAAACAGTGTAAAAAGATAGTTGTTGCCTAGTAAGCAAGAGACGGCCTTGTTTGTGTGTGTGTGTGTGTGTGTGTGTGTGTGTGTGTGTGTGTGGCACATGCATGAGTTCATGCAATCCTGCCTGAAGTTGCAGAGAGGCCTAGACTATTTCCAGCTTTCAAGGATCTTAGCCATGGTAAAAGTTAAAAATCAGAATGTAGAAAAATAAAATATGATATCAGTATTTAAGGTTTTTTTTTTAATTAGCAGGCTTTTAAATCTGAGCCCATCTTTTAGTTTGAGGTTCAGGGCAAATGGCCATCCTGACTTTTCCTTCTCACTGATTTTGGGTGAGCAATAAATGCATAAAGAGGAAATGGTGGAGAAAAAAGAGCAGGCTATGAAAACCAAGATGGAAAAGAGCTGGGTTAAAGGAATGGAGAGTATGGGGAGACGCAAGTGTCCCCCAGTATTTATTTCTATCCCCAATGTTTCTCTCCTTTTTTTGTCCCACCGCTCTCCATTCACGTTGATGTTTTGCTCTCTCACAGCTGAATTCATCAACATCCTTTACTGCCCAGAATCATTGGGCATATCAAATAAATAAATTAATTAAATCAGTAACCAATTTAGCAACTGCATGCACTGCAACATGTTAAACTGGTTATTGTGGCTTCAGCATGATAGATAATTTCAGGTAATTTAATTAGCCTATGGTACAATGTGTTGTACAAGCCTAGACAAAGGTTTAGGTCAGGAACCAAATTAAGCATATAGTATGAACACAGCTACCGTGTTTCCCCAAAAATAAGACCCAACCAGAAAATAAGCCCCAGCATTTTCCCCAGGATGCTCATAATATAAGCCTTGCCCCCAACATAAGCCCCAGCTAAGATCATCAAGCAGACCGACGCATTTAGTACTGTATTTTCCCCAAAATAAGGCCTAATCAGAAAATAAGCCCTAATGGGTCTTTTCAAGCAAAAATTAATATAAGATCCGCTTGTATTTTGGGGGGAACACAGTAATAACTGTGTATTTGGTTTAAAATACCCAAAAGGGAGAATATGGGAAAGAAAGAAAGAAAGAAAGAAAGAAAGAAAGAAAGAAAGAAAGAAAGAAAGAAAGGAAGAAAGGAGGGAGGGAGGGAGGGAGGGAGGGAGGTACAGATTTCCTAAGAAGCTTCAGAGATAAATAAATGGAAGCACCAGGGAGAAAACAAAGCTGGTTAAGAAATTTATTCATGACTTAATATTTGAAAAATCAGAAGAGAACATAACAAAGATCAAACAAAATGTCATGAAGATATAAACTTTCAGTATTTGCTGGGAGAGGATAAAGCTTTTAAAACTGTCAGGATCATCTCAATAGAATGAAAACAGAAAACAAAAACCAGATTGGGAAGGATTGGGAATAGGACTGTTAGTAAGGCACTTCACTAGTAACAAGGTGGGGGAAGATGCTTAAATTACATCCTGTTAAGCCAAATGTTACCCTGGGCAATAGAAAATCAAGGTTTTAAAGGATGAGACTATACTGGATGAAGGACTAGTATACTGCAAACACATACAGACTTTTCTAAAACAGACTGAATCTCACTGCCAAATACCCAATAAGTTTAAACAGTTGAAGCAGAATAGACAGTGTGATTGAACGATGATCTAAAAGACGTACACATGGATAGCATGCGACCTTCAAAAATTTTGAATGTGGCCCTCTGAAATCTTGCAAAAGTTGCCACCGAGTTTAATTTATAAGTGATGAGGAAAATTAATAAGAGCCGAGGTGGCGCAGTGGTTAGAGTGCAGTACTGCAGCTACTTCAACTGACTGCTAGTTCAGCAGATCAAATCTCACCAGCTTAAGGTTGACTCAGCCTTCCATCCTTCCAAGGTGGGTAAAATGAGGACCCAGATTGTTGGGGGCAATATGCTAATGCAATATGCTAATATGCAATATGCTATATGCTGACTTTGTAAACCGCTTAGAGAGGGCTGTAAAGCACTATGAAGCGGTATAGAAGTCTAAACAATAATAATAATTAAATATCTAGAGCATGATAATGTCTACATTACATTATTTTTAATATTACTTAAATAAAATGTAGTTATTATTCTGCCTACATCCATTTTATTGGCCGTGGCCATTTCTTTGTCCTGACCCAACCCTACTTTGAGAAACACCAATCCCATCACATGAGGCAAAAGTCAGGTTTGCCCAAATTAATTGTGTATCCCTGAGCTAAATGCTGGATATAGGAAATCCAACTTCTCATTTCTACTCTCTTTCCACATAGCCTATGTCAGAGAATGAAGTAATGATTTTGGAAGTGTTCTGAGCATCCTGAAGGAACAGCAGGTGGTAAACCTGAGGCAAATAAGAGGATCTTCAGATTTGTAAGAAAATTTGCCTGATGTGGGAATGAAATACCAGTCCTTTTTCCTTCCAGTTTTGCTAAAGGCTGGATTAAAATGGGATGAATGGGACAACTGTCGTAATAAGGTAAGGGCAAGGTGGCCCAAAACAGGCCTTCAGAGTCATGAAAAGATTGTCTACCACAAACTTGCATTCAACAGCAAGATTAGTAACAGTGTCATTCAAGCTGAAAATTGTGTTCTCCGTGGGACATGGGATGGCGTCAGCTACAGCATTATGAATACTGTTCAGTTGGTTTTGGGGAGAGGTGCGAACTACAGTGGGGAAATATGTCACTAAGAACAGAGTTCCCCTGCATGAAGTACTCCTTAAGGCTCATAGCTACATGTTTTATGTGCTTCCTGAGTCACAATGTGGGGTACCAGACTGCACAATTTTGGCGATTGCGATCAAGCCACTGAAATTCAGACACGTGGTTGGAGAGGATTCTGGAGATTGTAAAAAGCAATTATACATTGCATGTAATAAATATGTAGGTTGCCTTCTGGGTTACCATTATGTGTGTTGAGATTATGTACTAAGGTGGTATATAAACACTGCAATAAAATCATTGTTATATTTTAGAAATAATTGTATAATGATTGCTTTCTGGTCAGGGCCTCTATAATTACTTGGGTGGCAAACCCCTCTCTGAGCTCGATGTCTGGCTCAAAGGCGTTGATAGAAATAGGAGTGAAATTTTGCTTTGCAATATGCTGGCTTTCTATTCATTTTTTGTAATAGAAATAAAATTAGCTAAGGCAAAAACACTGGTCTAAGGAACTGGTCAGCAGCACAGGCATGCAGGATTTTGAGCTGACTGAATGTCCCCGTATTAGTTCCCATGGACCTTTCCTAATAATGAATACGTACCTAAAATTGCTGAAGACTCCATAGCAAAAAATCAACTGAACATCTGGGAAAAAAATCTAGGACATAAACTAAATTTTAATGATTGGGAGATAGCTTGGAATAGAAACTACAAAATAACCAAATCGACAACATTTAGGGAAAATCATTACAAATTGTTACACAGGTGGTATCTAGCCCCAGCGAGGCTAGCCAAGATGTTTCCAAATCTCTCTCCCACATGTTGGAAATGTGAAAAAACGGTCGGCACCTTTTATTACCTATGGTGGACTTGCCCTGAGATTAAAAAGTACTGGTCCAAAATCCGACACTGGCTCTGTGAAATAACGGGACAGGAGGTAGTTCTAGCCCCAGAACTTTTCCTCCTAGGCATAACCGAAGAAGGCTTTAACAATAATAAAACCCAACTGATAATTCAGATCATAACTGCGGCTAGATTAGCCTTCGCAAAATGCTGGAAAAGCAAACTTATCCCCTCAGAAGAAACTCTAATAAATAAGATCCTAGAGTGCGCAGAAATGGCGAAACTGACAAGTGAGTTAAAAAACGAGGACAACTCAAAATATTATGATGTATGGGGTATTTGGTATCACTGGCTGAACAATAAGATGAAAACATGACTTTAGAATTTGACCTGGCACATGAATTATAGTTATATTGTATAGAATAATGTATAGTTAAGGATGAAGCTTTTTTTTTAAACTTTTGTTTCACTATATTGTATAAACACTGCACCTCCGAAAGGAGAGATAGATTGTACATTTTCTTTTTTGTTTTGGAAAACTCAATAAAGTATTTAAAAAAAAAAATTGCTGAAGACTCAAGATTATGTTAAAGAATGAATAAAGGAATAAAAGAATGAAGGAAATTTATCAATTAAAGCAAAAACAATCATTAGGTTTTTGACAATTGCTAACCTGGGCAACAGATTCCCACATTTTAACACACAAAGAGAATTGCAGCCCTTAGTCACTTATCAATCCAGGGAATTATGTCTATAGGGCAGGGCTGTCAAACTCATGGGCCACGGGCCAGATGCGTTGGCCACGCATCTGGCCCGGTTGAGCAAAGCAGAAGAAAGTTGCGATATGTCACGTGACACTGCCGTGACAACATGAATTTGACACCCC
The DNA here is from genome assembly GCF_029215685.1 of Pituophis catenifer annectens. NCBI lineage: Eukaryota > Metazoa > Chordata > Lepidosauria > Squamata > Colubridae > Pituophis > Pituophis catenifer. Next base: position 20,642,935 of record NW_027256881.1, read on the forward strand.
TATCTCTATCTTCTATATTTTATTTCTTCATTCTAAGCATAGAAACCACAGATATCCTTGTTTTAGCATATATATGTCTTATTCAGGCAATGAAATGGACAACAATTTATGCCATAATAGTTTTCAAGTGCCACAAGATTCAGATTTTAATCTAGTTTACATGATGTCATTTGGCCTCAAATCAACTAATCCATGCACAAATTTTAGCATCTATAAAGATCTGAAACTTCTCCCACTTAACAATGTGTTACTATTGCAACAAAAGACGCAGAAAACTCCGCAATCTGTGCCATCTTATTTATTTTAAGCCTTGGGGAAGGAGACTGCTCACTGATTACCTGGCTCCAGGTCAAGACTTCCCTTTTTGTGCTGGTCTTTCTCGACAAGGGTTTCCTGCTGCAAAGTTTAAAAAAAATATTTTTAAAAAGTAGGGATGAGAGCATTTAATTGAATATTTTAACTTCAGAGTAGACTTTAAACAGCCCCAATCTTAACTAACAGAGCTTAAAAAGACTGAATTTACTATGACTCCACTCAAGGGGTGAGTTCTACTTACCTTTATTACCGGTTCGAATCATGCTTTCGCGTGCTCTCTCTCTCTTCTGTGCATGCGCAGAAGCTTCTGCACATGCGCAGATCACCTATGATGACGTCCGGGTCAGTGGGCGGAGCCTCCCACTGGTTTTACTACCGGTTCTTGCGAACCGGTCCGAACTGAGGGCAACCCACCACTGCTCCACTCACGTATTACAGCAATATTTCTCAGCCTTGGCAACTTTAAGTTGCGTGGACTTCAACTTCCAGAATTCCCCAGCCAGTATGTAGGCAAAATATGTCTGTATTACAATGTTGTCTGGTCCAAACTTTCAACTAGCCCCATCATTAGGATAGGCCACCCACTATTACCTGTATGTGAGAATACATATTTCCGCTACACACTCCCAGCTTGCTGCAAATCACATCCCAAATCACATCCCACTACTAGTTTTCACTGAACCATCTTAAGCTCTTCCGGGTAGCTAGTCTACCACATTTCATTCCAGTGTAGCAACATGAGTTGTGGTGGCACAGAGGTTAGAATGCAGTGTCGCAGGCTAATTCTGCCCACAGCCAAAAATTCAATCCTGACTGGGTCAGGGTTGACTCAGCCTTCCATTCTTCCAAGGTCAATAAAATGAGGACCCAGATCATTGGGGACAATATGCTCAGAGAATGCTGTTAAGTACTATGGAGCAATGGTGAAATTCAATTTTTTTTACTACCGGTTCTGTGGGCGTGGCTTGGTGGGCATGGCAGGGGAAGCATACTGCAAAATCTCCATTCCCACCCTACTCCAGGGGAAGGATACTGCAAAATCCCCATTCCCTCCCCACTCCTGGGGGAAGGATATTGCAAAGTCTCCATTCCCACAATACTCTGGGGCCAGGCAGAGGTCGTATTTGCTGGTTCTCCGAACTACTCAAAATTTCCGATATCGGTCCTCCAGAACCTGTCAGAACCTGCTGGATTTCACCTCTGCTATGGAGTGGATTATAAATCTAAGTGCTATTGCTATTTCCAACTCCAATTAGTTACTAGATTTATCCATCCCACATCCTTTTCTTCAGTAGCTACCGGCAGTCACTTCCCTGAATGGCCATTTCATCTTGTGCTGTTGGGTTGCTATATTCTCAGCTGGTCACCAGGTTTATTTTTCTTCTGTTGATCCAATGATGCCAATAAAGTTGTTAACTTAGTATCCCAGCTGTTAAATGAATCTGGTTTCCCTATTGACTTAGCTTGTCAGAAGATTGCAAAAGATGATTATGTGGCCTTGGGACACAGCTACCATCACACATATGAATAGCTTGCCAAGCATCTGAATTTTGATCATGTGATCATGGGGATGCTGCAATGGTAGCTAGGTGTGAAAAACAGTCATAAATCACTTTTTCCAGGGCTGTTGTAACTTTGAATAGTCACTAAATGAACTGTTGTAAGACGAGGACTGCCTGTATACATGTTGATGAAAATTCCATTTAAATAAAACATAGTTTGTACAGTACAACACAGTAATCTCAGAATATATGGCCTAGCTTCTTATATCTCAAGTGTGGCAGTAAGAAAAATTGTATAAGAAAGTTTTAGCCAAGTGTTGTAAATTGAGGACTCTATATGCAAAAATTAGCCTGATTGACACTGGATATTCTTCTAAGTCAAGGCAAGATAGAAGCGGCCCCTTGGGGGTTTCGCAGTGCAGACGTTCCCTTTCCATCAGACACATCTTACCTCTATAGAACTGGCAAACTTTCTTGAGATCCGTTCAGAGCTGGGCATACGAATAGATTTTGCCTCACTTCTTTCTCTGGAAAGTGATAGCTGGCTCCCAGGCACAGTCACGTCTCCTGGGATGTGGGGAGGAAAATATAGAACTGAGCAATCAAATTTGGCAGTTATGAAACCCATCCTTAGCTCTGTTATTGCTAACCAAAGGAGAGGTTTGCTAGATATTCCAGAAAACTAGCATTATTATTGCTAGGATCCAGCCTATAGCCAGAATCTTTTCCCAGAACATGCTCTACCTTTGTGCTTTAGGCCCAGTGACGGATGAGAATAGGAACAGAGCAGTAGTGGGTTTCAAAACCCGTCACTACCGGTTCGGTCATGGGTGCGTGCTCGTGGGTGCGATGCTTCTGCGCATGTGCAGAAGCAAGGGTGAAATGCTCCCGGTTCGGACCGGATCGCCCAATCCAGTAGCGATGGTGGCAGGTGGTTCGGAGAACCGGTAGCAAAAATCCCTGCGCCCCCTGCCCCCTCCACCATGCTCAGCTGAGCCGCATGATCATCAGAGGCTTTTTTTGAAAAAAAACTTTTAAAAGCATTTTTTCTACAACTTCTTCCGCCGAAAAAATGCTTTTAAAAATAATAATAAAAAAAACCTCTGATGATTGCGCAGCTCAGCTGGGATCGTCAGAGGCTTTTCAAAGCATTTTTTTCTGCAACCTCTTCCGCCGAAGAGGTGGTTAAAAAAATGCTTTGAAAAGCCTCTGCTGATCAGGCAACACAGCTGGGATCGTCAGAGCCTTTTCAAAGCATTTTTTAAACCACCTCTTCTCTGAAGAGGTTGCAGAAAAAAATGCTTTAAAAGTTTCTCTGACGATCCCAGCTGAGTTGCCTGATTGTCAGATAGGCTTTTAAAAAAATATCTGATGATCAGACAACTGAGCTGGGATGTCAGAGAGGCTTTAAAAAAAATGCTTTGAAAAGCCTCTCTGATGATCAGGCAACTCAGCTGGGATCATCAGAGAGACTTTTAAAGCATATTTTTCTGCAACCTCTTCAGAGGGAAAGGTGGTTTAAAAAATGCTTTGAAAAGGCTCTGACGATCCAGCTGTGTTGCCTGATCGGCAGAGGCTTTTCAAAGCATTTTTTTGCATTTGCAGAAAAAATGCTTTGAAAAGTTTAAAAAAAAAAAGTTGGCCATGCCCATCCAGTCACATTACCCCCCCACACCAAGCCACACCCACAGAACCGGTAGTAACAAATTTTACATTTCACCCCTGCGCAGAAGTGTCCGGGTGGGTGGGCAGAGCCTCCTGCCACCATTGCTACAGGTTCGCCCAATCCAGGGCGAACTGGTAGCAACCCACCACTGGAACAGAGGTTCCTTTGTTTCCTTAAGGGCAGAGAACTCCAACCTTGGCAACTTTACGACTTGTGGACTTCAACTCCCAGAATTTCTCAGCCAGTGTATGCGTAAAGTTGCCAAGGTTGGAGACCCCCTGCTCAAGGGCTCGCATGCTGTCTGTGCTGAATGAGGGAGAGGGGAACTTCTCTTTCTCCCTACCTGAATAGAAGCTGAATGAGCATCCGGTAGAGAAAAACAGATTGCTATGGCAGGGATGGGCAAATATGGCCCTTTTACAACCTGTGGACTTCAATTCCCAGAATTCCTGAGACAGCTGTCTCAGGAATTCTGGGAGCTGAAGTCCACAGGTTGTAAAAGGGCCACATTTGCCCACCCCTGTGCTATGGAATAGATTTTGGGTGGACAAATGGGAATGCCAAATGTATATGACTGCGTTTGCATATCATACGAAGTGAAAAAGTGACGTACTCTTTTGGCTTTGCACATTTTTATGAGAACAATCATTTCATTGGTATGTCATGGTTTACGGATTAATAGCCATGTTCACTTCACATTTAATCCGATTACCAAATTAGGTCCATTTCTAGATTGGCAGAGAACTACACTGAATCATCAACTAATACAACAACTTGGGTTCATATAAGCTAAGGCACAAACTTTCCAAGATTAGATAGGTGAATGCAGCCACTGGGTTTGTAGCCTCCTCCGCTGCTTCTTTGGCCAGCTTAAAAGCAGCCATCCATACTGTTAGTTAATGAACCCGGAAAGTTAATTCATCCTACCCAGGCTCCTTCAGTCAACTCCTTTCTTAAATTTGACTATAGAGAAAATTTCTGAAAAATATGGTGGTTGGAGGTATGGATATGTTTTAAACATAAGATATGTTTCTACTGCCCATACATGTTCGTTTTCTGAACAGTGATCCTTTGCTCACCCTTGGTAATAGATCTGTCATATCTTTAGCTTTGAACTACCGTATTTTTCAGAGTATAAGATGCACCTTTCCCCCCCCCAAAAGGGGGTGAATATTTAGGTGCGTCTTATACACCGAATGTAGCCCCGCCCACCCACTGGCCCCCACCCTTTGGCCTCTGCCTCGCAGCAGTTACCTCCTTGCAAGCAAACAGCAGGAAAAAACAGCTCCTTTCAGCTTCAGCACAGTCTGATTAGCACAAGTTGATTGGCTTGGCCTCCCGACTCTCAGCTGATTTGCTCTCAGCTGTTTTGTGCAGGGCTCTGCTGCTTGATGCAAGGAAGAAAATTGCTGAAGTAGATTTTTTTCCCATTTGTGCTAATTAAGCTACAATGAAAATGAAAATGAAAGTAAAGCAGGCTGTTGGCTGCAAAATTGTTCAGATGCAGAGGCAGAGGCAGAGGCAGAGGCAGAGGCAGAGGCAGAGGGAGATTTCTTTTTCTTCTTTTCCTCACCAAAAAAGATAGGTGCGTCTTATAGTCCGGTGCATCTTATACTTCGAAAAATACGGTATTTTTACCCCACATTTTTCATTTTGCTGATTCTCCTGAAAAGTAGTTCTCATTCTAGACCCACGACTGACTATTCCAGCCCAATATCTTTTCTTGCATCACAGAATTGAAAAGTACCTTTGGAAAATTGTGATTCTTTATCAGGGAGACTAATTGATGCATTCTCCAGCTCCATAGGATCATTCATGTCTACACTTTTCTTAGAATGGGATTCTTGGGAAAAAAAGATCAACATTAACGTGGAAGATACATACATCAAAGCAGAGAAAAATCGTAATGGGATTTGCAATATCAGAGAAGAGAACCCTATAGGATTTCCATATTTGTCTCGCACCATTACTGGTGATGATAACTGGTGAGAGTGACCATCATTGTTCTATTAGCACCATCCATCTGTTGCTTATCAAACATGTCTACAGCCTAAGGGCATGATGGCAAACCTATGGCATGCGTGCCAGAGGTGGCATGCAGAGGCCTCTCTGTGGGCATGTGAGCCGTCGCCCCAGCTCAGCTCCGCTGTGCATGCACATCTGCCTCCCGCCATCCAGCTGATCTTTAGGTCTCTGCTGCATATGCGCAGGAGGCAGGGCGCACACAGGGGCCCCATGCGTGCATGCTTAGGGGATGGGGCATATCTGGGAGGGGCAAGCGCGCATGCACGTGGGTGGGGTGCACTCACATTGCATTTTGGGGATTCAGGCGTGCGAGCACACACACACTTTGGGCACTGGCCTAAGGGTTCATCTTCACAACCAGCAGAAAACTATGCCAGCATAAAATTTGCTGTCTCAACTGGCAATCACTAACTTGGCACAATTGCAATAGCGGCAAATATTGCTATGCTTATTTATAGTGGAGAGGGCACATAAAGGCTTTGGTTGATTATCTTGGCTCTCTTGTGTAGGCTTCCACCAAATGTTACCAGCAATTGGGAATCTGTCCATTATTCACTTTCCTTAATATGGGCTAGTGGAGAGATGAATTTTGACCTCTGGTTCTATGCAAGGGTTTTGCATAGGTTCATTCCAAGGGAGTCTGACTACTAGCTGATATCCAGTGACAGTAGGTTAGTGCTGTTCCTGAAGAGCATTCAACCTTTGTTCAAAAAGAGCTTAATATACGTTCAGTGCTCTTCCACATCAGTGCTGTACCCATATGAAGAAGGAGCCACTTAGCAACTGATGGACTTCTTCTACACACAGATTTAGCATTATTTCCAAAGACTGCTAATTCATTGTTGGAAAAACAACTTATAATCATGGGTAGGGTTGCACCATGAAGGGCTAGAAAGGCAGCCAATTCTTTCACTCACTTCACCACACAACCCCCTCCCCAATCACCGCTAATCAACTGATCCAGATCTGTGGCGCAGTGGTTAGAGTGCAGTACTGCAGGCTACTTCTGCTGACTGCCAGCTGACTGCAATTTCAAATCTCACCACGCTCAAGAAGGTTGACTCAGCCTTCCATCCTTCTGAGGTGGGTAAAATGAGGACCCAGATTGTTGGGGGCAATATGCTCTGTAACCACTTAGAGAGGGCTGTAAAGCACTGTGAAGCAGTATATAAGTCTAAGTGCTATTGCCAAAATTGTTAGCTGAAACTCTTTTCAATATTGGCTGCAATTTATTGATGGATCAATGGAAGCAATAAGGGAAAAGGATAAGCAGCCATTCAAATTCACTTACCTTCGTTTTTATCTAACAAGCTCTGGTTTTCAGGGGTGCCCGTAGGGAAGATTATGGAAGAGGGCAATAGGCCCTCTCTTTGGAATTGCTTCTGCAGTTTCATCAGCTGGTGCGCCATTTTCTTCTCTAGCATGACTTGTTTCTAAGTAGACCAAGAAGGGACCCAATAATTATTCAAACTCTCCCCCAAGAGCTCAAAGAAAAAGCTCAAGGGCTAAGGCAAAGGGAAATAAGAATGATGGAAATGAACAGGGAGAACCTGAGATCCAACTCAGAAGACAAATCTGATGTGATAGGCATCACCGAGAAAATTCAGGAATAAGAGCACAGAAAACTTCTTGAAGGAACTTGAGTTACCAAAAAAAATAGAGAGGAACAGAAGTAATACTGTGGAAGGAGTTCATTACAGACCACCCAGGCCAGCTGAAGACACAAATGTGGCTTTTCCCGTATCTGATGGCCAGGCTTTCAAACAGACATACAATAGGGATCGTAGGGGATTTAAATTACCTTTATATTTTCCAGGAATGTAACTCTGCTAAGAATCAAGAGGACCAACAAATTGTTGTCTTATCTCATGGACAACTCCCTAGAGCAGGGGTCTTCAACCTTGGTAACTTTACGACTTGTGGACTTCAACTCCCAGAATTCCTCAGCCAGCATGCGCTTGTGGACTTCAACTCCCAGAATGCTGGCTGAGGAATTCTGGGAGTTGAAGTCCACAAGTCGTAAAGTTGCCCAGGTTGGAGACCCTTGCCCTAGAGGACCGTATGGCAGGAACAATTACTTTACCTGATCTTTCCAACTCAGGTTCCCACCCCATCCCCCCTTTTATAGTAATACATTTTTTCTAACTAGATGTGGAACTTTACATTTCTCTCTGTTAAATTCCATCCTATTCATTTCAGCCCACTGCTCAGGTTTGTCTAGATCTGTAGAGAAGGAGTGGCAGAAGGGGGGGGGGAAGGGGGGGCAGTCAAACAGATCAGCCTAGAATCCCCACATAGTCACAAGAGAACTAAGTCCCACCCACTGTTGAATTCCATTGACCCACATTTAACCCCAAGCAGGAGTTAACCATTAGTTGAGAAAATTCTTGTATAGGATGATTCAATAAATTTGTTCAGAGGTCTTCAAACTTGGCAGCTTTAAGATTTGTGGACTTCAACTCCCAGAATTCTCCAGCCAGCATAGCTCAGCATAGCAGAATTCTCCAGCCAGAATTCTCCAGCATAACTGGCTGGAGAATTCTGGGAGTTGAAGTCCACAAGAATAGAATAGAATAGAATAGAATAGAATAGAATAGAATAGAATAGAATAGAATAGAATAGAATAGAATAGAATAGAATAGAATAGAATAACAGAGTTGGAAGGGACCTTGGAGGTCTTCTAGTCCAACCCCTGCTTAGACAGGAAACCCTACACCACTTCAGACAAATGGTTATCCAACATCTTCTTAAAAATTTCCAGTGTTGGAGCATTTACAACTTCTGCAGGCAAGTTGTTCCACTTATTAATTGTTCTAACTGTCAGGAAATTTCTCCTTAGTTCTAAATTGCTTCTCTCCTTGATTAGTTTCCACCCATTGCTTCTTGTTCTACCTCAGGTGCTTTGGAGAATAGTTTGGACTCCCTCTTCTTTGTGGCAACCCCTGAGATACTGGAAGACTGCTATCATGTCACCCTAGTCCTTCTTTTCATTAAACTAGACATACCCAGTTCCTGCAACTGTTCTTCATGTTTTAGCCTCCAGTCCCCTAATCATCTTTGTTGCTCTTCTCTGCATTCTTTCTAGGATCTCAACATCTTTTTTACATTGTGGCAACCAAAACTGAATGCAATATTCCAAGTGTGGCCTTACCAAGGCATTATAAAGTGTTATTAACACTTCACGTGATCTTGATTCTATCCCTCTGTTTATGCAGCGCAGAACTGTGTTGGCTTTTTTGGCAGCTGCTGCACACTGCTAGCTCATATCTAAATGGTTGTCCACTAGGACTCCAAGATCCCTCTCACAGTTACTACTGTTGAGCAAGGTACCACATACCTGTGCATTTTGTTTTTCTTCCCTAAATGTAGAACCTTGCTTTTTTCACTGTTGAATTTCATTTCGTTAGATAGCGCCCAATGTTCAAGTCTGTCAAGATCCTTCTGTATCTTGAGCCTATCTTAAAGTCTTAAAGCTGCCAAGTTTGAAGTCCTCTGAATTAGTTCAATTGGACCTTCACATGTGGACCTGATCTTTCATGCCTGACAAGATCTTTATAAACCTCTTCTCTAAAAGGGAGGACCCATCCTTCCCAGCTTTATGTCACCTGCAAACATTGTGACTTAAACATTGCAAACTGGTGGCAAGGCTTTTAGGGGCCAGAAGGCACAGTTGGAGGTCCACATTTATGTCCCTGTGGATTAATAGACTCATTTTAGTTTGATAAAGCTTGCAGAAGGAACATCTTGATTTATACTTGGAAATACCCTAAAAGAACTGGGCAAGACATCCCAGGTTAAGCAGTATTTGACTATTAGGAGGTCCCATAGCTACTATATTTCAGTTCCATGATGGGATGACACTCTTGTTCCTTGTAGCAACTCACCCGTTTCAGTTTATCTTCCTTGCTTTTCCGTTGCTGTTCTTCAATCCTTGCTTCTCGTTTAACATCATCACCAATTTTTATTAGAAGTGACATTTCTTTTTTTTTCCATTCCTGAAAACCAAAAATTGAGCTATTGGTTGCTATCTCTCTCTGAGGGTTGCTATCTATTCCAGGATAGCTATTGTTACTGATTTTTTGTATGCTTTCAGACAGTTTAGTAATAATCTTACCCACCAATGCCTATCAGATTTATTGGATTATAAATCCTACATATTCTGGCTAGAAATCTAGGACTTGATGAATAACAACCAATTTCTAACCCGTATAGGATTACAATTACAGTAGGTTATCTATGATCTATCTTGAACAGTGGTATTGCAAGATTTGAAGACAGCTCCATAATTTTCCTTTTGCTTAAAATTACATATTACTACTTTTATTTATTTATTTTTAATATGTGTTTTTTTTTTTTTTTTAATTTGATTTATATGCCGCCCTTCTCCGGAGACTCAGGGCGGCTTACAGTGCATTAAGCAAAGGTTGAGCACTCTCTTAACTGAAGCCCTGAAACCAAGGAGGATCCATCATTAGCCACATCCTGAATTATGGTTTGTTTGTTTATTTAAATAAGAAATATATTTTATTTAAATAAAAACTGTTAGCAGAGCCAGAGTGAAAGTGATGAACAATCTGACAAACAACCAATCATGTAGTCCTAATGGTAATCCCTCAGATCACTAGGCTTTTCACAGAGAAAAATCCATGGTCACAAGGAAGAAAAACTTAACTTCTCCCCCTTCTTCCCAATGCCCAACACCAGGGGTGGCAAACCAATGACACACCAAGACATTTCGGGTGGCATGCCAACCAGTGGTGGGATTCAAAAATTTTTACTACCGGTTCTGTGGGTGTGGCTTGGTGGGCGTGGCAGGGGAAGGATACTGTAAAATCTCCATTCCCTCCCCACTCCAAGGGAAGGATACTACAAAATCCCCATTTCCTCCCAATCAGCTGGGACTTGGGAGGCAGAGAATAGATGGGGGTGGGGCCAGTCAGAGGTGGCATCTACCGGTTCTCCGAACTACTCAAAATTTCTGCTACTGGTTCTCCAGAACTGGTCAGAATCTGCTGAATGCCACCTCTGGAGTTGATGTGTCAAGAGTCAAGTCAGCCATTTTCCAAATTTTTGACATGTGAAGCCCAAAAGGGTCACCATCATTGCCCCACACCAAGGCAATGAAGGGAGCAAAGGACACTGAAATGAAGATTTACTTACAAGAACACCCATGCTTAAATCATCTGGAAAAAAAATTAATAGCAGCTCTTTTAAGACCAGCCACTTAAAAACAAAAGTAGCTAGTCTTAAAAGAGCCACTATTCACTTTTTCCAGATGATTTAAGCATGGGTGTTCTTGATGGTATATTTTTTGTGCATCAGAGTACACCGTAGTACTTTTAAAAGCAGTGAGTTAGGATGCCACAAATCTCTTCAAGGTAATTTTTGCTCCAAAGGAAAACATGGCTCTCTCTTGGAAAACTTAAATCATTTGTGAATCCTTGGAATTTGGATGCTTGAACCCTCCTAGAACAGGGGCTTCAAACTTGATTTCATTGAGGACCGCATCAGGGTTGTGTTTTTTTAACAGTAACAGAGTTGGAAGGGACCTTGGAGGTCATCTAGTCCAATCCCCTGCTCACCCAGGAGATGGGCGTGGCTGGGGTGGGTGTGACCAGTTCGACATCACTTGTGTCAGGGGCACCTGTGGTGGCCCGAGCGCTCTGCCAGTGAAAATGGGCCCCCAACCTCTGTTTTTGGCTGTGATGGACTCCTGCAATCCTCTGCAGCAAAAACAGAGCTCGGGAGGGCTGTCCCCGAGCTCTGTTTTTGCTGGCAGGGGGTTGTAGGAGGCCGTCGCAGCCAAAAGCAGAGCTCAGGAGCCTGTTTTTGCTGGCAGAGGCACCGCGGGCCGGTGCTTCGCTGTTTCCAGGGTGTCCCTGTGGGCCAGATCTAAGCACCCCACGAGCTGGACCCAGCTTCTGAGCCTTGAGTTTGACATCCCTGTCCTAGAATTTTGTAGGTGGAGTTATTCCATTTTTAGCCAATCAGCCAATATTATCAGCCAATAAGGATGTCCTAAAAAAACCAGGCTTAAAAATAAACATCGAGTGCTTACGCAATGCCGTAAAACATCCAACATTCAACATGGCTGCTATATGAGCTTTTCCTATTCCCTTCTGCCCCAGACATATTACCTCTTCCATTTTCTTACGAAGCAGAAGCTGCTTTCTCTTCTCAGCCCCCTGCTTCTTTTTGTCTTCTTGAGCCAAACTGAGGCGACGGTTCTCTTCAGCGAGCTCTTCAAGTTTTTCCAGTTCTTGGTTAATTAGATCTAAATATCTTTATTTTTAGAAAAGAAACATGAAGAATTAAAAGTCTGAGATCCCATCTGAGATTCAAACTACATCCCCTTCTCTTAGATTTTGGAATATATATATGGTAGAGAGTAAAGAGGATGGCCTTGAAGGAGGGTGCATCAGTTACTACGGCAACGAGTAGATAAACATTCTTGAAACCTCTATGAGGACGGAGGGTTACAAAAACTTCCCAGACAGGCAATCCCTAATTCACATGATATATAAGAAAAGAAGAAGCAGATGCCTACTTGCCAGATTTTGCTACTACTGTATATTTAATCTTAATAAAAGTAGTGTCAGGTCTACATGGCCTCTGTTTCTTGGTCTGATCCACCTTCTAGGGCTGACAGATACTCACCAATTGTCCTATCAATTATTATATCCCCTAAGCTACCACCAGCCTTCAAGTCTGAGATTTGAAACTATTCTGTTGACCTTTACCTTGCTAATACAATACTATGATTCCTTCACAAATATTTACTTATGGTTATAACCCTGTTTTATTTATGAAGTTGTTACAATTTGAAGAGTTTGCAAAGACTCTGAATCATAAAGTAATCACATGAGCTGCATTTATACAATATAGAAGGCTAAAATATCAATGGCTAGCTTGTGGTTAAATAGCCTAAGGGCCTTTCTGAACTACAAAGTGCTATCCAGGTCTCCTGGAATCAGAAAGTGCAGCAGTTCTTTGCTGTCCCCATTGCTGATCTCTATCTTGTATCTATGGGTTTTGTTCCTAGCTTTGCCTTGATTTGGGGGTGAGTTATCTGAGATAGGCAAAGATATTGGTTTATCATTCTAATTCTACTCTCCTCCCTGTTCCAAATGCACTGGCTTGTAATTAGGACTGAATTGTTATGGAATTATGGGACCAAACAACATTCCTGGGTCAGCCAGAGACAGTTTTATTGCGCAGTTTCAGAACCAGATTTGTATCTGCAATTCTGAACAAAGAAGAGCTCTGATACAACTGCTTTTATACATCTCCAAGACAAAGATTTTGCGAGCACAGCAGTTTTCCATATATGGTTAACATACATTTGTTACATTATAATTGACACTTCCTAATTACTAAATTCTTTCATTATTTTCTAGTTCATGAGATTATTTTAGCTAAACAACCTTCCTCAATTCTGTGTTTGCTGATGAGTAGATTCATGACTGCTTTTGGATAATAATTAATTTTTTGTTTCAGATGGATGTCTCTGCATCCTTGACAGATAGGCCCCTCGGAAGATATATATTACATATGGATGTCCTTGCATCCTTGCATCCTTGACAGCTAGACCCCTCAAAAGATATATATTACCAAGAATGGAATTTAGCTGACCTAGTGTAATTTCTAAACAAGCACATTTCTTTCTTTATAATAATGTAAATAAAGAGGGTCCTTCAGTGTTCATATAGCTGATCCTGTACTATTCCTACATCATTCACATTAGAATGACTGAGGCTTTTATTTATTTATTTATTTATAGATAAAAGAAAGGGTGATATATGGGAAGAAGAGATCTTTTGTTGAAATGTCAGAGAAGATGATAAGTTACTGAAATTGTTTGCACTTGTCTTGATGAAGGGGGAAGTCATTTCTTTATATAGCTTTATTTTTTTATTTTTCTCTATACTTTTTGTTTTTTATATTTTTCTTAGTTTGTGTTTTTTTAATCTTTGTAATTGTAAACTTTAATAAAAAAAATTATTATTAAAAGAAAGAGAACAAGGGTTAAAAGGACTGAGCATTTTTAGTCCAAAGAAGAGAATGCTAAGAGGAGACATGACAGCAGTCTTCCAATAATTAATGAATGGCCACAGAGAAGGACTGGGAATTTATTTTCTGTACTGCCTGAGGGTAGAAAAAGAACCTTAGCTGTCAGATGTAAATGCCTTATTCTCTAATGTGTAAATAATGTATATATGGAACATCAGGGGTTAACTTATTCTTTGGACTTTAATGTATTCATAATTTACCACTCCCATTCCTGGCTCCACCCCTTGTATATATAAGGAGCCATCCTCCCCATTTTCCTTGCTTCTATCTTGAATATTCAGCGAATATAGAATGCCTATTATGATTAAAGAGAAATATATTTAAATCTCTAACTTCTATTATCTTTATTGAGTCTGATCCTGAAAATATTGCAACAAGCTGGTAGCAGAGGATGGTTAATTGACTCAATAAGTAATTAAAAATGTCCAAGAAAGATAGGCCCAACACCAGGGCCTACAGCAAAGAAATAGAAACTGATCAAGAGATGATCAACGAATCCACTAATGCGATTTCGAGAGAATCCGAAGAATACACCACTGAAGAAGAAGAACTGATGAGTGAAAACAACGACCAGGAAGAAATTGAGATAGAAAATAACGAACTCAGGTCAGAGATATTAAAGATACTAAAAAGCCAAAAGAATGATGAAAGCCTCATCGCGGACCTCCAGGAGATGCTGAGGAACAGCGGAGCAGCGAGAGAGAAAAACGTCATTAAAGAAAAACCCAAAGATCAAAAAACTGTGAGTGAAATGACTACTGAGAAAATAGTTGTAAAAAAGAAAAGATGTGACCTCGCGCGAAATTTTGAATGGCAGCCATCTTGGTTTCAACGAACTTCAAAAGAGAGTGAAGCAGAGCCAATCAAAACGCTCAGTTCAAAATTTCTGGCGCGAAAAACGCTATCAGACGAAGAAAGTGAAAAAGAAGTCTCAAACTCTTCAGATGAACCAAAATCAGAAAGTGAAGACGATTTAACAAAGTCTCAAGTAAAGTCAGCAATGAAAACGCTTTTTGCTGCTTTTGGGCCAAGATTGAAAATCTCCAAGACATCAACGAAGAAGCAAGAAATCAAACCGACAACTCAAGACCTGCACGCTCCCATCCTGACTTCGAAAACGACGACACCCGAGCCCAGAGAGCCATGCCGATTCCGTCCTACACCGCAGACAGAATCGAGTGCCAGCGCACACAAGAGAAAGAGAAGAACCGTCGCCATCACCAAAGCCCCAAAAACCGAGCCAGAGACCGACTCATCTGAAGAGGAGCGGATCGAGAGAGCTGAAATGGAGAGAACCTTCCACAACGGCGCCAAAGAAGAAATGAGCAACGCGCATGTGCAAAACTACGTAGACGGCCCCGAAAGACTTGAACTGGCCAGAGAACCGCGCAGACTCGTTACAAGCATCCCAATGCCGTTCTGTAATTTCCTGCACTTGAGAGACCACGGACTGCCTCAGGTTGTAAGTAATGGACAAAATAATGTGGGGAACTTACCCAGTGACTTCCCAAAACTTAGAGTTGATGGCATTAATTTACAAGAGTGGTACCAACAGCTTCAGGTTATTTTCATGAAAGAAAATTTACTATTCTTTATAACTAGTCCTCCAAGAAGACCTTGGACTTTAAAAACAGATTGTTTACATCATAGAGCATTTTTCATAATAATTTCTAGCGTGTCTCCTGCAATGTATCATAGCATCAAACCAAACCTAACTGTATCAGAAATAATTCAATGCATGTTTAATCTATTTCACAGCGATAGCGTAGCCACAACCACAAGAATGTCTAAGGATTTCTTTTCTTCTAGAGTGAGACCAGGGGTTTCTATAAGTGAGCATTTGATAAATCTAAACAAAATAAGAGCTGAGCTGCAATTGAGGGGGGAAGTGATTTCAGATCAAACAATGAAAAGTGTTATTATCAATTCACTTGATCCATCATGGGATAGCTTTATGTCACACTTAGATACCATTAATTTGGGATATTTATCAATAGAAAGTCTATCTAACAAATTGATAGCAGAAGACAATTCAAGAAAAAATCGTTCCAGTAACCAAACAGAACACAAATCTTTTAGGAAAGTAGTCTTTCAAGATAAATATAATGAGGCCTTTAGATGCCACAATTGTGGATCCAGGGAACACAGTAGAAGAGACTGTCCCAAAGTCCCAAGGGAGAGACATAGGCCAGAATATAGGAGCAAATACAATTACAGACAATCTTCCACAGATAGACACAAATATAGAAGTCCACCAAATTACAGAGAAAGTAGAGGGGGTAGAGAAAATTCAAAAGAGAGAAAATCTGGGTCACTAAATGGGCTAAATAAACAAGACAGCACCAGAACACAACAAGATGAGAACAATAATTGGCTTATTGATTCTGGTGCAACAAATCACACCACTAACAACAAAAGTATATTAACTTCATTTACAGAAGATAAGTTTGTGATAAAGGTAGCTAATCAAGAAAAGGTTCAAGTATTAGGCAGAGGAAATGTGACCTTGCCTGGTTTAGGGAAAATAGAGGGGGTATTATTAATCCCAGAAATACCTCACAACATACTGAGTGCTATAAAACTAAGCAGAGAATCTGACATCAATATAGTTTTCTCAAAGGGGAAAGCAACTATAGAAAAGAACAAAACAAATGTAGGTACTGTGATGATAAAAGGGGGTCTACCCTATCTGATAACCAAAGAAAGATGGTTACATAACATTGATTCAAATATGGAAGATTGTATTGAAGCAGATGATGAAAATGTCAGTAACAGTGACAATGATGAATGTAAAATAACTCATGATAACAAAAATACACACAATGAGAAGAAACCAAAAATAGGTAAACCAATTCATGATGAGTGTGCTCACATCTTACATAGGAAGTTAGGACATGCAAGCTTTCCCGTAGTACAAAAAATGACTGAACACGCAGAAGGTGTCAAAATAAAAAATTGTGAAAATTATTTGGAATGCTCAGTATGTAAATCCACCAAACTAAAAACCAGTCCCAGACCAAAAAAATCTAACAGATCAACTAACAATATTTTTGATTTGGTACATATGGACTTAGTTGGTCCATTAACTCCATCAATTACCTATAGAAAACGTTACTTCCTAACAATAGTGGATGATTACAGTCGCTATGGTTTTGTTTACACATTAAAGCACAAGGATGAAACCTTTCAGAAATTTAAGGAATTCTACAAACGCATAGAAACACAGCATAATATCAGAATAAAACAAATTATGACAGATAGGGGATGTGAATTCATGTCTAAAGAATTCTCCCAATGGTTAAAGGATAGAGGGATGCTACATTTCACGTCCAATCCATTTTCTGCATTTCAAAATGGGATTGCAGAGAGAAAGAATTCCACACTACAAACCATGATTAGATGCACATTAGAGGATGCTGGTTTAGGCAAACAATTTTGGTCAGAAGCCTTACATTATTCAAATTACACTCAAAATAGAACATGGTCCAGTATTGTGAATAAGACACCATATGAGGTGATGTACAATAGAAAACCCAAATTAGCACACATGCACATATTTGGAGTTACTGCAGACGTACACATACCTAAACAATTGAGAAGAAAGGGAGAAAACGTATCCAGGAGATTAAGATTCATGGGATACGAAACTGGAACCAAAGGGTACAGATTCATTGATAATAATAACAAATTTATAGTATCCAGAACAGCTGTGTTCCATGAGCAGGCCAATTGGTCTAAATTGCACCTTAATGAAATATTTCCTAATAAAAGCAAAGATAATATATCTTGCGAGGAAGGAACAACAGAAAATCAAAATATTAACAAAAGTAAGAACAAAACCAAAACTTGGACAAATAGTCAGCATAAAATAAAGACAGACACATTAACAAAAAAGGAAGCCAGATATTTGCATGACAACCATAGCAAACCTGAAAGAAATATTAGAAACAATAGAAACCAAATACCAAATAAATACAAAGATTACATAATGCATATGGATGGAGAACAAATAACACCTAATACATATGAGGAAGTATTGAAACTTCCCCGTGAAGAAAGAGAAAAATGGGAACTAGCTATGGAAAAAGAGATGGAAAGTTTACAAGAATTAAATGTATTCACACCTGCGATCGCACCTAAGGATAAAACAATTATAGGTACCAGGTGGATTTATAAAATTAAGAATTTGGAAGGAGGTAATACCTTATACAAGGCCAGACTAGTTGCACAAGGTTATGCACAAAAATATCCAGAAGACTATACTGACACTTATTCACCAACAGTGAGAACAGAGAGTGTCAAAACAGCTCTTGTAGTAGCATCTGCACTCAATCTGGACGTGTTTCAATATGACATACAGACTGCATACTTACACGCAAAATTAGATAAGGAAATATATGTAAGAGCACCACACAGTCAATACACTAATAAGAACGAAATTTGGTTATTAAATAAGAGTCTGTACGGATTGAAGCAATCTGGCAAAAGATGGTACGATTGTTTGGTAAAAGTACTTAAGACCATGGATTTCAACGCCACCACTGCTGATAACTGTTTCTTTGTAAAAAAGAGTAATGATCATATTGAATTTGTATTAATTTATGTGGATGATATTTTATATATTGGAAAGCATAAAGAGAGCAGGGAAATCTTTGTAAATAAGTTAAACGAACATTTCTCATTGAAACCACTAGGTAGAGTGAATAAATACCTTGGTGTACAAATTAACAAAACTAAAAGGGGATTCAAACTTACTCAGAAAGATAAAATTATTGAACTCCTAAACAAATGTAACTTAAATAATGCCAAAACATGTGACACACCTATGCAAACTGATTTTCTTAGAAACACTGATGAATCTTCCCCTGAGTTTAAAGACAACACATTTTACAGATCAGTTATAGGTTCACTCCTTTATATATCTAATTGGACTAGGCCAGATATTGCATTACCTCTCAATTTATTGTCAAGATATGTTAGCAAACCAACCTTGTATCATTGGGAAGCTGTCAAAAGAATTTTAAGATATCTGAAAAGTACATTAGATTTTTGTTTAATATTGGAACCAAATAATGACAAAGAACCAAAAATTACTTGTTATGCTGATGCAGATTGGGCTGGTGATACATCATGCAGAAAGAGTACCTCTGGTTATGTTTTTCTATTGAACGATTGTCCAGTTTACTGGTATACTGGTAAACAAGAACTGGTAGCCACTTCTACCACAGAAGCGGAATATGTTTGCTTGTCTAAAGCTGCAAATAACCTTGTATGGTTCAATGATTTGATCACAGATGTTTGGAAGAAACCTACTTTACCATTTATTATGCATGAAGACAATAAAGCGGCCATTGAAATATCTAGATCCGATGCAATTGGACAAAGGTCCAGGCATATTGATATAAAATTTAAGCACGTGAGACAACTATCTCAAGACGGATTCATCAAAGCAATACATTGTGATACTTCTGAACAATTAGCTGATATATTAACAAAACCCTTACCTTCTAAACAACACAAATATTTAACTTCTAAATTATATGTATTATATTGTCCTGAATCTGAATGTAACTGGTGTTGTATAACGAAACGGCATTTAGAGGGGGATTTGTCAGATGTAAATGCCTTATTCTCTAATGTGTAAATAATGTATATATGGAACATCAGGGGTTAACTTATTCTTTGGACTTTAATGTATTCATAATTTACCACTCCCATTCCTGGCTCCACCCCTTGTATATATAAGGAGCCATCCTCCCCATTTTCCTTGCTTCTATCTTGAATATTCAGCGAATATAGAATGCCTATTATGATTAAAGAGAAATATATTTAAATCTCTAACTTCTATTATCTTTATTGAGTCTGATCCTGAAAATATTGCAACATTAGCTTTACAGAGAGAGATCCAAACTCAAAATAAGGAGGAAATTCCTGGCTGTAAGATTTAGGAATAGCTTTTCTCCTAGCACATTGCCTGGATCACTGCCGTATTAACCGGAGCAACCCAGATGGCAGAATCCAACCTATTGCAAGGGGAAACCACAGCTATTTGCATTTTATTTTATTTTATTTTGCTTTTTTCCCCAAGATGTCAGTCCTGGTGTAACGAAGAGAAAGACTAGGGGTGACATGATAGCAGCCTTCTAGGATTTGAGGGGCTGTCACAAAGAAGAGACGATTCACTCATTTTCCAAAGCACCTGAAGGCAGGACAAGAAACAACGGATGGAAACTAACCAAGGAGAGAAGCAACCTGGAATTAAGGAGAAATTTCCTAACAGTGAGGACAATGAACCAGTGGAACAGCTTGCCACAAGAAGTTATGGGTGCTCCATTGGAAGTTTTTAAGAAGAAACTGGACAGTCATTTGTCTGAAACAGTATAGGGTTGAGTATAGGGTAGCTTGAGCAGGGGACTGGACTAGAAGACTTCCAAGGTTCCTTCCAGCTCTATCCTGATTAAATGGAACTAAGGAGAAATTTCCTGACAGAACAATTAACCAGTGGAACTGCTTGCTTCCAGAAGTTGTGGGTGCTCCATCCCTGGAGTTTTTTAAGAAGAGACTGGACAACCATTTGAAATGGCCTAGGGTCTCCCACTTGAGCAGGGAGGTTGACTAGAAGACCTCCAAGGTCCCTTCCAATTCTGTTAAGAGTTGCAGGTAGTCTATCACTGAAGGCTTTCAAACAAAGATTAAGCCAGGGATCTCCAAATTTAGCAACTTTGAGACTTGTGGACTTCAACTCCCAGAATTCCTCAGCCAGCAAAGCTGGCTGAAGAATTCTGGGAGTTGAAGTCCACAAGTCTTAAAGTTACCAAATTTGGAGACCTCTGGATTAAGCAGTCATTCACTTGCAACGGTCTGAAAGTTGCCTCAGGGCTTGGACTACAAGAGCCGGTGATTCTATGATATCACTGGAAATGGGAAAAGGATGGGGATTTTCCCACATAGACCAAAACACACAAGGTACAGTTTCTCTGCATAAAGGTGAAAGGTCAGGTATTGCACAAAAAAAAGAAATAATAATAATGCTCCTAGAAAGAGATGCGATGCTAGAATGCTGATTCCCAGCGCAATTATCCAGGATTGGCTTTACCATTAAGCAAATTGACACAATGACTTTGGAAAACATTTGCTCAGGGAACCCAACAAAGTGCGGGAAAAGAGAACTGTATGTACATCCTCTCTGTTGCATTCTTTACCTGTTTCTCATTACATTCTCTTGCTCCTGTATGGTAGGTCTTTCTTCTTTCAATAGCCAGTCTCGGTATTTTGAGGTTTCTATAGCCTCTGGAAGACCATGAGTGTCTTGCAACTTGGTGACTTGTTTCTCCAGCGTTTTCTGGAAATCAGGTAGGAAACAAAAAGTTTGTGATGAAATTAAGAGTTTGTGCAAGATGTTGCCACCATTTTGACACTGTGATAATGCCACATAGTAGCCTGGCTTAGGGCCAAGGAATATTTATGGTGTAATTTCTTCAGATTAGAATCAGAAAGTCCCCATAGGGCTAGGGTTAAGGTTAGGATGACACTGATTCTCTAAACAAGCTAAATATGTTTTTTGGATGGTTTGAGACCACAAATAATGTTCCAGCAAGGAAGGCTGTTCACCTCCCTGATAAGCAGCTATTCAGGTTTGATACAACCAGTGGTGGGATTCAGCCAGTTCGCACCACTTTGGGAGAACCGGTTGTTAACTTTCGGAGCAGTTTGGCAAACTGATTGTTGGAAGAAATCATTAGGGCAGAGAACCGGTTGTTAAATTACTTGAATCCCACCACTGGATACAACCACTGTTTGGTAGGTCCTGTGGAAAGTCAATATTCGGAAAGCTGCTGGTCTTGATAATATCCTTGGGCGAATACTTAAGGAGTGTGCTGATCAGCTGGCTACTGTTCTCACAGACATCTTCAACCTCTCGTTGCATCAGGCCATGGTTCCATCATGTCTTAAGACTGCAATCATTGTACCAGTGTCCAAAAAGACTATCATCACATGCCTTAATGATTACTGTCCAGTTGCACTCACTTCCATTATGATGAAGTGTTTTGAGAGATTGGTAAAGGACTATATGGTTTCATGCCTTCCCTCTACATTTGACTCATTACAGTTTCCTGTGTCAGATGAGGAGAGCACATCTTTCTCCTTCTGTTCTGGCCACTTTTTTACAAAGGCACAATTGAGAGCATTTTAACAAACTGCATGTTTGGTTTGGTGGCAGCAGTGCCTCAGATAGAAAGTCCATACAGAGAGTGGTAAGGACAGCCGAGAAGATCATAGGAAGCTCGCTTCCTGTTATTCAGGATACTGCTTATAAGCGCTATGTGCTTAGAGCTCAAAGCATTCTCAGAGACCTCACACATTCACTTTACCATCTGTTTCTGTTACTCCCCTCTGGGAAGAGGTTTCAAAGTATTTCCAGTAGGACTACCAGATTCTGTACCAGCTTTGTTCCCTATGCCATCCGTCTGGTAAACTGGCAAGATTCATTTTGCTCGCCATGTACATATCTACATCCGAACTAGACTGTGTTGTTTAATATATGTGGGTATAGGCATAATTTTGTATTTATTTATTTTGTCGTGTTTATATAGTGTATATTATGTAGTATATATTGGTGGAGACCCTTTGAGAGCAATGAAATTTCATTTTAATGTATGCTGATTAGTGTACATTCAAAGTGACAATAAAGTTATTCTAAGTTCTAAGTTCTAAAGCACAGTTTAACTGTGGAAATCACTGCCGGCATGAATGATGAAAACAGCTAACTTGGGGGATTTAAAATGAACATTCATCAGGCCTTCAAAGGCTAGTAATACTGATAACTGTTTATTAAGTTTTGAGTTATGGGCAACATGCTTTATATATTAGTTTCTAGGTAACAACTGCAGAAGTCAGAAAGGAGTATTGCCATTTAATCAAAGGCGATGAGGTCCCCAAATGCATCTAGAAAGTGGGAACAGATGAGCTCTGGGCCTAATCAAGCAGCACTCTTCCTGTGCTGCTTGATTACCAGCTAGATTTTCTAAATAGTACATATTCAATGGATACTAAAACAAGACATTATATTTACAACGTTCTTGTTAGCATAGGATGAAATTTCAAGTGGTTCCAGGACTTACTTGTTCTCTTAGGTAGTGTTTTTCAAACTCCAGCTTGCGGGAGGTCAGATACTGTCTATATTCATTAAATTCCTTCAAGGTGCACACAACCTAAATAACAAAAGGTGAGAAAATAGCAGCTTGTATTGAGCAGCTTACCAAGCTAGTTTAATGCTTATCATTGCGGGACCATCAGAAATACAAAAGGAGAAGCCTAATCCAAAATATATCTAGGCCTTGTTTCTGATAAATACAGTTAATGTGTTTGTCCCAAAGGTGCTTTTTCAAAAAGTATATATTTATATTTATATTTATATATTTATATTTATTAAATTTTTATACCACCCCCTCTCCCGAAGGACTCGGGGCGGTGAACAGCCAAGGTTAAAAAACATACAATATAAACATTAAAATACATTTAAAACAAAATTAAATCCAAAATGGCTCCCCAATTTAAAACGCCTTACCCATAACCCTATAATTAAAACAAATTTAAAATTTCCACATTAAAAGGGGGAAGATTTAGGCCAGGCCAGCTTGATGAAATAGAAGAGTCTTAAGCGCGCGGTGGAAGGTGCGCAGATCCGGAATCCTCCGTATCTCCGGGGGGAGCTCGTTCCAGATCGTAGGTGCCCCCACAGAGAAGGCTCTCCCCCTAGGGGCCGACAGCCGACATTGTTTGGCCGACGGCACCTGGAGGAGCCCCTCTCTATGTGAGCGTACTGGCCGGTGGGAGGCTATTGGTGGTAGCAGGCGGTCCCTTGAGTAACCAGGTCCTAAGCCATGGAGCGCTTTAAAGGTGATAACCAGAACCTTGAAGCACACCCGGAAGACCACCGGGAGCCAGTGCAGCTCGCGCAGGAGAGGTGTTACATGGGAACTCCACGTCGCTCCCATAACCCCCCGCGCCACCGCACTCTACGCCAGTTGGAGCCTCCGAGTGCACCTCAAGGGGAGCCCCATGTAGAGAGCGTTGCAATAGTCCAGACGAGAGGTAACGAGGGCATGAGTGACTGTGCGTAGGGAGTCCCGATCTAGAAAGGGACGCAACTGGCGGATCAGGCGAACCTGATGAAAAAGTAACTAGACTTTCTTGTTTTTCTTTGGAGACGTTTCGCTTCTCATCCAAGAAGCTTCTTCAGCTCTTCAAAGAGAAACAGGAAAGTCCAGTTGCCTCTTGAAAAAACACTTTTGGGACAACCATGACCTGGATGACTGGAGCTCCATAGACATTTAATGTGTTTGTTTAAAATGTCGGTCTTATTTTCTTAATATATTTTATATGCCTCATACTCAATGGTGGAATTCAAATTTTTTTATTACAGGTTCTGTGGGTGTGGCTTGGTGGGCGTGGCAGGGGAAGGATACTGCAAAATCTCCATTTCCACCCCACTCCTGGGGGAAGGATACTGAAAAATCTCCATTCCCACCCCACTCCTGGGGGAAGGATACTGAAAAATCCCCATGCCCTCCCCACTCCTGGGGGAAGGATATTGCAAAATCTCCATTCCCACCCCACTCTGGGACCAGCCAGAGGTGGTATCTGCCGGTTCGCCAAACCACTCAAAATTTCTGCTGTCAGAATAAATATTCTCAAAATGTTTGAAAACCCCTCTGATAAGCAAAGTCAATGAGGAAGCCAGATTCACTTACCAACCATGTTACTAATTTAGCAACTGCAGTGACTCACTTAACAACTGTGGAAAGAAAGGTTGAAAAACTGGGCAAAACTCATCTCACTTGGCAATGGAAATTTGGGGCTCAATTTTGGTCATAAATCAAGGAGTTAGGTTTAATTGGAATTTAAACAATCTAATTGTGCATAGGATCATATTCTGGAATCTGGTTTCCCCATTAATTTTGCTTATCAGAAGGCTGCAAAAGGTGGAGCGTATGATCCTCAGTACACTGCAATCATCATAAATATAAGTGAGTTGCCAAGCATCCGAATCATATTCTGGAATCAGAATATGTTAATACTATATATTTACGCTGGTAGCTTAAGGCATAGCTGTGTGATAAAGTTCATGGACAGTTATACAGACGTGCTACTGTACCAATGGACTTATATTTACAATGGACTATTCAGACATGCCAAATGTCATTTAGTATTTGCAACAATCATGATTATATGCATTATTAGGTCACAGATTGTTAGAGGTTGAGGGGTCATTAAGACTATCAAACGTTCTGTACAGGAGTCCAATATCACTGAAAGGCAATAGAACATTTCCCTTAATATAGAGAATAGAGCTTATCGTGGCTTAAGACATGAGCTCTAGAGTTGGATACACCTTTTAAAGGCAGCAATCTTCATTTTTGTGCAAATTAACATGAATCGTCCAGTGATCAAAAAATGGAAAGGGAAAATGAATTGATGCCAAAATCCAGAATAAGAACGGTTCTTTGAAAACGTGAATGAATGTATGCCCACCAGCCTATGTACTTGCATGGCATTCTGAGTCAAATTAAAAATATCTGAAACCAACGTGAAATATATCAATATGTCTAACATTAAAAGAAAATAATTTTGCGTAAAACATGTTGTTTTCCAAAATCATTGAGTAAAACATACCTAAAACCATAAGGTGCTCAGCACAAGCCACAACTGTGCTGGTGGTTTGTGTTAAGCATAAGTGACAAGAATAGGTGACAAGGATAAAATGCCTAAGTATCAGATTACGTATTGTTTTCAATCTGTAAACCAGGAATATCTGTTGAGTATGTCAGAATTCAGGAAAAACAGACTTGGATGTGTTAGCATGTATTCTGCATCTGTTTGCAGGATTGCAAGATTGCAAGGACCTACACAAGGTCCAGTTTAGGACTCT
The DNA here is from genome assembly GCF_029215685.1 of Pituophis catenifer annectens. Taxonomy (NCBI): domain Eukaryota; kingdom Metazoa; phylum Chordata; class Lepidosauria; order Squamata; family Colubridae; genus Pituophis; species Pituophis catenifer. The sequence goes on from NW_027256881.1 coordinate 20,668,445, forward strand.
CTTGAGAATTTTCCAAGAGTTAGAAGATAAAGAAAATGTGTGTGTGCAGACATTGAAGGCACCCACGGATAGCAGCACCAAGTTCAAAGTTTGTATTTAACATCAGACTTCAGAATAAGACTGTCTAACTGTAATATTTACCGCTGTTTAGTTCAGGGTCTATTTTTTCTTCTACCATGTTACTGATTGTTGCTTTAGTAACTTTAATAGAAGACAGAATGGGCACAAACTTACTTTGTTTTTGTCAGTGATCAGGCCAGACTTTTTCAGTCTCTGCAGATTGTCTTTACGCTTGTAGTAAGCACGCAAGTGGGGGTCATGAAGACTTTTGTATTTGGGGGCCATGATCTTACAGTATGGGTCACTCAGATCAAAAGTAGCTGATGGCTGATAAAGCTGAAAGAAACACAAAAGATTGATGAGAACAAAGAAAGTTGGCATACCATATAACCTATTGGGATCCTCCCCTGGGAAAAAACCCCACCATGCTTGATCTATCAATTACTTCAGAGGAAATACAAAGAAATATTATGTTATGCTAGGAAAGAACCTAAGGAAAAAAAATACATATAAAAGCATGCCAAAGAGTCTCTCTTTGAGGCAGATGCGTGGTTTAGAAATATGATAGATGATAAATAGATAGATAGACAGACAGACAGACAGATAAGATAGATATCCTGTTTTCCCGAAAATAAGACCTTCCCCGAAAATAAGACCTAGCCTGATTTTAGTGTGTTCCTAATATAAGCCCTACCCCAAAATAAGCCCTAGTTAAGGTTGTCTGCAATGGGGTGGGTGTGGAAAGCACCGGAGGCAACAAGGGCACAGGGGCTGATGGTGTCCAGCAGCAGCTGCAGTCTGCACAGTGCAGGTGAGTTGATTATCTGTCCAAGCAGAAGGTGGGCGTAGAGGCGGGGGAGGAGGCATGCAATCTGGACGCACCACACAGGATGCAGGAAATCTAAGTGTTGATGGGTCAGAGCAGACAGGTGGCCGTGGGAGGCTCGTCTTCACACGGCAACACCAGCAGCAGACAGAGGCAGAGGCGCAGGGGGGAAGGCAGGTGATCCTGGTGCACCACACGAGCAAACCAAGAAACATGAAGACGAGCCTCACACAGCCACCCATCCACTCTGTCCCACCATCTCTCAGCTTGCTTGCTCCATTGCAACCATGAGCAATGGGCCGTGGGCCGGCGGCCATGCAGGGTCTTGCTGGATGGGGTTACCAAAGCCACAGCTGCGAGGCAAGGCAGGTGTCAGGGCATGGATGGCCTGGCTGCGGGGACCTGAGGTAAACCGGTGCTGGGTGCATGGGGCAGCTCCATCCCCTGCGTCACAGCAGTGGCACTGGCGCACTGCGTGACCTCCTGCCCTGTTGTGGCTGTGAGCAAGCAGAAGTAGTGGGCCTCCTGTACAGTAGGAAAAAAAATAAGACATCCCCCGAAAAGAGAGGGGGGGGAGGGGGAGAGAGAGAGAGAGAATTCCCACACTGGTTTTTACTAAGAAAGGTAGCTTCAAGAGAGAGGAAAGTGGCAGGAAACAGACGAATTAAGGGTTCTTTCCCACTTTTACTTCTGAATTTCTTTCTCAGGATAGTTTCAATTATTTTAAAATAACACTGGGACACTTCTACAAGTTTTCATGCAACATGCCCCATAAAAATGGTTTCTTGTTGCATGCTTTTGTATTTTGTGTTCACAACATTTTATGGAAAGCAGAACTGGGATAGTCTCTCTTCACCTTTTCACCCAAATGTGTTCTGTAAAACATGGTATTGGAGCCAGGCAGAAGTGGGATCTTGGTGAAAAGTGGCATGTCCAGAATTTGATTGGGTCCTACAACTGGCATCTGTTTCCCAGGACCCAACTAGAAAAGAAAAAAACATAGAGGAAGCATGTTATTCATTATCTGTTTTGCATAACTCAGCAGCAATTTGCTTTAGTATTTTAACATCTCCAAGAATATGCACAAGTTTTGGTCTTGGTTTGATTTGATTTGATCTCCCCTTCCAAGCCAGAGCTAGTTTGTATGAGTTTGTTTATCAAATGTATTTGCCACCATCTCATGGTTCAGGTGACTCTGAGCAACTTACACCAAAATAAAATTCACAAGCATTCAACGATTATATGTCATGCAGCTTGCATAACAATGGTGTTACATGTGTCATATTAGGGGCCTTCAAAACTCTCTGCACCAATGCATTCTGGATCAATTGTACCTTCTAAATACTCTTCAAAGGTAGCAGAACAGAATAACAGAGTTGGAAGGGTCCTTGGAGGTCTTCTAGTCCAACCCCCTGCTTAGGCAGGAACCCCTACACCACTTCAGACAAATAGTTATCCAATATCTTCTTTAAAACTTCCAGTGTTGGAGTATTCACAACTTCTGGAGGAAGTTGTTCCAGTGATTCATTGTTCTAACTGTCAGGAAATTTCTCCTTAATTCTAGGCTGCTTCTCTCGATTAGTTTCCACCCATTGCTTCTTGTCCTGCCCTCAGGTGCTTTGGAGAATAGTTGGACTCCCTCTTCTTTGTGGCAGCCCCTGAGATATTGGAACACTGCTATCATGTCTCCCCTAGTCCTTCTTTTCATTAAACTAGACATACCCAATTCCTGCAACCATTCTTCATGTTTTGGCCTCCAGTCTCCTGATCATCTTTGTTGCTCTTCTCTGCACTCTTTCTAGAGTCTCCACATCTTAGCAGTAGAATGTGTTGCAATAATCCAAGTATGAGATGTCCAGGGCTAAGCGCAGAGCCTCAAAATCCAGAAAAGAGTGCAATTTGCGCACCACACAAAGTTGTGTGGAAGGTCTCCTATCCATGACTGTCAGGAGAACCCACAAGTTGCACACTGGGTCTATCTGGGATAGTGCCACCCCATCCAGAACTAATGGTGATACGCCTCCAGATTCCAAGGCTCTGCATACCCACAGCCACTCCATCTCACCAAGGTTCAGTTGAAGCCTGTTGTCCCCCATTCAGGCCCCCACAGCCTCCAGGCTCTGCAAATTTTCAGAACTCAACTGTATGTACTGCATCTTTTCCCCCATTTCATTCCTCTTTTCTTCCAAAAGCTCAGACAACATCCAATTTTTCCTTGTCATAGATTACTTGGCTATTGGGACTTTATAAATTTTGATTATTTTTTACACATTTCTGAAAAGGCTCTATTTGTCCGGAGGGGGGGGGGAAATATTTATTTCTTGGTCCCAAATAAATCCCACTATATTTATGCCTTTTATATGAATAAATATTTCAGGGGAATTTACAGACACTTTGCTTGGCTTCTGCCAGACACCAAGTCCCACCTATTTTTTTAATATTTTCAATAGTTTTAATTAAAACAAACATAAAATCTAATATTCATCAATACACCACCTCTCAATTTTAGAAACAAAGTATACGACATAAATATCATTGTACAGAAAGACTGCATTAAACCAGAAGTTGGAATAATACTCTATATGGCCAGATTTAACGTATTAAAAGATTGAACTTGTTCTATATTGGCATTTTATTTATTTATTCTACAGCTTCTGACATTTTACTATTATTTTTAATTTCTTCAAACATCACTTATTTACTTACTACTTCGTATAGTTTTGATCATATTAGCAATGCTATATTTTAGTTGTACTTCATCATAATTGTTATAATCTACCAATAAAATATTTAAATGTAAAAAAAAACAGATCACCTCTCCTTCCTCATGTAGGCTTCATTAATATTCCTATAAACTAAAAGTTGTACATGGCCACATCAATGACTTATCTTTAAGTGAATGGTTATATGTTAAATAGTAACCATTCACTTTAAGTCAGTGATGTGGCAGGCATTTTGTGACAGCACCCATTACACACACACACACACACAATCTCAAAAGGCATCATCAACCCTAAAGCTTTGGGGATTACTTTGAGTCCTCTTTAGCTGAAGCAGCCAAAAGATGTTTCTATTAAACTCAAGTTATTTATTTTTTTCTTCTTAGTGCAGAGTTTCTCAATCTTGGCAATTTTAAGACATTTGGCTCTCAACTTCCTCATTTCCCTGGCTGTATGCTGGCTGGGGAATTCTGTGTGTTGAAGACCATACATCTTATAAGTTTCTGAAGTTGAAAAATACTGGTCTGAGCTACTTACCAAAAGGAGAACTAAGCTAGTAAATGGAATAAGCCCTACATAAGTTTATACAGAGAGCCAATCTGGCGTAGTGGTTAAGGCATCTAAAAATCAGGAGTTCATGAGTTCTAGTCCCATTTTAGGCATGAAGCCAATTGGGTGACTTTGGTACCATCACACACTCATCCCTAGGAAGCATCCACATATCATGAAAGTTGCCAAGGTTGAGGAACACAGTCCCACTGCAATAAAGAGGGAGAGTTGGTTCAACTGCAGTTTTTCCTCTCTATATGGGGCTCGCCTTGAGGAGCACCCAGAGGCTCCAACTGGTCCAGAATGCAGCCACGCGGGTGGTTATGGGAGCGACATGGCGTTCCCACATAACACCTCTCCTGCACGAGCTGCACTGGCTCCCAGTGGTCTTCCGGGTGCGCTTCAAGCTATTGGTTACCACCTTTAGAGCACTCCATGGCTCAGAACCTGGGTACTTACGAGACCGTCTTCTGCCACCGGTAGCCCCTAACCGGCCAGTACGCTCCCACAGAGAGGGGCTCCTCAGGGTGCCGTCGGCCAGTGTCAACTGGCGGCCCCCACAGGGAGAACCTTCTCTGTGGGGGCACCTGCCCTTTGGAACGAGCTCCCCCCGGAGATACGGAGGATCCTGGATTTACGCACTTTCCGCCATGCCCTCAAGACTTTTTTATTCCAACAAGCGGGGCTGGCCTCTTTTTAATTGTTTAATTTTAATTCGAATTTGTTTTTAAAAATAGGGGTGTTTTTAATTAGTATGGGCCAAATTTATTTAATGTTTTTTAAATTGTGTTTTAAATTTTATATTGTATCTGTTTTATGGCTGATACCCGCCCTGAGTCCTTCGGGAGTAGGGCGGTATATAAATCTAAATAAACTCAAACTCAAACTCAAACTCCTCCCTCACTTACTTCTATTACATCCTCTTCAGGTTCCATGGCTTCAAGTGCTGTCCGGGCACTTTCTGTTAAGTAATGTCCCATGGCTGCCTTCAGGACCCCTGGGTTGGGGTACGTCATCTTGATGGTTCACGGTGAGCTGCTGCCCTTGGAGGACATAGCTTCCAACTGCCACCTCTTAGCAACCCTTCTAGAACATTCCTAGATGTTGTTAGCAACAAAGGTTCTGCTAGTTTGGTCCTAGTTGCTACCCTCACATTCTCTGTGGAGCTTTCAACATCTCACAGGAAGGAATCTGATGCTGGAATCCCATTCTGTCAGGTGATCTTATGCTGCATAACATGGAAGCAAAACTGTTGTGTGGATACAGTAATCATACAGTGCAGCTACTAAATGATACAAGATGCATAGATCATGGATGTATACACACATTTCTCGAGTTTATTGTTATTGTCAGTAATGAGCCCCTTTGTTGTCTTGGATTGTCTTGTGGACTGATGATGCCGAATTTAGGGACAAATTACCGGGAATAAAATCTCCAATCTTGACTTGATTCCTTTCTGCCAGGGGCAACTATTTCTATCCTGATTTCAAGCACCCATGGTACTTAAATAGATTCTCCTATGTCCTGCATAAGGAAATGTGCTGAATGAAATAAAAAGCTTCTCTAGTTTATTCCCAGAGTGGCTATCCAAATGCCAAGAATAACGGCACCTCCCACTTACCGTATATTCTGCAGAAACTGGTACTGAGGTATATTGCCTCTGGATATATCCATCATGATCAGTAGCTCTTGATAGCCTTATCCTATATCAAGGGTGTCAAACTCGATTTCATTGAGGGCCACATCAGGGTTGTGTTTGACCTCGGGAGGCTGGGTATGACTGGGTTGGGCATGGCCAGCTCAATATCCTGCAGCCCACATGCAGCCCTCCTGGGCTCCGTTTTCGTCTGCAACGGCCACCTGCAACCCTCTGCCAGTGAAAATGGAGCCCGGAAGGGCTGCACGTGGGCGCAGGACGTCAAGATGGTCACGCCCACCCCAGCCACACCCACTCAGCCTCCCAAGGTCAAACACAACCCTGATGTCGCCCTCAATGAAATCGAGTTTGACATCTGTTTTCACTGGCAGAGGCACCATGGGCCGGTCGTTCGCTGTTTCCAGGTGTTGTGACCCAGGCTCAAGTAGGTAGTATTAGATGCAAACAGTTCCAAAACAAACAGACTTTATTAGAACAGCTGAGAATTAACTCATTCTCAGCGTAGTCCAAACTAAATCAAAACAAACTCTTCATAACACAAATTCTTCAGTCTAATCACCAACCTTGGTATAATTAGGCAAACTGCCAAAGGCTTCTCTTGGCAAAAGTTCAGAAGCAGAAGACACCAACAAGAGATAGGTGCAGCAAGACAAGAGCTAGTCTATCAATGTTGTTTTCCAACAAAGAGCACAAGAGCCGTTGCTGGTCTTTTAAGCCTTATGGGTGGGGCCAATCATCTTCTGGCCCTACTCCCGAGTCATCCTCTTTGCTGTAGCTGCTCTTGCCTTCTGGCAGCTCTTTTCATACGTGCACTAGGAACAGGCTCTTCCTGTTCCTCTTCCTCTCTACTGTCAGCCTCTGGAGGCTCCGGAGTCCACACCTCACTCCCCGATGGCCCTGGCCCCAGCTCTGCCTCCAATGCAGAGCCCTCATCCAGGCCTTCCTCAGCCTCATCGCTGTCTGACTCCGCTGTCAGCTCCGCAGGCTGCTGGTGGACCACACCACCAGGCTGGCTCCGTGGGCCAAATCTAAGCACCCCGTGGGCCAGATGTAGCCCGCAGGCCTTGAGTTTGACACCCCTGCCCTATATGAAGTTGTTATTCTCTTTTGAAATCACCAAAACTGATTTACCAAAAATTATCACTGCATCTTGTGACAGTAATTTACATGGTCAGAATTCTACCGCATATTCTGGTTAAGCTATTGGTAAGCTTTTGGTTTCCTGGATTGATCATAACAGCTCACGAAACCCTCCAGAGCCCAAACCACATATACTCTCCATGTGCTAGGCTATGACTCCATTTTTTATAATCTGAGTTGGAATTTTAGGCACCATAAACCAAGAAGTGTGGGTCCTAGTTTGGAAAATGAAGCTTAGCTCACCATGGAGGTGTTTCCAGTCCCATTTATCTTGGTTCACTGTTTTAATTCCTTTTCAGTTCTACATCCTCCTCTTTCCTCACTACAGTTATAGGAAGAATCTTGTGTCCAACTTTGTGATGAAGTCATATTCAAAACTGAATTTTTATTTCAACCTTTCAAAACTTTCAATGTGTTATACTTTGCCTATGTTTTCACTGATTTATCAGCCATGAACTAACATGTATTTCCTGTTTGGCCAGCATGTTCAGTGTAACCTGCTATCTATAATAAAGCTGGGATCTCTTTCCTGGTGCAATCATTTTATTCACACTTATTTGAAACAACTCTTATTTGCCCATTCAGTCCATTTTGGATTTATATTTTAGGAGACTGTTACAATCCAAGTGGATTTCTTCACCATCAAGAATAATTTGCCGTTGTATGAGGACTTTTGGTTTGAAACTACACATAGTAGCAGCTTTGTGGTAAAGCCTGAGAAAGGATGTGTGTATACATCCATGATGAAATAGATGGACTTCACAGTCAGACACCTTGTGAGGAGATGGGACGCTGTGATGAATCTTTAGCTAATTCAACACTTCATCTCAAGTTTACATATCTTCACGGACAAGGTTAACAACTTTTGATTTTTTAAATTTTATTTTGGGTGACAGCTGTAAATCCAGATGCATAAGAGACCTAGAAAAAAATGCATGTTATTAGATGAAAATCTTACCTTTAGATTATAATGGAATATGAGAAATACTGCCAGCCACTAATCAAACTGCTTCACCCTGCTAAACAAATAATTCCCTCAACACTGTCAAACTATTCACTAAGTCTGTATTACTATTAATCTTTTCATCGTTCCTATCATCCATCTCCTCCCACTTATGACTGTAGCTTTGTTGCTTGTATCCTTATGATTTATATTGATTATTTCCTAGTATGATTTGATTGCTTATTTGTACCCTATGATTATAATTAAGTGTTGTAACATATGATTCTTGACGAATGTATCTTGTCTTTTTATGTACACCGAGAGCATATGCACCAAAGACAAATTCCTTGTGTGTCCAATCACACTTGGCCAATAAAGAATTCTATTCTATTCTATTCTATTCTGAATATGAAGGCCTCACTTTTGGCTAAGCCCCTTTTAAATTTACATCTTCATATTTTTGCATAAAAAGTGAATTAATTTCTGCAATAGTTTCACCTCCCCACTAGTCAAGTTGGAAAAAAAAGTCAGGCAGTTCAGCTTTTATAAAAACATTTTCCTGCATCTTGTACCCACCTTAACCATGTAGGGAGGGAGATGTGCAGGCAGGGGAGCAAGCTTCATGCTGCAGAATAGTTGTAGAAGTAATAGCCTCCATATGCCACGATTCCAAACCACAGCATTGCTCCAAAAAATTGCATCACCGATTTGTTCATCCGCACTAAGCAGGCTTTAAGGGAAGAGAAAAATTATTTCTTTATCATATCAAATGAAATACAAGGGGCCATATATCTGCTTTGTAGTAAAACTTGGGAAACAACAGAGAATGAAGAGGGAGACAGAGCTAGATAAGGAGGAAAGAAGATACATTTATTTCATACATATGTGGTAAGATAGGCGATCAATACATTGGATAAATAAAATAAATATGGGCAAGATTTGGGTTGAAATTGACAGGAGTCCTCAACTTATGGCCACAATTGAGATGAGAATGTCGGTTGTAAGTTAGTGTGGTTATAAGTTGAGTCATCATGTGACTGGACCCGATTTTATAACCATTTGTATGGCAGTCATAAGGCGAATTGAGCTTCCCCATTGGATGTTTCGGTTGCGATGGCTCAGTGGCTAAAACACTGAGCTTGCTGATTGAATGGTCAGCAGTTCAGCGGTTTGAATCCCTAGTACCGCGTAACAGGGTGAGCTCCTGTTACTTGTCCCAGCTTCTGCCAACCTAGCAGTTCCAAAGCAGGTAAAAAATGCAAGTAGAAAAATAGGGACCACATTTGGTGGGAAGGTAACAGCGTTCCATGCGCCTTTAGCATTTAGTCATGCCAACAACATGATCACGGATGTCTTTGGACTGCGCTGGCTCTTCGGCTTTGAAACGGAGACGAGCACCGCCCCCTAGAGTCAGGAACGACTAGCACATATGTGCAAGGGGAAACTTTACCTTTACCTAATGCAGGGGTCCCCAACCCCTGGTCCGTGAATCAGCTCCAATCTCTGTGCATCTGCACAATACTGAGCTGCCAGGATCCACTTCTGGAAATATAGATCTGGCTTAGGGGGAAGTGTTGGAGGGGAGGGAAGACCACCAGGTCAAAAATATCAAGATGTGGTATTATATAATCTGTTATGAATTTGGATTTTACTTTGAAGAAGTCACAGGGGGAGGGGTCGTGAGGGAGGGTTTTGGAGGAGGGGGGAGAAAAAAGGGGGAAAAATCTGTATTTGAAAAACTTTTTCAATAAAAAAAATATATATCAAGATGTGGGCTACATATTTGTGATGAAAGCTCTTCCCTTTCATAATGTGGTCTTGCCCATGGAAAAAAGGGGGGGGGTTTCCATCCCATTGTTGTGTTTGCTGTGTTGACTATCTGACTGGCCAGTAAATGTTCTAGAAAACAGTGGTAGACTGACCTGGCACTGCAAAGAGTAGCATAAGGAGCCCAAACTTGTTCAACAGGGGAACCAGGTAAGGATACCCCTTTGCAACAGATAATTAAAATAATCACTCTCTGGGTAGATATAACCTTTCCTCCCTCACGCACAGCCACCCTAGTGTGGCAGTGTGACTAAAACATGGGAAGCCTTCAATGGGTGTCTTTGACTGAACTTGTTATTATTGTTGTGTGAAGGCAGCTGGGTTTCCTGGTAGCAGTAGCTTCCTTCAAGGGTTGATGTAAGCCCTACAAAGTCCCTCTAAATGGAATATGGTCAGCATGAAGAGGGCCTCTGAACCTATGCATAAGGCCCCAAAGGTGCTTTTTTTTCAAGAGGCAACTGGACTTTATGGTTTTTTCTTTGAAGCAGCTTTGCTTCTCATCCAAGAAGCTTCTTCAGCTCTGACTGGATTCCCTTCCAATCCTTCCATTCCCCACCATCCAGTCAGAGCTGAAGAAGCTTCTTGGATGAGAAGCAAAACAAAGAAAAAAATAAATAAAGAAAAAACAAAAAACAGAAAGAGCCTGAGTGGTGTAGGAGGCTAATGCCTCCTACTAAGGCAGCATTTAATCCAGCTGCCTGCAATTACTGCAAGTTCAATTCTCACCAGGCTCAAGGTCGACTCAGCCTTCCATCCTTTCTAAGGTGGGTAAAATGAGGACCTGGTTTGTGGGGGCAATAAGCTGACTTTGTATAAAATATACAAAAGTATGAAGGCTATTGCTTAACACATTGTAAGCCGCCCTGAGTCTCCGGAGAAGGGCGGTATATAAAAATAAATAAAAATAAAAAATAAAAAAAATAAAGTCCAGTTGCCTCTTGAAAAAGCACTTTTGGGGCAACCGTGCCCTGGATCACCGAGAATCTCCATAGACATATGCATAACTCCTTTCCTCAGTCCTAGGTAACCCGACGACCTTCCCTCTGCCTAACCATCTTTGCACATCCCTCACCCGATGCCCCGCCCTTGACGCGCTTGAGCTCCAGGGCACCGTCGGGTCGCCCCGGTGCGAAGACGGCCGTGTGCACCTCCATGGATCCGGCACCTTCGGACTGGAAGATCTCACGGAGCAATTTCTCGAGTTGCACGAGAGCCGACTTTTCTTCGTCGGGCCGCGGCTGCACGATCACCCCTACCAGGGCAGCCGGGGAGTCCCGGCTTTGATCCCGCACGCCCTGCAACACTTCCCGCAACCGATCGGGCCGCTCCCGCAGCGACGACGGCCGGCAGAGGAAGAAGATCAGCTGGCCCGACGGCGTGGACGGCAGGGAACCGGGCGCGGGGAGCGGCCGCGTAGCAACGGGGGCGCAAGAGTCAGCGGAGCCGGCCGGGCTGCCGGCGGCGCCGCCCGTGGCCGGCAGCACGTGGTGCGCGAAGGAGCTGAGCACGGTTTGGCCCCCGTCGGAGCCCCACGACTCGCCGGCCAGCAGCACCACCTGCGTGCGCTGCACCACCGTCCCGTCCTCGCACGGTCCGGGTTCCTTCTCGCCAGCCACGCCGCGACCGCCGGTCCGCCGCCCGCCACCCGAGCTCCCGCCCCGCTGCTCTTTGCGCTCCATCCCGCCCGGGTCCGTCCAGCCGCTCGCCGCGCCGGCGTCGCTCCCCGCGCGCCTCTCCTGCGTCTTGCGCGGGTGTCACAATCGTCCGCCGGCCCCTTCTGGGCGTAAGGAGCAGCGTGGAGTCCCGGCCTGTGACCCCGCGGAGGTGGGGGGGAGGCAAACGGGCTGAGCGAGCTGCCTTTCGTGCCCAGAGAGGCCCCGACGCGAGCGCGCTTCCTTTCTGGGCGCTTTGTTGGAAGGAAGGTCGGTCTTCCCCTTCGTTCCTCGGTTCCACCACTCGCAAGCCATGCGCTAGCTAGATTTTGGTCACCACGCTATTAAAAAGATGTTGAGACTCTAGAAAAAATGCAGAGAAGAGCAACCAGGATGATTAGGGGACTGCAGACTAAAACATATGAAGAACGGTTACAGGAACTGGGCATGGCTAGTCTACTGAAGAGAAGGACCAGGGGAGACATGATAACAGTCTTCCAATATTTGAGGGGCTGCCACAGAGAGGGGAGGGGTCAAGCTATTTTCCAAAGCACCTGAAGGCCAGGCATGGAATAATGGATGGAAACTGACCAGATTCAACCTAGAAATAAGAAGGAACTTTCTGACAGAACACTCAACCAATGGAACAGAAGTTGCCTTCAGAAGTTGTCGGAGTTTCATCACTTGAGACTTTCAAGAAGAGATTGGGCTGCCATTTGTCAGAAATAGTGTAGGGAGCTGGACTAGATGACCTATAAGGTCCCTTCCAACTTGGTTAATCTGTTAATGCAGCCTCTGGCCATGATCCTACACCTTCTTTTTCATCACTAAGGGCGAGAAAGGACTCCATGGAGAATGTAGATAGAAGAAGTAATAGGGGCTTCCTTGGGTCTATAGAACTCCATTTGAACGAGCCGCTTTGCGTGCGTTTTGTGGCAAATTCAACCAATTAACTTTTCCTTGTCTCCCCCCCCCATAGCATACTAACCTATTTAGTTGGTTGAAAACCCTGCTATATTCGGTGGGATTTGTCCTCAATATAATACAATATGGATCAAAGATGTCCAAATTCTACTGACTGCATCATATCAAATTCAATCTTAAATGCATTGCTGTAGGACAAGGACGAGCAAATTCAACTCGGTCCCAGCCATTGTAGGATAGATTATTATTATTGATGATGTAGCTATATCTGGATCATTTCTGAAATCTTGCCAGGAAAACTACAGGGACTAGTCCAGGCAGTCATTTATTTATTTATTTATTGGTTCAATTCATATGCCGCCCTTCTCCGGAGACTCAGGGCAGCTTACAATGCGTTAAGCAAAAGACTTCATACTTTTGTATATACCTGCTTAGTAGGGCTTTCGCCCCCCCCCAAGCGGTGTTCTTTTTTATACAAAGTCAACTTATTGCCCCCACAATCCGGGTTCTCATTTTACCTACCTCGGAAGGATGGAAGGCTAAGTCAACCTTGAGCCTGGTGAGATTTGAACTTGCAGTAATTGCAGGCAGCTGGCAGCTAAGTGCTACTTTAACAGCACTTTAGTCCACTGCGCCAGAATTCACTTGAAGACACATAAAAAAAAGAAAAAATTTATCTAGAGGGCATTCGGTTCCTTAGTCTTTTAATATGACATACCTATAAAAATGAGTAAAATTAAATTAAAGGTCCTCCAATTACAGTCTAGACCAGGAGTCTCCAACCTTGGCAACTTTAAGACTTGTGGACTTTGCTGGCTGAGGAATTCTGTGAGTTGAAATCTACAAGTCTTAAAGTTGCCAAGGTTGGAGAACCCTGGTCTAGAAGGCCAGCTGTTTGTTTGCCAGATACTTGCTAATTTATTTAGCAATAAGCTAGCAATATCATCAGGAGAATACTACTAAACAACATTTAGGAGGTGCTTGGTGATTGGGCTCTGCCAAAAGTCTTTATCTGCTGTGCTGGAAACTGGAAAGTCTTGAGTTCAAGAGCAGCTAGTGCAGTAGTCAGTTTCAATTTCAGCCGCTACTGGTTTGCTCGTGGGCATGCGCTCGCTTCTGCACATTTACAGAGACATCCGGTCGGGTGGGCGGAGCCTCCTACCGCCACTGCTACCCATTTGCCCGATCTGGGGCGAACCGGTAGCAAGCCACCACTGAGCTAGTGACTGATGAATCTTCTTAATTATAACATTCTAAAAATGTTTTTGGGCTGGTTTGAGGATCAGATTATTGTTTAAACCCCCCCAAAAATGTGACCAGGTAAATTGCTTAATGCGTTCATTTTTTTCCCCAAAGGAAACTTTAAATTATGTACATCTTGACGAATGTATGGCAGATTTTATTGTGAAAGTTTTATTTAAGACTTTTTAATTCTCTTGTAAAACACTCTTAAGCTTCTTGAGGAATAAATATGCATTACAGATAGTCTTCAACTTACGACCACAATTGAGGCCAAAATTTATGTTGCTAAGCAAAACACTTGTTAAGTGAGTTTTGTCCCATTTTACAACCTTTCTTGCCACATTTGTTAAGTGAATCACTGCCAATTGTTAAATTAGTAACTTGGTTGTTAAATGAACCTGGCTTCCCCATTGACTTTATTTGCCAGAAGGTTGCAAAGATTCTGGGACACTGCAACTGTCATAAATATGAATCAGTTCTCAAGTTTGATCACATGACCATGGGGATGCTGCAATGGTCATAAGCATGAAAAACAGTCATCAGTCACTTTTTTTCAATGCCGTTGTAACTTTGAATGGTCACTAAACAAACTGTTGTAAGTCAAGGACTACCTGTATTATTAATAATAAATTAGAAGGAAAGGGAAGAAGTTTAAAGAACAAAAGGGAAGGATGGGTTTACAAGCAGAGAAAACTATGCACAATGAATGATGTAACTTACTGTAAACTAGATTTCCTCAGATTTACTTTACTTTTCTTCTAACTTCTACCTCCAATTTCTTTTTCTTACTTTTCCCCTGCACTTTTTATGTAAATGGCTTATTTCCAAAAGGAATAGTGTTCCTCTCCAAATGATGGGCGGAACTATCTAGGAAGGAAGGGATAATCAGATTGCCTCCCATCATTGTGCATTGGCTGCAGATATTTGTGGGAAATCTGGACATCATTATTCAAAGACTGAATAACTGGCTAACCTGGCTGATATGGACAACCTGATTGGGAGCTGCTCATGTATTTCTATTCCTTTGCAAACATTTCTGATCAGTGCTCAAAACAGAAAACTCTCTGCTATATTTCTTGTGGTTGCCATAAATGTCAACCGCAAACAAGTCATCTAGACCTTGATTTAACAACTACCCACTAAGCAACCGTTTGGAGTTGTAACCAACCTCCTTGAGGGTATTTATGACCTGAATTAAAAGTTCTGATGGTTGGGGGGAGGCATAATCATATGACCGCACTTCAGGCATTCAGCAACCAGTCCACATTTTGGCTTTTTGTAGTGTTCTGCAGTCACAGGCATTTCCTGCTGGGTTTTGGTAAAACCACATCCATAGCAAACCACTGCTTTCCTTTACTACCATGGCGTTCGTTTAATAACTGCTACAAAAAAGGTCATAAAATCAGGTCAGTCATGATTTATGACCATCATATGTTATGATTATGATGGGCAGGCCCCATTAAGGCACAACTCAAAGACTATCCATTATGCACAAAAGTAGTTATTTGGAATCCAGGGTGAAACCATTTTTCTGCAGAACTGAAAGTACCACTGTAGATTGGTAGTGCAAATTTTTGCATATGTCCCCATATGGGGTGAAAGCTCTCTATAGAAGACAGGTCCATTAAAGAGAAAACTAATATGAATTATCCCTTCTCGCTGACTTGCTGATTTTCTGTCTGCAGAGTTTTACACGGTGATGGACAAAGAGTATGGAGAATCCTGTTTCCTATGTTGAGTGTTGCCATTCATATTTGATTTTGGTGATTGAGTCTTCAAAATGCAAAAAGAAACTGCAGGATGACTCTCGCCAGAATTCATCAGCAAGTTTGATTCCATTTCCTTAAAGAGAGCAAAAATAGATCAAATCGGTCAGTCCTAGAAGAGATCAACCCTGACTGCTCTTTAGAAAGCCAGATCCTGAAGATGAAACTCAAATACTTTGGCCACCTAATGAGAAGGAAGGACTCACTGGAGAAGAGCCTAATGCTGGGAATGATTGAGGGCAAAAGAAGAAAGGGACGACAGACAATGAGGTGGCTGGATGGAGTCATTGAAGCAGTAGGTGTGAGCTTAAATGGACTCCAGAGAATGGTAGAGGACAGGAAGGCCTGGAGGAATGTTGTCCATGGGGTCGCGATGGGTCGGACACAACTTCGCAGCTAACAACAACAACAACGAGTAAAAAAAAATTGGATATATGGATTTCTCTCCCATTCCAGGTGTTATTCTTTATAGCTTTCTTATAGTGACTGTCATTATAATTCTTTTTTATTCTTCATGTGTCCATTCTTATATAGAATTATCAAAGGTTTGGGCCTCTTGCTTACTCTGATCACTTGATTTTACATTTTCTTTTACTTCTGGAAATCCATTTAGGCAATACCTGAAATTTCACCCCTCTGACAAAGTGGTTTCTGACAGTAGATCTTTGTTGCAAGGCTTTGGGATCTGCTTTGTTTGACTGACTTGGCTGCAGCCTATCTCAGACTTGATAGTAACAGCTAGTTCTAACTGTGATGCTCAATCCAGAAAGAATCCATCTGGGGTCCACTAGCTAGATAACAATTTGTCTTCAATCCCATGCTTAATAATTAACTTCGCTGTCGGTGGTCTTTGGGACAGGCTGATCCAGGTTTACAAGCTGAGCTTGGGCATTGTGACATCATGTGGGGGGTTTGCCTAGAGGCCTTTCAAGGTTAGTCCAGGGCAGCTGGACAGTGACTCCATGAAAGCAGGACATGACCAAGGAGGGGCAGGGCTTGGAGCAGCTTCCTGCACCAATATGCATCCCAGGCCCCGGGGAAAAAGTCTTACAGGATTTTCAGATCCTGGTGCAGAAGGTGGGGGGGAGGCCTGAGGTTCTTCTCATTGGGGAGACTCTGGAAGGCAGGGACATTCATAAGATGATGGCCTCTTTTGTCAAGGACTTGTTTTCTTCCTCCTGTCACTCAGTCCACCCTGCCGATGCTTTGAAAGAGCCTTGTGTCACCTGCCCTTTTGGGGGCAAGCAATGCCAGCTCATCTTCTTTCTGTGCCGTGCCTCCTGCATAAAGGGCAAGGAGACCGAACTGCGGAAAGTTTTGCAGCAGGTGAAGAAGTACGTCCAGAAATCTCCCTGTGCCTTAGTGGGAATCATTATGGAACCCAAGAGAGGGGAGGCCGAGGAAGCCCGTATCCACCTGCTTCGACTGTTGCGGGGCATCTTCCCAAAGGCTCCACCACAGAAACGGGGCAAACATCCGGTTGCCAAAGGATATCAGGATCAGGCAGGGCCATTGGAATTGGAAGACGTGGAGGTAGAAGCAGAGGTCTATGTCCCAGGTTATCCCCGGGGTAACTTGGCCATCATGAAGGCAGCCTGTCGTGCTTCGGAAGCCCTGGGCAGAGGTGAGAGATGAAACTAGACTAAGAATGGGCTACTTTTTTTTCTCAGTGGGTGGGTGTAGGTATGCTTTTATTTTTGGTCTCCTAATGCAGGACGCAGTGGTTCAATGGCTAAGACGCTGAGCTTGTCAATCAAAAAGTTGGCAGTTCAGCGGTTCGAATCCCTAGTGCCACGTAACGGGGTGAGCTCCCGTTACTTGTCAGAACTTGCCAGCCTAGCAGTTCAAAAGCAAGTAAAAAATGCAAATAGAAAAATAGGGGCCACCTTTGGTAGGAAGGTAACAGCGTTCTGTGCAGGGGTGAAATCTACTTACCTTCCTTACCGGTTCGGAAGTGCATGCGACCCTCTGCGCATGCACAAAACCTTATGCGTATGCACAGAGGGTAAAAAGTTTTAACCAGGAAGTAACAACTGGGCAGGTGGGCGGAGCTTCGTGCCGCCGTCACTACTGATTCTCCAAACCACCTGCCACAATCGCTACTGGATCGCCCGAACAGGGAGCATTTCACCCCTGGTTCCGTGTGCCTTTGGCATTTAGTCATGCTGGCCACATGACCACAGAGACATTTTCGGACAGTGCTGGTTCTTTGGCTTTGAAACGGAGATGAGCACCAGCCCCTAGAGTCGGGAATGACTAGCACATATGTGCGAGGGGAACCTTTACCTTTATCTAATGCAGGGGTCCCCAACCCCTGGTCCATGAACCAGCACCAGTCCACAGCATGCCAGAAACCAGGCTGTACAAACTAGGGAAGCCCCATCCGCGGGCTGCAGGCAGCACACGAAACCACTCCTCCTCTGATCCATGGAAAAACCTCTCTCCACGGAACCGGTCCTTGGTGCCCAAAAGGCTGGGGGCTACTGTCCTGGTGCTTCAAGAGATGGGACAGTAACACCATGATGTCCCTAGAAGAGGCAGAGGAGCTTGCATTTTTGTCTCCTCGCTTTAAATTAAGATTGTCTAACAGCAACCTAACTCGTGTATTCTACTTGTTGTTTTTTAAATTTGATTTATATGCCGCCCTTCTCTAGAGACTCAGGGCGGCTTACAATGCGTTAAGCAATAGCCTTCATACTTTTGTATATTTATACAAAGTCAGCTTATTGCCCCCACAAACTGGGTCCTCAATTTACCTACCTTAGAAAGGATGGAAGGCTGAGTCAACCTTGAGCCTGGGGAGATTCGAACTTGCAGTAATTGCAGGCAGCTGAATATTAATAATAGGCTATTAGTCTGCTGCGCCACCAGGCCCCTTGTTGCTGTTTTTAAAGTATGCATAATTTTCAGTGGTTAGCCACAAAGTATGGATCTGGGATCTGGGATGGTCCTGGGGACCACAGACATCCCTGGCCATAGCATAGGCAGCAGGGGGGAATCTTAACTGACATCTCAACTGTATGAGGCCTGGCAAGAATCGACTGCAGTCTTTCAACTTGGAAATGCTGTTAACAGTTTTGACAGCTCTTTTGGACTAAAAGTAATGGGATAAGAAATAATGCGGTTTCTTTGTTTTGTCTTAGCAAGATATGTGAAACCAGCATATGTAGCTTGTAAAATATGTTTTATGCTTTCATCTTATATATGAACCAATTTGCCAAGTCTTGTCCCAACAAACCCTAGTGTGATACGAACCATATTTGTGTAGGTGTTTTAAGTGCATGAGCACTTAAAAAGAGTACTTGCTGATCCTTATGGCTGCACAGATGAACTTGTAAACATCTTGGTGGTGTTTGTTAAAAATCTCCAAAACCAGAAAAGGTTTGGAAGGATTCTCAGCAGCTCTACTCTATAAACCAAAGCCTCAGTCAATAGAAATATATGCGATTTCCCTTCATTTGCAAAATGTATACATTGCCTAATTTGGATTAATGATTTTTAAAAAACAAAAATTGCAAAAGGTCCAAACAACATCTGATATTTTAGGCTTATTATCAACCTTTATGGCAAACAAAATAAAAACAGCTACAATAGAAGACGGTTCAAAGCAGCATGCAGCAAGCACAGCCTATAACAGTAATGGCTAACCTTTTTGCCATCGCTTGCCAGAAGCAGGGGGAGCACGGGGGGGGTTGTGTGTGCACGTACCCACATCCATAATTCTATGCATCCCGCCCCCGTGCATGCACGTGTGACCTCCCCCCGCTCCTGGCACACAATGGCCCAGTAGACCTGTTTTTCTTTCTCTCTCCAGGCTCCAGAGCCTTTCTAGGAGTCTGGGGAGGGTGAAAACAGCCTTCCCCAAACACCCCCCCCCGCCCCGAGGCCCTCTGGAGGCAAGGAATAGCCCATTTGCCAACTTCTGGTCCCACCTAGACAGGCTCTGAAGCGTGGGGAGAGAGAAAAACGGGCCTTCCCCACCACCCCCTGAGGCCCTCCGGAGGCAGAAAACAGCCTGTTTCCCTACTACTGGTGGGCCCAGAAGGCCCGAAAATCATCTGGCCGGCGTGCACATGCGTGCCAGAGCTGAGCTTGCATGCCCACCAATATGGTTACATCAGGGGTGGGTTCTAAATTTTTTTACTACCGGTTCTGTGGGCGTAGCTTATTTTGTGGGTGTGGCTTGGAGGTCATGTGACTAGGTGGGCGTGGCTAGCTGGTCAGTCATTTCTGGAAGGTCCTCGCACTTACGACCAGTCCTCGCACTTACGACCCGACTCATTTGTTTGCTTTTAACACTGATCAGCTGAAGGATGGCCCTTTGAAGCCCCGCGGCAAGAGTTTTTTTCCCTCTAGTCATCAGCTGGGACTCAGGAGGCAGCAATAGATTGGGGGTGGGACCAAATAAAAGGTAAGAATAACGTGGGGGGTGGGAGGGTGGGGGGGAGAACTGGTTCGGTGATGTCATATCGTCACCGCTACCGGCTCGGCCGAACCGGACCGAACCGGGAGGAACCCACCACTGGGTTACATGTGCCACCTGTGGCACGTGTGCCATATGTTTGCCATCACGGGCCTATACAATATGTATTTCCGGGGTTGCATTCTAATCCACTGATGGCAAACCTATGAGAGATGTACTAAAGGTAATGCTTCATGTTTTGGGTGACATGTCACTATTCACCAACACCCAACAACTATTCTTGTTGTTGGGAGAATGTTTCTCTCATGTATGTGTATTGTATGTGTATGACATACCAGCAGAGTCAAGTTAGATATTTTATGAATTTTTAACATGCTGAACCCAAAATGGTTCCCCATCAGTGGTCTAGTCTTTTTCCACCTGCTTTTCCAGTGTGCAGTAATTGATAGGTGTCTAACATCAAAATAGCTGAGATTTGTTAATGTAAGAGTCCTTGTAGGGGATATGGGAGGCAAAATAAACAAACAAATAAATAAGAGCTCTCATTAATCTGGGAACTACTGTTTCCATCTAAACCAGGTTCATTCCTAGCATGTCAATTTGCATTTTTTGGCATTCAGCCTACCCCACTTCCCAATTGGGACTTACACTCTCCAATAAAATAGAATTAGAATTAGAATTAGAATTAAAGAATAGAATAGAATAGAATAGAATAGAATAGAATAGAATAGAATAGAATAGAATAGAATAGAATAGAATAGAATAGAATAGAATAGAATAGAATAGAATTTTTTATTGGCCAATTGTGATTGTGAATTTGTCTTGGTGCATACGCTCTCAGTGTACATAAAAGAAAAGATACGTTCATCAAGAATCATAAGGTACAGCACTTAATGATAGTCATAGGGTAGAAATAAGCAATCAGGAAACAATTATATCAGGAAAAATTATACCCATTTCTTTAAATGTTGTCAAGTTAGAACCATCAGCTCAATTCAGTTAACCAGAGAATTCCTGTGCAGGTTTGCCGGAGGCGATCATTAAGGATCCCCTACCCGTTGCAGGTTCTTCCTGGACTGTCATCGTCATCAGAGGTATTTTGGGGACTTTGTGCATCATTGGCATGGCATCTGCTGCAGGATGGTACCTTTACCAACAAGGCATGATCCCACCTGACATGATCCCTGCAGGTCTGCTTGCTTTCCTTTGAGGTGAGTGTGCATAGTTTTTGACCTTATGGTCAAGAAAAACATGTTATAATGTTTTTAGGATGAGTCGTGATGGCTCAGTGGTTAGTGTGCAGTACTGCAGGCTACTTCTGCTGATCACCGGCTGCCAGCAGCTTGGTAGATTGAATCTCACCAGGCTCAAGGTTGACTCAGCCTTCCATCCTTCCGAGGTGGGTAAAATGAGGACCCAGATTGTTGGGGGCAATATGCTGACTCTGTAAACTGCTTAGAGAGAGGGCTGTAAAGCACTATGAAGCGGTATATAAGTCTAAGTGCTAGTGCTATAAGTGTAGCTTCAATCCATTTAATTGGATTGTCTTTGTTAACCCTTTGGGTAGTCCAGACAAGAAGCAGCCTAACAATGAATACTAGTTCTATCTTTATTATAATGTTACATTAACAGAATCTTGCAAATCAAATAATATTTCTTCCCTCCTTTATTTTTACTCCCTGGAAAACTAGACTAGGAGCCTTGGTAGTACAGTGGTTTAAAGCACCCTGTTATTAACACAGCTGCCTGCAATTACTGCAGGTTCGAATCTTACCAGGCTCAAGGTTGACTCAGCCTTCCATCCTTTCTAAGATAGGTTAAATGAGGACCCAGTTTGTGGGGGCAATAAGCTGACTGTATAAAATATACAAAAGTATGAAGGCTATTGCTTAACACATTGTAAGTCGCCCTGAGTCTCCGGAGAAAGGCGGCATATAAATCAAATTAAAAAAAAAAAAACAAGGCTCCTTTTGAAATGCTTCCCATATCCCTTCTGTTTCTGTGGGTTCAGATACCTTTTGCATAATAGTTGTCTAATCTGTGGTTCTTTCTTCTGTCATTCCCACATACCATTACAGTCAACTACTGTGCCGTTTTCAAGCATTATATATAGTTGTTGAGAATACATTCTTCATATTTAGTAATGGGTTTCCTGTAGGCAGCACATTAGCCCAAATGGTTGCTTTGTATGCTTCTGAGACTTAAGACCACGTACAGTATATTAAATAAGGATGCAGAAAAGTGATTTGCCTCGATGTTCCAGTTTTTGGTAGAAGAGGAGGGACTCTGGGTAGAAAGGAACATAGTCAGATTTGTTCCCAAGAATTACAGAATAATCGACTTGTAAGGGACCTCGGAGGTCATCTAGTCCAACCCCATGCTCAGCCAGGAGACCCTTTCAGAATAATACAGTTGTAAGGGACCTTGGATGTTATCTAGTCCAACCGCCAGCTGTGTTTTGTTTTGTTATTTTATACTTTGTTAATATTGAATTAGGGCAGTGTCTGGGGGATTCTGGGAGTTGAAGTCCACCCATCGTCAAGCTACCAAGGTTGAGAAACACTGAGTTAGGGAAAAAGGAATCAAGAAAAATCTATAAAAAGGTGAGAGGTTTCTGGCAAGGAAATGTTCCTTGACAAAAACACTACTTGCAAATCCAGTAATGGCTGTCATGAAACCTTTTGAAACTATGAACCTGGTTTTTCTCGGAGTACGTCCCCATCTCCAGTTCAATTCACCAGACACCTGGGGTGGTTTATTCCTTTCCAGTAACCTCCCTCATGTTTTTTTGGATTTGTTTGTTTTTTTGCCTGCCTCCATGTTTGTTTGGATTTGTTTTGTTTGCATCCAGCCTGTAACCCAGATTAGACAACAATCAACAGAACTAATGCTTCCTTGGAATTAGATAGTAAGGAGCAGTTAGAGCTATGGCACATCAGCATCTGATACCACCACCACCCCATCTCCAAGCTTCTAATGATTTCCTCCAGTGCTTTTATGTTAATATAAATAGGTTAAATATTAGATACCACAGATAGCAAAGGTAGAACTGGGAGGATCATTATAGGTTAATATCAGGGGTAAAATATCCCGGATCAGGCCGGATCGCCCGGTCCAGTAGCGATCTTGGCTGGTGGGTCGGCGATCCGGTAGTGATGGTGGAGCAAAGCTCCGTCCACTCACCTAGGTGTCATTACTTCCTGGACCAGGAAGCAATGTTTTTTTTACCTTCTGCGCATGTGCACGTTTTGTGCATGCGCAGGTATGCGTGCGCACATGGTGCGCGCACGAGGAAAGCAAATGGTCGCGTAGCGCGTGTGCTTCTTAACCGCTAAGGAAGGTAAGTAGATTTCACCCCTGGTTAATATCCTAGATGTCAAAACAATAGTTCCCCTGCATTATCTTCTGCACACATCTTGAATAGAAGGACTGGAGCCACGGCAAAGCAGTGTCCCCCAGGGCCCCTTCCCACTACTCATTCTAGGTGTTGGGAAAAAATAATGTTGGATTCTAAACGAAAATCATGTTTGCATTTTTAATCAGTGTTCAAATGGTGCAATATACCAATGTTTTGATATATTCCATAAATCTAAAACCAATATCTATTGTTCAATGAGGTCTATTAAAAAAAAACAGTAGTTCTAGTTTTAAATGAGGCAGAAATACATTGTACATTGTCAGACTTCCCCCCTTGCAGTCTTTGCTGAAAACAGTTATCCAAAGAATCAGTATCTAAGTGCTCTTATTAATAATATTTATTAGAAAAAGAGATTTAGGTAGGCTACATCATTAAGAATTTCAGAAAGTAGTGTACCCTTCTTTCAGCTGAGACTCCATTATATAGAGTGGATTTTTTAAAGAGGAGGTTATCTTTAAGTTGACTAGTTCCTGCCTGCAGGTATTTTGGCAAGGTTTCAGAAGTGGTTTACCATTGTCTCCTTCCTGGGGCTAAGCGAGTAACTGGCTCAGAGTCATCCAGCTGGTTTTTGTACCTAAAACAGGACAGGAACTCGCAGTCTCCCACTTTCTAAACAGATTCCTTAACAACTACTATACCAAATATAGGCAATTTAGAAAAGTAGAATTCTCTCTGTTTCTGTTCACACTTTCTATACAGAGAGTGGAAGCTTGCCTTTTTTGAAACAAAATTTGTATCAGTTCACTGTTCTGATACCTCATTCGTCTCAGTGTGAGAAGTAATTCTAACAAATGACTTTATTAGGAAGATTTTTTTTCAAATCTGCTATTGGCCTATGAAAGGACTTTAGGTCAGTGATGGGTTTCAAAATTTTTTACTACTGGTTCTGTGGGTGTGGCTTGGTGGGCGTGGCATGGCTTGGTGGGCGTGGCAGGGGAAGGATACTGTAAAATCTCCATTCCCACCCCACTCCAGGGGAAGGATACTGCGAAATCCTTATTTCCTCCCGATCAGCTGGGACTTGGGAGGCAGAGAATAGATGCGGGCGGGGCCAGTCAGAATTTTTACTACCGGTTCTCCGAACTACTTAAAATTTCCATACCTGTTCTCCAGAACTGGTCAGAACTTGCTGAAACCCACCTCTGCTTCAGGTGGACCATGATTGGTCGGTCCTGTTTGAAATTTTGGGATAATATGGGGCTATTATATTGCTGTAACATTACTGAGGTTATTATTGAAAAATGGAAACAAAAATATTTTTACAACATGCCAATTGCATATATTCTCTTAGTATTTGCAAGTATTTGCAATTGTTGAAATTTTAATGAATGACCAGCATTTTTGAACCTGGGAAATCTTTTGCAATGTATGTTACATACTTTGAAGTCTGACTGAATTAATTATGAAGTACATCAGTGTGGTTTTAGCTAATGCTTTTGTTATATTTGTGAAAACATGATGTTGTTGTTTGTTTTTCTTCAGATCCTGAATTCATCTGGATTTTAAACTGTCCTGCAAAAATAAAACAACAGCATGTCACACTGTGTGTGTTAAATATCTGTTGTTTTATTACTCTTTAACTGGGAAGGTTATCCTATTAGTCCCCAAAGACTCCTAAAAACTGTTATTACATATACGGTATTAGGATTGAGGACACTTTGAAAATAATTTGGAAGATCTGATTGTGCTTTGAATTTTACGCGCATGCCCCTGCCTTTTGCTGCCATCTAGTGGTCGGTACATTGGTATTGCTAATTCTTTGCCAAAGAAAGTTAAAAATAATTGTTTTGATGAAGTGCCTGGAACTACAATACAGGTAGTCCTCGATTTATGATAGTTCATTTAGTGACCATTCAAAGTTACAACATCATTGAAAAAAGTGACTTATGACCATTTACCACTGTTGTAGCATCCCCAAGGTCATGTGGCAACAAGTAGTCAAAGAGTGCCCTATCAAAACCGTGTACCACTTAACAGTGGTGTCCCCCAATGCAGCATTCTAGGACCCAGTCTCTTTCTAATATACATAAATGACCTTTGTGATCATATTATAAGCAACTGCGTCCTCTTCGTTGATGACATAAAACTATTTAACACCACCGACAAAACTGCTGCTCTACAAAGCGACCTAGACTATGTGTCAGAATGGTCGAACAATTGGCAACTTCAAATCTCAACCAACAAATGCTCTGCTTACACCTTGGCAACAAAAACCAGAACACCAGATACAAGCTGGGGTCCTACGAGCTGAGGACAGGACCTCGTAGATGACCCTCACTCTGTCTGGGAGTATTCATTTCAAAAGATTTAAGCCCAAGAGCTCACTGTAACAGTATTGCCATAAAGGCATTAAGAGTTGTTAAGCTAATTTTGCAAAGCTTCTTCTCCGGTAACATTGTATTGCAAACCAAAGTTACAAAACCTTTGCCAGACCAATTCTTGAATACAGCTCGTCTACTTGGAATCCACACTGTATATCGGACATTAATACAACTGAACAAGTCATGAGAAGAGTATTCTACTCCTCTTCTCACAATAGAATACCTTATGCCACCAGGCTTGAAATTTTGAGCTTGGACAACCTAGAACTACACCGCCTATGGTCTGACTTAAGCTTAGTACACAAAATTGTCTGCTACAACGTTCTACCTGTCAATGACTACTTCAGCTTCAACCACAATAATACACGAGCAAACAATAGATAAAAACTCATACCCTGTTTCCCCCCAAATAAGACATCCCCTGATAAAAAACCCAATTGGGCTTTTGAGCGCATGGCAATAAGGCCAAGCATTTATTTCAGGGTTCAAAAAAATATAAGACAGGGTCTTATTTTCGGGGAACACGGTAGTAAACCGCTCTAAACTTGATTGCAGAAAATACAACTTCAGCCACAGAATGGTCAATGCCTGGAATGCACTACCTGACTCTATTGTTACATCCTCAAACCCTCACAGCTTCAACCTTAAACTGTCTACCATGGACCTCATCCCATTCCTAAGAGGGAGGGGGTCCTTTAAGGGGGCGTGCATAAGCGCACCAGCGTGCCTACCATCCGTCCTACTGTTCCCATTTATTCATGCTCATTTCTTATGTTTATACTTATACTTATTTTCTCATACATGCTTGACAAATAAATATAAATAAATGTGATTTACAGTTAGATACTTGACAACTGACTCAAATTTATGATGGTTGCAATGTCCCAGAGTCATGTGATCACCTTTTATGACCTTCTCACAAGCAAAGTCAGTGAGGAAAGATTCACTTAACAGTGAGCAGATTCACTTAACAGTTGTGTTACTAATTTAACAGTTGCAGTGATTTACTTAACAAATGTGGCAAGAAAAGTCTTAAAATGGGGCAAAACTCAAATTTCTCATTTAACAACATAAATTTTGGGTTCAATCGTGATTGTAAGTTGAGGACTTAATGCGCAAGCACTGCCTCAATACACATTCTGTATGGCAATTGATGGCAACTTTTCCTAGGAAAAGAAAATGGGTGGAACTGGAATTTCAATTCAGGGAATCATGCTAACCGCAGGGTGACATGACAGAGCTATATGGACAACTGCATTCAAATATTTCTCCTCTTTATGATTACAACTAGATTTTCAGTTGCTAAGTCATGAAGTTGTTAAATGAGCCATCATGTGACAATTTTACAACCATTTTACTGTGGTCATTAAGTGAATCATCATGGTTATTAAGCAAATCCAGCTTTCCCAAATGACTTTGCTGGTTAGAAGCCACCTTAGGTCAAAAATTGCAAGATACTGCAACTGTCATAAATGTGAGCCAGTTTCCAAGTGCCCAAGTTACAATCATTTGACTACAGGAATGGTATAGCATTTGTAACTTCACGGATAAGTTGTAAGTCACTTTTTCCAAGTCGGAGCATACAAATTTGATGATGATGATGATGATGAATTCCCAGTCTAAATTTGCTTGTTTTCTCAATTTCTCCATGCATATTTAAATTTTTATCACTGGCTTCTTTGGAAGAAATCAGCAATGGCCAATTAAAAATGGCTTTTAATATGAAAATTTGTTTTCACTGTTTCAGTGTATGGGTGATTTTATTTTGATCATGCAAGTTAAGATCATGCAAGTTAAGATATCTCTTCCCTTCCCCAAAGCCTAACAGAACCTTACTATGGTGGAGGTGAGTGAACAGTATAAGCCTATTATGCTGGCTAACAAGACTCTGGCCTGGAAAAGGGGATCTATTAGTCCAGTTCATGCTGGGAATGACCAACGAAAAAATGAGAATGGGCCGCCCTAATACACGTTGGCTAGACACTGTAAAGGATGTCACTGGGATGGCCATGGCAGATCTGAAGGGAGTATTTATTTTATTTTTATTTTATCTCGAATTTATATACCGCACCTTCTCCCGAGGGACTCAGGGTGGTGTACAGCCAGATAAAAACATACAATACAAACATTAAAAACAATTAAAAAGATATATATTAATTTGGCCCCAAATTTAAGATAACAAACCAATTAAAAATTAAAAAATATTAAAAAGAATATGTTAAGCCAGCCCAGCTTGCTGAAAAAAGAAAGTTTTAAGGGCATGGCGGAAGGCACCGAGGTCTTGGATCCTCCTTATCTCCGTATGGAGAGCGCTGATCCATAGAATGGCCGAGGGTGGTGTTAGAAGAAATATTTTTCTGGGTTCAGCTCCAAGTGGGGAAAAAGACACTGGAAACATGAAGACTGCTTGGAAAGATGGTGTAATGGTGGACAGGATCACATGGTTTGAGTTCCTGAACAGAAAAAGGGCGAGACGCAACAAGTCCCCGGGTTTTATGCCCTCTCTGACTTTGAAATTCCTGGGGCCAATAACGAGTATCCTGATTGGTTGTCAGACTCCCAGGGGGTGGGGGTCTTAGCTAGCCTTGCTGGCTGATGTAATCTTCCCAGGTGCCATGTGGTGTTTCTGTTGCTAAATGGGTCCTATTGTGTTGCAGATGATGGACCATTGACAAAGATGGGAGGGAATTGAGTTTCTGCCTCTGGCCCATTGATAAAGGGTGGGGGGGCCCAAAAAGGTGGGACCTGCTTTGTCTTTAAAACATGCTTCTCCATTTCTCATACAGGGAAACATAATATTCTGCCTTTTTAATATTTCCTAAAATATTTCATTCTTCTAGGAAAGGGATGGGTGCTAACTTCCTACAGTGGGACATAACTGAATGGCTGACCATGAGGAGGTTTTGGGGTTCAGACTCTGCAAATACTTTTTATGTTTTAATTAACATTTGGGATCTGGGCTTCAACCAATGAAAACAAGCCAAACTGAGTTTGCATCGAAGAATCCATTCCTTCCAGAGTGCGGAAAACAATACAGTAATTCGACATATTCCCCATGATTCCTCATGAATACTTCTAAGGGCGCTGCTCCTTTAAGGCAAGGCTGCATTTCAGGCGTCCAGACAAAAGCCTTCGGAGAGGGCTTTCCCCCCCTCCCCAATTCCCGGACGAAGCGATAAGCTCCTATTGGCCGAAGAAGGCGGGACATAATAACAGCGACCAAAAATGGCGGCGGGAGGGCCGCGCTCCTTTCTTGCGCTTACATAACGCGACCTTTCTATTTTCTTGGCCGCGCGCGCGAGAGAGAGAGAGAGAGAGAGAGAGCGAGCGAGAAACAGAGAGCGCAGCGCAACCTAACCTTAAAAAAAATAACAAAAAACCGCCTGTTTGAGCGTCGCCCTCGCTAGCCAATGAAGGTGTGCGATGTTCAGCAATCAACCAATCGCCGCCCGCGGAAAGAGACGAGGACCGAAAGGAAAAAAAAAGTGGGCCGTGTTAAAAAAGAAACATAGATATATCGGAGGTGTGTGGAGAGAGGTGGGGGGGGTTGAGGTTTGATTTGCGCGCGCACAGAGAGCGTGAAGAAGGGAGGGGGCCGAGCGACAGAGGCTGAGGGGCTTGCCGGCTTCGCCCTCCCTCCCGCGCTCCTGCGAGGAAGCAAAGAGGGGGATTCTCCCGCCATTTTTCCAGCGCTGTTCCTCAGGACCGACTTCTTCCTCGCCTCGGTGATGGCGCCGCTGCTGGGCCGCAAGCCTTTCCCTCTGGCTAAGCCGCTGCCGACGGGGGAGCCGCCGGGAGAGCGCTTCGTCATTGCCCACACGCAGGAGGCCTTCCGCTCCAGCGAGTATCCGATTTGGACGGTGGCGAGAACTATGCGCGCGCGGCGACGGCGGCGAGGGAGGGGGGACTTTTTGTTTTTCAGTCACGGTGCTCTTGGGTGGGGGGGGGATGGGTGAGAGGCAGCGAAGGAGTTGCTCCTCTTCTCTTCCCTTGTCCTGGAGACTTAACTCGGATCGGAAACGTAGGAGGGCCGAGGGGGCCTTCGTTTGCTTTCTTGACTCTCTTTGTTCCCTTTCTCCCCCCCTCTTTATTTTCCCCTCCCCCACTCCCTCCTTTCTCGGCATCTTTTTCTTCTCGGAGGCAAGATGGAGCAGGGCAGGACGACTTCCCTCCCTAGGCTGAGAGTGCAGCGGGGCCGGCAGAAGGAGTTTATCTGTGGATGTCAATAACTGTCGGATTGGGAAGAAAGAGAGGAGGGTGGGATCTTTTTTTTTTTTTTTTTGGTCTGAAAAGGTTCTAAGTGACACTCATTTAACTGCCTAAGTTTGAACTGGATGCTTTTGCCTGCTGGGGAGCAGTTAACTTTGAAGGCCAGCTTGAGAAGGGTGTGGATACCAAGAGGAGGATTTTCACTTTCGGGTAAAGCTTGTAGTCTCTGGAGGCATTTGGGCTGTCCCTGGCAGGAAACCATTAGGTAGGCGTCTCGGTCTTTAGCAGGGCAAGACTGTTTTGTAGATGCCTCTTAAATGGTTGCTAAAAGTAGAATGTTACTCTACACAGGATCTGCCTCTGAATCATAGGAGTAAAGGGCTCAAGTCAGCAAAGGTTCACCACCACGTGTCTCTTTTGACAACTTTCTAGCCTATTTTAACAAATTGACCAACAGGCTCAAATAGGACAGAAACTTTTTACTATGTATACAGGTAGTCCTCGACTTACAACAGTTTGTTCAGTGATTGTTCAAAGTTACAACGGCACTGAAAAAAGTGACTTATGACCGCTTTTCACACTTACAATTATTACAGCATCACCATGATCATGGGATCAGAATTCAGATGATGGGCAACTGGTTCATATTTATGACAGTTGCTGGTGGTCTGAGGTCACCTTTTGCTACCTTCTGAAAGCAAAGTCGAGGGGGAAGCCAGATTCACTTAACAACCGGGTTGCTAACTTATCAACTGCAGTGATTCACTTAACAACTGAGGCAAGAAAGGTCGTAAAATGGGGCAAAACTCACTTAACAAATGTCTCACTTAACAGAAATTTTGTGCCCAATTATGGTTGTAAGTCGAGGACTCCCGGTATTGCTAATTTGTCTTACTTGAGAGCTTACCAGAAATTATCTTTCCATAATTAAAACCTAGAATTCGCTTGATTGAAAGACACTTCAAGGATAATTATAGTACTTATTAATATTTTGTGATGAGTTACGTGCATAAATTAACTTACCATCACAGCAGGCATTGACATCCCTGTCTTTGATGGCTCTACACAGCAACTTAACCCGGATGATAAAATAACTCTTCTTGTATCCAATTTCCAAAGGTTTACATTTCTATATTTTAGAAGTTCTGGATGATAAAGGAAGGTTAGTACTGCTTTCATGTTCTGTGTTCACTGTAGCATGTGATTAAAGATTAAATGTAAGTTTGTTTAGAACTAAATGAAGTGGTGATACTATAGTATGTTTTCTAAGCAGTTGTTATATATGGCCACTTCAGCTGTCAGTATAACTTTGCCATATTTTCTGATGCCTAAGGAAGACCTTTCTTGTTTATATTCCAATATATTTTTCAACCCTGTATGTATTCAAGAACCTGGCTGAAGGATAATGAGGAAGCCAAGAACTGGACTTTACATAGTCTAGTTTACAAAGTTTGTAAAGAGTTTGTTTATAGTGTTTGTTTACAGAATCTGTAAACAAACACTTCTCTGATGAATAAGTAGATTTTATTGCGTAGTTTTCCCATTTCTAACAGTTTTTTGCAATAACTATGCATGCTTTTAAAATAGATTTACCCTGGGTATCTAAGACTTTTAATGGTTAGACAGTTTGCATCAAAGCACACCATTTAGCAATTTTTCTGAAGTAAAAATTGATTAGCAAGCAAGCATTTTACTATTCTGTTTAATATGTAATTCGGGATGATAGTACTTGTGGTATGTACCTCATTTTGTATATGGTAGACTGAAGATGTTCTTGGTCTGTAAGCAAGTGACATCGTCAAGGAGGTGGGCTGCACTTGAAATATCTTTTATTAGGTCTAGTGGATATCATTTATAATTTATCTCAGACTGCTTTATTTTCAGGACAGACTGCTGGTATTTCTGTGCAAATGAATTTATATTTTATCTTTAAAAAATTCAATGAGATAGTTTTTGTGTAGGCCTAAGCAATTACATTTAGTGTTCTTAAAGGGGCAATGCTTTGTTTTTTCACCTTCAGCGTTTCTTCTTTGTCTTATACCCAAGAGAGCCCCTTCCTCTTAACAAAACCTTTTCTCCCTCTATCCCATCTGTCAGAACAGCCGTGGCTCGTTTCTGATCACCAGGCATTTTTGAAAGCGAATCTACTTATAATATTGTGATAGATACTTTAACCTTTAGAGATTCAGTGGTAGAGAAAATGGACTTGCATAATTTATTGAATTTTCTGTTTGCAATCTTGTTAATATTAATAGATATTGTATGGTATTGGAAACAGTACAGATGCTAATCTGAAATATGTTTAAATTCTATCTGCCTGAAAAAGGCAGAAAGTAAACTTGGGAACAAGAGAAACATTTTGACACTTCTCTTAAATTTGAGTTCACAATTTACCACAATCTAGTTTTGGATAATTAGTTCTGTTATGTCCTCAATTGCAACTGTCCAAAATTTAGTTACCGGTAGGTGTCAGGATTTACTCCTGGTGACTATATATGCAAAAGATGACAGTATTTGGTCATTTAGAAATTTCATTGGTATCATGTTAACTGTCAGCAGTCTTTTTCATTAAATGCTTACTGTGATGGAAAAGTGTAGTTGATGTTGATAAAACTCAGTTATACAACTCTGCCTCAGGCCAACCAAGCAGTGCTGATACCTTTTCTTGGCACCTGCAGGTTGTTGCACTATCCCCTGTAGAACCAGTGCATAAATAAGGTTCTCCTTGACTTGAAGCTCTGGTTTAAAGAGCAAGTAGCAATAGCACTTAGAGATATATACTGCTTCTCAGTGCTGTACAGCCATAGGCAGGAGGGCTTTTGCACATTGGTAGATTAGGAAAAAATTGCATCCTTTTTTGGATTGGAAGACCCTGTTCATGGTCAGTCATGTCTTGGTCGCTCCCAAGTGGATTATTGCAACAGACTATACGGAGCTGCCTTTGAAGAGTATTCAGAAGCGTCAGATGGTCTAATGCAGAGGTATTAGCAGCTCTGGGCACACCTCAGTACACCCGTGTTACTTCCAGTACTGATTGTTAGCTATAAAGCCATTCATTACACAGGGCTGGGTTATTTGTAAGATTGTCTCTATACCAGGGTCAAGAAAATTAAGAAGTCTAATAACCTAAAGTTGATTGAAGATGGATGTTTTGCAGATAGGTGGAGAGTATTTTTGCTGTATTGGGCATAAATAGCCTTTATGAAACTACAGTAAAAGACAGATTCTATCTACAATCTCTTTTTGAATCTACACACACTCTTGGTGTGGAGCAGTGCATAACTTCGAACATGATTGAAGGATATGAGACAGAAGAGTGATGTGGGCGATGTTGATTTGATATACCATAGATTAGAGGTGTCAAACTTGTGGCCTGCGGGCCGGATGCATCACGCACTGGCCACGCCCACCTTCAGTTTAGTGAAGGGGGGGAGTTGTGATACGTCATGATATGATGACAATGTAACATCACAAATTTGACACCCATACCATAGGTATGTTTCCCCGAAAAAAAGACCTTATATTTTTTTGAACCCTGAAATAAGCATTTGGCTTTACTGCTATGCGCTCAAAAGCCCAATTGGGCTTATTATCAGGGGATGTCCTGTTCGGGGGGGGGGGGCAGGATAATTATTAGAGATTATGATATTGTGTAAGAATTGAGACAGAATTGTGCAGTCTATTCTTTGCAGATGTGTGCAGAAAGGGTTGTATATGCCTTAGATTTTGAACAAATGCAGAAAAACTTATTGAAGAGTGGATTAATCACCCATTTTTTATTGTAAGTCTATAAGAATAATTTTTTTAAAGCTAAATGATACATAAATATTTGAAGGAGAGCGAGCCCTGTAAACCTTCTAAATTTTTGAGCATTTATGCTCTTTTTCACACTGAGTCAGTTTTAGGAAGTTGGAAGTAGAATGTATTTGTATGTTGATGGGAAATAATGCTAATATCTCCTGTGAATTCTTCCTTTTTATATTGCCACCTGGTTCCTTATTATCATTGCATTGTATTTTTGGAATGTTTTTACTACAGATTTAATATTGGTTCCCATATTGCCATGTGATTCCTTAGCTTTTCTATGTAAAATTTATCACTTTTGAAATTCCTAATTAAAAAATGAACATTGGTGAATATACTACTCCCAAATGAAAGTGTACTACATATTTTGCATAAAGAGTTTAGGCTCTGGAGAATTTCTATGGAAAACAAAGTGTATCTGCCTTCAATTGTCAGAAATGTTGGCTTTAACTTAAGATTTAAGGAACTTTTCTATTTACACAATGCAATTTTATTGGCTTAAAATACATCAATATAAGTAAACATAAACATAAATTGCTACCCAGAAAGTACTAGTCCTTGATATACAACCATTCTTTTAATGACCACTCAAAGTTACAACCACTGAAAAAAGTGATTTATGGATGTTTTTTGCACAACCATTGCAGCATCCCGTGATCACATGATCTAAATTTGGCTGCTTGGCAACCGGCATGTATTTATGATAGTTACACACCTTTTACTACCTTCTGACAAGCAAAGAGGAAACCAGATTCATTTAATAACTGCAGTGATTCACTTAACTGTAGCAAGAAAGGTCATAAAATGGGTCAAAACTCACTTAACAACTACCTTAATTAGCAGTAGAAATTTTGGGCTCAATTATTGTCATACGCTAAGGAGAGTACCTATATTAGCTGTCCAGAGCCACCTGTGACCTATGAACCGTGGGTTGGGCATGCCTGTTCTTCGCATGTGGCTCTTTCGTCCCGCGGCTGTGGCTCCCTACCAGCTGGCTGGCCCCACCCCTCGCCCTCCCAGTCACTCTTCACATGGCCTGAGAAGGTAAGGGCAATGGCGGGGATCAGTGGTGGGATCCTCCTGGTTAAACAACCAGTTCGGTGATTACACAATTTGCACATGCGCCTGATGTGCGCTGTGCGCGCATGCACAGTTTGAAAAAATCTTCACTTCCTGGTTTCTTCGGATGAGTAACACAGCTGATTCACACAGCAATCCGCTCTTCCGTGCGAATCAGCTGAGAATATAAAGGTAGGAAAATAGGGCAGGCGGGTGGACCCATCTGATTGTCGGGCTGAACTGGTTAGCTCCTAGCTGATTGTCAGAGCTACCGGTTCGCCCGAACCGGTGGAATCCCACCCCTGGCGGGGATGGTGACACACTCCATATTCCAGAGCAGGAGGGAAGCGCCCCTTTACTTGCCTCTCATCTCATGGGCGCTTCTTTAGGCGCTTCTTGGTGTTGCGCGCACCTCGGTCACTTGGGGAGACGCGCAACTTTCCGCCCCGAGACACTGGCTCGGCTGCGGCCGATGCTCTGTGTCGTAATGGGCTCCAGGAGGAGGAGGGGATGCCATCTACCCCATTGTGAAGTGTGATAAATTTACATGTGCTGCGCAAGGCACTGTGAGAGCAGCGAGCAGGCCATTTACTCTTTCCATTTCCAAATTT
Organism: Pituophis catenifer annectens; assembly: GCF_029215685.1. Classification (NCBI taxonomy): domain Eukaryota; kingdom Metazoa; phylum Chordata; class Lepidosauria; order Squamata; family Colubridae; genus Pituophis; species Pituophis catenifer. The sequence goes on from NW_027256881.1 coordinate 20,703,596, forward strand.
AAGATGATCATATTTTTTTGTGATGTCCAAGCTGGAATTGCTGTGGCTTCTACTATTTAATTTCAAAGTACAGTTGGAAATATCTATTAAAATATGGCTTCAATTTTGTTTGATGGTTGACAACCATTTAAATACCTTTATGATTTAAATGACTGAATAATTAAAATATATGAAGAAAGTAAGTAATTAAAACACAGAACATTCTGTGGTGTAAACTGGATGTGAAGCAACCTGCTAGCTGTGGCTGCATATATTTTCTGAAAAGTTGATCCTTTGTAATTTAAAAGATCTTTTGACTAAGATATCTGATTCGGGACAGTATTTATTGGTATATGAAATGTGTTTTAGAAATGTATTTAGAAAATATTAGTAAAATGCATATTAAAATACAAAATTCATGCTACTAAGGCCGTGTTTTCTCATGACGATGAAATCCTGACTTCATAAACCTGAGTATGAGTAAGATGAACAGTGGTACTATATGTGCAGCCCCTTTTACATTATGAAACAAAAAAATAGTACTAAGGAGAGAATTATGCATGATGCCCAATCCAAGGATTATAGTTAAATTATTCAGATGTTAAAATATTAATCATTATAAAACCTTGATTTAGTAACTGTTTATCATAATGTGTCAATGAGTCTATGTGTAAATGACAAAAAATGATGATTTAATCCAATAGTTTAAAAACTAAGTGCACCTTATTTTCCTGAGCTGTTGCTCCTTCAGAGAGTATGAAGCACGGCTAGAGAAATATAACCAACGAATATGGACCTGTAAAAGTACCGGGAGTAGTCAACTGACACACAAAGAAGCCTGGGAAGAGGAACAGGAAGTTGCTGAGCTGTAAGTAGCAATGCAAATGCTTTTGCTTTTAGGGACAGAACCTAAAGCATGAAGGGGGGGGGACTTTTGACAAATAATGAGCTTCCTGTGAAAATACTTGGAATGAGTCATGTCTCAAGAAAAGAGAAAGCTTTTCTTCAGCTACATAAGCAAGGATATCTAAACTCTAAAGAAAATATTTCTGATTGGGTATTGCCTGACTGATTTTTTTATCCTCATTACACTTTGTACCTTGCAGTTCTCACTGGCCTTTCTCAAAAAAAAAATGATCTAATTAAATAGCATAATTGAAAACAAATATTTATGTGCTGCATAAAAATACAGAATGTAATCCATTATATGTATAAAATCCAAAAACTTTCTGGCAGTGAATCATGCATTCATGCTAACCAGTGCATTTTTAGTATACTACAGTTGTATATTGGTTTAAGGCATTTTTCCAGTGGGAATCAGGGTTTCAGGCAAAAATTACTAGTATTTTGATGACATGTTGAATATAAGTCATATTGCTGGTATGTAGTAGGAATGTTGCCCCCTCAAAAATTATGTAGAGAGAAATCAAATATGAGATGGCCTTATTATCTGTGATTTCACATATTTGCAGTTGTAAAGACAGACCAGAAATTCAATACAGAAGTAATTCAAAGTAGTGAAGATACCTTATACTTCCTCCTCCTATTTCCCCTAAAACAGTAACCCTGTGAGGTGGATTGTGCTGAGAGAAAGTGACTGACGTAAAGTCACCCACTTGATTTTCATGTTTAACTAGTACTTAAAATGTTCTTGGTTTCTAATCTAGTGCCTTAACCACTAGATCAAACTGGGTCTTATTGATGGTAAACAGATTTTGTTACCCAATTCTGATGTCTATCATTTTGCAAATGTGCAGAAATATGTATCCATCCTCCCAATTTTCCAACAGTCTGCAATGTTCTATCCTTATATAGTCAGTGCAGGGGGTCATGCTTGCTTAATTAATTTCAGTAATATACAATTTCCTAATGTCTATTCACTCAAATTAGAGATATGCTTAAATCCTAACTAAATGCTTTTAAGTAAAGGGGGATTAAGGTAAGACTATTGATACAATCATATTTGTAGGCAAGTCATAGTAGCAGTTTTGTGAATTGTCTCTTAAATGTTTCAATTTCTCTAGTTGAAGTTGATTCTTTAAATTGCTATTTTAATCATAATTATGCTATATCATTTTCTATTTATCTTTTCAGTTTGAAAGAGGAATTTCCAGTCTGGTATGAAAAACTTGTTCTGGAAATGGTTCACCATAATACAATCTCTTTAGAAAAACTGGTGGACACTTCCTGGCTGGAGATTATGACAAAATTTGCTGTTGATGAAGAGTGTGATTTTGAGGTAAGGACCAGGTTTATCTCTCAGAAACAGTTGTGGAAATAATGATGCCACATCAGAAATGTGATAGTTGCTCTAACCCTAACATAACTGATTTCCATTTTAGACATGACGGTCTTCATTTTTTTTTTTTAAAGGAGGGTATGGTGAGTTCCTGACGGGATAAGCAATAGATGAACCTATGACCAATCTTGCCCTAGAACTCTAAGCATCCTTTTGTGGCCTTTAGAGTCTCTTAGAATCCTGAGGCAAACATTTTGGCACATTTTACAGACAGCGCATTGAAGGGATTGAATGGATGCCTTAAGCTTGCAAAAGTTTAATCCCCTTAAAATTGCCAATTTCTTCTAATTGTGATTACCTTTCTCATTTTTCAGGGAAGGTTATCATTAGGTATTGGTTTTATAGCTCTTTCCAGCTTCACAATCATTTTAGAGACACATAGGGATCTCTTGATGAAGAAGAGATGTTTCACTTCATAAACCTGTGTCATTACAGGCAGGCTGCATTGGTGACAATCGATATTGAAGACCCATCAGATTAACATCTGATTTTCATTGGACTGTCCTAGGAATTCATATTTTTTTTCAATAAAGATAATTAATACTGACTCAGTGTGGGGACATGACCTAGTACACTGTTTTGTGTATTGCTTACCAGGATTTCTATGAAATCTATGAATATAACTTAGACGAAACTGTGAATACATGGAAAATCAAAATACTGAAGGATTAGCAATAGTTCAAAGCGTTTCTCTCACATAACCAATCACATCACCTAAGGTCTCTGTAAGCCCCAAAGTGCAGCTATGTCTTAAAAAGGTTGTCACATGTAAAACTTGGTGTTGCTAAAGATAGTCTACCTTCAGACATGACGCTCCCACCTGCGGAAAATAATTCTCTGCCTCGTTCTAAATTGCTTTTTTTCAGGTTGGAAAAGAGAAAGTACTACGGGTCAAGGTTGTAAAAATACATCCATTGGAGAAAGTAGCAGAAGAGGAGGCTACTGAGAAGAAAACAGATGCAGCCTGCAACTCCCCATCCAGTGACAAAGAGAATACCAGCCAGGTTGTACAGGAAAATCAAAAGGAGCTAGCATTGAAAGAAGATGATAGCAGAAGAGAGAGTCTGAGTAAGTAAGCCATGGCCTGAAATGAAAGGAACCAGCTTTAAGTCTTATTTAGGAGTAAACTGCAAAATTGCATGTATGGCCAATAGATGACTGCTAAAAGCAGTCTTGATCTGGAGAGAATCACTGTTCTCAAAATATATTCATTTGCTGCCTTGAGTTACTTATAAAGTAATGGCAGGACAAAAATCTAATAAATAAAAGTGTGCTGATCCAGCAGCATTACACATGTTACTTACTACTTGCTGTTAAGCATGTACTTTTTATAGTCATGTGTGTTTATGATAAGCAGTAACTTCATCTGTGTACAGTTATGCAGGAAATAGAAAAAGTGCTTGGTTTGAATTCTGAACATAAAAGGCAATGTTCTATTCAGCACTGCCTGAACATTTTTGAGTTGCCTGTGCATCAGTAAAATAAAGTTTGAAATGTTTGTCCTGTAGAAAAGATTTTTAAATGTACACTATCTCAAAGCTCAGTGTCAATATCACTCAAGAGCATACACAGGATACACTTTCAAACCACAGTTTAATGATGTAATGCAGAGTTCTCCAACCTTTCTGGCTTTGTGGACCGGAGGGGTGGGGTGGGGTGGGGAGATGGTTCTGTGTGAGTAGGTGGAAAGTGCGCTCAGCTCCATGTGGCTGAGCGGTGTGCATGCGCAACCACCGCTCATGCAAATGAAGTGTGGACATGCGTGCTTGCCCTCTGATCATGCAAGTGAGGATATGTGTGCGCTTGCCCGCTGTTTCAGCAGCCTGGTTGCAAACTGATCATGGCCTACTAGTGGTCCAAGGCCCAGAGGTTGGGGCACCTAATCTAACATATTAATAATCTTTACATTTACAGCAGCAGTAGTGAAAGTATTTTTCTAAAACACAGTGGTACAGGCACACACATAAAAATGTTAAAGCACAGAACTAATGTTTTTGCTTGCTTTCTTTGTTGGCCAGGTGACCGGGCACGCCGATCTCCTCGGAAGCTTCCTACTTCTCTGAAAAAAGAAGAAAGGAAATGGGTTCCTCCAAAATTCTTACCACACAAATATGATGTCAAGTTGCAGAATGAAGACAAGGTGAGTAGATTGTTAAATTTTAAATGTTAGTCACTCCTGTCTCAACATTTTAAGAAGCAGTTAACATAACTATCATAAACTATACTTAAATATAGTTTTGTGTGTGTATACATATACACATATACATATAGTTAGTATACCTATATGCTTACAAAATTTCTATTATTACAATATATGTATCATTTAAAATAAGTATTAAACTTTCAGTGACTTACTGGGATCTGCTCTAAACTATTATTTATTGTTTCTGTACCATCAGTTAAAAACCCTGTCTGAAACATTTCTTTTTATCTTTCAAGATCATTAACAATGTGCCAGCAGACAGCTTGATTCGAACAGAACGGCCACCCAACAAAGAGATTCTGCGATATTTCATTCGTCATAATGCACTTCGCGCTGGAACAGGCGAGAATGCCCCCTGGGTAGTTGAAGATGAGTTGGTGAAGAAGTATTCCCTTCCCAGCAAGTTCAGTGACTTCTTGCTTGACCCACATAAAGTGAGAAATAAGGCAAGATCTGTCTGAGTTGTGTGATGATGAAAAATAGGAGTCATTTTCACATGGATATTTATTCTTGGGCCATTGAAAATAAGGCAATATCAGAGTGAAATTTACCTCCTTCTGTCCTTTTTCAAAAGAGTCTGCCACTGTTTGTCATTAGGTGCTGAAATAATGATTTTGAAATATATATTCATCATCTTATCCTGGGATGCTTAACCTTGTTGATGAACACATTTGGAATTTAAAGAATATGTTATGCCAGAATTGGTTAGGATGCGGGGTTGGACACTTTGTCTAATGACTCCTATACAGATACAGGCAGTCCTCAACAATCACAATTGGGGCTGGAATTTCCATTGCTAAGCAGTGCAATCATTAAATGAATTTATGACCTTTTTACTGAGATTGTTAAGGAATCTGGCCTCCCTCATTCACTTTGTTTGTTGGAAGCCCGCTGGGAAAGTTGCAAATAGTGATCACGTGACTCTAGAATAGTGCAGCTGTTGTTGCCAAATGCCTGAATTTTCATCACATAGGATACTGTGATACTTATAAGTGTAGGACTGCTTGCAAGTGACTTTTTTCATCACTGTTGTAACTTTGAACAGTCACTAAATGAATGGTCGTAAGTTGATGACTACCTGTATACCCAACAATGAAACATAGTTAATTTGTTCAAGAAACCTTAAATTCAACATAGAGGTGGAAATCAAAGTTTCAGTTATTTTGTTGAGCTTATATTTTGAAAATTCACATCTCTCTGACATTAATTTTAATCTCAAACCATTACTAAATATCCCAGTTTCCTGCAGCACAAATCAAAGCGGGGAAAAGTAAAAGTAAAGGAACAGCAAGCACTATTCACATTTCTTCCTATCCATTACCTTTAGCTCACAGATATTCCTTCCATCCTTGACTTCATGTTGAGTGTTAGGATATGTTTCAGAATAAAATATGTAGTAGGTAACAGTTAACCATTTTTCTTTTTAAGAATATGAAGTCTTGATGTGTTCTGGGAATTAAAACTATTGCTGGTACCTGATATAATATTTTGAAATATGTATATTTCCCACATAATTTTGAAGTAAAAGTTTTAAGGCATGAAGGTAGGGAGACTTGAGTACATTATGTCTAATGAGCTCCATGTTTGAGGTTCTTGTGTTGCCATATTCTTGCAGGGGAGAAATCAAGCTCATAATTCAGAAATCTCAATGTTCCCCTTTCTATAGAAAGGCCCTCTTAATGATGTTCTGATTCAACAGCAAACTGTCTGAATTTTGTAGCATCCCACAAGTCTTGAGCTACTGCCTGGATGTCTTGCTACAGAATGGACCATTGTTTTTTAGTGTTAAAAATAAGTGGGAGGCCCAACTCCTTCAGCAAGATAGAATGGTCCTTCCATTCATTCTAAGGCTCAGATTGTAGAAATTTCTGAAAATGTCATTTAGCAATTCGTATTTAATTTTTTGTAAGAATAGACTAGGATGTACCAAAGTTTCAAAGGACTTTTGATAAAACATTTCAAAGGGCCTTCCATCTGAAACAATTGGAGAACTAGTAGATTTCTTTGCTATTGAATGTTTATAGAGAAGGTATATGGTGTAGTCAGTTAAGAGCTCTCTGTTTATTTTGTATTTTGGCTTATGCACATTTGGGGTAGATTCTCCCTAGTGCAAGCAAAATCCACATTCAATTTTAAATGCAGATAATTTACATTTTGCATTGCTTTGATTCTAGTATTTGACTCTCAATCCTTCAACAAAAAGGAAGAGCACTTCATCACCTGATAGGAAACCTAAGAAGCCCAAATCAGATGGTTCTTCCACAGCACAGGGACTGAATCCTTCACTTTGGTGTAGTGTGCATTTAAATAAAACAATTGTGGGCTGCCCGCTGAAAATTAAGAACTTCAAAACCCCAAAATTATCTACAGAGGATCTGGAGGAGATGATGAATATTATGGCACCTGGAAAACTTGGTACTTTCAATAAGAAGAGGCTTGGGAAATCATTGGATCCAAAACAGAAAAATAAAAAGGTGTTGAATGGGCAGAAATCTGGAAAATCTAGATCTCCCAAAAAAGATTCCAAGATGAAAATGAAACAGATGACACTTCTAGACATGACTAAAGGTACTTCTAAAGTCCAAAAAACACCAAGAAGTTCAGCTGGAAGTCCCAGGTCTTCCAATAAACCTCCAAAACATCTTCCACCTGCTGCACTTCACCTCATTGCTTATTATAGAGAGAACAAAGACCGAGAGGACAAGAAGAGTGCCCTTTCCTGCATAATTTCAAAAACTGCTCGGTTGCTATCCAGTGAGGATCGTGCTCGTCTTCCTGAGGAGCTGCGAGGCATAGTGCAAAAGCGTTATGAACTACTAGAGCACCGGAAAAACTGGGCTTCCATGACAGAGGATCAGCGCAAAGAATACATGAAGAAGAAACGTGAGAAGCTGAAGGAGAAGCTGAAGGAGAAAGCCAAAGAGCGTCGGGAAAAAGAAATGATGGAGAGGCTAGAGAAGCAGAAGCGATATGAGGACCAGGATATCAAAAGCAACAACATGCCTACTTTTAAGCTGGTGGATACTCCGGAAGGACTCCCTAATACCCTCTTTGGGGATGTGGCTATGGTTGTGGAGTTTCTGAGTTGTTACTCAGGGCTACTGCTTCCAGATGCTCAGTATCCCATCACTGCTGTTTCTCTTATGGAAGCTCTTTGTGCTGAAAAAGGGGGTTTTCTCTATTTGAACAGAATTTTGGTCATTCTTCTCCAGACTTTGCTACAAGACGAGATTGCAGAAGACTACTTGGAGCTGGGGATGAAACTGTCTGAGATTCCCCTCACTTTGCACTCTGTTTCTGAATTAGTTCGCCTTTGTCTGCGCAAGTCAGATATACAGGAGGAAAGCGAGGCTTCGGACAATGCAGAAGAGAACAAAGACTTGGCAGCTTTTGAAGACAATGAAGTACAGGATGAATTCTTGGAGAAATTGGAGGTAACGGAGTTTTTTGAGCTGACCCCCGAGGAGAAACTGCAAATCCTCACAGCTCTTTGCCATCGGATTTTGATGACCTATTCAGTGCAGGATCACGTGGAAGCAAAGCAGCAGATGTCAGCTGAATTGTGGAAGGAACGGCTGGCAATGCTGAAAGAGGAGAATGATAAGAAGAGGGCAGAAAAGCAAAAACGGAAAGAGATGGTGGCCAAGAACAAAGAGAATGGCAAAGAGGAAAATGGTTTGGGGAAGGGCGAAAAGAAGAAAGGGGAACCAGAGAAAACAGTCAAATCAGAGCAACGTATGGATATAGAAGCAGAAGACATGATCAGCACAGTTAAAAGCAGGAGGCTTATGGCAATTCAGGCCAAGAAAGAGAAAGAGCAGCAGGAAATGGAAATGCGAGGTAATTAAAAGAGTAGCTTTTTTGTTGTGGTGGGAGGATTTAAAGTTTCCATTGGGCTGCTAACATCCATAACTGCCAGGCAAAGGACTCTAATCTCCAACTTACTGTAGAGAAAGGATGTTTGTTGACAAATAAACACATCTGCTGCTTTTGTCTTTGTGCATACCTGTGCTAAATTTGATAGAGGAACAGGAAGATTTGAAATATTTATTCAGATATTCATCTGAGTCCATAAAAGCTATCTGGGCCAGGAATAACTTATAGTTAACAATTAGTTTGGATATCGATGTTACAGGGGGCTATCAATCCATTTTAATTCAGAAGGGTAGTCTCAGTGCCATCTCTCGGAAAATATTGAAGGAATGGAATATTGCGTAGTCTGATGCTATCTTTTGCCAATTTCTTTAGCAGTTACTAAGCTCAAATCCTGAGCAGATTGGAACTGCTAGTTAGATGGGAGACTATCTGGAAATCCCTAGATAGACTAGCCTGTGAAAACTCAAGGCACTGGCATGTCTACATTTTTGCCAAGAACTTCTATGTAATCACTGGGAATCAATAGCAATTTGAGGGAGCCTTTGGGATTTTTTTTTCCTTCAGTATAAATATAAATAACAGTATAAATATAACATGGGACATGGTGGCTCAGTGGCTAAGACGCTGAGCTTGTCAATCGTAAGGTCGGCAGTTCAGCGGTTCGAATTCCTAGTATTGCATAACAGGGTGAGCTCCCATTACTTGTCCCAGCTCCTGCCAATCTAGCCGTTTGAAAGTACATAAAAAATGGAAGTAGAAAAAATAGGGAGCACCTTTGGTGGGAAGGTAACAACATTCCGTACACCTTTGGCATTTAGTCATGCCAGCCACATGACCACGGAGACGTCTTTGGACAGCGGTGGCTCTTCGGCTTTGAAACGGAGATGAGCACTGCCCCCTAGAGTCAGGGACGACTAGCACATGTGCAAGGGGAACCTTTACCTTTACCTTTACCTATAAATATAACAGCTACTCATCTGGGCCAAACTTGCAGTTGCATTGCTTGGTATCTCAGTGGATACCTGGCAAATAAATGTATAAATGAATTCCTAGGAAAAATTATATAGCATGTTTTTAATATCAGAATGAGAAATTCTGTATTTGCCTTGCTTACAGGCCGTCCTTCGCTTACAGTGGCAATTGGAACCAGAATTGGTCGTAAAGCATGATGTCACATGACTGCACTGACGTACGACAGCAATTCTGGCACTCCCCAGTTACCATTGTTAAGTGAGGACCTCATTTGACCCCAACTTCTGACTTCCTTCTGGTTTCCCATTGACTTTGCTTATGAGAAGCCAGTAGGGAATGTCAGAAATGATAATCAGGCAGGGACACTGCAGTGGTCGGAACTAAGTATTCAGTTTAAGAAAAAATTAAACGAGTTTAATGCTGTGGGGAATTAATATAGTTTTTTCTGCTGCTCTGCTAGTAAAACTTGAAAAAGAAGCAGAGGAGGAAAGAGTTCGCAAGCATAAAGCTGCAGCGGAAAAAGCCTTTCAAGATGGCATTGCCAAAGCAAAGCTGGTCATGCGCAGGACACCAATAGGCACAGACCGTAATCACAACAGGTAGGAATATCTTTGTGGATGATGAGGACTGTGGGAAAATTCCCTATATCAGGGCTTAATTGAAGATGCCAGGAACTGGTTTTAGACAAGTCCTTCCTCTAAGTGTTGATTACTCGTCTCATATCGCTTTTATTAACACTAGATGAAGGACCTGATTTGCTCATGTAATCACAATTATAGGGCACAGATAGCTGCATCTTAATAATACACAGAGCTTGCCTGCTCAGATATCTCCACCATACTGTATCATTCTCTGTAACTGTGTTTCTTTCCTTACTGTTCAGGAAGTCTATGGAAATCTTATCCTCTCCCAACTATCAAGGCAACATTTTGTTACTTCCTAATTACTTCACTTCCCTGTGGCCCCATTTCCCTCATGCTTCTACTTTTACTCACATTTCCTGCTTATTTGATCCTGAGTCACTTTACTGCAAGCTCTTTTGTTTTATTTACATGCATTTCAGCTGCATTTCACCTGTCTTATTACTTATTGCTACACATGAATATAGCAGACCTATACCCCCCCTTCCTCAAAGAGTTCAAAGTAGCACTTGTACCACCATTTTTTTCTTCAATATAACAATAGTACTTAGATTTATATACCACTTCATAGTGCTTTACAGCCCTCTCTAAGCGGTTTACAGAGTCAGCCTATTGCCCCCTATATGGGCATATATGGCATTCAATATGGGCCCTATAGCATACATTGAAGTGAAAGCAGAGTTTCTATGGTTGAAGCTGGGCTTGATTTTTGTCCCATTTCCCTCTTTCCCCTGGATTAGCTCAGTATCTTAGCTGCTGCGCCACATTGGCTTTCTAGGAAGTTTGAAGTACTCCTATTTTTCTTCATTAAGAGTGTTAGGTAGTTAAACTTTGCTTTCCACTTTGAGCAGCCAGGAGTGTTTACTGGCATAGCAATTGGACCGGTTTCTGAGGGTTGGATGTAGAAAACTGCTTTGCTCCCTCACATCTAATATCTCTTTATTTTAGGTATTGGCTCTTCTCCGATGAAGTTCCTGGCTTATTCATAGAGAAGGGGTGGGTGCATGATGGTATAGATTATAGTTTTACACCTCCAAATGAGGAGGAGGAAGAAGAGGAGGAGGAGGAGGAAGAAGAAGAAGAGGAGGAGGAAGATTACCAGCAAGGTAAGCTTGTTTACTTCACATCTTGTATAGGGGAAACAAGTGAAATGTCTGAAGTGTTGTGAATATCAAATATGAAATCCTTTTATTAGACTGGTGATGCTAGCCCAGATTTGTCTGTCTTTTGGGTTAGTCAATTTTGGTGGAACCATGTTCGTATCACTAGAAATTAAACCTTTTCATTCAGCTACATAGATACTATATATTGTATTTACGTTACAAATATTAAGTATTTACATTTAATATTCAACAACTGCTATATTCTTTAAAATAATCACTCATTAAATGTTTTTCTCTAGATAATGCTTTTCATTAGGATCTTTTCGTTCAGTCAGTTTATCTTTACGGTAGAATTTATATGGAAAAAAAGTGCTATAATCCAGGGAATTCAGATAAAATGCTGAAATAAATCATGTTGCAGTCTGTTATCTCCTACCCAAAAAAGCAAGCCAGATTGCCCTGTAGAAATCACAGTACAGTATCTTGTGAAATGCAGGTATACTGTCTCTGATAAATAAGACTCCCAATTTTGCACCATTTCTGTCTGACCTTTTACTTAGCGTTATGCATTTTCTTAAGGAAAATACTAATTTACGTGTTTTCCACACAAGTGCATGAACACACCTCCAGTATTTTTACTTTCCATGAATTACCTGTTCAGTCACTGGTATAATGATGCGGGTTTTCTGGATAAAATTGCAGCGATTGGAATTTAATTTACATTTAGTAAACAAACTGAAGAAGCATATCATTTAAATTTTACACACTTTATAGATAGCTAAAATATATTTTTCAACTGGCCAGAAGTAGTAAAATTGGAAAAAATTAATGGAGCACGTAGTGTAATTTTTAATGTTTTAATTCTTATAAATGAAGTTATTTGTTAAGATAGTATTAAATGTAGCTTGCTTCCTATAAATCCAATTAAAGAAACATACAAGGTTAAAAAGTGCACTAACACAATAAAGCTGTGCATGTAAACATCTATGCTTTCCCTGGATGGTTACAAAATAGCTTAATGAGGTGTAGTAAGGCTTTGCTTTAATGTATGTTAAAGTAGTGGTGGAAACTCTGCAAAAAAAAACTGTTTTGTTACTTATGTTTATAATGTTTACAGACACACAGGAAAACTTGGTGGAAGGCAGTGTTTTGAACACCCCACAAGGAATCCTGCATATTCCAGAAATACCTGTTGAGACGTCAGTACCGAAACAGGGACAGAACCTGTGGTGAGATGGTTTTTTCCCCCATACCTATCAACAAAAAAATTGGGTGGGGAATAATATTTGATGTATTTCTATTCTCATACCATCTATTCACGATTGAAATTTGGGTATTTAGACTTTTGGAAGAGTATTCAGAATGTTCTGGATGGCTATACACATGTTTACATTATTCCCTTTGGGAATAATGGATCATTATGCAGAATAGAAAAGAGTAAAAATTAATAATCTAAAGGAATTAAGCAAGAAAAAAGAATAACATCACTCACTGTATTTCCCTGTACTGTTTTGTCCTAAACCATCCTGGAACTCCATACATCCATCTATATAGTGTATTTTCTGAATGGGTATTTTTTGCCAGAAACTGGCAAAAAAAGCATAAATTATGATCGCAGAGCACTGCAACTAGTTGTAAAGTCATGGTCGCATTACCTGGGGATCTATGGCACAACATTTTATAATGGACAGAAATGGTTTACAGGCTCTATGTAGAACAATCATTCTGGGCCTGTTGTAATTTCAAATGGTTGTTAATTGATCGGTTGTAAGTCAAGAACTACTTGTAGTTTCATTGGCCATTACCATTTAATTGTTTTAGAAACTGATATATTTTGAAAACAGTTTATCATGCATTGAATTTGTAATAGATGGAAGCATAACAAAGATTCAAACTAGAATTAAAGAGAAGTTTCCGGTCAGTGAGAACAATTAATCAGTGAAAGGGCTCTCCTCCAGAGGTTGTGGGTGCTCCATTACTGGAGGTTTTTAAAATGAGATTGGACAGCCATTTGTCCAGAATGGTATGGGGTCTACTGCTTGAGCAGGGGGTTAGACTAGAAAACCTCCAATGTCCTGTCCAACTCTTTTTACCCTATATTCTGATTGGTGAGTGTTGTGTCATAGAATTGAAATCTAAAAATCTTTAATTAGAATGTTTGGTTTAAACAACTGTTGATTCAGAATTTTGACAAAATGTAGACCACAAGACCTTTCTTTTGAAGGATGTCAGAGATCTATTCCTGCTTGCAGAATGTTTTGTTGTCTGATTCTTTAAAGTCTTCATTTTTCCAGAGCTATGTATTTGTTTACCAGTAGAGGGCAGAAATAGTATAATTTGTCCAATGAAATAGGTGCCCAAATGCTGAGTTATGTGACTCTTAATTTTACTTCCAAAGGTCATTCAAATGCTGCATATCTAAAATAGTACAGGTAGCCTTCGATTTAAGATCATAATTGGGACTGGAATGTTGTTTACTAAATGATGCAGTTATAAAGTGAGATGTCGCAAGACTGCATCACTTAGTGACTGAAACCCAGGCAATTCCTGTTGCTGTCATTAAGTAAATTTTATGGCTAGCAATGCAGCACAAACGGAAAGTTTGGTGCACTTTGGCCCCTAAGTTGTTTTGGGCATTTATTTGGTGGTGGTTTTTTTGTTGTTGTTGTTGTTGTTGTTGTTGTTGTTGTGTGAAGCCATCCCCATATGACCCAGTAACCAGGCCTAATCAGCTTTGTCAGGTGTGGGAGCAAGAAGTTAGCTTGGGCAGTAGGGGTCAAAAGGGCATAGATGGAGAGATAGGTGAGTGGGGGAGCTGTAGTACTTCTGTGATCATAAGTGCAAGCAGTCTGCCAAGTGCTAGGATTTTGATCCCATGACCGTGGGGGCATGGGTATAACATGCGTTGTCAGTCCCTTCATTTAAAATTGTCATAACTTCAGTCACTGAATGAATGGTTATAAATCAAAGATTACCTGTAATCCAACACAGCAAAATTCATTGCAGTATTTTGTAAGACTTTAGTATTATAAAACTTTACATGGGTGTAAGCCATCGTATCCTTAAAACAGATGCAGAATTTTTTTGATAATACAGAAAACGTCGTAAGTGCCTAAATAAACAGTTGATCTAAAATAGTGAGATAGATTAGTAATTTTTCTGGCACAGTTAAAACATTTGTAATTCCAGGTCTTTTATTGTATTGCTGTCAGAGTGATGAACAAGTTATCCTGTCTTCCAGGTTTCTCTGTGACAGTCTGAAAGAGCTAGATGAACTGCTAGCCTGCTTGCATTCCCATGGGATAAGAGAGAGCCAGTTGAAAGATCGGTTACAGAACAGGTGAGGCTTCCTCTTCACTTGCTGCAAAACTATATGGCACTTGTATACACCTACTGAAAATAAAATGGATTTCTGAAATTGTTTGATGATTTTTGCCTTTATCTGTTAGTGAAATTCTATGGCTTTGTCACTTCAATGCCAGCAGCCTACATAATGTCAGTTTGGAAGAAGAAATGGTTTACTGGAAAGCTGATTGTTATTGTTTTGGGCTAATGTTTGCTTATGGGCAAAAGATTTGAAGAGTTTCATAATGGTGCTTCGAGTATAGATTAAGTTTTTCCAGAACTTTTTTAACAGCTATGGCTGTACAAAAAAGGATTAGCTTCTGCTTTCCAAAAGACATTTCATACTTTTTAGCAAGCTTGAATAAACAATTTAACTGAAGCGCTAGTATAAAATAACCTTTTGCAGGGCTGCAAAAACATTTAGAATTCCTAAGCGTCAGCATTTGATTTCTAGACCAAGCAGTACTTTGGTTACTCCATGCTTGCAGTATGGATCAGCTATAAATTTTCAGCTTATAGCATTATGCAGAACTTACGACCTACATCTCTTACTTGTTTCCACTCTGGCTCATGAAGATGGAAGTTATAGTTATCTTCTCCTCTCAGGTATCAAGATATCCTGCATTCCATTCATTTGGCTCGGAAACAGAACCCAGGTCTGAAGTTGTGTGATGGCAGCCAGGAATTGCTCAACTTCTTGCGCAGTGATCTTATTGAAGTTGCCACGCGGTTGCAGAAAGGCGGCCTGGGATACATCAGTGAGGGAGAATTTGAAGCCAGGGTGAGCAGTAGTACTGATGTAGACACATGGGAATATTTGAACAGAGTGTCCAATTCTAAAGTATAGGGAATGCCTTATTAATTCTAGATCTTGTATTCTGAACATCCCTTAAAATGTGCCTCTTTGTTCTGAAGCTCTTCTGGAGTGTTTTATTTTAAATACAGGTAGTTCTCACCTCACAACTATTTGTTTAGCAACCATTCAAGGAAGTAGAAGATTGAAATAGCACTTGAAATAGATAATATACCCATGTTCTATGGAAAGGTGACATGTTATTTGCAACAGCAAAGTTGGGTTTAAAATCGATAAAACACTGTAGTAGAGTAGTATCTAAAGTATGCTGAGTGCCATTTAGGAGTTTTAAAGTGCTGTTTTTTATTCAACATGTTTTACTATTAGAGCTTTGCCTAGAATACTGTAGCCCTATTTGCTTATGTGGTTGTTTTCTCATCTGACAAATGGAAGCAGAAGTATATGGATAAGAAATGGAAACTCCTGCACATGCTACAAACAAATGATAGCAATGTTTTTCTACTTAGGTCTGTTCATTGGAGAGCCTAAAAGATTTTGGCGAGTGTGTGATAGCTCTGCAGGCCAGCGTCATCAAGAAGTTCCTGCAAGGCTTCATGGCTCCCAAACAGAAGAGAAGAAAACATCAAGGGGAGGATGCTGTTGCCAAGGCTGAGGAAGTTGATGAAGAGAAGAGAGTAGCAGAAGAAGCCAAGGTCCTTTATTATTGTAGATATAAGCTAAACAACTCTGGACTGAAAAGGCAACAGAAGCCTGAACAGATTGCATGAACTTGTTGCTGCATGTATAGCTGTTTGAGCTTGAGTTATTGGTGTTACTTCATGGCAGGGCCTAAGAGAGGCTGCATCTTCTCCTCTCCGACTTAAAAAAAAAAAACCCAAAAACCCTCAAATGGAAAGCAGAAGCTGCTGTTCTTTGAGTCCGCTACAAAAACATTCAAAGCCTATAATTTATGAAAGGCTGTCATTCTTGTCTAAGATCAGTGTTTCCGAGTAGACATGAGTACCATCTAACATCATGAGATGATCATTCTTTGTGGTCATTTTCATTATATTTTTAAAGGAGAGACTTCCTTAAGAAATGGACACCATTTTCAACATATGAAAAGTACAATCTTTGTTTCAAATTTACAAACTCTTGTCTGCCTTTCAAAATGACTCCTGATTATTTTTATTCTAGAAGTCTCCATTGAGAACAGCTGCTTCTTTTTGGCTGTTGTTTGCTACTGTATAGTTGTCCGGCTTGTATGTTGTCATCTGTTTCTCCTCTTCCCTTATTTGGCCAGTGTTGTGACTGATGTTTACATGACCAAATACATTGTCTTGCTGCCAAGAGAATGGAGGCTATACTATAGATTAGAAAGAATCAATGCAGCCAGGCCTGAGGGACAAAATGTTACCAACTTAACTGCCCTTTTCATTGTAGTTCCATGGCTGCAAATGTTTTTTGTCCTTTAACGTCTGATGCATATGGTAGATTAAGGTAAAGGTTCCCCTCACACATATGTGCTAGTCATTCCCGACTCTAGGGAGCGGTACTCATCTCCATTTCAAAGCCGAAGAGCCAGCAATGTCCAAAGACGTCTCTGTGGTCATGTGGCCAGCATGACTAAACGCTAAAGGTGCATGGAATGCTGTTACCTTCCCACCAAAGGTGGTCCCTATTTTTCTACTTGCATTTTTTACGTGCTTTCGAACTGCTAGGTTGGCAGAAGCTGGGACACATAACAGGAGCTCACCCTGTTACACGGCACTAGGGATTCGAACTGCTGATCTTTTGATCAACAAGCTCAGCATCTTAGCCACTGAGCCACCGCGTCCCTTAGGATAGATTACAGGACACTATAAATTGCTTCTCTGGGCTAGTGAATTTGTACTATGCCATTAAGTGGTCCCTTACCTTACTTTTGAATTTGTTTGCCTTTTGGCTATTCACCCAAGTCTTGATATCCTTGTTCCTCTCTCCTCTAAGGCCTAACATACTGAAACCTTCAGATTGATACTGTGATCCTAGGGGGATACCACTGACCCTTACTTTATAGGAAAGTCATCCTGAGTGCATTGATTCTTTTTCCAGTTCGGGGAAGCAAAAGCTGCCAAGAACTTCAAGTTTTCTTTGGCCCAGTATGACAGCACCAAATCTCTAGGAGTGGGTCTTTGGAAAGCTAATGTGTCTGAGAAGCAAGCATTCTGGGGGGGAAAAGACTATAATCCTGGCTACTTCTCGATCCAGGTCTATCCCAATGAGCAATGAGGAGGGAATTCTAGACTGGTGTGAAATTTTGTTTTCTTAGCCCTCCGGTTTACTCGGCATTTCCTTGGATTCAGTGGGAGGGGAATGTGCAACTCTGCAGAAATAGATGGTTTTATTTGGCTCCTGAACTGCTATTAACAGCAGAGCTCAGCCGTTTCTTCTGACATTCAGTTCCCTTTACTAGGAGATTATTAATTCAGGTGCCCTAAGATTTGCCCATGTTATCTTTTCTATTTAATGCAGTAACAGGTTTATATCTATAGAGAGGGATGCATATCCTCTAAGTAGCCATTAATTGGAAGTTTATTTGAATTTGCTCGTTTCCATGTTCTTTGCTTGTGATAGAACTGCAAAGCAATTAGCACCTGAGCATAGTTATTCAAAAGATCCTTGTGTTTGAGCATCTTTATTTGACGCTGGTGGCCACTGGTGCTGCTTGTCCACCATGTTTTACCTCCGTTGTTATAGTGCTGTTATATATGTTGTCATATACAGTGTGTTGTCCAAGGTCTCCGCTAGAGGGCAGCCTAGCAAGTCCTTGCCTCCCCAGCTGTCCCTAGAGTTAACAGCTAAAGTTCTACTGTTTGTTTCCCTTTGATGGGCAAGAATTTAGTTCAGATTTCAAAGTCAAGAATGCAGCTGGTTTCAAGCTATGAGTTGAAGCTCCATGAGTTATGAGCTTCTGAGGCTGTGGGGAAGAAGAATTTTTAGTAGTGCCTAAAAGATAGCTGCTGTGAATTCTAGGGAATGATCACAAAATGCCTTCCAATTGCTGGGAGTTTGGCCCTAAGGTCCTTGTTCTACTCTTAGGTTGCTTCAGCTGTGGAGAAATGGAAAGTGGCAATCCGTGAGGCACAAACCTTCTCACGTATGCACGTGCTGCTTGGTATGTTGGATGCCTGCATCAAGTGGGACATGTCTGCAGAAAATGCCAGATGCAAAGTGTGTCGCAAGAAAGGTGGGTATTCCAGACTTTGAATCAACTGCTAGAGTTCTAATATTGTCAAAGCCTTGAAAGGAAAATATCCTCTGAAAACATAAAGCGATTGCCCTCCAAGTCCCCAGAACAAGATATAGGTACCCATTGTTCTATTTTTTTCAGGTTTTCATTATGTTTTTGTCCCTCAAGGAGCTTAAGTGTACAGTATACATTGGGATAGGAAGCTTTTTTGACTACTTGATCCAACATTCTATTTGGAGTTTTGAAAACATTGTGTGATTGTGCAATACACAATGGCTCCTATAGTGAGTAAACTAGTGAGTTTCTACCTGCAATCACCTGGCTCCCCAGGATACCTTTTAACTCTCAGCTTTTTTCTTTTTTTAGTAGATGGGCAGATTTCCCAAGAATTGAACTACAGCCATCCACCGAGGACAATCCTGTCAAAGGCTGTTCTCCAACATACTTGCTTGTTTATTTCTCTTCTTTGTTCTTTGAATTACCAAATTGTTTTTGCCCTGTTCCCTCAGGTGAGGATGACAAACTCATCCTGTGTGATGAATGCAACAAAGCTTTCCACCTGTTTTGCCTGAGACCAGCCCTCTATGACATCCCAGAAGGAGAATGGCAGTGCCCTGCTTGCCAGCCCTCAGTGGCCAGGCGGAGCTCTCGGGGCAGGTAAGACCTCTTTGGTTTGCAGGTGCCTTTCACAGAAAGGCACTTCATTTGAACATATTTGCCCATATCCTCTTACTCTATATTAGGTTCACTGAACTGGGTGTAGCAGGATTTGTATGCCATTCCTAGCTATTTTGGACATGGCATTATAGCTTTTGTTTTTAAAATAAACAGGCATTGCAAAATATATATATATATATACTGTTAGTTGAGTGCATTTGTTATTTTGGCTGCTGCTTAGGCCAGCCCGTCTTCACTAGATATAACATGGAATGCAAACATGAAGCCTGCTGGGGACAGAGACTATGGTACAGTCCTGTGGAACGGCTGTGTGGGGAAAGCAGAATTTTAACTATCAAATCTTTCCTCTAGAAACTATGCTGAAGATTCAGTTGAAGAGGAGAGTGAAACTAATGAAGATGAATCTGAGGAAGATGATGATGATGGGGAGGAAGAAGAGGAAGAAGGCTATGAGGTTGCTGGATTAAAATGTACGTTATACTGAAATGAAAGGGCAAGAGGGATTGGACAGGTTCCTATCTTGTTAGTTTAATACAGAGGCTCTTTCCTGTTTCCCACACTCTAAACTGCAGTCAATGCATGTCTTATTAGCAGTCCTGAGCTAGGAAGGTGCTGCTGATAGTTTCTGGATCAGTTTTCTGATTTGTGATAGTTCCACGTTGCTTGAAAAGTAACCAAAAATAGGTATCACTTCCAGGGAGGAGAATGAGAAGTGAACAGTGGGCACTTTGTCTTTTAAGTCAGTGTGTAATTGCAGTAAATCTACCACAACTTCAGACATTAAATTGCAGAGCCTTCTTAACTTAAAGAACCTAAAACTAGAATAGTTTAAAAAGGAAGGTTCAAATTTCTGGGAATCATGTAATTAGCATTTTGTTATTGCCAAACTTTGAAAACTGTAATTGGATTGTTGCAGAGTGTCCTTGATCAAAGTGGACTTATTCTGTGGATCCAGAATCATTCCAGTTTTTTTCTGAGATAGAGATAGATAAATCAAGTGCAAGGTAATTTTCAGGTCAGTGGCACACAAAATCCGAATCCTGTGACAACATGCAGGCCTTATAAGAGGTTCAGAAATGCCACCACTGTGAAGTTCATAACACTATATTATGGCATTGCAGTAATTATCTAGGCAGGCCAATGTCTTTGTAACATTCCTTATTGGCATGGAACTCTGAAAGTCAAAAAGAAAATTTTTCATATCAAAATTTAGCCCTTACTATGTATGCCAGAACTATGCCTCACGCAAAAATAAAACTGTCTACTGCCTCCAGATACCTGTGAAAAAAGCTTAAGTCTTAATACTGATCAGTCTGAAGTACTTGTATTCTGGGGTTCAGTCCTTACTGCTTCCTGTAACAGTTTCATAGGTAGGTCATAATTATTTCCTCGTTAGGAAATGAAGCCCAGGAGAAAGAGACCCAAAGAAACAGACCCTATTGATGTCTGAGGGACAGTGTGAATCCAGCTTTCAGAGTGGCCCCTACTCTGGTCGGACCTGGTTCCCATTCAGAGCTCTCAGCATGTGAGCTTCTGCTTATAATTGCTGTCTAGATTTTTGTGGAGCCCTTTCCAATCTTGAAAGAATGCTCATCTATTACAAGTATTTATGTCTGCTTTTGAAGTTTGTTCAGGCTCCTTCCTGCCGGCCCGGCCAGGCCCAGGTGAGTGCCACTGTCACTAAAAATAAAGCCTGCACCACAGCCACAGCTTTATGAGGCATTTAATTGGGAAAGGTCATGATGGAGAAATCTTTCATTTTGGCAGAGTCCTGTTTAATCCTTGGTACAGCGTTGATCCAAAGTATTCTCATAGAGAATGTTGGACTGCCAGATATTTAGCACATGTTGCACTCTTAACATAAGGGGACGCAACCCTTAAACAGATGGTGTCCGTAACAGAAATAACTGCTGTATTGGACAGTGATGAATGAAAATTGTACCCTATTAAGTGTCTTTTCTGCTGTGGATTGAAAACTTGCTGTGAAGGTTGATTCTCCTTCATTACTGGGGGGGGAAAAAACCAGCATCCGCCACTTGACATAAAATAGTCAGTAAGAGTATTTACTGCAATGAAGTTCTATTGTTCAAACTGTCTCCTTGTCAGCTGGCAGGAGAAATCCAATACTCAGTGCATGCTGCTGAGGGGGCTTAGCAGCTGCCTTAACCCACTGTGTGGGCCACTTATGAATGCTTGGAATGATACTTAGCTCAGCCAATCACTCTTTTCTGGTGAACATATGATCAGCAGAGAAATGAAAGCAAAGAGTCTCTGGGGCATCATGCAAACCTGCTCTTGACTTCTAGCATTGAGGTCTGATCACAGGAGCCAGCTGAATTAGAGAGCTTTTGCATTGTCAACAGCGTGCCCTTTTGAGTCGAGTCAGGATGAGCAGGAGTGGAAAAATGGGGAGGGAAGCAGAGGGATAGCCCAACAGTTGAATGCTTTAGACCATGTAATCATTTTAATTGAATTGTGTATAAAAACATCCTTGATATCTCAAGTTTGTTTTGGGATCAGGAATGAAGAAACTTAAATTGATTGCATGTGTTTCTATCTTGGGAGAATGAGAGAGAAAAAGGACCAGTGTTTAAATAGGTTTTATAACGGGTTGGTTTTTTTTACTGGTCATTTGTTTCCTATTAATTAGCAACACTTATTCCTGGTAATAAGAATATCTGGAAATAGCAGGCAGTGCCTTAGGAGTAGCTTGGACTCTTTCCTGGGCACAATGACTGGTTGTATGCCATTACCTTTCTGCCACTCCTCCAGTATTAAATCATTCCACCCTTTCTCTGATTTACAGTAAGACCCAGGAAAGCAGCCAAGGGGAAGCAAGGTGGCATAGCGGCAGATCCTCCAAAGCGGGGCAGGCACCAAGGCAAGAAGCGAACACTCCATGCCACTCGAGCGTCCCGACAGCAGGCTGCACCTGTCACTGAAACTGACATTGATGAGCTGGTAAGAGCTACGAATCTCTAGATAACATTTTTAGTAGTTAAAAGCAGAACAGGTATTCATCCTGCCTTCCTTTACCTAAGAAGCTCTTCCCTATGTACGGTGTTAAGCATCTTACCTGATGTATGTCTCTCCCCCTCCCCCCCAGGATTACCTGCTTCTCCCCGCTCCTTCCTTACTTGATTAGTGTTTAAAAGCTTTTAAATAGCTATGAGTCTCTAGGAAGTGCTGAGGCATGGAAGCTCATTGATATGCTGGCAATGCAAAACACATCACTTCCAAGGCAGCTCTTAAGGACATTTGTTGCCTGTGCAGACTGCCTGCCAAAAATTAATTCAGCTATCTTACATTTCACTTGACATTTAAAAGAAGAAAACGTTGGGCCTTCATTTGAGAATTATTCTCTTCCCTACCCGTCTCCTGAAGTCTTGGATGGCTGAAACTGCAGCAATAGAACTTAGCCCCACAAAAATGGAGGAGTTACCAGCTTCCACTTAGGAGATGCTATGCTGTACAGAGTGGTTTGTGGTATGGGTCATATTTGCCTCCTTTTGTTTTGTTTTGTTTTGTTTTGTTTTTTTGTTTGTTTTGTTTTGTTTTGTTTTTTGTTTTTTTGTATTAGAAAAGCAAGTTTATAAATTCTTGCCCAGGTACAGTTTAGCATAAATCCTGTCTCTTGCTTCTTCTCTCTTGAGCATATTTCCCCTGCCATGATGCCAAGGAGGTAATTTTTCTCCCATCAGTTGTGCCACTTAAGAGGAGGCCTTCTGCGCCAGGAGGGCAAGGAGCTTGCCAGGGCCCTTGCTTTTGTCCTTCCTATACTGGTATCTGGTGTCAGGAACATTGCTATCCCAGTTCTTCAGGCTGTTTCCTTGTTGCGCTGCATGCTATGCACTACAAGTGAGCCTTGGCTCCCACCCACCAGTGTCTTGTTTGCTGGTGCCCTTCCTTGACTACCTGAAAGCCCTTTGAAGAAGCTTGCTGCCCCGAAGAATCACTGGGCTGCCTCAGAGGTATCTTGCTGGTTTTCTGATTAGGGTTCCAAACCTGAAACTCAAGCTAGGATGGAGGCATTCTTTGGCTGGCCCATCAAAGCTGCAGCAGCTGCCTGGTTTGTTTCATGCTTATTGCTGGTAGGATAGCAAGTCTTGAAAGTCTTTGTAGAATGGTTTCTGCACTGTTTGCGGCATTGGCGTTCTCCCACCCCCACCCCCGCGCTTTTTAATAAAAAGCTTTGCCAAGCTTCCCATAGACAGACTGCTCTCCCCAGCTAGGAGCTCCTGGGCAGATTGCCAGTAATATGTTCTTGTCACCAGACACATTTTGTTTCATTGGGGTTCTGCCATACATCGTGAAGAAATCAATTCTTGTATGGTTTGAATCTGTGCTGTTCTGTTTTTCCTTTCTGACTGTCTTTGTAACACAGGTGCTTCAGACAAAGAAGATGTCTCGCAGGCAGACCCTGGAAATGCAAAAATGCGAGGAAATCCTAAATAAACTTGTCAAGTACCGGTTTAGCTGGCCTTTCAGGTGAGGCTTCAGGAAGAAATGGCAGGTTCCCATGCCTACCCGTGTATGCACAAACAGGGATAAGGTGCATCAGAGAGCCTCTTCTCTCCCTCCCCCCCCCCTCCCTCCAGTTTGTGGTCTGTGTCTTCTGCCTATTTTGTGCTAGTGGGCAGTTGAAAGAAACACGGATCATTCTTAACAGCCTCCCTCCAACTTGAGAAAGTGAATCCTGTGTTTTTCACACTTTAAAATGTGTACACTTTAATTCCTAAAATACCCAAACCAGCAGCCACATGTCTTAAAATTACCAATGTAAAACACTCTACTCTGAATCATAGCATCCCAACTTGATACTTGATTTAGAATAATCATTTGTGTGGGTACTCTGGCAGACAGGAAGGACCTCTTTGCATCCATGCAATTTGAGTGGGAATAATGGGTTAAAGAAAGTGCTTTATCACATAGTTAACACCACATATAGTAATATAAGGGCATATGCCAAACAGATAACTCCTTTTTCAGAGGTGGAGTACTCTCTTTTAACCACACTAGGTAGACACTATGGCTTACCTCCTATTCTTTAACTCTCTAGAGTTTGGGATTATATTTTGGCTGGATGGTAATAGCTTTTTCTGAGTACATAGTGTGTTAAACGTCAGTGTGATAAGATGGGGATGTGTGGATAGTATGCCAGTGTCAGAAGCAAAAAAGAAACTAAAAACAGAAGCCTAGCACTTGGTTATTGTAGATGATGCCCTAACTGACATTTGGCATTATTTTGTCAGGGAGCCAGTAACCACAGAAGAGGCAGAAGATTATTTTGAAGTGATCAGCAGCCCCATGGACTTCCAGACAATGCAGAGCAAGTGCTCCTGTGGCAGCTACCGGTCTGTGCAGGATTTTCTCTCTGATATGAAGCAGGTCTTTGCCAATGCCGAGCAATACAACCAGAACGGCAGCCATGTCCTTACATGCCTGGAGAAGACGGAACAATGTTTGATAGACATGTTACACAAACATCTGCCTGGCCACACATACATGCGCCGGAAACGCAAGCGATCCTTGGTCCAGCCTGGTCAGGAATTCGGGGAGGCCGATGGGGACAGCGATGAGTACATGAGGGGGCGCAGGAGGAGGAAATGAAGGGCCCCGGATGGGACACTCTCGGAGCAGGTCTCAGCAGGATCCGCTGCCCTGATGGAGTTCAGAGGTGGAAGCTGCTCAGCTTCACACTGTCCTCCCCCACCCCATTCCTCTCACCAGCTTTCCCGTGGGCTTGTTCTAATTGCTGTCAGCAACTAATCAACCAGCTGTCAACAGAAAAGTTGGATTTCTGATTCCTCAACTGTGCACATAGTTTGTGCAAATTAAGGAGACTCGAGGGACGTGGGGATGAGTGGATGGAACCACTTCCAGCTGGGGATGGTGCGGGTTTTATCTGAAGGAGAGCTGCCATCTTCCTCCTCTCAATTTGTCCTAAGGGCAAGTGGGAGAAATGAGCTGCCAGTGCCACGTGTGTATTTATAACCTCCTACCCCACAAGCCCTCTCCATCTCCCCCCTGAGGAAGCCACCTTTTAGAACGGGCAAGCACTTACCTTTCTTAGGCAGTCACCTTTCACCAGCATCTTTATGCAGGCCAGCTTTTGGGGTGCTTATCATTCTCCAGCCTCTCGATGTGGGCAGCAGGGAGAGTTGTTTCCTCCTCGCAGCACTTCCTGGCGCCAGGTGCGCAAGAACAAACAGAGTGTCATAAAACCCAGAGTTTGGGGAAAGGACACTGGTTCTAACTTTATAAATCTTTTTGCTAGTTAAGGAAAGATTCTCCTGTCCAGCAGTGATCTTGTATAAAAACAAACACCGTGTAAGATAAAGTCGCCTTGACTTTGATGTGCATTGTACAGTTTATATGAGGATGTGTTTGCTTTATATTCCTCCCCTCTATAACTCACTCGTTTTTTTCTTAGAGAAAGTAGTTGGAGCTGACCCAGGAAATCCGTCAGGATTGTACACTCTGTAGACTTGTTCTTGTCTCCTTTTATAGTCATATCGCCTCTAACCTGTCTCATCTCCGCCTTCCATTGCTGGGTTCCAGATCAGGCCGAAAGAGAGTCTGACCTTGCACACTAATGGCCCAGCCAGAGACAGGGGTGTGTGGAAGGGGTCCCTTGGAAGCCTGGGCTACCTCATGAAGATTTTGTTCAGTTGAGGATTTCTGTTCGGCTTTCTGTCATTTCAAGACATACGTGTTTTTTGTTTTGTTTTGTTTTTTTTTTTTTTTGTTTTTTTTGTTTTTTAGCTTTGTATTGGAAGCCGTAGGGCTGTGAGAAGATGGGAGTTTTCATTCTTTGAAATGAATCCTATCTCTCCAGCTTCTCTTTGCTGGAGCGAGGAGTATGTGATACCTAATAATCATAGCCTGGCATTATATCCTTATCTTTTGGATTAACGCTTTTGAATTATTCCTACCACAAGAGCATCATCAGGTCTCCCAAGGCCCCTTTTTGCTACCAACATCGATCAATTCGATCCACCCCTCCTTTTCCCTCTCCCATCTATTACTTTGTTATTTTCCCAACTTCTACACAATGGGACATTTTTGGACTATTTTTTTTTTAAAAAAAGTTGTTTGGGGGAGGGGGATCTGCTAAGGGCTGTACTTGTAATAAATTGGAAATACAAAAACCGAATTTGTTTTTCTGCCTGCTTGAAGGTTCAGATCCTCCTCATATACTTGCTAGCCTGAAGACTTCAAAGTTGAGGGTCTTATTTTATAACTTTTTTTTTTTTTTACTTATTGTACATTTCTGGATAGGAGAATTCTAAAGCTGGCAAAGCTGAAGCTTCCAATATTCAGGTAAATGCATTTTAGTTATTTGGACACCTAACCTGAAATCCTAGAGGAACGTTGTCCATGGGGTCACGATGAATCGGACACAACTTCGCGACTAACAACAACTTTGGGATGTCATTGCCAACGTATGTTAGATGAGAGAGGTTCTCTTAAACCAGTAGTGGGCCATAGTAGCTCTACAGAGCTCGCTGCACTAGAAAAATAACCTTTAGTTTATATGTAACTGCCATTATATGTATGTACATTATAGCACTCCATGTAGCAAAACCCCAATTCTAAGGTGAGATGGCTGGGATACTGCATCTCCTTATCTCAGATGGACCACCAGCAATAAAGCAATAGATACATTAATCCCACAAGCACCAGCTTCAAACACATTATTAGCATGCAGTGTTGGGCTGAACTCTCTGAGGATAAAGCAGACTATTGAGCCTGGGGAGGAATTGACAGCATTTTGACTCCTAATGATACAAAATTAGAACACCTGTGTAAGGAGAAGTATTCTTTGAGATTTATTTTGACTCGGATTTTGCTGAGCCTTCAGGTTCTTTTAGCCTCCACTTGGCTGCACCTACCCTTTGGGCCAACTTAAACAGGATTAGATATATTTATAAGTCTATGATTACCTTTGCTTTGGGTGCTCTGAATTTAGAGGCCTTGTTTCTGCAGAAGCAGAACAGCCATCAGTTCATATTTCATCCAAGAGGTCCAGCAGGGGGCAGCATAATCAAGGGTTCTTCCTGCCACTTGATGCCTTATGTAAATATCTCCTCGATTTATATTAACATTCCCCTTTTATTCTACTGTGTTGATATATTGGATATCTATCGTGTGATTTCTTTCCCTGACTCAGATGCAGGCGATCTATATGTACTTATTTAGAAATAAGCCGCCATCTGGTGTTCGTTATATTTTTTGACCCCCAGGCAAGAGGTGTAATTATTGTCATTATTATTGTCATTTACCTATATACACAATGGCATACAGTAAAATGTAATTCTGATGGCCCGCTCTTGAAAGAAGAAATGAAGGAAATGTGACTCAGGATATGCTCAGGGCAGTTTTATCAGATACCAAATTATTTGCAAGCAGCCGCTAAGATCATTCCTGGAAATGTAGTGTTTTCCCCATTAAAAGAGTTTAATTTTCTGATTCTCTGTCTCAAGAGACTGATAGCTATCAAAATGAATTCCTGTGCCTTCTGATCTTGACTCAGCCCAGAAGGTAAATGTAGGATTGTTTTAATGTGCCACAAGTGGAAAGCAATCTTCAGAGTTTGGATGAATCCAAAGATTATCATATAGAAATGCAGACAAAGCATACCGTAAATGTAAGGGGTGCCTGTGACTGCATGCTCTGAAATGGCCCTTCTTGCTTCCTTTGGCAGGTGTTGATCTTTGTCCTTGAGTTTGAATGGCTTTGATCTCTACAGCCAGGCTGTCTATTCACTGCCCTAGAATAGGTGGCCGAGAACCCCTCATGCCACAAAATACAGTTCCTTTGTTGCAGCCTATTTGCTTTGTTCATACTGGTTTCTACATCCTGAGCAACAGAATTTTAGCCTTTGAATGCTGGGTTAAATTACTAGTTGTTCCCCTGCAAAGGCAGGCCTAGGCAGACATGGTAGAAATAAATGAGAAGGCTATCTATGTTCATTTTATCAGCTAAGGTCTGCAAAGCTTTACTAAAATTGCTAGATTAAAGCAAAAAAAGGTGGGGTCATGGCAAAC
Source organism: Pituophis catenifer annectens (assembly GCF_029215685.1). Lineage (NCBI taxonomy): Eukaryota > Metazoa > Chordata > Lepidosauria > Squamata > Colubridae > Pituophis > Pituophis catenifer. Next base: position 20,731,767 of record NW_027256881.1, read on the forward strand.
GGTGCAGAGGGCTGAGCTAGTGCAAAATATTTGGTTGGAGGCTAGACAGCATATGTAGAAACATGGAAGGATTTCTGGATGAAATAGCCTCAAAAAGTGGCCATGCAGTTTAGTGTAAACAGGCAAATTATACATGTGGCTTTAAAAATCCAATTTTTTTATATAAGTGAGTTTTGGGGCTGGCAGCAGTTGGACAGAAATAAACCTTCAAGTTGGGGTCGATAGTTGAAAGAAAATACCCACCCTACGTGTGGCTTGAATATAAAACTCAAAATTCCAGGCTTGAAGTCATTACAACAGGAATTAAAAATAAAGCTATTGATGTAAGATCCTAATACATCTATGGAAATGCTGCAAATATTGAATATAATTCCGGTCCTCTTCCCTAAATTGGATATTGTGGAGCTGGGGGGAAAAAATTTTTTTAAAGGAAATCAAGATCATATGTTAAAGGAAATATTGTGGGAATTGTGGCTATTAGAGGCTATTTTAGAGGTATATAAACTTATGGAAATGGCAATTAGTTATTTTCTAACTAAAGTATATTAAAAGAGTGATTCATTAAAAGAAATGTGGGGTGGCGCATTCAATAATAAGGTTGTGGCCATCAAAATATGGTCACTGTCCAAAATAATTTTAAAAGGGAACTCAGCAATTTGGGGGATAGGAGGGGGAAGGCTGTAGGTAACCGTTAATAATATCTATATGTAATGTGAATTATGGGAACCATCCTTTAAATCGGGGGTCTCCAATCTTGGAAACTTTACGACTTGTGGACTTCAACTCCCAGAATTCCTCAGCCAGCAAAACTGGAGACCCCTGCCTTAAATCACTAGCTGCTGGAGAAAAGGAGTGGTATCGTCCTGCCAATGCATATGAAAGTTTCTTTTATGTATCAGGTTGTAGCTGGATGGCATTTAAAACTGGGCTAGATGGGTCCTTGGCAGATGCAGTTAGCACCCTTGTGTTATTAGGGGCCCTCCAAGAATTTAAATAGAAGATTTCATAGGCTTGAAGATAGGAGATTTTACATGCAAAAGCAGATGCTTGCAACAAAGCCTTTTCCATACGCATTTATCTTGGAAACATTCCTTTAAAACCTTGCCTCGGAAAACAGAGACCATCTCAGGGTTCTGGATGGCTATATAGTTTTTATACCAGAGGCAGAGGTGAAATCCAGCAGGTTCTGACAGGTTCAGGAGAACCGGTAGCGGAAATTTCGAGTGGTTCTGAGAACCAGCAAATACCAGGCCCCAGAGTGGGGTGGGAACAGAGATTTTGCAGTATCCTTCTCTTGCCACATCCACCAAGCCACACCATGCCCATTAAGCCACGCCCACAGAACCGGTTGTAAAAAAAATTGGATTTCACCAGTTGTTTGGGACTTGACCCTTTTCGTGATGGGATGGACCAGCTGAGGGTTTCAAATATTCACCCAATTTTCTTAGCTCTCCTTGGGAATTAATACTTTGAAAGACTGCAAGAAAGCAAGACATAATCCCAGAAATGCAAGTGCTCTAATCTCAGATGCTTTCTGAGGTTTGCTGGTGATTCCTGCAGCACAGATATATCACAAATGCTGGCAACAGATACAGTGGTCTGTGCAGAGAGAGATGGCTACTCCCCTTCACTCCAGCCAGCAGCATCAACCTCCATTGCTTATGTAGTCTGCCAAGTGAAATCTAGGGGTATTTGGGTTTGGGTTCTGCCTCTTTCGGTGGGGCTTGCCTTGCCATGAAAGAATTATAATAGGAATGATGTTTGTGCCTGATCTTTATATGCCAAGGGTGCCAATATAAAGACCTGGATCTTCGCATATTCACTTTGAAATCAAGTCGTCTATGTAAAGTTAACATTCATGGAACTACATTATCATTCAAAAGTGCTTTGTTGATTGCAGGGTAACATATTTGCCTAAAGTGGGCACTGAGACCACAACACATCTACATCTTGGTTGTGCTTATGCAACATATATAAACTTGGTTATTGAATTAACCATTTTTCTGAGTTTGCACAATATGCTTTAATACAGTTTAAAGGTGTGACCAGGTGATTTTCTGGGGTAGAAAGAAATGGATAACTAGATCATTATTTCAGTCATTTGGATAAAGTGAGATCTCCCTATAATTCATCTGTTATTAATTCATTCGGTTCATTCCCATTCTTTTTGATATGATGGACATAATTTTGCAAGGATTGTCCACCACCTACTGCTTGTTGTAAGCACTTAAATCTTTTTTCATTATGACACAAACTATGAGTATTCAAGTTTGTTACATTACCCAGAGGTGAGTCACTTCCTCCCAGGTTCATTTCTGTAAACCAGCATTTCTGAACCTTGGCAGCTTGGAGAGAATTCTGGGAATTGAAGTCTACCCGTCTTCATGTTGCCAAGGTTGGTAAATACTGCAGTAAACTCTGAAATGTGGACTAATATACCATGGCTGATCTACAAAGCTGAACAGGATTGGTATGATGTAGCACTTGGATAGGGAACTGCAATTGGGCTGTTGACTGAAGGGATATCAAGGGAACATCCCAGAAATAAAATTGTATATATACAACTATATTGTACTGCATAGTTGTGTACATCTCAAAGTTGAAATACATTTTATCTATTTAATTAAATTTAATTAAAGTGATGGCTCACAAAATAAAAATAAAAATCAGAGCAAAACAAGATAGGTTGTGGTCACTATGTAGAAACATACACAAAAAATATATCCAATAAGGGGCTCCAATTTAAGCCAAGGCCGAGAAAAACAAACAGTTCTTCAAGGCCTTTATGAAATGCCAACAAAGTGCCAGCGACATGAATTTAAGAGGGAACTCATTCCAGAGAGCAGGGGAGGCACATTTCCTGAATCCTGATAGATGTTTTATTAAATATCACTGCTTAATTGAAGGAACCTGGAACATGCTAACACTTCCAGCATATACCAGCTGGGCAAGACATATGGGAGATAAATGGTGCTACAAGTAACAGGCCTTATGCCATATGGGGCTTTATAGATGATAACCGCCATCTTGAATTGCATCGGGAAGTGTGCTGAAAGGAAGGAAGGAAGGAACATAAAATAGGGCTCCCAATCCTCAATTCCCACTGTATTCCAAAAGTATGCTGTGGGCCAATGGTATCAAAGGCAACCGTGGAGCAAAAAGGATGGATATATCACCTCCATCCTAGTGCCAACCATCAATCAGTGCAACCAAATGTCAGCGTTCCAGAAAAAAATCCCAACTCCAAGTAAAAACTCTGAAGCAAGCATTTTTCAAAGTTCTATTTACTAGAATAGGTAAACTGGCACATCTGGGAAAACCTGAATCTGAGAGGTCCGTGTTTTCCCTCAGTAAATCAAAAACCCCCAAACCATCCCCCCACTCCTCAGTCGATCAGCTGCTCCAATCACCATCTGTCCCATCTCGAGACAGCACTCCGACCACTCCTCCAAGTGCAGGATCGGCCTGAACTTGATCAACAGGAAGAATGCTATTATGTCTAAAGACAACCCCTCTACTAAATCCCCCCTCCTACTTTCCCACACATGAGAAGGTGGCAGCATGGAACCTTCCGGCCTAATATGGCTTCCAAAGCTGACACCAAATTTTTGTCAGTCCTGAGCCCTGGACTGAGACTCAACTGAATTGGATCTGGATAAACCATTTTTTTCCAGGGTTTCTCTGCAATGATAGGCTGACCACCATAATAATAATAATAATAATAATAATAATAATAATAATAATAATAATAATAACAACAACAACAACAACAACAACAACAACAACAACAACAACAACAACTTTATTGTTATTGTATATGTATACACAGTATACCCATACAACGAAATTCACTTAACACCCAAAGACCAGGTCCAACACACATAACAATCCCCAGATTCCCACCCACCACAATTCCCCACCCCTAAACCACCGAAACATCCATACAACAGACCAATACTGTCCAACAGCTCACTGATGGTGGCCCTTTAGTTCAATGTTGAGTGTAATTATAGCTCTGGGATAAAAACTATTCAGAAAACGTGTGATCTGTTTTAATTGTTCCGTATCTTCTGCCAGAAGGCAACAGTCTAAAAGATTGTAAGCAGGATGGGAAGAGTCTCTGAGAATGTTATGCAACTTTCTCAAACAGCGAGATCCGAAGATGTCGTCCAGGGCTGGTAGCTGAGTCCGATGACCTTCCTAACAAGGGTAGCAATTGTCTAAAACTGTTGGGTCCAAGACTAGCCTTTTGAGGAGGGGAAGTGCCACTGCCTCCATCAGAGCTGAAGACCATACACAGTGAGGATGATATCTCAGTATGGATCCAATTATAGGGCACCTCCCTGGCTGCTTTAATAACCAGAGAGCCAGATCCAATAAACAGGTGGCTAAACTTAACAGTGCAGAGAATCCTGCCCACTTCCTCAAGGAGTCACCAATTCAAACTCATTCTAGATCACACCACAAAACTGAAATCCAAGAATCTCACAGTGATGTTATACAAATGAACAATAGTCCTTTTTATACTGAAATATGCAAGCACTGGAAGATTAATAAATACCGGATGAAAAGGAGGAAACTAATAGCTTTTCCACCGCAGGATCAAGCGGGCACAATTATGTGGCTACCACTTTGGATGGAGGAAAAGTTACTCCATTGTTCCACCCAGAATGATTATATGAGTATTCAATGAGGGGACACTCAAAGGTGATCAAATTCCACCTTCCAAAACTGCAGAGAGCCCATTTTTGCAGCCAGAGTTCCTGGGGTGTTTGTGTTATGCTTGCTGATTTGTTCCTGGATACAAAGAAGGAGGGGGGGGGGGAACTGTCACAAAGTAGTCCTTGCTTGCACTGATTTATTACTTCTTCCAATCATTGGTTTTGGCACCTTTCTTTCTTCCTTTTTTTTCTTCTTCTTCAAAGGCTTTGTTCTGAGGTCATCTTCTAAACCAGTCAAGATTTATAGAGGCAGCATTAGGACATGCTCAGAGATTTCTGCACATAATGGTGACATTACCTAGAAAAATTAAGGCACTGACCACAATGATTATAACCTTCCTGTTTATCACTACTTTGCCTTAGAGACTATGTCAACTTGCCAAAAAAAGCCAAAGGAGAAGAGCTTTCCAAATGTGCCTTGTTTGGGGGCCCATTTCTTCTGCTCCTCTCTGTTCTGATTTCAAACAACAGGCTGTACTTAGGGCAGTTATAACCAGGGCCCAGACCTGCCACACAAAATCAGAATTCAGATGGCCCAATTCTGTTACTCATTAACAATTATCCAGGACGATAACATTAGATGTGTCTCACTTTCCAAACATTATATGCTTCCTATCAGGGGTGGGTTCTATTTACCTTTACTACCGGTTCGCAATGGGTCCGCACGCGCGTGCGCGCTTCCTCGCACGTGCGCAGAAGTGTTCTGATGACATTGGGGTCAGTGGGCGGAGCCTCCCGCAGTTTTACTAGCGGTTCTATAGAACCGGTGCAAACCGGGGGCACCCCACCACTGCTTCCTATGCTCTACCTTTCCAGCGAACCCGCTTACTAGAAATACCCTCTAATTCCTCTCCCACCCCCACCCCCATGGACAATTGCCTACCCAGTGGTAGGTTTCTACCGGTTCGCCCCAATTCGGGCGAACCAGTAGTGGCGGTGGTGGAAGGCTCCACCCACCTGCCCAGACATCATCACGGATGCTCTGTGCATGCGCAGAAGCACCGCGTGTGAGCGCTCCCAGTTCCAAACCGGTAGCAAAGGTAAGTGGAACCCACTACTGTGCCTACCCAACACCACCACCCCGCTACTTTAGCATGCTGTAAGGATCTCTTGTTGTGTGGTGTGTTGATCAAATGGAGTGGATTAAAGCTCATGACTACGTACCTTCTAAGTATGTGTGGTGTGTATGTGTGTGTCCTGTCCATTTCTTCTCCCTGCATTTTCTCCATAATCTTTCAGGTCAGTGGTGAAATCCAAATTTTTTTACTACCGATTCTGTGGGTGTGGCTTGCTGGGCGTGGTGTGGCTTGGTGGGTGTGGCAGGGGAAGGATACTGCAAAATCCCCATTCCCTCCCCACTCCTGGGGGAAAGATATTGCAAAATCTCCATTCCCACCCCACTCTGGGGCCCGCCAGAGGTGGCATTTGCCGGTTCTCCGAATTACTCAAAATTTCCGCTACTGGTTCTCCAGAACCTGTCAGAACCTGCTGGATTTCGCCCCGTTTCAGGTCCTTTAGGTTGGAGCAGCCAGCATCCGTTCTCACGCAAAGTCTGGCTTCATGCAACTCCCTTAACCCGGAGGGACCAGCAGCTGCATTCGCACAGCCTGCTAAACTGGGCTCATGCCAACTTTAGTTTTACTGGTTGTGGCTTAAACACATTGCCCAAACCCACATGTTTGTACTTCAATGAATTATGTGAACCCAATGACTGAACTTGCTTCCTGAACTAACTGCTTTGACGCTTTGTGTGAACCCATCCGTTTGTTCTCCTCCGGTCTGTTTGCCAAGTCATGTGCCTTGCCAGAGTTGTGCACATTTCAGCGCTAGTGAATTGGCCACGGTGATGTCCTGTTGCAAAATGCAGCTCTTTGCTCCCAACAGAAACCACAGTACAAAAGTTGCATCATTTTCTCTCACCAAACACAGGCCTGTTGTGCAGGTCACCCCCATTTGATCATTTTGAGACTGAAACTACCTTGCAAACAGCTCATTCTTCCCCAACTGCAGTTTGGAGCTTCTTTTTTGCATGATAATCTGTCTCCCTGTGAGTTGTTTCAAGTCCTGGTTTTGGCCCTCAGATCACCAGGGGACTAAGTTACTTTGAACTCCATCCCCTATGCTCTGATGCAGTGTTTCTCAGCCTCGGCAACTTTTAAGATGGGTGGACTTCAACTCCCAGGATTGCTGGGTGTTAAAGTCCACCCATTTTGAAGCTGCTGAGACTGAGAAACGCTGCTCTGGTATGTTTATCAGCAGAGGGTGGAAGACTCAAGGGCAGCGTACCTTCCTCCTTGGCAGCTTCCTCCCATTTGGTCTGCTATAGTGGCTGCAACTTGAAATGAAGAGCAGGGGGTGGGGGTGGGCAGCTCAAGCTTGTCCCTTTGATGCAGCCCCAGGGATGGCAGGCAGATATTCTTCGGGAACAGAAAGCAGTTTCATATGAAAGCAGTTAGAACAACGGTGGGTTGGAGGCAGTGGTGAAATCCAATTTTTTTTAATACCAGTTTTGTGGGCGTGGCTTGATGGGCATGGTGTGGCTTGGTGGGCGTGGCTTGGTGGGTGTGGCAGGGGAAGGATACTGCAAAATCCCCATTCCCTCCACACTCCTGGGGGAAGGATATTACAAAATCCCCATTCCCACCCCACTCTGGGGCCAGCCAGAGGTGGTATTTGCCAGTTCTCTGAACTACTTCCGCTACTGGTTCTCTAAACTGCTCAAAATTTCTGCTATCAGTTCTCCAGAACCTGTCAGAACCTTCTGGATTTCACCCCTGGTTGGAGGTCAAGCAGGGCCTTCTTTAGATTGAGGCAGGATAGCTGCTGCCTCATTGTGTAATGGCACATTTCCCCAAACTTGTAGTAGCACTTCTGGGGACCTTTATATATTGCACATTTGGGATGGGTAGGGGTGAGGAGTGAAATCAGGGAGGGTTCTTCATTCTTGGGTCCTTTTGACTGTGTTTGATGGCTTTCCCAGGCTCTGTGAAGTTGTCTTTGGCTTGAAAGGTGGCACAGAACATAGTTAACAGAAAGATGGTGTTGATGCCATCCCGTTTTCTGACTGAGCTCTGTGTATGCTTTGTTTTGCTCACCAGGAAAGGCCTGTATTGCATTCTGGACCAATTCAGGCTTTGATAAACTGGGGAATAGTTCTGGAAAAGTATCAAGATGGGAGAGAATCATACCTCCAGGGGAATGATGTTCCACAGAGAAGGGACCACCAAAGACCATTCTCCTTGGTCCCATTAGATGTACTGTACTTCCTAAGAGCCAGGACCCACAACGTAACCTGCCTTCTCACTCTGGTGGGCCAGATGGATGTAACAGGAGAGAGCTAGTCCTTTAGATAACCTGGCCTCAAACGATGGAGTCTTTTTTCACAATCAGTTCACGCTGCTGGCCCATCTGTGATCAGCTATAATTCTAAGATCCTTTTTAATCTGCAGCAGTTGAGCAAACCAGAGATGTCTACAGGACATCATCCAAAAAGTTAAAATGAGGCTACAACTGTGCAATTGAATTCAGCCCATTTTTAATGTCCGTTGCAACACACATTAAAAAAACCCACAAGCTTTGTTAGCACCAGAGCTTTGATTGCAACATCATGGCTGGGCTTTATGGACCATACCATGCCAACAGCTGTGTCCTATTCCTTCGCATTTGATGTTGTTTCCTTTCCTTAGATGTGTGAGATCCAAACCACTAAGGAGTTAATTATAACCAGCAGCAGTGCCAAATACACCGACCGAAACCTACACAAGTGCTGAATTTGGCATCAGTTTAAAGTGCAGCCTAAAAAAAAATCTGACCTTTAACAGCAAATAAATAAATTTTTAAAAATTGGTTCCTTTTAGAGCTTGACTGACAGAAGCTTCAAACTGGGCTCAGGATGACCTCTCAGAGAGACTGCAATGGGCTGAGCTGCCTGCCTTGTGCCTCTGGGTGGAAACCTTTATTATTGATTTATTTATTAAATCCTTTATATTTATTAAATCAAGGAAAGTTGTCCTGGGCTAATGACCTTTGGGCATAATTTCTCTGCTGCAGAGAATAGATTTTCCTTGATTCAAAAGGAAGCCTAACTTAATGCAGAGTATGATATAAGAAATCTTTTGCTGAACAAAATACAAGTCAGGGCTGCAAGCAAGATATGGATGGTGCTGAATTTATAAGGATTTGAGCTTTCAAGAATGCTTCTCTCCTGAAATACCCTCCCACTGTGATGTGGGCAACAACAGGAGAAGACCAGAACGGGTACAAACCCAACAAAACTATTGTCTTTGGGCCACCATCTCCCACATCACCTCCATCTCGCAGCTCCAAAAGGTTGCCTCTACCTGCCTCCCAGATGTGACCACATGTTTTGGTTAAAAAAACAAAAAAGTCAGGATGGCAGCCATAAGAGTGCGGTCAATGATCCACCCAGCGCAGCATGTAAAAATTAGGTGAAACTGCCCACTATCTTTACTTTTTTTGAGTTTGTCCTATGGACACCCTTGCTGTCGTCTCATCACAAGCTCAAGCAGTTCAATAAAAAAGCAAGAGCTGCTAACACGTGCTAAATTTTTAGCGTTAACCTTGATTCTTTTTTGTCTTTTGCCAAATCTCTTCTTAAAAACTTCCAGTGTTGAAGCACCCATAACTTCTGGAGGCAAGTTGTTCCACTGATTTGCTGTTCTGTCAGGAAATTTCTCCTTAGTTCTAAGTTGTTTCTCTCCATGATTAGTTTCCATTCATTGCTTCTTGTCCTGCCCTCAGGTGCTTTGGAGAATAGCTTGACTCCAGGGGTGGGTTCTACTTACCTTTACTGCCAGTTCACATCGCGCGTATGTGCACTCTTCTGCACATGCGCAGAAGACCTATGATGACATCCGGGTCAGTGGGCAGAGCCTCCCGCCAGTTTTACTACCGATTCTAGTGAACCGGTCCGAACCACAGGCAACCCACCACTGCTTGACTCCCTCTTCTTTGTGGCAACCCCTGAGATATTGAAACACTGCTATCATGTCTCCCCTTGTCCTTCTTTTCATTAAACTAGACATACCCAGTTCCTGTAACCGTTCTTCATATGTTTTAGCCTCCAGTCCCTTAATCATCTTTGTTGCTCTTCTCTGCACTCTTTCTAGTCTCAACATTATTGTGGTATATAAACTCAGGCTATTTATAAACTCTGGATTAGAGTAGAATTCAGTGTATTATATGAATCCGGAACATGGTTAATTCACTGCCCAGGTTTTACAACTTGTCCAGACTTAGTCACTGAATAGTCGTCACCTCTCCTTTGCCACACCTTCAAAGTGAGGCCTTCCTTGAGTGCGAGAGCCACACCGGTGGGCTGGATTACTTGTAAAGGGAGAAACTTTTTCTGCCAGAGCAGGCTTGAGCATGTCAGTTCCCCAAGGGGAGAGCAAGAGGCAGATGTTACAGCAAACCCACCCTCTCCTTTTCTGAACACACCATAAAAAAATTTAAAAACAGAGGGACAGATAGCTGGCAAGGCTGGTGGCTAGAGCAAGGTGTGCAAAAGTACAACGTGGACTTAGATCTTGAAGTAAAAAAGGGTGGTGTGGGCACAGAGGATTAACCGGAAGATGCTGGATTCAGCATCCATTGGAATTTAAGCTCAATGTTAAGGTTTAGAAGAGAGGGTATTTGAAAATCCAGGCTCCCATTTCTTTAGCAATAGCACTTACTGTATTTTTCGGAGTATAAGATGCACTGGACTATAAGACGCACCTACCTTTTTTGGTGAGGAAAAGAAGAAAAAGAAATCTGCCTCTGCCTCTGCCTCCCAGCAATTTTGCCTCATTGCAGCAAACAGCCTGCTTTACTTTCATTTTCATTTTCAGCATAGCTTGATTAGCACAAGGGGAAAAAAACCTGCTCCAGCAATTTACCGCCTTGCAGCAAGCAGCAGAGGCCTGCGCAAAACAGCTGAGAGTTGGGAGGCGGATCCAATCAACTTGTGCTAATTAGGCTGTGCTGAAGCAGAAAAGAGCTATTTCTTCTTGCTGTTTGCTGTTAAGGAGGTAACTGCTGGAGGGGGGCAGAGGCCAAAGGGTGGGGACCAGTGGGTGGGCGAGGCTACATTCAGTATATAAGACGCACCTAAATTTTCACCCCCTTTTAGGGGAGGAAAAGGTATGTCTTATACTCCGAAAAATACGGTACTTATATACTGCTTCATAGTGCTTTTATAGCCCACTCTAAGCGGTTTACAGAGTCAGCCTATTGCCTCCAACAATCTGGGTCCTCATTTTACCCACCTTGGAAGGATGGAAGGCTGAGTCAACCCTGAGCCGGTGAAATTCGAACTGCTGGCAATCGGCAGTCAGGCAGAATTTAGCCTGCAGTACTGTACTCTAACCACTATGCCACCGTGGCTCATAGGCCAGTGTTTCTCATTCTTGGCCACTTTTAAGATATGCAGACTCCAACTCCCTGAATTCCCCAACCAGCCCACACATCTTGAGTGAGAAACATTGCAAACTAGGCAGTCTTGATCTCCCATCTTTTGGGAGTTCTTTATGCCATGGTCATTGGAGAGTTTGGAAAATGCAATGGGGATGAAAGCATGGGATTTATAGGTTGTGCAGAGGCATTTCCCTGACAAAGAACTATTACGAGCTGCCTCTGGTGGCTGTGGTGTGGGAAGGAGGCTTTCTAACTATAATCAAAGTAATTCTAGCCTCATCTTAGTGGAGATGTTTTTCAGCATCTCACTTAGAGGAGCCTCTTGAAAGTCCACATCTGAACTTGTGATGAGTCCTATAGAGAGAGCTGGGAATAGTAACAATAGTATTGTGCTTCATTTTCACCCACTTGAGGTCTAGATCAGTACTACTCAACCTTGGCAACTTCAGGATGTGTGGACTTCTATTCCCAGAATTTCCCAGATATGTTGCCAAGGTTTAGAAACAGCGATAGCCCTGTCTGATGATTCACTGAAAGGGACAAAAGCAGTGGTGAAATCCGATTTTTTTTACTACCGGTTCTGTGGGCGTAGCTTGGTGGGCGTGGCAGGGGAAGGATACTGCAAAATCCCCATTCCCTCCCCACTCCTGGGGGAAGGGTATTGCAAAATCTCCATTCCCACCCTACTCTTGGGCCAGCCAGAAGTGGTATTTGCCAGTTCTCTGAACTACTCAAAATTTCTGCTACCTGCTTCTCCAGAACCTGTCAGAACCTGCTGGATTTCATCCCTGGACAAAAGGCAGGGGAGCCCATCCACAACCTTAGTGGCCCTCACACCAAGGGCAAAACCAGAGGGCTGGAGGCATTGGATAGCCTTTGCGAGAGGCAATCCTCACAGCTGTTTTCAGAAGGTCCCCTTTGCCATCTTTGGGGTCTCACAAATACACAGGCTGCCTCTTTTGCAACCTGCTGCTCCCCTATTGCATGAAAACCTCTCCCTTCATCCGCACACCTGTTGGCAGTTGCCAAGGAGAGTGGAGGACAAAAGAGCCCAGGCCAGGTTCTCTTGTTGGGAACATCACTGAGCCTCGTAATATCTGCATTATTATAGCCCCCAGCAGGTAAGCAAGGGGGGCAAGGATATCACCCTAACGTAGGATGGCAAAAATCTAAATGGCCACTTTTTAGCAGAGTGGGGATACCAGTCCAGATCTGGGAGGCAGCCCTTGGGGAGCTAAGCCCACATCACACACAAAAGTGGGGTTTTGTCACAGTCATCTTCATTGTCATCAATGGCAGACTGGTTTGTTATTCTCGAGTTGCAATTGACCTTCCAGTACTCGGTGGGCAATCAGAGAAGCAGAACTACAATTTTTTAAGGAGAGGGGAAAAATTAAATTAGCTTGCCCAGCTTCTCATCTAAGTTTTGCTGCCAAGCCCAGGAAAACTGGGGACTCAGTTCACTCATTGTGCTAGACCATGGTTTGTTTAACCGTGGTTTACTGAATAATCCCATGTGCTGGGTTCATATGACACACATCCATTAAACATCCCGACAACATGTAAGAGTCACACAACAGCCTAAGCCACGATCCGCAAACCACAATGGCTGGGTTTGCAAACCAGCTTAATCCAAAACTAAATCAGTTTATAACATCATGTGTTTGGTGATTTAGGCCTGCATTTATCTGTTGGAAGCAGGTTCTTTGACACAGAGGCAGAATCTTTTTTGGACCCTCACAGGAAAGATTCCCCCATCTTTATGCTAGTGAAGGACCTGCATGAATCCTCAGGCCACCGTAATGTCTGAAAGCCCTGGGTAGTTAAATAGGTTTTGTGAACTCAAAACCCAGCGCATATCCTTCTCTGCCATACTGAGAAAGCACAAGGATTGAAATCACTCAGATGGGAAACTCAGCATTGGCAGTGACCGGAACTGCATGTAATCCCAGTTAAATAAATAAACTCCAGCCCAGAGTCTCTGGGGATGACCCTGCCCATGTTTGCATCTTTGCTATTGCAATGTACACATTTCTTAGGCAAAGCCAAGGAAGAGAGAATGAATACGCCATACTGGGTAACACATTGTGCTCACACACATAGAACCAGGGGTGAAATCCAGCAGGTTCTCACAGGTTCTGGAGAACTGGTAGTGGAAATTTTGAGTAGTTCGGAGAACCAGCAAATGCCACCTCCGGCTGGCCCCAGGAGTGGGGAGGGAATGGGGATTTTGCAGTATCCTTCCCCTGGAGTGGGGTGGGAATGGAGATTTTGCACTATTCTTCCCTTGCCATGCCCACCAAGCCACACCCACCAAGCCACACCATGTCCATTAACCGGTAGTAAAAAAAATTGGATTTCACAACTGCATAGAACATAGAGTAACAGAGTTGGAAGGGACCTTGGAGGTCTTCTAGTCCACCCCCCACCCGGCTCATACAATTTCAGACAAATGGTTGTCCAGCCTCTTTTTGAAAGCATCCAGTGATGGAATATCCACAACTTCTGAAGGCGAGCCATTCCACTGGTTTATTGTTTGCACTGTCAGGAAATTTCTCCTTAGTTCTAGGTTGGTTCTCTCCTTGGTGTAGGGAGTTGGCAGATGCCAACAGAAGTGTCTGAACAAACACTGGATCTCATTAGTGCCCTGTTGTTCACCCCTGCTTCTATAAAGCGTGACGTAAATAAGCATTTCAGTTATAGATTATAGATTACTCTCAATCCTTTTGTGCAAAGGGCTAAACCACACAGAACTTAAGTAAAGCGAACACCTTGTGCAAGTGCAGCCTCTAGAATCTTTACACACTCTATTTTGTGTGAACGCAGCCATACCTTCCTTGTTTGTGCTGGAGGCTCTGGAATGACGGATTCGTTTTGGAAATTTTAGATTTTTATTAGACTTCTGCATCTATGGACTGGAATCTGCCTTTCGGTGCCCCTGAATAGGTTCTCCAATCTCTTCTCTCTCCTCTGATTGAAGACTGAGATTTTCTCCAAAGGACCATAGAAAGCAGGGTTTTCCAACCTTGGCAACTTTAAGACTTGTGGACTTTAACTCCCAGAGTTCCTCAGCCAGCTTTGTTGTGGACTTCAACTCTGGGAGTTGAAGTCCACAAGTCTTAAGGTTGCCAAGGTTGGAGAACCCTGATATAAAGGGTGGATTCTTTGCTTATATAAATAAATAAATAAAAATATTTTGACAAAAGGACGCGGGACCAGAGCTTGACATTATTTCATTGCCCATCCCTCTGTCACCCACAGGGGAAAACGCCACTGCAGTTTCTTCTCCACAAAATGGGGATGGGAGGGGAGCATCCAAAGCCCTGCAGAGCTGGTGGTTGAAGGATCCACGTCATCAGATGCCAAATGTTTGTTCGCCTCCCACTAAACCCCTCCTCAGGGCCACCGGGGCCTTGGGTGTCAGTGCGTGAGGCACCAGTTCAAATCACCTGGAAGCAGGAGGGGGAGCCTGGAAAGGATTATTCATTCCAGGAAGGCTGGCTCCTGGCAGGCCCGGATGGGGTGGGGGGGCTGGGGGGGAAGGCAGGCGTGCCAAAATCAGCAGCTGCCCGCCAGAGGCCTGCTTCCAGTCTGCCTCGTCCCCTCATGGCTGGCAAACGGTGCGCTCCCCCCTCTCAGCAACTGGCTCTATCTTGGCAAGTGGCCAACTGCTCTCTGGGGAAGGGTGTGTGTTGTCCACGTCTGTGCTATTTACTGGTCTTGCTGGGGGTGGTAGTGTTTGTGTGTGTGTAAGTGGTACAGGCAGCTGTGGCCTGTGGTGGGATGTTCTTTCCTGGCAAGCAGAGAGAGAGAAAAAGACGCCTCTCTCTGGGAAGGGGACTCTGTCAACTCAGGGAATAAGGGACCCTCTCAAGACCAACACCCTGCTCAATGCAGGAATCCAAATGGAAGCATTTTGACCGATGGGCTTAAATCAGGGGTGGGCAACTGTGGCCCTTTTACAACCTGTGGACTTCAACTCCCAGAATTCCTGAGACAGCCAAGCTGTCTCAGGAATTCTGGGAGTTGAAGTCCACAGGTTGTAAAAGGGCCACAGTTGCCCACCCCTGGCTTAAATAAATCCAGCAAAGTGGAATCTACCGTGGTTCCACAAACAGGTTATTTAAAAATAATAGGTCAATCAATAAAATGACCTTCCTGCACCTGGCAACTATTATTTCATGACCTACCTACCCCCTTTCTTTCAGGCGTTGGAAAAGTACAGGTAGTCCTCGGCTTACGACCACATTTTGAGTGCAAAATTTCCGTGGCTAAGCAAGTTAAGTGGATTTTGCCCTGATTTGCGACCTTTCTTGCACATGATTCACCTGTTAAGTGAATCCGTGCAAGTGGTTACGTTAGCAACACGGTGGTTAATCTGGCTTCCCCTTTGATTTGGCTTGTCCGACGGTTGCGAAAGGTGATCGCGTGACCCTGGGACACCACCACCGTCATAAATATGAGTCGGTTGCCCAAGTATTTGAATTTTGATCATGTGACCATGGGGATGCTGCCAGAGTTTTGTGAAAAACAGTTTACAAGTCATTTCCCCCCCCCTCCAGTGCCTTTGTAACTTTGAATGGTCACTAAACAGCAATAGTACTTACTTATATACCGCTTTACAGTGCTTTACAGCCCCCTCTAAGCGGGTTTACAGTGTCAGCCTATTGCCCCCAACAATCTGGGTCTTCATTTGACCCACCTCGGAAGGATGGAAGGATGCGTCAACCTTGAGCCTGGGGAGAACTGCCGAACTCCTGGCAGTCAGCAGAAGTCACTTGCAGTGCGGCATTCTAACCACTGCGCCACCACGTCTCATTGCAATGAACTGTTTGTAAGGTGAGGACTACCTGTACTAGCTTATCTTGGATTCCCAAGGCTAAGCACACCCAGCTTCTTCCATCACAGGCTTTATTCTTGACTCTTGGGCTAGATTAGAGGGCAAATGGGGAAGGTGGGGGGGGGCTAGAAAGGAGTCCTTGTTCCCAGCATGGCTGTGTGATTTAATCCGGCGTTTGGATGGCAGGGCTGCTGGAAGTGCCTGAAGGACCGACCTCAGACAACCCAGGTTGGCTCAGGCAAGCTCCCTGCTCCTTTTTCCACCAGGGTCCCTCCGCCAACTCCAAGAGCCGCCCCATCATTCTAAACATACCACTCGGCAAGGAGATTCACAAACATGACCCCATCTGTCCCAGAGATGGCCTAGAGCAGGGGTCTCCAACCCTAGCAACTTTATGACTTGTGGACTGCAACTCCCAGAATTCCTCAGCCAGCTTTGCTGGGATTCTGGGAGTTGAAGTCCACAAGTCTTAAAGTTGCCAAGGTTGGAGACTCCTGGCCTAGAGTCATTCTGAGTAGTAGCTTTGCCATGGTAGCTACAACACAGCACTCTGAGATACTCTGCTGCCAGCCTAACCCTAACCCCCACAGCTTCCAGGTTACCTTTGGGTTCTTGCCCTAATCGGTTCTACCCGTCTCCAAAAAGAGGAAGAATTTAGTGAGAGCACCCAGAAGCTTTGCATGGGTGGGAAGGCATTTTCAGGTAGAGCTATGAGAGGTTATGATTGTTTGGAATATCGATGCTTTTCCCTGCCTTCCTAACCCATGAATAATCATTTCCAGCCTTTCAAGACCCTGGGAAAAGTCAGGGCTTCAGTACCCGGGTCTCCAGCAGGCACAAAAAGAAGCTTGATTGGGGTTAGTCCAGAAATTGGACTATCACTGCACAAGAGGCTCACAAGCCCCAAGCAGCTGCCTGCCTGGATTTCAACCATAGAATGAGCTGAAGGTCAGCATATTGGCAGCGAGTGGGGGTGTGTGAAGAGGGGGCTGGTTGCGCGATGCCTTGTATAGCCTTGGCACGGCCAGCTCTGCTTTGTCACTCTCCAGCTGGACTAAAAATATGTTGAGAGCCTCCTGCCTCTTTGCTTCATCTGCTTGAAACCACTCTCCTCCCCCCGCCTCCCCCCAGGCAGGAGACTTTCAGAAGGCCAAAGGACCAGTTGCGTTTTGGCTCTAGTAAGTAGTCTTGTAGCCCAACTCATCCTGCAGGATATCGGGAAAGTGGGGAGGGGGGCCTCACCCCTTCCTTCCTTCCTTCCCTCCCCCTCCCTCCTGCATAGACTTTCAGACGAGAATGCCTGAATGTTCTCCCCTTCCCTGGCTCCCCTTCTTTTGCAACAGCTGTTTCCAAAGCCTCTTGAATTTCGGCAAACAGCACCAACCTCAATTGAAATAACACAGCCAGAGTTTATTGGGTCTCTTTTCTCTTTCCTCTTCTATTACTTTCAGCTAACGAATTTACTTTTTTTAAAAAACAAAACAAAACTAAAATAAATTACAGAATTAAATAACTTTGGACAAATCCTCTCCCCAAAATAAAATGTTAAAGTAATTGCTGGATTTTGGCAAACAGAGACACTTAAACTGTAACACTATGGGGGGAAAAACATTACTTGAGAAAGAGACAGAGAGGGAGAAGTGTGCAAATCTTTTCTGGGCATTCTTTAGGGGTCCCCAAGCAAGTACGGTAGAGATGCCCTCAAAATCTGCTGGTGCCTCTCTCCAGCCACATTTGCAATCTTCCTTCCTCTTCCAGCCCCCACCCAACCCACACGTTAGCTCCATGCTGTCTGCTGAAACCTGCTAGGCATTAGGCAGATCCACGACACTGTGGTGGTACTCCCTGATGCTTCTGCTCTCCAGAGGTGGGCTGGTCCAACTTCAGACGTGTGTTGGGTTGTCCAGGTAAGGGTCTGTCTTGGTCATGTGCAGCATAACAGCAGGAGCTTTGTAATGGCAGTGCGCTCCGGTGCAGGTCACCCCGCTACATGGTTTCCCCCTAGTCCTCATTCCCAGTTTCCTGTTGCACAGGCTCTGCCAGGTCTGCAGAGTTTTGGAGCTCCACACCCAAACACCGCTGGTGATGCCCACCACCAAGGACATGAAAATCTTTAGCATGAAGATGGCCATCGTGGGCACCGAGGCATCCAAGGAACAGTCCACACTTCGATGGCCCGGAAAAGGCAAGCAGCTGTGCTCCAAGGCCTGCAGGTTCCAGTAATCCATATTCAGACGTTCATAGAAATAACAGACAATGACACATGTGGCTGGGACAGTATAGAGGATGGAAAAAACCCCGATTTTCACCATGAGCTTCTCCAGTTTCTCAGTATTTGTGCCGCCCGTCTTCATGATTTTGCGGATGTGGAAGAGCGCCACAAAGCCCGTCAGGATGAAGGAGGTGCCAATGACCAAGTAGCAGGAGAGTGGGATGAGGATGAACCCTGTCAGGGCATTGACGTCCATGCTCCCCACATAGCAGAGCCCAGTGAGCTCGTCCCCCGCCACCTTTCGCATGGTGAGGATAACAATGGTCTTCATTGCGGGGATCCCCCAGGCTGCCATGTGGAAGTAGCTGCTGTGGGCCTCAATGGCTTCGTGGCCCCATTTCTTGCCAGCAGCCAGGAACCAGGTCAAAGTCAAGATGACCCACCAGAGGGAGCTGGCCATGCCAAAGTAGTACAGGATGAGGAACACAATGGTGCAGCCAGTACTTTCCAGCCCCTCTTGGATGATGTATAGCTCCCCGTTCTCCCGGTCACAGGCGATGTTCTCAGCACCGGCCACCGAGCGGATGATGAAGGCCACCGAATAGACGTTGTAGCACATGGAGAGGAAGATGATGGGCCGCTCAGGGTATTGGAAGCGGTGGGGCTCCAGGAGGAAGGTAAGGACGGTGAAGGCAGTGGAGACGAAGCAGAGTGTGGCCCAGACGGCCATCCAGATGAAAGCAAAGTCCTTGTCTCGCCGTGACCAGAAGACATCAACTCCAGGGGAGCAGCGGGGTGCACACGACAGGCTCTTGGCGACATACTGGAACTTGTCGGAGTTCTCACATGAAGCACTGCTGCCCGGTCGGCTCTCACTGGGGCCATCCCCAGAAGGTCGGGCAGGGCGTGGTGCCACGGGTAGCATGCCTTGACCTCGGTGAGGCTCAGCCGTGGTGGCGTTTTCAGGCGCTTCCATGCACAGGGCGTGCGGGTCATTCTTGGTAGGCAAGCGAGAGCAGTCCAGGGCGTCAGGCCAACCAAAGTGGAAGTGCTCCATGATGGGTGCGCAGCGCTGACGTGCCTGTTCGCACATCGGCCGGCAGGCCGGGATGCTGCTGGATACCTGGTCGGTGCACATGGGCGCATAGAGCGAGCAGAGGAAGAAGCGCAGGTGGCCGTGGCAGCCGTAGGCCACCAGCGGGGCAAACTCTTCCAGCTTGAGCGCCGCCTCGCGCTGGTGCTCGTGGCCCAACAGGTTGGGCATGCGGGTCAGGTTGTAGCCGATGCCCTGGCACATGGGGATCTCGATGGCCTGGCACCGCCCGCCCCGGCCACGCTCCGCCTCGTAAACGCCGCCGCCGCCCAGCAGTTCCAGCGTCGAGCCGGCCACCACCAACTGGCAAAGCAGCGCCGCGATCGCCCGCAGCAGCAGCAGCAGCAGCCCGGCGCGGAGGACAGGCGCGGCCATGCTCACTGCGCTCCTCGCTCCGGATCGCTGCCGCTAGCTGCGCCTCCGGCGCCGCATGGCGCGCGAGCGCGGTAGCCCGGCGGCGGCAGCTCCCCACGCGTCTCTCCTGGCGAGGCCGGCGCTTTGCTCGCGGGCGCCACTGTTGCAGCCCGCCTAAACCCCCGAGAGGCGGACCCGGCGCTGGCGGGACACACCCCGCACAGGGCGGGGTAGAGCGAGGGGAAGGGCGCGGAGCCGGTCGGTTGGGCGAGGGAAGTTCCAGCGCGCCGTCCTCGCAGCTTCCAGCCGAGGCGCCGCGCTCCAGTGCGCTTTGCTGGGCTCCGCCGATGCTCCGACGGCCGTCCCCCACCCCCACGCCCGCTTCCCTCTGTGATCGCCCGACTGCTGCCGGGGAGCCACAGAGAGGCGCGTAACGGCGCGCTAGATGCCGGCGGCCGGGGAGCCTCGCCTTGCCCTGCGTCATTCGGCTCCCGAGTGCATGGAGGCGGTGGCGGTTGGGGGACTCGCTCTGCTGAGAGACGGACGGAACTCTAGGCGAGGGGAGAAGAGACGGCTTCTGTTTTCGGGAGCCTGAGGGGCGGCATTCTGGCCGGCTTCCTTAGGGTTGCGCTCGGCAGGACCTTCACCTGCGGAGACTGAACGGGCTGAGGCGCTGGTTTTCTTGGCGCAAAAGAGGCCGGCCGGCCTGGCCTGGCTTCCCTCACGGCCGACCTCAAGCCTTTCGCCGCGTGGCCTTGGGCGCTAAAGTTGCCAGGTGATGTTTCCCAGTCCGGCTTCGGGAAAATCCTCCCCCCTTCATTTTTTTATTTTATTTTATTTTGCCCTGGTCAAGAGAAGAAAGATTGCTGTAAAAAACAAAAAAAGATGAAATGGAAGAAAGGCATCCCCGAACAGGTTTAAATATATTAGGATAAAGAATGAATGATTAAAAATTAAAAAAGAGAATGTATCTGATTAAAAATGGAGAAAATAGAATTGGAGGGCGAAGGAAGATGCTGTTTATAGAAACAAGAATAGAAATGTTAAGATTGGATTAAAAAATATGGAAAAAGAACACTTTGGCAGAAATTGCAACTAAGTAAAATATGTTTGTATATGACAAGTTGGATATGATATGATATGATATGGTCAATACTCTGTTTCATAAAGTATGTGGGTGTGTATTGGGGTGGGGGGGAACTAATAAAACTTGATTTTTAAAAAAAGGCTGTAATAGTCCCGCTGATTTTGGTTTTTCCTCTTGCTGTAGTAGTAGGTCAAACTCAATTCCATTGAGGCAATGGTGGGTTTCAAAATTTTTACTGCTGGTTCTGTGGGCGTGGCATGGCTTGGTGGGTGTGGCAGGGGAAGGATACTGTAAAATCTCTATTCCCACCCCACTCCAGGGGAAGGTTACTGCAAAATCCTGGGGCCAGTCAGAATTTTTACTACCGGTTCTCCGAACTACTCAAAATTTCCGCTACCGGTTCCCCAGAACTGGTCAGAACCTGCTGAAACCCACCTCTGCATTGAGGGCCACATCAGGGTTGTGTTTGACCTGGGGGGAGTGGGCTGGGGACATGGCCAGGGTGGGCATGGCCAGCTCGACGCCACTCATGTTGGGGCGCTTGTGGTGGCCCGAGCACTCTGCCAGCAAAAACAGAACTTGGGAAAGCCGTGTGCAGCCCTCCTGAGCTTCATTTTCGCTGGCAAAGGGTTGCAGGAGGCCATTGCAGCCGAAAATGGAGCTCGGAGGGCTGCGCTGGCCCTCTTGAGCTCTGAGGCATCATTCGTGGTTTCCAGGGTGGCCCCATGAGCCATATCTAAGTACCCTGTGGGCCCAATCTGGCCCGCGGACCTGGAGTTTGACACCCATGTATTAGAGCCGCACTTCAGCAGTTCAAGCTGCCTTAGTTGGGCCCACCCAGATGACTCAGAAGAAGTCCAGTGGGAATGAAGGACTGGGGACATGATTACAGAGGGCAGAGAGCAAGAAAGATCTGCTCTGTGGTGTCTTCAAAACTTCTCCCATCCCAATGAAGTAAAACAGTTGGTCTCAGGTGAAATAATGGGAGGAGGCACAATATCATGCAGATAAGATGAATTATATAATTCACACCATGAGACAAATAATGTACAATATGTCATCTACATCACTGATAATTCTAATTTGATCTTACCCTGAGCACCAATGTTTAAGCTGTTTCCGAATTCTCATTGCCTTGACTTGTGTGATGATCCAACATAAATTAATAAATTTAATTAATCAAGTGGCTGGGAATTTAAATAACCCCCAAGGTCAAAACTAGCTAAGCTGTACTCTTATAGCTGCTTTTCATTACTTTGGTAAGTATTTTGTGTGGATGTAGCCTTATAGATGACACTTGTGTTGGAAGTTAGCACCCACCCCTTTCCTGGAAGAGTGAAATATTTTAGAGAATATGAAAAAGGTAGAATATTATATTTCCCTGGATGAGAAATGGATAAGCATGTTTTGAAGCAGCTCCCATCTTCCTGCCCCCACCCTTTGTCAATGGGCCATTAAAGCCTGGGCCAGTCTATTCTACATAACAAAGATCTACCTCCTTCAGGCAGAGCCATAGTAGGAATTTCCAAAGATCCAACAAAGATAGGATTAGCCCTCTACACAATAGCAACAGAAACTCACCACATGTGACCTGGGAAGCACATGTGACCATCAGCCAGCAAGGCTAGCTAAGACCCCCACCCCCTGGGAGTCTGATAACCAATCAGGATCCTCTTTCGGGGCCCCAAGAAATGCACAGCCAGAGAGAGCATAAAAACCCGAGGATTTACTGTATCTGCCCTTTTTCTGTTCAGGAACTCAAGCCATGTGATCCTGTCCACCATTAAACCATCTTTCCAAGCAGTCTCCATGTTTCCAGTGTCTGTTTCCCCACTTGGAGCAGAACCCAGAAGGATATTTCTTCCAACAATTGCATGAGCCTTTTTTTTTTTTTTTTTGGTATGGATGAACAGTGCTTTCTACCCCAAGTCTTTGCTTCTGCATATTAACATTAACATATTCTTCCAATGACTGCAGGATTCTCCTGGGGACTTTTGAAGCTCAAGATGCAGTCAAAGGGGTACCTTCTTTTTTCATCCACACCTTTTTAAAAAAGAGACAGAAAAAAAAATAAACTCTGTCAATTCTCTGCATGCAAAGGTTGATCTAAGACCTGTAGCTCAAAATCTGAAGCAGAGCTACCTTCCCCTCTTTAAATGAGAGGGAAGTGGTGGGCATGTTTAATGCATTAGGGAATCTTTAGAAACTGCTTTGAAGATGAAATGTTCTCTGTTAAGTGCCCAGAATGATTATGTATGCAGCACGTGTAGACAAGGAACGGGGATGTGCAGATCTGCTCAGGAAAAAAAAATGATAATAAACAGAATATTTAATCACCAGCCTGCCACTAGCCAGTCTCCTCCTCTTTAATGCAAATATTCTTACTAAAAAGGGAAACTTCTCCCAGCTCTAGGCGGTTGCCTTGATCAGTTGCCCGCCAACTGTTCTCAGTAACTTGTCTTTCAGTAGTACAGATGGGGGAGGGGGCGACACATTGGAAAAATCCCGGCAGTGTTATTTGGCAGGATCCCTGATGTCAGATGCTGCTTTCCTCAACTGCAAAGGCTCCACCCACTTGATGGCTTCCTGTTCTTACATCAAGGACCCCTGTGGCTACAGCCCATGTAGATGAAAGTATCTTAATTTCAGGGATCTGTATTGCTCCTTTCCTCCTTTCAGGCTTTTCTGACGAGAGACATTGCACGAATGTTAAGGCTGAATTCTTACATCATATTAAAACTTGAGCCTAGGTTCAGTTCAGGCTTGTCTGTCTCCTTATAATGGGCATGTTTAAAAAGGTACCCAAACGAAGTCTATTATGCCTTTACATTATAGCCTGGTTTTCACAACGTGCTGAATCACAGATACTGTTTTAGCCTTGCCTACTATACTATTCAAATAAAAAAAAAATAGATTAAAGCATAAGCTACCTATGGAACTGATACAGGTACAAATTAACAGAATTGGAAGGGACCTTGTAGATCAGGGTTTTGCAACCTTAAATACTCAAAGAGCCATTGGGACCCGTTTCCCACAGAAAACCTAGGGCACCACAAAACCTGGGTGGGCGTGGCCAACTCAATTTCATTCACTTCCACCAATCACATTACTCCCCCCTAGCCACGCCTACTCAGCCGGTCATTAGGGCAGAGAACCAGTTGTTAAAAAACACCTGGAACCACAAAATCCTTTTGACTATCTCTCCCCTCCCTCTTTCCCCCCCTCTCTCTGCATCTATGTCTCTCTCTCTCTTCCCCTCTCTCTCTCTCTCTGTCTCTGTCTCTGCCCTGGCCACTTCTCCATCCCCCACCATCGCTCTTACCTTCTCAGGCCAGGCGAAGAGTGACTGGGAGGGGAGGGTGAGGGGCGGGGCCAGCGAATGTTGGGATCACCTGACAAGGAGCCACAGCAGAGGGCCCAAAGAGCCGCATGCGGCTCCGGAGCCGCAGGTTGCTGACCCCTGATCTAGTCCAACCCCCCGCCCAGCAGATCTCTTCCAGTGATGAAGTTCCCACAACTTCTGAAGGCAAGCTGTTCCATTGGTTGATTGTTCTCACTGTCAGAAAATTTCTCCTTATTTCCAGGTTGAATCTCTCCTTGTTCAGTTTCCATCCATTATTCCTTGTCTGGTCTTCGGGTGCTTTGAAAAAGAGCTTGACCCCTTCCTCTCTGGGACAGCCCCTCAAATATTGGAAGACTGCTATCATGTTTCCCCTGGTCCTTCTCTTCACTAGACTAACCATGCCCAGTTCTCATTGCCTCTTGACACAGAAATATTAAGTGCACAGATCAACCTAATATAAGTCTGCCCAACTCTTAATTACTGATGTTTCTTCTGCGGTCATAATTGTCAGTGAGCATTTAGAGGTTAGCTTTAAAAGAATAGTTCAATGCCCAAATGCAGGGGTGAAATCCAGCAGGTTCTGACAGGTTCTGGAGAACCGGTAGCGGAAATTTTGAGTAATTCGGAGAACCAGCAAATGTCACCTCTGGCTGGCCCCAGAATGGGGTGGGAATGGAGACTTTGCAATATCCTTCCCCCAGGAGTGGGGAAGGAATGGGGATTTTGTAGTATCCTTCCCCTGCCACGTCCACCAAGCCACACCATGGCCACCAAGCCACGACCACAGAACCAGTAGTAAAAAAAATTGGATTTCACCACTGCCCAAATGTGAGTCTATCTAAGCAACTCCAGCCACATTCCAGCATTGTGCCTTGTTTGCATCTTTTCCTGGGGATATTTGTCAGTCTAATGTGACTGACTGTCAAGCTGCATTTACAAGCAGACAGCATAGAGCAAATGCAAAGAAAGGGAAAATCGGGATAATAACTGTTCCTTGCCTGACCTTCTTTAAGTAGCTGTGAGCACAGGCTCTCTAACAAGACACATGAACCACAAAGAGAACAGGGAGAAAGAACCAGCCAGCCAGCCACAGCTTGGCCAGAACTGAACTTTTTTTTTTTTTTTTAAAAAATTGCCTGCAATTACTGCAAGTTTAAATCTCGCCAAGGCTCAAGGTTGACTCAGCCTTCCATCCTTTCTAAGGTAGGTAAAATGAGGACCCAGATTGTGAGGGCAATAAGCTGACTTTGTATAAAATATACAAAAGTATGAAGGCTATTGCTTAATGCATTGTAAGCCGCCCTGAGTCTCCGGAGAAGGGCGGCATATAAATCAAATTAAAAAAAAAAATCCCCATTCCCAGTCCACTCTGGGGCCAGCCAGAGGTGGCATTTGCCGGTTCTCCAAACTACTCAAAATTTCTGCTACCGGTTCTCCAGAACCTGCTGGATTTCACCTCTGATCCAAAGCATATTTAAAGTTTCCTTACAGGCAGCTGCCATCTGGATCTTAAAGAACAATTTCCCCCAATTGAAAGTGGATGTGAAAATAGCTGAATTTTATCAGCTACCCTGCTCTAAAGTTTAAAGCTTTAGAGCAATATTTTTTGAACTTGTCAACTTTAAGGTGTGTGAATTTTAGTTTCTAGAATAGCTGGAGCATTCTGGGAGTTTAAGTCCATACATCTTAAACTTGACAAGTTTGGAGAAAAAAATGGTACAAGCTACAGTTTAGAAATTAAAACTGTGTACATTCCAGCGAACAAGTCACATTCTGGCTTAGTGAAACCTGTGAAGTCAGCTACTGTTTTGTTGCTGAAGCTGGGCAGCCTTCAGATTGCAGGCTGTAGCTTTAGGAGCTGGAAGATGATTGACGGTTTACTGTTTGCCCATTTCTGCCACAGTCAAGTTGTGATTTTGCAGGAATCCATTGACTTAGGAAGCGTGTGATGGAAACAAATGTGCTTTTTGAAATAAACAATTTGAGCAGAAAGGAAGAGAAGGGCCAGGTGAACAGACGTGATTGAAGACAGAATCAATCATCACGCCTGGAGCTGGAAAACAGATGTAGGTGAATTCTTGCAAATGAACCTTGTTGTGTCCTTATATGGGCATCCGCTGATGGTTGGCTAATCCAAAAACCGGCGTGGTTTGTTAATCCAGGTTTGTTAATCCAATCTAACAAACCTGGTTATTGAATTAAAGCATTTTCTGAGCTTACAGAATCCTTTGAACCAGACAGTAACTTGTCAGGCTGGATTCACACATCCCTAAGCACAATAAAACAGAGTTAACACAAGTCATCAAATTTAGCATTATGTGTAATTCATCTCTTAGATCTTTACCTGATACAATTAAGCATATTAATAATCCTTTGCTCAGATGGAAAGCCACCACTTTATCAGCCCTCGGGATTGGCCAATGGCATTTTGCCACCTAATAGTATGTATGTATGTATGTATGTATGTATGTATGTATGTATGTATGTGTCGGTAGTGATTTAAGAGCTGACCAGCTGCTACGATGATGCAATGATGAACTGATGTAATGAAGGGAATGAGTCAGCAAGATTTTTGGCTGTTATCCCTTTAAGAGCCTGTATAATAAGAAGGGGCTCTGTTGGGATGTCTCTCTCTTGCCGTGTGTTCTTCCCTGCTGTAATTTGCTGATTGTTTGACTTCTGTTTCAAAGTAGGCTGGGCCAGCAGATCATATAACTGTTGGAAGAATGGCCTTTGCATATCACCACTACAGCCAGTGCCATAGGGCAGCATAGTACAGCTCTGTCCCACAACATCTTCTAGTTTGCTCACTTTTCAAGCCATCCCTGCTCATCTCTTGCTGAAATCAATCATGCCATGTAAGTTTGTTGTCACCCCAATGCAGTGGTAGCAGCGGCGGTGGCGGGAGGCTCCGCCCACTTGCCCGGACACTTCTGTGCATGCGCAGAAGCATTGAGCATGCACGCGCCCACAAGCAAACTGGTAGTGATGGGTTTTGAAACCAGCCCCTGCCCCAATGTCACTTATATTCACACCATACACGCTCAGACTAGTACATTTGTGCTATGAGCAAAGGAACTTGATTAACCTTGGTTTGTGTTTGTGGTGGGATTTAGTATGTAGTGCCTATTGGACTAGTTTACATGCATTGTATTTTTGTGATCCCAGAAAATGGATTAATTCAAAAATGAAACATGTTGGGTCAACACATCCATGGAAACAAAATTGGGGCATTGGCATGTTGGAAGAAGGTGGCTACCAAGCTATGGGGTGCAGCACCCATGCTTGTTTTAAAAAAGGAGTGGAACCCTTCTTCTAAGACCGTCTTCTCAGTCTGAAATTAGTTTATATCATCTAATTTTAAATGACCTCAAACCCACTGACTCTGGTTAAGTGTGCTAGTTTATTTAATATATGTTGGTTAACGTGTTTTTGTTCTTTTATTTTGTGGTTTAGTATGTTGCATGAATTCTGGATCTTGGATTACTTTAGACTTGTGTATTGTTCAAATCTGGAGAATGGTTAATTCAATAAGGTTAAAGCATATTGTAATAATAATAATAATAATTTATTTAAATTATATGCCATTCAATTACCAGAGACTTGGGTGGTTGTTGTCTGAACATTATCATAATATCATTTTATTATTATTTTTAACTCTAACTGTCTTGAGTACTCCCTGGACAGAAAGATGAGTATTGATCAAATAATAATAATAATAACAACAACAACAACAACAACAACAACAACAACAACAACAACAACAATCTGTCCAGCTCAGGATGGATGGGAAGGAGAAAAGGGGGATCAGTAGCAATGGCTCCAGGGGGATACAATGGATCTGGTACGGCACCATTTCCCAGGATTAAACTGGCCTGAGACAGGCACTTCACATTGTTATGTAGTTGTTCCGTTTATAAATATTGATGCAAATGAACTGGCACATCAGTACCTCAAAAGTAGAGTGGAGGCAATGGAAAGAAAAAACAATTGTTTTCCAGGTTATGGAGATGGTGGATTTTTCTGGTGGATTTTTCATCTTCTTTTTCAAGCTTGAATAATATTTCCATCAAAACATTCCAGGTACTTTATATTTTTAAAAGAAAGAAAACATCATATGAAAGGAATCTAATAGAAGCAACTCAGAAGAAAAAGCATGAATTCCATGGCCACATTGGCTATGCTCTATTTCTGCTTGTCCTGACAGGCAATGTTTTCATTTCCCCCCCTGTTTGTTTAGCACAGTATTGTGCAATAGTTCAAGTGCTGGAATCAAATTTGGGTGAACCAAATTCAAGTTTATTTATTTATTTAGTAAATTTATAGGCAGCCCATCTCATATATATATACACACACACACACACACACACACACACACACACACACACATACACATACACACACACACACACACACACACGAGATTCTGGGCAGATTACAGTTAAACAGAATAGAAACATTAAAAAGCAACCGGAATTAAAACCAACAAGAATAACATTAAAATTGCAGCTGAGAAAACTCACAAATATTCAAATTTTTATTTATTTATTTATTTTTATTTGTTTTAATTTGTATACCGCCCTTCTCCAAGGACTCAGGGCGGTGAACAGCTAGAATAAAACAGAACATACAAAATTTAAAAACAGTTTAAAAATAATTAAATATTTTTGGCCGCAAATTAAAACAACCCAATTAAAATCGATTAAATTTAACCAAAAACTGTGGAATCAAGCCAAATAAACCATAATGTGGACTCCTCCATGCGATTAGGGCCCATAGCTCAGTAACAAAGTCTGGTTTTCAGTGCCTTGCGAAAAGCCAGCAGAGTTGGGGCCAATCTAATTTCTGGGAGAATGATGTCCAGGGGGTGGGGCACAATGGCAGAAAAGGCTGTCCTTCTGGGTCCCAACAGATGACACCCCTTCGCAGACAGGATCCACAGCATGTCTCTCTTTCCAG
Organism: Pituophis catenifer annectens; assembly: GCF_029215685.1. Lineage (NCBI taxonomy): Eukaryota > Metazoa > Chordata > Lepidosauria > Squamata > Colubridae > Pituophis > Pituophis catenifer. The sequence goes on from NW_027256881.1 coordinate 20,760,793, forward strand.
ATCTAGTAGGATGGATTGATGCTGCTGGATAAGATGGTCTGGTAAGTAACTCAGCCCCAAGTCATGAAGGGTTTTAAAGATAAACCACAAGAACCTTGAATTGCCCCTAGAGGCATACTGGTTAGCCAATATAGCTCATGGAGGTGTCACATGCTGAATGATCAGCATCCATAACACCCAGTGCCATCACATTTTGCTCTAGCTAAAGCCTCAAAGTACTCTTCAAGGGAGCCCCATGTAGAGTTTAAGTGACAAAAACATAAATGACTGTGAGTAGAGTCTTGAAATGGAGTCCATTGGGCGTCCTTGAGCCAATCCCTCTTTATTAGCCCAACTACTCTACAACATAGTTGTTCCTATGGGAATAAAATAATGGTAAACCCCCGTGTACATTGCCTTGAGCACATAGAGAAAAAGATAGGAAAGAGATGTCACAAACCCAATATTTTTTACAAGTTGAAAGTCTTGATATAATTTTGCAAACCTAAGTTGGCCTGAGAAATATATTGCCTTAATATAGATGTTGGATTTATTCCCTCTCTTGCAGCCAGCTGAGATGAATTTGCTTTTATATTTTGGATAGAATGTCTATCCAAAACATCTTGATAATCTGACAAATAAAGCAAGCCCAGCTCCAACCACCCAGTGGCCAATTCCCACCATCTAATTCCCACCATCTCTAGTCAAAATGAACCTTGAGTCCATGAGATGGAGAGATCATTTGTCATGAGATCTTGAGATCCACTGCCAGTTCTAGTAGCCAGGGCTAGGCTGGATGGATTCTGGACAAGGGGCTCTCTGTTTTCCAATTCAAACAGAAAGAGACACCTTCCAGCTGTATTATGCAGCCCCCTAAAACACTCACTGCTGAACCCTGGCTGTGTGATTCACCAATGAAATTCAACAGTGCAGTTTGCCATCAGAATTAGGCAGTCAAGCATCCTCCCTCTTCCCCCAGTCCTTTAACCATATATCAGTTTGGATTGATTCTATTTGGGAGTGAAGGGAATGGCTGGCTGTTAGGATGTGGTTTGAGCCTAACAAGTTGTCCAGGCAATATATGTGTTCTGTGACTTTAATATGAATATGTATTGTGTGACTTTAAAGTTTTACTGCTGATTCATTGTAATGCTGAGTCATGCTGTAATTAGATAATCACTAGTTGTAAACGTATTTAAGAAAGGTACTGTAAAGTATTCAGTTGATGATAAGCTACCATTGTGTGTGGAGTTGCTACCATTGTGCTATCATCGGTTGGATGGATCTGCTACCATCGTGGTTTGTGAACCAGAGTGAGTTTGTTATTCTAACCAACTACTGTTTGTGTGGTAAGAAGATTTTTGTATCACTAGACTGATTTAACTGGCAAAGACTTGGATTGATTTAAAGACAATGAGATTATTTTTTCACTATAATGTAAACTTTTGATAAACCAGTTTGCACATCTCTTATTCATTGCTCTCAGCAACATTCCTGCCTACTTTTTGGTTTCTCTGTCCAGTTGACTTGATGTAACCCATCCAGGTTTTCTTGGTGTACCACAGACGGCCAAAGGACGGTTCACAGAGGGAAAACAGTTCTGGTTGCAGCCCCATTTCGTAACGAACCAACCTATATATGGATGTTTTATTATTATGACAAAACTCATGGTAGAAAAATTCTGAACACAAGCGAATTTGTCTAATAATTAAATTCTTGCAGCTCCTTCAACAACCAACCAGGGAGATATGAAAGAAGCCTCTGCAAAGACTGGATTGGATTACTTTGGCAATTAAATAAATAAATAAAAATTAAATAAAAGGCATTAAGAGTTGTTAACCTAATTTTGCAAAGCTTCTTCTCCGGTAACATTGTACTGCAAACTAGGGCATACAAAACCTTTGCCAGACCAATTATTGAATACAGCTCGTCTGCCCGGAATCCACACTGTATATCGGACATTAATACAATTGAGTGAGTCCAGAGGTATTTCACGAGAAGAGTCCTCCACTCCTCTGCTCACAGTAGAATCCCTTATGCCACCAGGCTTGAAATTTTGAGCTTGGACAACCTGGAACTATGCCGCCTCACGGTCTGACCTAAGCATAGTACACAAAATTGCCTGCTACAATGTCTTACCTGTCAATGACTTCTTCAGCTTCAACCTCAATAATACATGGGCAAACAATAGATACAAACTCAAAGTAAACCACTCCAAACTCGATTGCAGAAAATACGACTTCAGCAAGAGTGGTCAATGCCTGGAATGCTCTACCTGACTCCATTGTTACATCCTCAAACCCCCACAGCTTCAACCTTCAACTGTCTACAGTGGACCTCACCCCATTCCTAAGAGGTCCGTAAAGGGGGCGTGCATAAACGCACCAGCGTGCCTACCGTCCCTGTCCTGCTGTCCCCATTTATTTGTACTCATTTTCTGTGTTCATGTCCATGTTTATACTTATACCTGTTATCTTGTACATGTTTGACAAACTAAATAAATACATAAATAAAAATAAAATAAAATTGGGCATCCCCTGGACAAAAGTGTTATCACAGGCAAATCCTGTCAATCCAGAAGCACCCTATGGTTGGCTTTCTAGGTGCTGCTGACCACAAATGCAGGCAGAACCAACTAACCAACCAACCAACCAACCAACCAACCAACCAACCCAGCCACTCCACTGGGGATGCTCCCCCTCCAGAGAAAGCCAGAAAGGAAAGAGTTAGCAGTAAAGAAGAGCCAAGGACTTTTAATTTAATTTTATTTAAATATGTAAAACTGTTGCTGTTGGCTGGCAACATCAGGTCTTCGCCAAGAGTAATATGTGGCTTTCAGAGTGAAGGGCTGCTTTAAAACACACCAGCAGGGTATCAGGCAGGATACCCAGGGCACAGGCCGTCATTCACAGGCAACATCTTCGGTTTGATCTCCTTCACAAACTATATAGAGTAGAAGAAGCCAGGAAAAAAGTTCTATAAGCCCAGTTCTGGGTGTTGTTTCTGCTACCTTGTTTCCCCTAAAATAAGACATCCCCTGATAATAAGGCCAATCGGGCTTTTGAGTGCATGCACTAAAATAAGCCCCCCCTGAAAATAAGCCCTCCCAAAAAATTGCCACCAATCCATTTTCCTTTGCATTTCATATTTTTCTGTTTATGTTGCCTTCAAAGAAACATTCCTACTTCTACTTTACTGTTAGCTGCTGTGAACCTCTCAGTTTAAGGGGCTAGCAATTAATATTTTTACTTTGTGAAAGGACTTACTGGCACAGACACTGGCCCAAGGAGGGCTTATTTATTTAGCACCCTATTACCAGGGGTGGGCTCCTGGGGTTTCAGCAGGGTTCGGGCGATCCTATAGCCAAGGATTGTCGGGGTTCAGTGAACCCACAAATGCCACCCCTGGCTGGCCACGCCCACCCCACCCTGCCCCTCCCGTCCCTCCCAGGAGTCTCCACACGGCCCATTCATCATTCCAGGTAAATGCAGGGGCTGCGCGGAGGGTCTGGGAGGGCAAAAAACGGGCCTACTGGAGGTTCCAGAAGTCCGGAAATGGGCCTGTTTGCCCATTTGCTCCGGAGAGCCTCCGGAGCCTGGGGGAAGCAGTTTTCACCCTCCCAGAGGCTTGAGGAAAGCCTCTGGAGCCTAGGGAGGACGAACACACACACCCCTGTGGTGCAGGCGGCTGACTAGGACACGTCCACCGTGGCCACACCCACCCAGCAACGGGGCAGTGAACCCGTTGCTAAAGGATCTGAAGCCCACCCCTGCCTATTACCAAAAGCAATTAATCAGTCCTGGCATCAGACACAGATCCTTGTGCATTTAGGTTTTATGCATACTGTAACTTTGAAAGTCAAGCAAGCAAGTGGTATACACTTCCTGCAATGCAAAAGTCTTTTCCTTTGGATTCATTCCTTCTTGACTGAAATTGTTTGAGGGTCTTGATTCAGAGACAGTTAAGGCATTGGTCTCCTTTGTTCAATCAAGATGACCGGCCAACAGGATTGTCTAATTCATTCTTATGCCACATTAGCACCCTTCATAATATGTGGGACGAGTAGAAAAAGTTTCTTCAAAGGTAATACTGTTTCCCAACCTGGCTGCTTTCTAGACATATAGATTTCAATATCCAGAATTCTTGCACATCAGCAATCTTTGCCCAAAAGCTTTTTCTGGAAACAAAAACATGTTTTCTTGGTGAAAGGCTGAATTGCCTTTCTTTATGGTCCTCAAAGGAGATCCAGTATCAATAGCCAAAAGAAAGAGGCATACAACTTCAGTGGAAAGCCTGCCCAGAACTTGTTCGGGACAGAAGGAGCAAACACAGGAAAAGTTGTATCTTGGGAAGCCGGGAGACTGTGGTTCCTGGCATCCTTGCAGCTATTGGTTTCCTCCATTTCTCAAACTTGGAAACGTGGGATGAGGGAAAGGAGGGAGGAAGAAGTTTGGGGCTTTCTCGTAGAGCAGTCTTAAGGTGTTTGACTCTCGCGCCTAAACCAAAGCTAGTTTAATGAAAAAAGGACTAGAGGTGGTACGATAGCAGTGCCCCAACATTTGAGGAGCTGCCACAGAGAAGAGGGGATCAACCTATTTTCCAAAGCACCTGAAGGCAAGATAAGAAGAAATGTAGGAAACTAATCAAGAAGAAATCCAGCCTAGAACTAAGGAGAAATTTCCTGACAGTGCAAACAATAAACCAATGGAATGGCTTGCCTTCAAAAGTTGTGGGTACTCCATCACTGGAGGCTTTTAAAAAGAGGCTGAACAGCCATTGGTCTAAAATGATATAGGGTCTCCTGCTTGACCAAAGGGTTAGACTAGAAGACTTCCAAGGTTCTTTCTAACTCTGTTATTCTGCATTATAAATTCCCTTTCCTCCATTGGGACTCTACTGATGGTCTAAAGCAGGACTGTCAAACTCGTGGCCTGCGAGCCAGATGTGTCACGCACTGGCCACGCCCTTTTCTGGTTTAGCAAAGGGGAGAAAAGTCGTGATATGTCATGTGATGCCGCCGTGACGGTGCACATTTGACACCCCTGCTTTAAAGAATAGAATAGAATTCTTTATTGGCCAAGTGTGATTGGACACACAAGGAATTTGTCTTGGTGCATATGCTCTCAGTGTACATAAAAGAAAAGATACATTCGTCAAGAATCATAAGGTACAACACTTAATGATAGTCATAGGGAACAAATAAGCAATCAAATCATATTAGGAAACAGTCAATATAAATCGTAAGGATACCAGCAACAAGGTTACAGTCATACAGTCATAAGTGGGAGGAGATGGGTGATAGGAACGATAAGAAGATTAATAGTAGTGCAGACTTAGTAACTAGTTTGACAGTGTTGAGGGAATTATTTGTTTAGCAGAGTGATGGCGTTCGGGAAAAACTGTTCTTGTGTCTAGTTCTTCTGGTGTGCAGTGCTCTATAGCGTCGTTTTGAGGGTAGGAGTTGAAATAGTTTATGTCCAGGATGTGAGGGGTTTGTAAATATTTTCACAGCCCTCTTTTTGACTCGTGCAGTATCAATGGAAGGCAGGTTGGTAGTAATGTTTTTTTTCTGCAGTTTTGTCCAGCTTTGTCCAGACTGAATTTCCCATGGCCCTGCTTGGTAAATATTCCTGCTATTCTACCACAAGTGCCCAATGCTGGGAAAGCAAGCACAATTGCCTTCCTGTCTGTGGATTATCTTCAGGGAGATGTGGTTTTCACTAACAGGCCTTTATGTTGATTCCCCCTTGTACTAAATACTTTCCTATTTGGGGCATAGTTCAGAGGACCTATAAAAAGTCAAAAAGACACCAGAAAAGCAAAGACAAAAAAACAAAGAGTTGTAATCTTGTCACTTGGGCTAGAAGGAAAACTGAAAAGAACTCTTGTCAATTTTGCGTACAGCTAGTCCTTGGTTAACAACTGCCCTGTTTAGTCATTCAAATTTCCAATACCACTGAAGAACTAATATTACCATTGGTTTTCAAACTAATGACAGTCATACAGTGGTGAAATCAGGGGTGAAATGCTCCTGGTTCGGACCGGATCGCCCGATTCGGTAGCGAGGGCGGAGGGTGGTTCGGAGAACCGGTAGCAAAAATCCCTGTGTCCCCCCACCACCATGCCCAGCTGAGCCGCATGATCATCAGAGGCTTTTTTATTTTTACTTTTAAAAGCATTTTTTCTACAACTTCTTCTGCCGAAAAAATGCTTTTAAAAGTAAAAAAAAAGCCTCTGATGATCACGCGGCTCAGCTGGGATCTCAGAGGCTTTTCAAAGCATTTTTTTCTGCAACCTCTTCCGGGGAAGAGGTGGTTAAAAAAATGCTTTGAAAAGGCTCTGACGATCAGGCAACACAGCTGGGATCTTTCAATCCTCCCTGGAAGAGGTTGCAGAAAAAAAATGTTTTAAAAGTCTCTCTGATGATCCCAGCTGTGTTCCTGATTGGCAGAGCTTTTCAAAGCATTTTTTTTGCATTTGCAGAAAAAATGCTTTGAAAAGTTAAAAAAAAAAAAAAGTTGGCCACATCCACCCAGTCACATTACCCCGCCAAGCCACGCCCACAGAACCGGTAGTAACAAACTTTACATTTCACCCCTGGGTGAAATCCAATTTTTTTTACTACCGGTTCTGTGGGCGTGGCTTGGTGGGCATGGTATTGCTTGGTGGGCATGGCTTGGTGGGCGTTGCAAGGGAAGGATATTGCAAAATCTCCATTCCCACCCCACTCTGGGGCCAGCCAGAAGTGGCATTTGCCAGTTCTCTGAACTAGTCAAAATTTCCGCTACCGGTTCTCCGAACTACTCAAAATTTCTGCTACCGGTTCCCCAGAACTTGCTGGATTTCACCCCTGCAGTCACAGAATCACTATTTACAATCTTCACACTTGGCTTTCAACAAGCAAAATCAACGGAGAAGCCAGCAGTAATCTCAAGTCCCATTCACATAACATTGCTTTTAACAACTTGCGGTGAGTTGCTTAACAACTACAGTGGAACGGACATTGTAAATCCCACAGAGTCATGTGATGTTTCACGCAACAGTCATGATGGAGTTGCAGATCCCAATTGCTGTTGCAAAATGAAGACAACCTGTAGTTTAAAAAAGGCACTCACCTTTCATCCTTCCTTCAGTGAACTTGCAAAAAAAGTGTTCACTGTGAACCAGAATAATGACCATAGAGAGAGGATGTCCCCACTAGAGTGTATAGTAGCCAACCAGGCAGTATTACTTGAGATTTCATAAGTGGGAAAACACTATATTTAACATGGAGGAAGAGATGACAAGAGTTTCCATGGTGGCACAATGGTTAGAACACAGTATTGCAGGCTATCCCGGTCCACAACCAGGAGTTCGAATCTCACCGGTTCAAGGTTGACTGCACCTTCTATCCTTCCAAGGTCAGTAAAATGAGGACCCAGATTGTTGGGGGCAATATGCTGGCTCTGTAAATGGCTTAGCTAAAGCACTATGGAGTGGTATATAAGAGCTATTGTTATTGCGATTCCTTCAGCAGTCTGGGGATGTTCCTGTGCCTTCAAGAAATTGTTTATGCCCCACAGTTCAATTGAGTCAATTATGTATTTTTTTTTATTGTGTGCACATTTACATTCACATTTTGATAAAATCACAAAAGATAAAAGTATGAAATCTAAAATCTAAAATATTATAAGTTTATGTCTATATTACAGATATAATCTTTATAACTTTTGGAGGCAATTTGATTATGCAAATCAACCTTCAGAGCAATGGTGAAATCCACATTTTTTACCACCAGTTCTGTGGGCGTGGCTTGGTGGGCGTGGTGTGGCTTGGTGGGCATGGCTTGGTGGGCGTGGCAGGGGAAGGATACTGCAAAATATCCATTTCCACCCCACTCTGGGACCAGCCAGAGGTGGTATTTGCTGGTTCTCCAAACTGCTCAAAATTTCCGCTACTAGTTCTCCAGAACCTGTCAGAACCTGCTGGATTTCACTCCTGACTAGCACATATGTGCGAGGGGAGCCTGAGTGGCGTAGGAGGCTAATGCCTCCTACTAAGGCAGCATTTAACATCCAGCTGCCTGCAATTACTGCGAGTTCAATTCTCACCAGGCTCAAGGTCGACTCAGCCTTCCATCCTTTCTAAGGTGGGTAAAATGAAGACCCGGTTTGTGGGGGCAATAAGCTGACTTTGTATAAAATATACAAAAGTATGAAGGCTATTGCTTAACGCATTGTAAGCTGCCCTGAGTCTCTGGAGAAGGGCGGCATATAAAAATAAATAAATAAATAAAAAACCTGGCAAATACCACCTCTGGCTTGTCCCAGAGTGGGGTGGGAATGGAGATTTTGCAATATCCTTTCCCTGGAGTGGGATGGGAATGGGGATTTTGCAGTATCCTTCCCCTGCCACGCCCAACAAGCCACACCCACCAAGCAACATCACGCCCACCAAGCCATGCCCATAGAGCCGGTAGTAAAAAAAAATTGGATTTCACTATTGGTGCTACTCATTCCCGACTCTAGGGGGCAGTGCTCATCTCCACTTCAAAGCCGAAGAGCCAGTGCTGTCTGAAGACGTCTCCGTGGTCATGTGGCCGGCATGACTAAACGCCAAAGGCGCCCGGAACGCTGTTACCTTCCCACCAAAGATGGTCCCTATTTTTCTACTTGCATTTTTTACGTGCTTTCGAACTGCCAGGTTGGCAGAAGCTGGGACAAGTAACAGGAGCTCACCCGATATGAAATAGAGGGCTGTAAGAGCTATTCAATTAAACAAGAGTAGTCCTTTTGTTCACAAACAATCTTGTTTCCCCTCCCCCCACCCAAGGCAAATTGTGTTGTTTCTGCCTGCTGAAGGTGCAAAGAAGGGTAGTTATGCTGAAACACAAAGGAGGACAATTGAAAGATGATATGAAGTGTGAACTCCTGAGCTGCTATTGTTGAGCTGCTATTGATGACCTTCCCGAACCGTTGAGTGGTCTGGTGCCCCATAAGGCTTGAAAATATGTCACCCTCAAACAACAGCAACAAAATGTTTTGCACGTTTTTCTGTTCCCATCCTTCCTTGCCATTTCATTAACCAATACAGGATTATATTTTTGTCAGACCAATGGGGAGAAATCAAAAGATAGGAAGTTTCGATAACCCCCTGACCTTCCAGTGCATAGGCTGGGAACAAAAAACAAAGGTTAAAACTAACAAAGTTCAGCCTTTAATTCCTTGGTTAGAAGTGTTCTATAAACATACTCCAAGTGAAATTTTTCGCCTTTCATTTTTCAGTTCCACTTCCCACTTCTGATTTTCTAAGATTTCCCCCCCCCCTGCTCAATGGTAATGTCCTTATTAGTGTTTTAAAGATCTTACAGAATAGCATTATCTACCCATTGATGAGACCATTGGTGTACAAGTGAGGAAATGGCGTTTTTCATTCAAGTCCACACAAGGCTGTTACTCAGAGCTGTACTGCAAGCTAGGGAATAAAAAAGGGTTTTTGATATTAGTTGGCATGGTGCAAGTTTGATAAAAATATCATTAATGTTAACATTATGGGTCATAGTTTTTGATACTAAAACTATTTTATCTGATCATATTACATCATTTTTCTAACAAAAACAAGTGTGTGCATTACAATCTTTGCAGATTAAAAATACAGTATACTCCCTAAAATTCACTTTGATATGGTGTTCCTTCATTTTTGCTCTAAGTTTTTGTTCGTCTTTTCTGTTAGAAAAACACTGACCACATTATTTTCCTGTTTTCCATTTGTAGTGCCTTGTTCAAATATGAGGGTATGTTATCCATTCTACGGTTATCTCCTTTTGCTTACCCAGCAGACAATGCCAATTGATAGCAGGCATCTCTGGAAAGGGGAGCTGGTAAGAAAAAGCTTTCAAGATTGCTGTCAACAATCAGGAGGTTAGCCAAAACAGTCACCACAGGGAAACCAGGAATATAGTAGTGAGGTAGAATAATTGAATCTTGAAAGCCTGCCCAAGTTTCTCGCTGTCCCATATTATAATCAAAGTGGGGTTATTTTGAGTTTCTTTCTTCTGTTGCCTTCTGTCTCGCAACTAAAATCTCTATCCACTCTTAACAGCTCGCTTCTTTCCTGGTTCTCTCATACCTTTCCCAAGGCCAGTTATAAATTCCTTTACAATTCCTACACAAAGTTGATGTTCTCATCTCAGGTGTTCCAATATCTCAGGGGCTGCCACAAAGAAGAGGGAGTCCAACTATTCTCCAAAGCACCTGAGGGTAGAACAAGAAGCAATGGGTGGAAACTAATCAAGGAGAGAAGCAACTTAGAACTAAGGAGAAATTTCCTGACAGAACAATTAATCAGTGGAACAACTCGCCTCCAGACGTCGTAAATGCTCCAACACTGGAAATTTTAAAGAAGATGTTGGATAACCATTTGTCTGAAGTGGTGTAGGGTTTCCTGCCTAAGCAGCGGGTTGGACTAGAAGACCTCCAAGGTCCCTCCCAACTCTGTTATTCTATTCTATTCTATTCTATTCTATTCTATTCTATTCTATTCTATTCTATTCTATTCTATTCTATTCTATTCTTAAGACGTATTTTAGGAGTGAAGAAAATTTGTGCCATTGGCTATTTACCAGTCACTTAGCATCTTAAAATATTCCCATCCACCAATCGCAACAATAAGTTTGGTTATTCAATCGGAATCTCTATGAGACGCAGAACGATGTATCATGATACCAACAAGTATCCCAAAGGTTGAGTAATAATAAGGTTTGCTGGTGGAAACATGAACAAAAAGCACCCACATGCCTGACAACTTTTATGGCTATCAACCTAGAGTTAAATGAATAAGCTAAAGCTTTGTTGAAATCACTCCCTCTTACATAAAAAAATGTCCATCATGGTGAGCATTTGAGAGAAGTCCTCACATGGAAGACTGAACTGAACCATCTTGGTTCATGGAGAGACATAGCAAGGAGATAGTGTCCTGCTTAAGCCATCTCCAGTCTAAGACTCTATAGTGATCTTCGACCCCAAAATTGAAGGTATGGAGCCCACCTTGCCATATTTGCCAGCTCCTGTTCCAGCCTGAGCTCCATGCATCAGTTCACCATGAATCTTCATTCAGACAGAGCTCCACAGCCAAGGATAAAGAGCTCATTCAAATTGATCCTTGGGAGATAAATTTATCCTCCTCTGGAATTTTACAGAAATAGATGGAGCAAAAGGCCTAAGGCATCAGGTTTCAAAGGGATACTAAAGGCAACACGGCACGTGGAGCCAACAGGCTTTTAGAAGGAGGGTAGACGAGAAAGGAGGGAGAAGGTGGGCAGATATCCCAATCCCTAAAGGTTTAGGGCCATGTAATTATCATTACGGTCAACTACACAGCCTTCCCCAAGCTGACAGTCAGCAAACATTCTGGACTGCAATTTCCATAAATCACAGCATCATAGTTTATTAGGATGAACAACGGAGAAGGGTAGCTGAATACATGAATAATAGTTTCATTTCTGACAATTGACTAGATAATATAAGACATCCAATCACTACATGGAAGTGGTACAAGGAAGGGTTAAGAATTCCGAGTTAAAAATCGGTTTCCCTAATGTGTTAGGGTTATTTAACTGTAGGGAAGGGTTTTGTTTGTTAAAACCAAAGGGAAGGGAAGGGGAGGAGAAGGTTGTATCAGGGAACAGTAAAGAAAAAAGAAAAACCCAACACCCCCTTTATGTAATTGCAGCCAATTTACTCACCTACCCTGTGCAGCTGCATATTGTAAATTAAAACTTTGACCAACTTAATCCCAAATTCAATGCAGAGCTTTGATTTACTGGATCATGAGCTTTATGCCGTGCTTGTTGAAGCCACAGGAAAAACAAGGTGTCCCCCCAGCTATTATGATAATCCAGAAGCCCTGCTCCTAGATTTTAGCACTTGTGTATACAGGATTGCTGGGCTGGAGCATGTAGGTGACTCTTCAAGTCCAAGTATTAGGAAAGAAGGCTTCATGATCTATGATTAGTTAGGGAGAGATCGGGGGGGCTGCTGGGGGTTCGCAAGGGTTCGGGAGAACCTCTAGCTAAGATTCTGTGCAGTTGGGAGAACCCCCAAATCCAGGGATGGGTTCCACTTACCTTTACTACTGGTTTGCAGCGGGAGCACGCGCACTTCTGCGCATGCGCGATCACCCACGATGACGTCGTGGCAGGTGGGCAGAGCCTCCCGCCGGTTTTACTATCGGTTCTAAAGAACCGGACCAAACCGGGAGCAACCCACCTCTGCCCAAATCCCATTCTTGGCTGGCCCTGCCCACCCCGCCCCTCCCATCCCAGGAGTCCCCATGTTTTGCATGCAGGTAAGTGCAGGGCGCGCACGGAGGCTCGAGGAGGGTGAAAAATGGGTCTACCAGAAGTTCAGGAAGGCCAGAAACGGGCCTGTTTCCGGCCTCCAGAAGGCTTCCGGTGCCTGGGGAGGCTGTTTTCGCCCTCCCGGAGGCTCAAGGAAAGCCTCCGGAGCCCGAGGAGTGCCAAAAGGGATCCCCCACCAGGTGCAGGAGGATGACTAGGCCACACCCACCATGGCCACATCCACCCAGCAACTGGGCAGAGAATCCCTTGCTAAAATTATTGAAGCCCACCCATGGAGAGATCACAATGGCTGGGTTACTGTAATATGCTTAACCACATTCAGATAAGACCTAGCAGATGTGTTTGTAAACTCTTCCTTATTTCCAAACAGGGTAATTTTTCAGGGTTCTGAGAAGAGAACTGTTGAAGGGATAAAATGCTATCATTAGCCGATTACAAAGCTTAAGACACCCATTTTACCATAATCTCTATCGTAAACCATAAAATACAAAGACGATTTTTTTTAAAAAAATATCCTCACCTCTGGAATCTGCAAAGAAAGGCAGGAGACTGGATAAAACTCAAAAGTAGCTATAGCCTGTTGCTCACCCTTCCTGTGAGTTTTCAAAACACCAACAGGAGTTACCTTATTGGAACCTGTGAGAAGGTGGCTTGCCAATCATTTTTTTATTCCAGATGCATAGCATTGGGCTGTTCAAGGCCAATTTTGGAGTTCAAGGCTCAGTTTTTCTGTGTTCTCCCTCTTTTGAAGTCTTTCAACTTCCATATCACTTTAGTGATGTCTGAAGATTCTGGAAAGATGGAGCAAGCAGACTAAAGAAGGAAGGGGCAGAGGTGGGTTTCAGCAGTTTCTGATCAGTTCTGGAGAACCGATAGCGGAAATTTTGAGTAGTTTGGAGAACTGGTAGTAAAAATTCTGACTGGCCCTGCCCCCATCTATTCTCTGCCTCCCAAGTCCCAGCTGATCAGGAGGAAATGGGGATTTTGCAGTATCCTTCCCCTGGAGTGGGGTGGGAATGGAGATTTTACAGTATCCTTCCCCTGCCATGCCCACCAAGCCATGCCCACCAAGACACACCCACAGAACCGGTAGTAAAATATTTTGAAACCCACCACTGGGAAGGGGGAAGGCTTAATTCCACTCCTGACTAGAAAATGCCCTCTGAGTGATACCCCAACCAGACCTTAGCCATAGGAGCTTAAGGTAGGGTGAACACAGTCCTACCAGCTATGAATATCAGAATCACTTGGCTGAGTTGGGTGGCTACAGAAACCAAATAAACAAATAAACACCATTGCCATCATTAGGGGCCAGATCAAGCTCAGTGGTCTTTCTACACTGTCCAGGTACTGGGAAGGAAATCTAATCCCAGGAGGATGCTTTTTGAAACTTGCAATGTTTTATTTCCAGAAATTAGGCAGGCAGCACAGCAGATAGACATGAAGGGAAGAGCTCTCCAATCCTTCAGATCAAGGCTGGAGCAAAACGAGAAAAACCTGTGGGGTGATCAATTCAATTCAAATTCAAATCTTTTGTCAGGTTTCGAGGTCGTCTCAAATAAATTGCATTTCAAACAAAGTCTTTGAAGGAAAACTCCTATTTATTAAGCACGACATTCTGAACCTGACTCCATCGAAGCCAACACTGACTTCCAGACCCAAAACCCTCCCTTTCTGTTCCCCACTCCCCTGCACTCATTGGCCATCTTCCAAGTCATTCTACCCCTAATCTACTGCTCCAGCTCAAAGGAATTTCCCCCCTCCCATCCCATCTCCTAGGGGATATTATCTCCAGGGAAAATAAGTAGGTGAAAAGTCAAACGTCCCTTTCCAGACGTCTCCGCTTCTCCTTCTTATGTCAGCACTAGAGTAAATGCAGCTTGAAGTGCTGACACCTTTACTGTCAGAGTATAACATGTGTACAATGAGATTGGCTGAGCCTCCCTTCGTTCACATACACCCCCTCAACACATTACAACTCACAGTGAGACAAAAAGAAAATCCCTAGCCCAGTGAACCTTACTAACAAACACTCAGTCCTATTGCAACATGTGAACTTATTGCACATTGCGCCGGCCCCACAAGTCAATCATGCTTAGGACCGGGGTACTTGGCGGACCTTCTGTGGCCAGCAACAGCTCCCCATCGCCCGGTGCGTTCCCACAGAGAGGGCCTACTCGGGGTGCCATCGACCAGACAGTGTCGGTTGGCGACCCCTAGGGAGCGGGCCTTCTCTGTGGGCGCACCTACTCTCTGGAATCAGCTCCCCCTGGAGCTCCGGATGGCCCCCGACCTTCGCTCTTTCTGCTGCGAACTAAAAACGTGGCTATTTCGCCTGGCCGGCCTGGACTGATGGGGGTTTTAAAATGGATTTTAATTTATTTTAGGGATTTTATGTGTAACTTTTAACCCAGAGTTTTTGTTTTATTTTTCTGTTTTATTGTTGTGAGCCGCCCTAAGTCCTCTCGGAGAAAGGGCGGCATATAAGTCTAAATAAATAAATAAATAAATAAATAAATAAATAAATAAATAAATAAATAAATAAATAAATGTTGTTGTAGAGTTATTTTTCATTGAGGAGTGTGACAGCCCACAGATAAAAACTGTTCTTCAGCCTGTTTGTGCGGCTGCCTATGCTTCTATATGTCCTTCCAGATGGTAGGAGAATAAAGAGAATAAAGGTTTTGGTTACCACCTTTAAAGCGCTCCATGGCTTAGGACCTGGTTATCTACGGGACCACCTACTATCACCAATAGCCTCCCACCGGCCAGTACGCTCTCATAGAGAGGGGCTCCTCCGGGTGCCGTCAGCCAAACAATGTCGGCTGGCGACCCCTAGGGGGAGAGCCTTCTCTGTGGGGACACCTACCGTCTGGAATGAGCTCCCCCCAGAGATACGGAGGATCCCGGATCTGCGCACCTTCCGCCGCGCTGTGAAGACTCTTTTATTCCATCAAGCAGGCCTGGCCTAATCTCCTCCCTCTTTTAATATATAAATTTTAAATCTGTTCTTAAATTATTGGGGTGTTTTAATTTGTCTGGGCCAATAATGATTTAATTTGATTTTAACTGGTTTTTTAAATTTTTGTATTTATGTATTTTATTGCTTGGCTGTTCACCGCCCTGAGTCCTTCGGGAGTAGGGCGGTATACAAATCAAATAAAACATAAAACATAAAACAAACATAAAGAAGGGCTGACCAGGGTTTGAGAGTCGTCCCTGAGGATTTTCCTCACTCTTCTAAGGCCCTAGCGATATCATCTAGTGGTATCAGGGGACAGCCCACAATGTTTTGTGCCGTGGATTGGGTGATATGATGGGATGGTTAAAAAGAAGTTGGAAGAGGAAATAAGAGGTACAAGATCAAGCAGAAGATTCCCATTTGACCCCTAGTTCTCTGAATGATCTGAAAAGCTTTTGCCCATACTTTCTCTCTCTTGCGCTTCTATCTCAGCATTGAGATGTGACCTTTCTTTAATTGGTGTCTACCAAGTTATCTCATGGAATTGCTTCCTCCTTTTTCTTGGAACCCTTCAAAGCAACCATCTCTGGAATTTCCTCAAGTCAGTGCAAAAGGTCCAAGTTTGGGCCATTCAGCATCCCTTTCATGGTTCCTCAGAGTAAGCAAACCCAGAGACTGGTGTCCTTTTATTGCATCCTTCCAGTTTGAAATTCCAGACTGGAAAAAGGAAACTACCCATTGGTGGGTTGCTCCGGGTTCTGTCCGGTTCTATAGAGCCAGTAGTAAAACCGGCGGGAGGCTCCGCCCACCTGCCACAACATCATCATGGATGATCTGTGCATGCACAGCGTGTGCACTCCCGCTGAGAACCGGTAGTAAAGGTAAGTAGAACCCACCCCTGAAACTACCTCTTCGGATTCACAAGGCCAGACTCCTTATTTGCGACATCTAGAGATTACAGCACGGGTGGGGAATGATGGTCCTTTTATGACTCGTGGACTTCAACTCCCAGAATTCCTGCGCCAGCCATGCTGGCGGAGAAATTCTGTGAGTTGAAGTCCACGAGTTATAAAAGGACCATCGTTCCCCACCTCTGGGTTACAGGATGGCCTTTTTCTCTCCCCTGTACACAAAAGCACCATTTGTGGTTGGTGCCTGTAAACCTGACCCTTGGCTGATATCTCAGGATCTCTCCCCTTGGGATGTCCTCCGCCTTGCACCTTGCTGATTCACACCCCACCCTGAGGGTTGCGTTGTGAGGTTCCTCTGTGTTTCCTTGTGGTTTTGGGCATTCCAGCTGCTGTGAGAGCTAAATTGGGCAGGAAGATCAATGTGTGCCATTTCTATGCAAAGCTCTCGCCCCCCCCCCTTCCTAACGCCCACCACATGCTGGAAAACTTTGTGGGAAGGAGTGAACCAAACCAAGAGCACACAATCCTTTGAGGTCGCCTGAATTTCACTGTGGGGAACTCTATGTGGGTTGGACAGGAGACCGACTTCTTTGCCCTCCGCAGCATGGCTTAGGCTCCTCCCTTGTTGTTTCTCTCTCTTTCCAGCTTTCTGGGAAGTGTGGTATTTTGCTTCTCTGGCTGCTCAGGCTTCACCTGAAAGGTCGATTGTGCTATGTGGCTAGGAAAAAAAAAATCATGCTGGATTTCATATCGCCATGCATTTTCCAAGGCAAGCTCAATTGAAAAGATTCCTCTGTCAAGGAACTGTGCCTGCCTGCTATTTACAGAGCAATTCACTCAATGATAATAGGGGATTTCATTCTCCTCCCATTAAGGGAGACCAAACAGTCAAGATGGTGGTTGCAACCATGCAAAATCCTGCCATTTTCACAAGCGTGCACATTTTACACCCAGGCATGCTGGCTGAGGAATTCTGGGAGTTGAAGTCAAGTCGTAAAGTTGCCAAGCTTGGAGACCCCTGTTATAGAGTACTCTCAAAACTGATACCAGTTTTACCTGGAGTTCTTCTACCACAACTCACCCCTGCCTGGTTTAATCCTTACAACTCTCCATTATAAATCTTATTTTATGGAATGACAATTGGGAGGTTTCATGGCGTGGTGTAGTGGAGATGTGGCACATCTAATGCAGTACAGGTTGTCCTTGCTTAGTAACTGCCTCATTTAGCAATAATTAGTAGTTACAACAGTGATGAAAATGTCACTTTGCAGGTCTGTAAGGCAAAGGAAAGCTGAAATACAGATAGGCTTCCGTGTACGACCACAGTTGGGCCCAGAATCTCAATCTTTGAACAAAGCAGCCATTAAGTGAGACACTTAGCTGCTTCATTCAGTGACTACATTTCTGTTTCTGGCTCTCCCAGTTGTTGAGTTGGTGCTCTTCATTCATCTGTGAATCAGCAGAAAACTGCTTTCTGTTCCCATGGTTCAATACAGTTTTATCTCTATTGCTTGTGATAAAATTCACTGCAGCCACCAGCTGCACCTCAGCAGCTTTAAGATGCGTGGAGTGGGGAATTCTGGGAGTTGAAGTCATATTTTAAAGTTGCTGAGGTTGAGAAACATCGCATTAAGCGCAAGGGCGTCAAATTGGCAGCCTGCGGGCAGGATGTGTCACGCGCAGACCACGCCCACCCCAACTCCGCAAATGGGGAAAACGTTGCGAAATGTCACATGATGGCAACATGATGCCGTGAGTTTGACACCCATGCATTAAGGCAGTCTTCAAACTTGGCAGCTTTAAGACTTGTGGACTTCAACTCCCAGAATTCTCCAGCCAGCTATGCTTAAAGTCTTAAAGATGCCAAGTTTTAAAAACCACTATTTTAACAACGATGCAGCTAAGGATAAGTTAAGTCTGTCTCATTCATAGGCTGGAGAGAAGTTGAAGGGAAAGTCATGGGAACATAACAGAGAGAATATATTCTCAGGGCATGTTGATGTCAGGGTTAGGTGTAAGTACAGAACTGTCCATGGGGCAGAAAATTGCCTTTTAGTCCAACCTTATTAGGAAACTCAATAAGATTTCTTGGCAGAAAAAACAACACCATGATTGCACAACATGATTCTTGGGTTGTGTGGCCTCATCCTGACTTCCAAGGTCAAAATGAAGAGCCAGGAGTGTAAAAACCAACATGGTCAGAAATATGCTCTGGGAATTCAAAGACTGGGGAGTCAAACTAGGCTTTGGAAGATCCAAAGACCACAAGCAGCAAAATCATGAGCATAATTCAAGAAGTTAAATCAAGTCACATGAAGCTGGCTTAAAGTAGAGAAAAGGGAATGTGACCAATACAGATGGGAATCTATGTTTCTTATTGTGGTTATCTGAAGAACAGCAGAAAAAAATGTTTCTGTCTCTGTGTTAAGCAGGATAGATATGCTCCTCTCCGTTGACTTTCCTTGGGAAGGTTCAGTTGGGCCCCTCTCCTACAGCCTTAGGATCAGAGCAATAAACCTGAGGACTAGCAGCTGTTTGTTTCCACTCCTGGCCAAACCTGGTGAACATTAGAATCAAATATTTGAAAGATAGCCCATCCTTTGCTTTAGGCAACTGGAGACATTTTACATTCAGTCCTTTGCTTTGGTTTACTCTGCCAACCTAGAGTATTTTTGTACCTTTACAATTTTCAAGGTAGATGATCTTCATTTGTACTGCATCTGGACTTGAGATGCCTTCAGACCCGCATAGGCAATAAGCTAGCCAACTGCACCGTATTCATTTTCCCCCTTAAAAAAAGGAAGAATGATGAGGTACAATTGCTTCATTTCTGGTTTTGGAAGACTATCTCTCATTCACAAAGAGTCATACAGGTGCATTCAGAGCATGGCATGGCAACTTAAGCTCAGAAAGATTACCACAATTAGGTGCAGTGGGGATAGTGGGGTGGCACTTCCATTAAGAGTTGCCTGCTAGAATACCCTCTTACTCATCTGAGTTTTATTCACCTCTTGTAGGGCAACTGTCTCCCGAATTTCCTTAGAATGCTATACAGATACTTGTGATCTCCCAAGACTAGATTCCAGAGCAGAATATTCATATTTTTTTTTAATCCCAGGGATAAGAGAGTTAGGTAGGAATGTATGTTTGTGAGATTGAAAAAAGAATGTAAAGGCAACTGAGTCAGGGATGGAATTCAGCACAGATTCTTCTTTCTTTGCCTACCGTCACATTGCCAATCCCTCAGCCGTCCAGAGGCTGGCCCTGGCAGCAAACCCTCTTCTCACACAAAGTGGCTCCTTGTTCAGTTTTCCTAGCAGCAGGCTGCAGAGAATTTCATGGAATCAGATCCATTTCCTGAACGAGTTTTATTACATTCCCAACAAAAGTAAATAAATAGAGAAACACAGGACATTTTGGAGCCTCCTCTGCATAGAAAACTAAGGTCTTGCAACTGAGCCTTCTTATAAAATAACCTGATTGGGATAACGGATGGAAAGACTGAAGGATCTCAGCAGGGATAAGTAGACCAGTTATGGTCAAAAAGCCTCCTGGGCCAGCAGAACCCATGACAATTCCACATGTCAGTAGCCTTATACACACAAACTTTGTCTGCTCAGTCTGTCCACTATGGGTTCACACTGGTTGTGAAATTGTTTCTTCTTTATTCAGTACTCTTCTTAGCCACTTAGTAACTGCTTAGGCTTAGCCACTCTAGTAACTGCTCATGCACTATTTCATTTTATTCATCATTTTATTCATCATTCTTATTGTGTATTTTTAGAGGAATTGACTGTGCTGATGTATTTATATTTTGATACACATTTTATATACCGTTTTTGTGAATTTTATGCACTAATGCTGTATTCTGTTACACCATATGAGATAAATAAATAAAAAGTACTCTTCCTTGGCCATAGTTGGCCACTGAATTGTTAACCCAAGTTCTGGGCTCACAAAATACACTAGACAGTTAAGTAACAAAAGAACCAGAGACATAGAATAAGCCAAGCCAGAAAAAACATTAAGCAAAATTGAAACTAAACAAGTTTATCATAGAGTGCACAAAGTTTGAAGTTATTATATATTTATTAAATCTTTTTATTTTCATTAAGAGCAGGCAATTTGATTCCCTAGAGCTGCATTCAACCCCCAGACCCAATCTTTATGGCAGAGTCTGCCCCCCCAATCCTCCAAGTCTGTAACTGCCAAAATTAATGACAGTTTCTTGACACTTTGAGTGGAAAACAGGGTGTAGTTCAAATACATTTAACAGACTCCTTTCCAAAATTCAGAGTGAGGAGGGAGAAAATCCTCCTACATGTGACACAGATCTGCCCACTATGTATCACAACCATCTTTATGCCCTTGGCTATTCCCAAATGTTATGCAGTATGTAGTGATCAAAATCTTGCTTTCTTATTAAATATATGTATCTTCAATGGAGAACAACATCAGGGGTTTTTTTCTATTCTGCTACATTTTCAACTACAGAAGACTTTCTGTTCTCATTGTTCAACCTGTTCTATGTCCTTATTATAGCTCTCCTTTCACTTGCCTGAAAAAGCTTGTTCACCTGCTCATCTCATTATGTCCCTTTGGATTTTAAAGCCAAGTGACATGTCCTCCCATTTTAAGATCTCAGGATCATATTTTTTTAAAAAAACCAGCCCTCTTTCTATAAAGATTTTTAAAGCACTTCTCCAAGACAATTAACAAAAGGATAGGGATGAAATATTCCACAGACAGTTCATCTCTTCGTCAATCTGCAAAGGAACTAGGAGGTATTCATAAGAATATTGCTACAATGCAGCCAGCCCTAACCGGCCTGGCAAATATCAAAGTAGAAAGCTTTGTTAAACCACAACTGATTTGCAAATAAATTATGATACACTCTGCTAAAATCTCAGCTGTCAGCCATCCCAGGATTAAACAGGTAGGGTAATCCAGCTCAGAAGACTTGAGTTGGAAGAAGGAACTTTGGAGGAAGAGATTTTTTAAAAAAATAGTTTTCAAGACAAATACTTACCAGTTTGTCTAATACTCAGCCATCCAGTTGATCTCAATTCCTTGTATCCCAAAACCCATCTGAATAGTCCCTGGTTCAGATTGTTACATTATTTTCAGAGTGGACACAGTTTAGAACAGTGATGGCGAACCTTTTCCGGACCGAGTGCCCAAAGCGTGTGTGTGTGTGTGTGTGTGTGAATGCATGTGCGCAAACCTCCAAAAAGCAATACATGCCCCCTCCGCATGCATGCATGTGTATGCGGTCCCTGCATGCACACGTGGCCCTGCATGCACCCCACCTCCCATACATGCGCGCGTGCCCCGCCTCCATGCATGCATGGCAGAGACCCGAAGACCAGCTGGCTGGCAGGAGGCACACATAGATGTGCGGCAGAGCTGAGCTGGGGCAACGGCTCGTGTGCCCACAGAGAGGGCGCTGCGTGCCACCTCTGGCACGTGAGCCATAGGTTCGCCATCACTGGTTTAGAATCTAGGATGGCTATTTACCTTCTCTGAAAGCAAGCAAATATCGTGAGAGTTAATTTCTCTCTATTAACTCATTAACTCACACTCATGCACTTTTGAAAGCAAGCTCTTCTTGCTACGTATAAAGATTAAAGTTTAGAAAGCATTGACTCAATGCTGGCTAAGAACAAGGCACAAATTCTCTGGCAAATCGTCTGCACTGTAGGAAGGAGACCCCAAATGAGGAAGCAATAAGCCAACAATCTAAGTATAAGAATGTACAAGCTAACTGTGGTCTCCTCCCAAAACCACACACACAGGAAATATACATTAGGACGCAGATTTTGTCTGAGGTTCCTTCTGCTCAGACATAAGTCAGGATGATGGAAAGGAGAATGATCTACAGACTATGCTACCGATGTTCAGCAATTGGTGTGGTCTTCTGAATGGAACTGTGTTGGAATGTAGTCTGGAGTCCCAGAAAGGAGAGGCTGCTTCCCAGAAGGCAAAGAGCCAGGGGAGCTTGGAAAGTTTGGTAGGCTGGAAGAGGTTGGCTAACCCTAACCCTAGCAGTTCACAGAATATATGTATAGTTTATGTAGACAGGTGCTTTAGTCCAGCATGTTTCTGTCTATAGGCAAACAACAATAAAATAATTACTCAGACTACTGTCAGCCCCAAGAACAACCCTACATATCATTTCTGGGATTGACAAGAACTCCTGCCTGCTATTAAGATGTCAACCTCTATAGATAGACATCAACTTGAAGGGTTTTGGTACTCTTTGAGCTGGTTTTCTTGCAGATGTTTCATTACCCAAACTAGGTAATATCATCAATGCAAGGTTTGCTTTCAGTTTATATTCTAGCGGGTTGCTCTGTCGGTATTGGTATGGGGGTGGTCTTAGAGATTCTTTGGTTGGGCTATCTACTGTTGGCTTGTTTGGCAGTTCATGGATTGGGTTATTGCTTACTTGATTGTTGGTCTGACGTTAATCTTGGAGTTAATCTAGCCTCAACTAGGGAGGGAGGTGTTTTGGTCTTTTTGTTCCTTTTTTGGCTTGTTGATTGTTTCTTTTGCATAGCATGTAGAGCTTGCTTATGTCTCAGTGTCTATTGATGGCGAATTTGTCAGAGTGCCAGAGTTCTAACAATTCCCTAGCATTTTTGGACTTGGCTTAGGTCTAGGATGGCCAGTTTCTCAGTTGAAACTATGGTTAAGTCTGTCTATGTGTTGTGAAATTAAAGAGTTTTCATCATGTCTTCTGATTTCTATTCGGTGTTGATGAATGCATTTTGCCAGTCTTCTGTCTGTTTTCCCTGTTACAGTCATTACACTATTTATTGTAGAGGCCTCCTGTTTTTCCTTCTGGGGTTGTTGGGTCTTTTGGTTTACTTAGGATGCTTTGAAGAGCTTTAGTTGGCTTGTCTGCTATGCTGGTTCCATATGGTTGTTAGTAGTCTGTTGGTGGTTTCTGAGATATTCTGATGTATGGCAGTGTTATTATTTTTAGGGCTTGTATTGGTTGTGCTACATTGGTTGAGTGGTCAGGCACTTTTTGATAAAGTTGTATGGATACCCATTTTATTGGGAGATATTGTATAGATCCATGATGGCAAACCTTTTCTGGACTGAGTGGCCAAAACACGCACGCGCCCAAACCCCCAAAATGCAACGTACGCACTGCCTGCACATGCATCCTGCCCCCCCCGCACGCACTCCCTGCATGCATGCACCCCACGCCTACATGTGCGCCCTGCCCCCTGTGCATATGACCCCCCGCACGTGCCCCCCCGTGCGCATGCGCAGCAGACACCTGACGACCAACTGGTTGGCGGGAAGCGCGCATGCATGTGGCAGAGCTGAACTGTGGTGATGGCTTGTGTGCCCACAGAAAGGGCACTGCGTGCCACCTGTGGCATGCGGGCATAGGTTCGCCATCACGGGTCTAGATACTCTGTTTCCTTTTTCTGCTGTTCAGGGTTACTGCAGTGAGCTAATCCCCCCATGGTTCTAAAGCAGTGTTTCTCAATCTTGGAAGCTTGAAGATGGGTGGACTTCAACTCCCAGAATCCTCCAGCCAGCGCTGCTGGCTGGGGGATTCTGGGAGTTGAAGTCCACCCATCTTCAAGCTACCAAGGTTGAGAAACACTGTTCTAAAGGGTCTATGACAATTCGATGCAGCCAACTGGCCATGGCAAACTCATCATGACCAATTCACCATGGCCAACTCGCTGTAGCCAACTTATCACCCCAACGATGCCCTTGAAGTGATGTCCCAGTGCCTGGAGGCTGTGCGGATCTGGATGGGGAGGAACGGGCTCAGGCTCAACCCTTCCAAGACTGAGTGGCTGTGGCTCCCGGCATCCCGATATAGTCAGTTGACTCCATCACTGACTATTGGGGGCGAGTCGTTGGCCCCCACAGAGAGGGCTCGCAATCTGGGAGTCCTCCTGGATAGGCAGCTGTCCTTGGAGGAACATCTGACGGCTGTAACCAGGGGGACCCTTTGTCAGGTTCGCCTGATCCGCCAGTTGCGGCCCTTTCTTGATCGGGATTCCCTGTGCACAGTCACTCATGCCCTCGTCACCTCTCGCCTTGACTACTGCAACGCTCTCTACATGGGGCTCCCCTTGAGGAGCACCCGGAGGCTCCAACTGGTCCAGAATGCAGCAGCGCGGGTAGTGACGGGAGCAGCCTGGCGCTCCCATGTAACACCGCTCCTGCGCGAGCTGCACTGGCTCCCGGTGGTCTTCCGGGTGCGCTTCAAGGTGTTGGTTATCACCTTTAAAGCGCTCCATGGCATAGGGCCTAGCTATCTTCGAGACCGCCTGCTGCCACCGACAATCTCCCATCGACCCGTGCGCTCCCACAGAGAGGGCCTCCTCGGGGTGCCATCAGCCAAACAGTGCAGGCTGGTGACCCCCAGGGGGAGGGCCTTCTCTGTGGGGGCACCTACCCTCTGGAATCAATTGCCTCCAGAGATAAGGAGAATCCAAGACCTCGGTGCCTTCCGCCGTGCCCTTAAAACCTTCCTTTTTCAGCAAGCCGGGCTGGCCTAATTTTTTAAGTGTTTTTAAGTGTTTTGTTTATTGTTTTTAATTAATGGGGCCAAATTTATATATGTATATTTTAACTGTATTTTAATATTTGTACTTGATGTTTTTACTTGGCTGTTCACCGCCCTGAGTCCTCAGGGAGAAGGGCGGTATACAAATTCAAAATAAAATAAAATAAAATAAAATAAATCACAGCCAAGTTGCTGCAGGACAACTCGCCAAGGCCCTCTTGCCACAGGAGAAGAGTTACACTAATATCAAAGAAATGGTAGAACAGAATCATTCAAGAAAGAATGCAAAAGGAGGGACAGAATGAAATGTGAATGGCAAAAATTAAAATAATTTTTATTTTAAATAAATAGAATTGTTAAATTGTGCCACAGCGAGTTATCCCGTGGCGAATTGGCAATGGCGAGTTGGCTGCAGCAAGTTGGCTGTGGCAATTTGTCCCATTCCCGGTTCTAAATGGGGATTTTAACTGTATATTCCCACTATGCCATTTACTAATAGGAAGCAGAATAAAAAAGAGTAACATGGTTTTTCTCTTTCATTTTAGTTTTTATTTAAATCATGCTTGTTTAAGGTGATTGTACTGTTTGGGGCATTGCAGTCTACATTTTTGTATGTTTAAAAAACTGCACATTGCCTCAAGAATTGCATTTTTGAAATATGAAAAATTATTAAGTGAAATAAGGGTCTTTAGGTTAATTGGGGGCATTGGCCTTTTCAAGGTGTGGTCAGTTGAGAGTGGGAGGCTTCACTGGAGTTGGGATCTTTGAGTTTCCCATCCCTTTCAAGCATGAACCATTAACTTGGAGAGACTTAAACTATGAGAGCGACTTTTGCTATCTCAGCAGACACAAAGTCTCATTTTATAGGTGGTAGGAAACAATTTTCAGAGAGATCGTTTTCTGTTTTATTTAACATCCCAAAAATGCAGAGAATTTCCCCTCTTCAGCCATCGCCATGACCACCCCCAAATTAATTCATCAATGTGGGCCACAAGTGAATTCATAGTGATTTTTTTTAATATGCTAAACCAAAATATTATTGCCTGTTTAGTTGGTAATCCTGCTCTCTACCTTGTAAGGAAAAAGAATATATTTTTAAAGGAAACTTGACAATTTTGGGGATTCAGGCAGTGCCATCCGAAAAAAAAAAAAAAAAAAGAAAGCCTCATTAAAAAATAGATTTTGTGAAAACAGAAGACATATATATATGACACCTCCAATTATATTCTGTGCAAAATATGCATGAGTTGAACCCCTTAAATTCAATATAAACCCTAAGATTTATATTGACTGTTTCCCTATGACTATCATTAAGTGCTGTACCTTATGATTCTTGGCTCATGCACCAAGACAAATTCTATTAATCTTCTCATCGTTCCCATCACCCATCTCCTTCCACTTATGACTGTATGACTGTAACTTCGTTGCTTGTATCCTGACAATTTATATTGATATTGTTTCCTGATTGCTTATTTGTACCCTATGACTATCATTAAGTGTTGTACCTTATGATTCTTGATGAAGTTATTTTTTCTTTTATGTACACTGAGAGCATATGCACCAAGACAAATTCCTTGTGTGTCCAATCACACTTGGCCAATAAAAAATTCTATTCTATTCTATTCTATTCTATTCTATTCTATTCTATTCTATTCTATTCTATTCTATTCTATTCTATTCTATTATTCTATTCTATTCTATTCTATTCTATTCTATTCTATTCTATTCTATTCTATGCTATGCTATGCTATTCTATTCTATTCTATTCTATTCTATTCTATTCTATTCTATTCTATTCTATTCTATTCTAAATCCGAGATTAGTATTTGGATGTACTGTGTTTGATCTTTAGCTGACAAGAGAAGTTCGCCTCCTCCTTCCCCAATGTGGAACATAATTGCAACTGAGCAAGAAGGTGGGTGTAATTGCTTGTAGATAATATGACCTAGGTTTGCAAGAATCTGGCTTCCTGCCATGTTTACCTCCCCTCTGCCAAAGTTTGAGCAAAGCAGCAGAGCAAGCTATGAAGACAACAAGCTCCTGGAGAAGAAGTCAAACGCGTGGAATGGAGTTAGCACAGCCACGAGATTTATTATGGTCCATGCTTTCCTGGACCACAGAGTTCTGCCAAAGTAAATGTCTTAAGTCTTTTAAGGTGCCACAAGCCTCTTGATTTTTCTGCAAAACACTAATCCAGTTTACACCTCTGGAAAATGTCCATGAGACGGAGAACAGCCTGACCGTCTTCAGTGTGATTTGTTTACTCTCGTTCAGGTTCAAAGTTCCAAGCTCTGGTGGGCTGCCAGAACAGGCGTCAAGCATAGGGAAGGTCATAACAATGTAGCTTTTGCTTTTGGGAGGACTGGGTCTGCGCATGTGTCCCTAAGTTATGGGAAAGACAAAGATGGGCTTCATTTATTTGTTTACTATTTCACCTTCAGGGCTGCCTGTCGCCATAGTGACTGTGGGCGGCTTGCAGATAACAAATTAAAAGAAAACAAAATATATCAAGAGGACGAAGATAATGGCTAATTGTGGAACCAAATGCAGAGCATCCAATAAGCAACCAAAACGGCTTCCCTCCCATTGTAGACCAGGGTCTGGAAGAAAAATCAGGTCTTATGAAAGATTAGAAGGGTGGGATGATATGAATTTCTCTGGGGGTGTCATTCCACAGTGTGAGAATCATTGCAGAGAAGTCACGCTTCCGAGGTCTGTAAGACAACCCTACTTAGTATCATCTAAGAGCCATGGTGGTGTAGTGGTTAGAATGCAGTATTGCAGGCTAATTCTGCTGAGTGCCTGCAGTTCGATTCTCATCGGCTCAAGGTTGACTCAGCCTTCCATTCTTCCAAGGTCGGTAAAATAAGGACCCCAAATTGTTGAGGGCAATATGCTGGCACTCTAAACCGCTTGTTGTAGGGCTGTAGGGCTGTAAAGCACTATGAAGCATTATATAAATCTAAGTGCTACTGCTATTAGTAGGCAAGACCTAGGTCAGAGGTCTTCAAACTTGGCAGCTTTAAGACTTGTGGACTTCAACTCCCAGAATTCTCCAGCCAGCATAGCTGCTGGAGAATAGCAAGTCTTAAAGCTGCCAAGTTTGAAGACCTCTGACCTACAGCATGCCCACTCTAGCTGACCTGACTGGATAAGTGGAACCATATGGAGTCTGGTAGTCCCTCAAGTAGCCAGCTTTAGGCCATTCAGGGCTTCATAGGTGGTAACTGGCATCTTAAATTGCACCTAGAAGTCAAATGGCAACAGGTGCAGCTCATGAAACAGCAGGGCATGTGCACATACCACAATACACCCATCACTGTCCACTTCTCTGCTATGTTCTAGAGTAGACCAACTGTAGATTCTGAATGATCTTCAAAGGAAGCCTATGTAGATTGCATTAGAATAATCCAAATTAAGGAATGACCAATGTATGAATGACTATCTGAAGATTTTTCCAATGGAATGGAAGGAACTGGCACACAAGCTGAACCCTGCACAAAAACTTTCTTGGCCGCAGTTGCCACCTACTCTTTGAATAGGTGCTGTGAGTCCAAGAAAGCCCACAGGTTGCACATCAGTGTTGCATGGGGAACTGCAACCCCATTAAAGAGTAAAGATGTCTACATAACATAAAGATGGCTCAGGGGATCATACATACAAACAAAAATCCATTGAAGAGAGAAGTCATGAAAATATGGCCTTTCAGTCAAGAAACATCATACAGTACAGATTATAAGCAAGGAAAAGTACAGGCAACCAAGAAAATGACCCACACTGCAAGACATAGAAGATGATCAATTATTTCCCAATCTTTCTATATTTACAAAGTATCTCATAAAGTTTGACTTTTGGTAAGAGCCTGAAAGAATATTCTTTGCTATTATACACTTTTACAAAGGTTCTCTATCTTAAGGAGAAAAACACGAAAGATCTCTGTAACCTACGACATGCTGGAAGTTGAAGTCTACACATCTTAAAGGCACCAAAGCTGCAAAACACTAACTGAGGGCAAAGGATGACAACTCCATCCTCAAGATCCTTAATTTACCACAAAGGGCATCCCATCAGAGGCATCACTTTCATAGCACCTCAGACCAGTGACATTAAAATAAAACCCAATTTTTATACACGACAGCTCAGAGCAAAACCAAGAGTGGCAAGCTGTGGAACTGATCAATTGCCAAGAATGTGAATCATAAAATATACTGCCGTTTCCCGAGAAAGGTTTTTTTTTTTGCAAACACGTGCAAAAGTATTGAACTAAACTAGCTTGGAAATATTTTAGGCTCGCTTATCCAACTAGCTCTTTTCTTCTTTTTTTTTTGAAATGTTTTTCAGTTTTATTTCTTATACACATAATATAAAATGTACATTTTCTTATACATAATTAATCATACATATACATGTTTTCCTTAAAGAAAGCATTAAAATAAGGCATTTTAATTGCATTCGGAGTTACTCTTCTACCCTTTCTTCCCTCATTTCGCAACAAACCTTCTTCTTCTCCTCTTTCCCTTCCCTCCCCTCCCTCTTCTCCTACTTTCCCCTTCCTCCTCTATCTCATCCTACTTCCCCCTCTTTTCCCCCACTCCTCTCTTCTTTTCCCCCTTCTCACCTTCTCTCCTACTCCTGTCCCCTACCCTTCCTTCCTCTCCTTTTCCCTTTCTTCCATTCCTCTCCCCTCTCCTCTTCCTACCCTCTCTCCTTTCTATCTTCTTTGATGTGGAATATTCTCCTTGTTCCAAGCAACTCCTGTATTCTAATAGTATATACTTTCTTTCAATTTCTTTTCAGATTTATTCTATCAGTATTATCATCATAATTGTACATTTATTCTTATTATCTTTTCTTTTCCCCGCTCCCATTCCCCCTTTTCATTTACTCTGGTGTCATCTGGGTTTCTATTTCTTTTTTATCCTCTCCCTCGTTTAACTTTCTATTATCTAAATCATTTATCTATCCTCTTATCTTTGTATTTCTTTTCTAACCATATACTAGCTTCTTTCTAAAGGATGAGTGGAATCTTCTACACTTTGCTTATCTGCAGGCTGTAAGTATCATCAGTAACAGTTACTGTAGCTGCCACTACTAATGCAGAGTCACAAGTCTGATCTATGGATCATTCTTTAATTTTAGAACAGAGGTTACATGGTAGAAGGGAATGTGATATTGACTTTCAGTTCTTTTTCAGGTACTCTGTGGGAGGATTGCTGTGTTTACATTCCTCTCCGAGAAGATGCAATCACAGAGCTGCCATTATTGCAGAGTTTTTTCTGGGCAGTCTTTCGGAACTTAACATGCCTGAGTTATGCATATTCCATATGTTCAGAAGACTGGCTTTGAGATATGACTTTGGAAATTAAAACTTGGTCTTTAGGCTCTTTCTTCCTTAACTTTGAGAGTATATGACTAGCACTCTGAAGTCTTAGAAGTCAGGGCAGGAGCTAAGTAGGAGGTTCTTGTAATGATGATTAGTTAGAAAAATGATGAGGGGGGGATTTCTAATTGCAGAGGTATGAATCTAAGTCTCTTTTTTCCTTGTTGGGCTTCAACTCATGACTGGTCATCTTACAAATTCGGCTAGATGGGAATTAGTGCAGTATTTTAGGGACAAAACAGTGCCATTGGTGACACTGTTTTGTAGAAATAAAAAAAGAAAGATGAGATCAGAATTCAGGATAAGCCTGGAAGAAGGCTTTTATGGCTTCTTAGCTGCCTCCTTTAAGAAAATGTTTCTGAAAAAACTAGTCAAGTAAGTGGATAAGTCAAGTAACGACTCTGCTGGACACTAATTCACACATGTATGGTTGCCCCACTTCCTACTGGACTTGAGCTTATGAATGTTTATTGCAGATTTTTCCAACCTTAGTGATTCTCTAAGGATTTTGAAAGAGGTCTTGTCAGTCACATTGGCCCAGTTTATTCCAAGTGGAGAGCTGAATCCTGGATTCCCTATAGGCAAATAATGTGCTCTATCATTTTTTCCCCCATCGAGATTCATAATTTCTTTCAATAAGGTTAACAAGAATGAATTTCAGGACATTTGTTTCCTCCTAATTATTGCTGAGGCAGAGGGAAAAAAAAGGCTCTGACAAGGACAGAAAGACTGGGGTGAGTAATTCCTGTAAAGAACAAGAACTTCTTGAAGATGTGTTTGATCAGCAGAAGGCGTAAGGGAGAAAAGCTGTGCCAAAGAAAGTCAAGACAGCAATAATAAAACAGCCACCCACCACTGTTTTGCGGGTCAAGAGATCTCCTTGGGTGCAAAAACAGGAGAAAGTTCCAGAGCATGAGACCAGAATAAGGTGGCCATACTATGAAGCTGACTTCGGGACTCGTCAGGATCCACAGTCACCACCACAAGTCAGGGTGTCGAGGGGGTCTCGACACTCTTGTCTGAATTCCTTGCTCAAAGAACACCTCCTCCATCAATTTGAAACCAAAGTGGCTTGCTTACTTGCTAGACTGGACAAAAGGAGCAACAATAGATGGAGTTTGCAGCCAGCCAGCCGCAAACTGACACATTGGCCCTCTGTTCCAGCTCACTGGGGAAGAAAAGAATGTCTGTATAAATCACACCAACCATCAGGTTTCTCACTTCCTGTCCACAGGACTTCCCGGCTCCCAGAATTATGAAGGGACTTTTATATATTTTTGGAGAACGGGGAGAAGAAAAAAAAGGGAGTTCTTTTTTATATAAAAAAAAAGTTTAAAAAAGAGTTTCTTTCAGCTAATAATGAACTGAACAGTATATTAAGAAGAAAAACATTCAGCATTAACCTAGAAGAGACAGAAACCCTTTTCATAATGCCTGGCCACAGAACAACAACTGCCAGTTAAATCAGCATTCATTCCTCTGGCTTTGCCAACACAAACTCAAAAGCAGGCATAGAAGAACATTTGAACCAGCCTCACATCTTCCCTTCTTCCTCACATACCCCCTTCCAGAAAAGAAAAACTCAGGAAGGCTAAAAGGTGCCAGCCAGCATCTTCACAGTACTTCAGTTGGAACCCCAGCACAAAGCAGAATTCCCGAGAAGGTCATCCTCCTCCTTCCTCACTTGCCTTAATTTTGGGCTGCCTAAAACACCAAAGCAGCAGCTTTGCAGAAAAAATGAACCCGAGTCTTTCTGTTCAGAAGCAGTAAAGGTGGAAAGATTGAAATAGCTGGAAGAGTTGGCTTCTATTAGAAGCCAAAGGCCACCTCCTTGATTTCTACTCAGGAGATACATTGCGATGGGGAATCATGCTCTCATAAGAATTTAGCCATTGGGTAGGATCAGATCCAAACCACCTTCATTGATCCCCATTACCAACTCAATGAAAGGTGAGGGCAGAAAGTAAGTTACAATCACAACATAGGTACCCTGTTTCCCCCCAAATAAGACATCCTCTGATAATAAGCCCAATCGGGCTTTTGAGCACGTGGCAATAAGGACAAGCACTTATTTCAGGGTTCAAAAAAATATAAGACAGGGTCTTATTTTCAGGGACCACATGGTACCTTTTGCTAGCTAAGGCAAGGATGTCAAACTCAAGGCCCAGGAACCAGATCCGGCCCGTGGGGTGCTTACATCTGGCTCGTGAGGCTGCCCTGGAAACAGCAAAGGACCGGCCCGCAGTGCCTCTGCAAGCAAAAATGGAGCTCGGGAGGGTTATTGTATTCCACCCAATCTTTGTCTTTGACAGGCTAGACAGACTTAACTACCTCAACCATTCATCCCATGAGTTAATCTCCAGATCCTTTATTATCTTTGTTGGTCTCCTCTGCATGCTAAACTCACTCTTATTTGTCAATGTCCTTTCTGAAGAATAGCACCCCAAATTGCTGACAATATTCCAAGTGGAGACTGGAAAAAAAACAGAATGGGGCAATTATTTTCTATGATCGGGATTTTATGTGTTTGTTAAGTGTGAGGAAAATATATAGAATTTTAGATACAAAGTCAAAAGACTGTCACAATTACACAAAGAAGGCAGCAGCATATGTATACACACATGCCTATTCATATACACACAATTCATTCCATAAAGAAAAGTAGAGAGGAGATAAAGGGAGATCACCCTTCTCAGTTGGCCAAGTAGATGAAAGGGAGGTTGAAGTTTCCAAAAGCTGCTTTGTGGGAGAATCTCTGCCTTTTCACATCACAATCTATTTTTTAATACAGTATAGAGGTCATGATATCTTTGCTGAATCTCATGAGCGTTCCCTTTGTTCTGGTCCTGTACTTTTTCTTACTTCGTTGTGTTAGTTTCTTTTGAAGGAAATAAAGACTTGTTTATTAGTACCAGCCTTGAATTGTGATAGACATTTCCTTTCTTGTTCCTTCTTCCCCCTTCCCCCCACCTTTCCTGCTCACCTAGTAATAGGATACACATCAAATATACTGTAGTTGGATTCAGGGAGAGTAGCACATATATTGAGGGGGGAAAAAACCACTTGCTCCTAAAATCTGCACCACACTGCTAGCAGATGTTTACCTTGTGGTCAACCACTCAGATCTCTTTTACATGTCCCCCATTCTATGTTTTCACCTGTTTTTATTCCCAGATGCAGAACTTTACCTTGCTGTGAAATTTCATCCTTTTCATTTCAACTCACTGCTCTCAATATTTTCCTCCAAGCTGAAGTTGAGACATTAATGAATGCTTTGAGTAGTCCTACTGCCAATTGTGAGTCCCTCTAACAATAATATCTTTTAATCTATATTTACCTTTCTGTTAAGAATAGGAGATATTCTGTCAAAGCTTTGTTGAGATATATTATGTCTGCAGCATTCCCTTGATCTCCCCAAACCTAATAACCCTATCAAAGGAGCTAAGTTAAGTCTGGCATGATTTGTTTGCAACAAACCCACACTAACTCCTGTAATAGGATGCTTTTCCAAGAGCTCACAAAACCATTGCCTTTATATTCTGTTTAAGGACTTTGCCCTGTACAGAGATCAAGGGAACACATTTGTGGTTTCTTGGGTAACACTTTCCCCCCTTTTGGAGATGAGATATTTGCTTTCTCTCAATTTTTTAGGATTATTGTTGTGCGGAAAATAGAAGAAAGGTGCATTGGATATGTTCGCCATCTTAAGTAATTTGTGAAAATAAAGACAGGATAGAAAATAAATATCAATAAATATCGCCAGTTCTCCAGCTCACAAAGTATAATGAAGCTGTTCTATGATAGTGTCTATTAGTTTCTTCAGGATGTCTTTTCTGATGGCCAATTCCATAGCTGAATGAACCAAATGAAGTATTTTTTTTAATCTTTCCTTAAAAAAAAGGACTCCCCTGTCTAGTCATGTCTGATTCTAGAGGGCAGTGCTCATCTCCGTTTCTGAGGGAATTGAAGGAGCCAGTGTTGTCTGTGGTCAGGTGGCCAGCATGACTATATGCTGAGGCGCACAGAATGCTGTTACCTTACCACCAAAGTGGTACCTATTTATCTACTCGCATTTGCATGCTTTTGAATTGCTAGGTTGGCAGGAGCTGGGGCAAGTAATGGGAGCTCACTCTTGTCACACAGTGCTTGGGTCCAAACACTGAGCCGTCAGCTTTCCAGTTTCTTTAACTGCTGAGCCATCACACCCCTATAAATTCACCCAGAGAAATATGTGGTATCTGTTCTGTAGAAGTTAGAAATGTAATTTTAATGAAGCAACTTCCACGCAGAAATAAAGCAGAATTGAAGCTCATGTTGATTGGGGTGAAGACTAAAGTATGATTTTAGTCTTCAAAGTATGACCATCACTGACTATTGGGGGCTAGTCGTTGGCCCCCACGGAGAGGGCTCGCAACTTGGGTGTCCTCCTGGACTCACGGCTGTCTTTAGAAGAGCATTTGACGGCTGTGGCCGGGAGAACTTTTTATCAGGTACGCCTGATCTGCCAGTTGCGTCCCTTTCTGGATTGGGACTCGTTACGTACGGTGACTTATGCCCTCGTCACTTCCCGCCTGGACTACTGCAATGCTCTCTACATGGGGCTCCCCTTGAGGAGTACCCGGAGGCTCCAGCTGGTTCAGAATGCGGCCGCGCGGGTGGTTACGGGAGCGACGTGGCGCTCCCATGTGACTCCCCTCCTGCGCAAGCTGCACTGGCTCCCGGTGGTCTTCTGGGTGCGCTTCAAGGTTTTGGTTACCACCTTTAGAGCGCTCCATGGCTTAGGACCGGGGTACTTACGAGACCGCCTTCTGCCACCAGTAGCCTCTCACCGACCAGTACGCTCCCATAGAGAGGGTCTTCTCAGGATGCCGTTGGTCAAACAATGTTGCCTGACGGCCCCCAGGGGGAGAGCCTTCTCTGTGGGGGCACCTGCCATCTGGAACGAGCTCCTCCCCGGAGATACGGAGGATCCTGGATTTGCGCACTTTCCGCCATGTCCTCAAAACATTTTTATTCCAGCAGGCTGATCTGGCCTAACCTCCCTTTAATTGCTTTTAAATTTGTTTTATAAATTGGGGTGTTTTAAATTTGTTTTGGGCCAAAGTATTTAATGTATTTTTAAATGGTTTTTTAACATTTGTACTATGTGTATTTTATCTTTTGGCTGTTCACCGCCCTGAGTCCTTCGGGAGTAGGGCGGTATATAAATTTAATTAATAAATAAAAAATTTAAAAACTTCAAAGTAAGAAATATGCTTTGAGCTGGATAGATTGAAGTTTTAAATATGGTTGAATATTTGTTGAGTTTATATTTTTTCTTTTATTGTTTTTAATTACTATGAAGAATTCACAGCCACATACATGAGATGGGCAGCTAGCTAATAAATAAATTAAGTACAATAGGCGAGAAGAAAGTGCCCCAGAAACTCTCAGTGGAAATTCCAAGCATAAAAACAGCAAAGCAAAAATAGATGAACATAATTTTAGAGACATTTTAGGGAGATGATAGTGCTCAAGGCAGGAAAAAATGTATGTAAGGTACTCAAACTTTTGGTTACTTGGAGAAAAGACAACTACTCATTACACTTCCTGAAATTTTCTAGATATGCCCAACAAATAGGGAGCTGAGAAACTGCATGATTAGGGTGACACAATACTACACTATCATACTGCAGTATTTTAGGGTGATAAATTTAAAGTTTTAGTCCTCAGACATTCTGAACTAAATATATAAAATGGGCAGAAATTTTAATAGCCCCAAGAATATTTCCATCATGAATGTTCTTCTTTCTTCATTCTTCTACCAATCCCCTCTAAAGTACAGAGAGGATTTCAGTCCTCTTTCAGCTTACTAATTTTGATGCAGTCTAGCGTTCTGTATTTTATAAATCGAAAGTAGCTTTTCAAAATAATCCATTAAATAATCAAATTAAGTCAAGCATGTTTAAATGATATATTCACAGGTACAAATTCACACAATATATTCAGTATTTTGTAGCATTTTAACCAGTTTGTGTGGAAGTAAATACATTTGAGAATAGATATTAGAGCAAAGATAAATTATAATTGTAAAACCAAATTAGGAAGGGATTTGCTGCCACCTGCTGCCCCTAATTTTCACACTGCTTTTACTACAATAATATGCCCACAATTCTGCTCAAAGCAAAGTATATTTAATGCCCATCCACTGTTCTTTTTAAATACATTTTAAAATGATTTAAAATACATTTTAAAATGATTTAAAATGCACAGTAGAATATTAGTACTGTATAGTGGTTGTCGGAGACTTCAGCCTGCCTTCAGTCGGGGAGACATCTGAGTTAGTGCTGGAGTTCATGACCTCCATGACGGCCATGGACCTGACTCAGATTGTACAGGCCCCAACTCATATAGGAGGACACACACTCGACCTGATTTTTCTCTCTGGGCGGTGGATAAATGATTGGGGGGAGGGGGCCTTATCCATCGACCCCCTGTCATGGACCGATCATTCCCTCCTTAGGCTGGACTTTCCTACTGCTAGACCCCGCCGCTGGGTTGTGGAGCCTATGAGATGGTTCCGCCCCAGGTGCCTGATGGATCCCGAAAGGTTCCTGACGGAGATTGGGCCATTTCCTGCCTCCTTAACCCACGAATTCTCCAAATTCTCCTTAAACCACGAATTCTCCATGAATTCTGCGGCCTGAGAACAGGCTGCGGTAGGGGCCCTGGATCGAATCGCGCCTATGCAGCCTCTGATCCGACGCAGATCCTGGGCGGCTCCATGGTTTACTGCGGAGCTCAGGGAAATGAAGCGTCGGAAAAGACGCCTGGAGGGTGGTTGGAGGTCCTCCCGATCGGAATCTGACCAGACACAGCTAAGAACCCATATTAGGTCTTATCTTGTGGCAATGGAAGCAGCAAAACGGCAGTACTTCGCCACTCTCATTGCATCTGCAGAAAACCACCCAGCCGCCCTGTTTAGGGTAACCTGCTCCCTCCTCAATCTTGGAGCGAGGGAGGACCCCTTGCAGGGCCGAGCTGAGGATTTTGCACAGTTTCTGCAAGATAAAATCGCTCAGATCCGGACTGGGCTGGACTCTGACTGGGCAGAATCCACTGAGGAGACTGGGGCTTCTTGGCGGGGACATCTGGGTTGAGTTTGAGCCTGTTTCATTGGATGAAGTGGACAGGATTATGGGTCGGCTGGGGACCTCCACGTGTTTATTGGACCCGTGTCCCTCCTGGCTTGTTTCGGCAGCCAGGGAGGTGACCGGAGACTGGATCCAGGCTGTTGTCAACGCTTCGTTGAGGGAGGGGGTCTTCCCCGCTGCACTCAAAGAGGCGGTGGTTTGCCCCCTCCTCAAGAAGCCCAACCTGGACCCTGACTCCCTTAATAACTACCGTCCAGTCTCCAACTGCTTTTTAGCAAAGGTTGTTGAGTCCGGGGTGGCACAGCAATTCCCTCAATTCCTGGAGGAAACTGACTACCTGGATCCTTACCAATCTGGTTTCAGGCGCAGTCACAGCACGGAAACAGCATTGGTTGCCCTAGTGAATGATCTCTGGCGGGCCCATGATGGGGGTTGTTCCTCCATCCTGGTCCTTCTTGACCTCTCAGCGGCTTTCGATACCATCGACCATAGTATCCTACTGCAGTGACTCGGGAGGTTGGGGATAGGAGACACTGTTCTGCAGTGGTTCTCCTCTCCTATCTCTCGGGCCGCTTGCAATTTGTATCGGCGGGGGGGTCAGAGATCCTCCCAGAGGCCCTCACTTGTGGGGTGCCTCAGGGATCGGTTCTCTCCCCCCTGCTTTTTAATATCTATATGAAACCGCTGGGTGAGATCATTCGTGGTTTTGGGGTGAGGTATCACCAATATGCGGATGATACCCAGCTTTATATCTCCACCCCGGATCACCCTAGGGATGCCCTTTCCGTGATGTCCCATTGCCTGGTGCGGGCTTGAATGGGTAGGAACAGACTCAGACTCAACCCATCCAAGACTGAGTGGCTGTGGATGCCGGCATCTCGGGATCTGGAGGTACCATCTTTAGTGATAGGAGGGGAGACCCTTACCGCCTCTGCTAGGGTTTGCAATCTGGGTGTCCTCCTGGATTCTCGGTTGTCCATGGATGACCATCTGACGGCCGTAACCAGGGGGGCCTTCGCACAAGTATGTCTTATGCACCAGTTGCGCCCTTTCCTAGACCGAGATGCCCTCGCCACGGTCACCCACGCCCTTGTTACTTCTCGGTTGGATTATTGCAACGCCCTCTACATGGGGCTGCCCTTGGGATGCATCCGGAGGCTCCAGCTGGTCCAGAATGCGGCCGCGCGGATAGTTATGGGAGTTCCTCGCTACTCCCGTGCAACACCTCTCCTGCGGGGGCTGCACTGGCTGCCGGTTGCTCTCTGGGTCTGTTTCAAGGTGCTGGTGCTTACCTATAAAGCCCTACATGGCTTAGGCCTGGGGTACTTACAGGACCATCTTCTGTCTTCCTCCCACAGAGTGCGCTCCCACAGAGCAGGCCTCCTCAGGGTGCCGTCGGCCAAACAATGTAGACTGGCGGTCCCCAGGGGGAGAGCATTCTCTGTCAGAGTGCCGACCTTCTGGAATGATTTGCCCACCGAGCTCAGGATAGCCCCGGACCTCCTCTCCTTTCGCCACGAACTGAAGACGTGGCTCTTCCATCAAATAACTTGATCTGCTAGGGGTTGCACAAACTGTAATAATTTTAAATATGGTTTTTAAGGGGTTTTTAACTTATCTTGTTATTTTGTGATTTGTATTATTGATTGTTGCTGTAAGCCGCCCTGAGTCCTTCGGGAGAATGGCGGTATATAAATCGAAATAAATAAATAAATAAATAAATAAATAAATAAATAAATAAATAAATAAATAAAGCAACAGCTTTAATAGCAATAGCACTTAGACTTACATACTGTTCCATAGTGCTTTACAGTCCTCTCTTAAGCAGTTTTCAGAGTCGGCATATTACCCCCAACAATCTGGGTCCTCATTTTATTGACCTTGGAAGGATGGTAGGCTGAATCAACCTTCAGCTGGTGAAATTCAAACTGCCGAATTGCTGGCAGTTGGCACTCAGCAGAATTAGCTTGCAATATTGCATTCTAACCACCGTGCCACCAAGGCTAATGTACGAGTTCATGTCAGTCACCAAGCTTGAATATCTAGAAAAATCTGTGATGTTACATACTATTAAATTTTATGTATTATATTTCTAACATGCCCCATTCTAGGCAGCTTCACAAAAACAATAATAAATAATATCCCTCTATCCATCCTATAGAATAGCAACTGTTAATAATCAATTATTGACATACCACTTCAAGCCCTAGGCAAAAACCCTTAAACTCTTTTTGTAAGGCAAAAATAAGAGTCTTTGTATTGCTATGCTTTGTATCAAAAGAATTTGGGTAATGAATAGACACCAAACACGCTGGAACTTTTTCTCAAGACATATTTATTTTTCTAACTCATGAATATCACTCTTTAAGAGCATTCTCAAACAATCATAAAACATAATTCTTTCAAACTTACATCCTCCTAAGGAACCTAATCCTATAGGACAGGAAATTATAGGAAAAATAAATTTCTCTCCAAGTAATCACTTATCAATATGTTTCAATGGAGACAGAGTTCCTTTTATAATGGGTCTTCTTTTCAACATAATGTCACTAATAAGGGTATCCCTTATACAAACATGGTGCTTATTTGCATATAAAACCATGTAGTTCACATTGTTTTGAATATTTCAAATGAAGTATAGTTCTTCCATATATTGAAAAAAAAGATGCACATCATGAATAAAATGAAATGGTTTTCCTTCTGTCTTAAGTTCAGTTTTCTTCTGCACAGCCAGATTCTGAAATTACCAACATATAATGACTTAATCTCAGTGAATTAATTTTGTTGTCAAACTGTAAAAATTATATTTTATAACGATCGTGTTTTATATTTTTTATAAAT
Source organism: Pituophis catenifer annectens (assembly GCF_029215685.1). Lineage (NCBI taxonomy): Eukaryota > Metazoa > Chordata > Lepidosauria > Squamata > Colubridae > Pituophis > Pituophis catenifer. Next base: position 20,800,881 of record NW_027256881.1, read on the forward strand.
TAATAAGTTATCAAGACCCCATGCCTTTAAATCACTGCATTGAAGGTCTAATTATATTTTTATTTTGAAGGAAAGGCAAGGAACTAGATGAGACAATCAAACAATGAATAGTATAGTTAATACTCTATTATACTGTACCCAATCAGGGAAAGGGTGCAAGGTTAAAACAGTCTGGAAATGAGCATGCAAGTTACATGGAAAGCTATTCCTACCTCTGCCCTCTTACTGATCCCTATATCTGCATTTATAAACAAATGCCTTTGTCATTTCTTACTATCTTTCTAGTACTAGACAGATAAAATTATGAAGGAAATCACTCCTCTTCCTCCTAAATATATCATGGTGGCAAATAAGCCTAAATCAACGCTTTCATTCCATCCACTGAAAAGGAGCAAAGGAATATGCAAACATGTTCACTGCAGTTATTATTTTTTTTGCAACTCCTGGGGAAGTTGAATAAGCAAATTGTTATTCTTTTTCTTCCCCCTGCATCTCCCCTTACTTGAAATCTCACCCATTAATACATGAGGTACATAGGGTAGCAGAATATTTTAGAGGAGAGAGGACAGATGAGGGCCAACCTTCAGGGGCCCAATCCTTGCTGCAAAAAAGAAAGGCATCAAGGCAGAATGTGAAGATTGCAATTACTTCCACAAGCTGTTTCAATGTCTTTTGTTTGCTCTCTCAACCCAGCAAGAAAAAGTTCAGACTTTTTTGAGTTGCCTATAGATAGAACTCAATAACAACTGGAAAGATGAAGTGATGGTTGCGCCTTTTATGGCCAGTCTCATATTACACTACAAGAAAAAGAAGAGCAAGCAGACAGCAATGACTGTTCATATTGCACCTCTATAGGCATAATTGTCAGTCCAAATTTCTTTCACATGATACCCAGGAGAGTAAGAGGGAAAAAAGTTTGCACACTTTTTTGTGCTCATCCAGGTGGCAAACATCAGGGGTAACATAATGGAGAGGTTCAGAAGATGTTTTGGCTTGTCTCTCAGTTTTCATGCTTCATTTTCAACCTTTACTTATTAAATAGGCAAATGTGTACCTTTAATTTTGTGAGAAGGAAAAATGGGCAAGAGAGTAGGTTGGGTGTTGTCCTACGGAATAAGTGGTCTTTATTCCATGTTCCTGAATAAACTGCTTTTTAAACTTAAAGGACTATAGGGTTGCAGCAGGGGTGAAATCTAAATTTTTTTGCTACCGGTTCTGTGGGCGTGGCTTAATTAGTGGGCGTGGCTTGGTGGTAAGGTGACTGGGTGGGCGTGGCCAAGTCAATGTCACTTCTTTGCCCTTTTTTAACCTACAAAACACAACACAACACAACTGGCTCACCCACAATGTAAAAGCAGCTGTGCTAGACCCAAAATGGCCCCTGCAACAAGCAGGAACCTCACCCAGCCACAAAAAGCCCAAAAAAACAACTTTCACACTTTACACACTCACAACACAACACAACACAACACAACTGACTCACCCACAATGTAAAAGCAATTGCACAATCAAAAAGGATCTCCAGGATATGGATGAGCTGGTTTCCACAAAATTACTAGGAGTCAAGCTCAAATACAAAACATTATTTTACTTAGACAACAAACCTCTAAATAAAAAAGATTAGCACTAAGTTGCCTTCTCTCCAAAACTCACTATTAGAATTATTGCGTAAACTGTCACAAACAGTTAAAAAACAGTTATCAAAATTTTCATACTAAGGTCAGTGACTGACCAGTATGCCTAACCTAGTCTACAAGCTTAGTCTATAGTGGTATTTAGTTATAGAAAACTATGGAAATGGCCATGGCTAATATTACTACCCAGCAAGAATGTACAGCTGCCAATTATCCCAGATATTTGAGGAAACTATAAAAAATTAAAGTATCATTGGACTCTTATGTAGGGGTGATTAACACTTCAGCCATTTAAATAGAATGGCAGGTGGTGGGATAGGGATTTGATAGCAAAGCAACATTTATGCCTAATAGCTGAATAACTGCAGAGTAAATGAAAGACATGCTCTTGTCAAGGAGCAAGACACTGTCTGATCTATGCAATTGTCATGCATAAACAGGTGTGTGTATGCATGACTGTAAGTCTTCAAGATACAGCCTAAATCACATAAAGACCAATATCTCCAACTCTCCAAGCAATCTTATTACCTTCCAAGTTTGCTTTTGATGAATGAGAATTCAGTGGAGCAAACATCTTACAGCACATCTCCTTCTCTTTCTCCATGTAATCTCTGTAACAGCTGCAAGTTAAAGCAAATGGTTTCAGCACTGGAGTGCCATCAATTTGTTTTTAAAAAGCAGACATTTTAAAACAGTCTAAACATACAACTGTTTACTCTGGAACTAGAGAACTCTGTGAGCGTGGCTAATAACATCAAGAACTGCAACTTGTCAGGTTTTGCACTTAGTTTAATGAACCTTAAAATCAGACTGACTATAATGCAATACTGATCAGGACTCACAACAGAGATTTCCAGCTGAATATAATGAACATCATTTAATGAAATTTAGTATGTTATTGTTATCATTTATATTAGCTTTATTGTTTATATCAATTAAAGTTAATTTTAATAATTTAACAGCTGAATATGTTGTGCATCATTTAAATTGTATTAACACATTTCCAGTGGCCAATAAAATGATCGCTTGATAAATGACCGTTTAAAAGCATGAAATCCAGAAGACACTCAACATTTGTAAAGCAGAAGCAAAATATTTGCTAAACAAAGAAGCCAGTTGTGTCAAAAGCCAACCAAAACCATGCCTCTTCTCTTGTGAGTAGGTTTGCAAATATCTTTAGCTGAAAGAACCAGTGAAATTCTTCTTCTAGCATTCTGTTGAAAGGCTAGAATAATAGTTAGCATTAAAGTGTCCTGTCTAGGATTAGGGGGAAAATGGATTTTAGTCTGTCCAAATAAAGGCATTTTTCCAGTTGTATGTTAACCAGAAAAAAAACAAAAACAAGTGAACCTGCACTTAGCAAAGAAAGAGAGGGAAATCATCTAAAGAAACAAATAGGGAGCTTCAGAGGGATGTGGAAACTTTCCCACATCCTAACAGTGTTTCCAAGTACTGGACAACTGAAACAGATTTTTTATTGGCATTTGATCAATGCTTAAACAGGCTTCACCATCTCAAAAGATTTAACCTACAAGTAGTCCTCATTTAACAACTGGTCACTTAATGACCATTTGAAGTTATGATGACCTCCCCAGAATAACTTACGATCTTGATTCAAAGTTCTGATGGCCACACAATCCCTCTGCAGTCATGTGATCACATTTTAGGTGCTCAGTAACTAGCTCACATTTATGGTCATTTGCAGGGCCTGGCTTGTGACTATAATTTTCAGCATTTTTTTTTGCTGGTTTCCAGCAAAAATGTTCATTGGTAAAAAAGGGTTTGCTTCACAACCACCACAAGAAGGCCATAAAATTGGGCATGGTGAATTGTTTAACTACTGCCACAACTTATGACTGTAACTATGGGTTCACTTACGGTTGTAAATTGTACTTTGTAGCAAACTAGTGCTATTTCTCCCTATTTGGTATGCTCACTTATTCAGTCCAATATAGTTTAATCACTAGCAGTATATTGAGGATTGAATAGCTACAGGGAATAAATTTGAACCATTACCATGAATCTAAGTGGTAAGTGAATGAGTATCCAATTCAGCTAATATAGCAGTCAAGTAAGTGCTCTATCACCTGGCCAGCTTTTTCAACTCATTGTTAATATCTTGGTTGAAGGGCTGTTCTTTCTGAGCTTTGACCAGAAACTCTCGGGCTCTCTCATACTCCGTCAAGTAAAGGCATGCCTGGAAATTAAGAATACAGAATGCACATAAGTTGCAATTGCAGTTTGATCACTTCTCTTGAAGAGTAAAACAAGGTGAAGGATTTTCTTTTTTTGCCAGGTTCACATAGCAAGCTGGAATTATTTGCAATTCTGCCTTATTGATTGTAAGCAAGAAGTCTTGCACGCAATGATAAGTTTATACAATGGACACTTTAGGACTATTATTCACATCAGTTTTGAGAGCATGTTGCAGACACAAGAAGAATGACAGCTAGGCAGTGTGGGGAAGGGGAACTTATCATAAAATAGTACATAGCCAGACACAATGCAACGATCTGTCAAAGTCAAATTGGTGAGATTATTTCCTTCCACCCCCTCTAGCCTATAAAACTTTCTTCGAACCATTTGTTTACCTATGTCAAATAGGATACATTTACAAGCAAAGCACAGATCTGCACTCACTTAGCATCCATGGTCTCCATATTAGTACCCATTTTTAAAAGATGGGTTTAACATTGTATAAATCTATCTATTGTGGTTTATAAATCATGGTTCATGGTTTAACTGGTTGTGCATTCCCAGAAACTGTATTTAAGTAAGAATTATTTTAATAAACTTGGATTATAATGATATGTAATTTAAATCATTGCCTAACTACTTTTTTTTTGTTTCCTGTCAAAGATGTTAACTATATTAGAAACAGAAAAGCAAAGATGTTTCTGTTTAAGAAAAGCAAAGTAGAAGTAATTAGACATCACATACTAGAATGTAATCTGTAAAGAATAAAGTAGATTCTCCATAAAATTGTTTTACTGTTAAAATTATTTACTTTAAATCTCTTCATATATTGATAGCATTCACTGACACTGCCTAAGTATCCAGTGGTGGGTTGCCCCCGGTTCGCACTGGTTCTATAGAACCGGTAGTAAAACTGGTGGGAGGCTCCGACATCATCAAAATGCTTCTGTGCATGCGCGCGGCCCCGTTGCGAACTGGTAGTAAAGGTAAGTAGAACCCACCCCTGTAAGTATCTCATGGTGAATAAACCTGGGAAACTTTTCACAACCTATTTTCACTTTCAAAGCTAAAATGAGGATTGTTGTGCCAATTTCAGTGGTCAATTTACAATATGAAACACCAAATAATTACTTTAAGATGATGATAAAAGAAACTGAAACATTTTAATACACTCTTAGCAAATTATAGGCTATGTTTATATATATAGTTTATGATTTCCATTAACAAAACCCGGCCTAACAATTTCCTAGCAGGAAGCAAAGCTAGTCTGACTTAATAATAATAATAATAATAATAAAAAAACTCAGAATTCTGCAAGATATGCAAAATGGGGGAAAAAACCACCCTCCATACCTGGCCACATCTGAAGAGGGCTTTAGCATTCTTTTTATCTAACTCTAAGGCTTTTTCGCCATAGGCTAGGGCTCGATCTGGACGTTCCAACTTCAAGCAAACAAAAGATAAATTCAGGAAGACCAGAAGCCTGGCAGCATCAACTTTGTCTTTTTCAGTCTCCTTGGCACATATGCGATTGAGTACTGAAGAGGCCTGGTTGAGTAGAAATAAAACAATAAACTTACATCAGAGAAAAGATCTGTGATAGAGAATTGCTGGAAATGCTCGTTAGACAAATGTACTGACTGCCATATGTGTTGGGTAGCATGGATGCTGACTTGAGACACAATTCAAATAAATGTTTATGTATTATTTATTAAGGATTTTATCTTACCTTCTATTAAGGAGCCCAAGAGGATCCCACTATTTTTTTCTCACAACCACTCCATCAGGTTGGTTGGGCACAGAAAGAATGAATGGTCCAATCACCCAGTGGGCTTCTACACTAGAACTAGAGTTCTTTTCAACCATCTTAACTATATTACACAGGCTTTTTTAAATGATAATGTTCTTGTTTCTTCTGTCTAGCTGTCCCCCAATCTTACTAACTTCCAGAAAAAGACTTTGGAACATTCACAAGTAGTCAAACAAAAACCATTTTTTTTTAGATTCTAGTCAATGTTACCAATATTTAAGAAATAATGACTCCAATTAATGTGATTTTTCACAGAGTTTTGTATTTCTAAAAGACCATGACAGAACCATATTAACTGCAAGATAACATATATAAAGTCTGATATGTTTTTTTTATTAGAACTTCCAGAAAACAGCATTTTCTAGAGCGTATATAGAATCACTGAGCTAGAAGCAACCTTGCAGGTCTTCTAGCTCAAACCTCCCCTCCCCTGCTTATTGTTCTAAAATTGCTTTTCTTGAAGACCTTCAGCAAAGAAGTACCCATAACTTTGGGAGGCAAGCTGTTTCACTATTTACCATATTTTTTGGACTATAAGATGCACCAGTGTATAAGACGCACCAAGATTTCAAAGAGGTAAAGTAAGAAAAAAAATGTTTTTGCCCTCCCTGGCCCTCAGAAGCACTCTGCAGGCCTCCCAAACCCTCTGTGTGCCCAGTTTTTTTGCAAAAACAGGCGAAAAATGGGCTGTTTTTTGCCCATTTTAGCGAAAAATGAGGCACGCATAGGGTTTGGGAGGCCTGCAGAGTACTCCTGGGGGCTGGGGGAGGGGAAAAAACTCCATTTTTGAAAAAAAACGGGCGAAAAACAGGCCTGTTTTTCAGAAAAATGGAATGAGTGGGGTGGGACTTCAGGAGGCCAAAAATGGTTGTATTCGGTGTATAAGACACACCAACATTTCCACCCTCTTTTAGGGGGGGAAAAGGTACATCTTATACTCTGAAAAATACGGTAATTGTTCTTACTGTCAGGAAAGTTCTCCTTAGTTCCAGATTGGATCTCTCTTTAATGAGCTTCCACCCATTGATTCAAATTCTGCCCTCAGGTGCTTTGGATAAGTTGACCCCTTCCTCCTGGGACTGCCCCTCAAATACTGTAAGACAACTATCGTGTTACCCCTGAGCCTTCTCTTAGTTAGAGTAAACATGCCTAGTTCCCTTAACTGTTTCATCATACTGTTTAGCCTCTAGACCAGGTATGTCAAACTCGTGTTGTCATGGCAGCGTCATGTGACGCATTGTGACTTTTTCCCCCTTTGCTAAAACAGGCGTGGGCATGGCCAGCGTGTGACACATCCGGCCCATGGGCCGTGAGTTTGACAGCCCTGCTGTAGACCCTTTATCATCTTTGTTGCTACTCTCTGCACTCTTCCTAGAGTCTCAGTATCTTTTTTGTATCATGGCAGTATTCCAAATGTGGCCTCACTTGTGCTGCATAGAGTGGTGCCATCACTTCTTGTGATCTTGATGCTATCCCTCTACTGATGCAGCCTACGACTGCATAGGCTTAAAATTATTCACATTTCGGTGTGGATAGGAAGATTGTTGTGCTGGATACAATTTTAAATTTCTAGATGTAGTTTGTGATTCATTCCCCTATTCCATGAATGCTACTTACCCGTTTGTACCTCTCCTTGGCATCCATGAAACGTGTCTGACGGAAGAGGTAATTGCCAAATTCACGTTCTGTTTCTGCTACCTTTATAATTTTCTCCAGTGGAAATCTATCCTGTTGCTCCTTTGCAGAGAAATAACAATCTAGTTAGTCCCAATAATTATAAGTTTAAGCTAAAATGGTTATGCTGGAAACCTACATAAGTTAGTTCTTTAAAGCCCTAAATGACTTAAGACTGCCTCTCCTACTACAAATCTGCCCAATTTTTAGAGGCCTTTTTAATTATTTCTCATTACCAGAATCTCAGTGATATTGTGGACATAGGAGAGGGTCTTGTCCAGACTATGGAATGCTCTCTACCAAGCAAGGTATATTTGGCCCATTCTTTCAACATTTAGGAAAATACAAAAAAATCCTTTTTTGTTAAGGTATCATTGCTAACTGATTTGACTTGCATTAATTTGCCTTTTTAATTGTTTGACATTTATAAGTCAGAGTGTAAATTTAGTCATGAGTGATATCTGCCATGAATAAGGCTGGAAAGCACAACTATTTTAAGGGAAGAAAAAGCAAAAAACTACAGTAGGGGATAGAAGAAAATGTATAAGTAAGCATATGCGATTTTATATCCTATAAACAGGATATAAAAACGCAGATTAATTAGTAACATTCGCCTTAGAACAAGGGTATCAAACTCGATTTCATTGAGGGCCGCATCAGGATTGTGTTTGACCTCAGGGGACTGGGTGGGTCTGGCCGGGGCCAGCTCGACATCACTTGTGTCAGCTCAATGTCACTTGTTTTCGGCCGCAATGGCCTCCTGCAGCCCTCTGCCAACAAAAACAACGCTCGGAGGACCCGCTTGCAAGCTCTGTTTTTGCTGGCAGAGGCAATGTGGGCCAGTCCTTTGTTGTTTCCAGGGTGGTCCCGCAGGCCAGATCTAAGCACCCTACAGTCCCCCATCTTTTGGAATGGTCAGGTGCCTGCTTAGTGTCTTGTACACATTGAAAACAATGCGATCATGCCAGTTCAGGGCTGAGAGCCACAGGCTTGCTACGCAGGTTAAAGTACTCTCTTTAAATCTCTTCCTCTCCAGTCTCTCCACTCTGCAAGGGGGGTGAGGATGTAGCCATCTTTCCTTTGCCTGACCCTTTTCTGCTGCTGGCACATCTGCATTGCTCTTGATGTATATAAGAGCATACAGTTTACTCTCTTGAAATCTCTTCTCCAATTGATGTGCCATGAAGGAGTGGAGGGAAAGGCAAAGGAGATGGCCTACAGAAATCGCTTGCTTCCCTTCCTTACTAAGCATGCAGTCATAGACCATGACTGCATTGCTTAGTGACAACCATCTTGGCAATCTCCACTGTCATCATTAAGCAAGGACCATGTTGGTTCTTAAGTGAGGACCTCATGTGACTGCGGCATAGGAACAGGCACTGAAACTGCATTCCAGGCAAACAGGCCAGTGTGGGGATGGGTACTACAGAGTATGATATCCTCATACCATCTGGGAGCTCCTTGGGGGAAAAAAGCCAGAGAAACTTGCAACTTCCTGCTGGCTTCCTCCTTGACTTTACGTGAAGCCAGCAAGGAAGGTTACAAATAGTGATAATGTGACTGTACAACACTGCAATTGTTGTAATAACAAGTTGGATGCCAAGTGCTTGAATTGCCATCATGCAACACCATGACGGTTGCAACTTCAAGGTCTGGTCACGAGTCTCCCTTGTTCTGTGCTGTTGTAATTTGAATGGTCACTGAATGAGTATTTGTAACCCAAGGAGTAATTGTAAATGTCCATTTGGGGCAATTCCATAAACTCAAAAGTTTGATCACTCAATAGCAGCAGCAAAGCTAACATACATCAAGGATTGTCTGTGATTTAGTATTTATTTCCCATTAATCTGTTTCCCTCCAGCTACATTCCATACAGCTAAATGGAAAAGAAAAAATACAAGATTTGACACTATGTACGAAAGACTGATTGGGATTTTTGTATCCTAGCTAGAAATAGGGGATAATTTTGTTTGGCTCATTTTTCTTCATGTTATCAAAATCAACATTTTTCTTCATGAACAACATGGAAAGAACTTAGGATCAAACAAGAAAGCACTAAGTATGCATGAAAAGAAAACTGCCAAGATCCATCCATTCTTAGATTGAATGTAAGACCAACAAGGTAGTTGATTTTTATTAATAGGTCAGATGCACGGAAAGCTGCCTTGTCTTTAATTATTTTGGCCCTTCAACTGCTATGTCCAATTCTAATGCTTTCACTTTTCCTATAGTTGGAGATTGCAGAGAGCAATCTCCAACTTCAATAGCTCCTCAGTGGTAACATTTCTATTTAATTTAATTTATATGCTGTCCATCTCATGGTTTGAGGTGACGCTGAGCAGCTTACTTGTAAAAAATAGTTTCACAAGGACCACTGCTGTACAAATTATAGTTCAAAACCTCTAATTTCAGAAGATGTAATTGAATGTTACTAATACAGACTTAGATATAAATTTGATAACTCACAGGAGGCAGGTCAAAGAACCTATCTGATTCTGCCGAGTCCAAAAAGTCCAAAAGCTCAACTTCAAACAAGACTGTGGAATTGGGGGGAATCAAAGGAGGGCAACCCAAAGTTCCAAAGGCATAATTTGGCTTGAAGAGAAATCTTGCCAATTCTCCTTTTCTCATTGTGAGTAATCCAACTTCTAAGCCCCTCAGAGTAATATCTAGGAAAGCAAAACAGAAAATCCTTATTTCCAGAATTTCCGTACTGTATTATTGTTTGTTTTGAACTGATTGCAGAAGAAAGAAGAATCACACAGAAAATACAGAAATGGCAAAAGAGCATGTGGCAAACTGGTTTGTTCAGAGTAACAGGAAATAATTCAAGATGTGACAATGGAGATCACACTGAGGATAAAGAGTTATAATGCATTAGATCAGATATCTATGTAAGCATTTACTGATTAAACTCAAATTATATTTATATCCACTAAGTCGTGTATCTTTCACTCACCTTCACCAAGTTTCATGAGTTTGGGGTTCTTCTTGAACCAATTTGTATCAAAGGGTCTGTCCGTGTGTTCTAAATACCCTGAAAATTTCACTGAAAAATATCAGAATCAGAATAAATGTCATTGAGAAACATTGAACATATTAATTTCATCGGCATAAATGTCCTTAGGAATAGTTTTGCTATGTGAAGTTTGTTGAGCTTGGCATTGTTTTAAATTCCTTAATCAAGGAACACATTATCGGTTACACTTTTTTTTTTCCCTTTTGGAACACAGAATATGATGTTATACAAAATGCAGAAATATTAAAACAAAGGCAAAGAACCTAAAGACATAAAAAAGAGAAAAAACGCCTTTTATACTAACACACATTATACTTTTCAAAAACTTTATATTCTTGCAAACCATCTTGTTTCTACCATATCCACACACACTTCATATACTATGTCTTGTTCTTCAAATTTGACACCTTTTTTTGTTAATCTCACCAACTCCATCCAACCACAACTTTCTTGATCTTCCCCTTTCTTTATATTTGTTTTGTGATTTCAACCTCTTTGATTCTCTTTATATGACCAAACCACTTCAAAGTACCTGTTACTCTATTTTGTATTTCATTCACATCCATTCAGTACCCATTTATTCTTAACCTCACATCTGCAGTTTTTTCAACACACACTTTCAGTACCGTCCTATAAGCATTTGTTTGTTAAATTCTTCATCCATTTTTCCTCCTTTATTAAACATTTTACCAAGGGATACTAATTCATATTTTATTATAGTTTTTTTTATCATAGATTTATTATAGTTTTGGGTCATAGACTATATGAAATGGAATACTTATTTCCTTGTCAAGTACAATTACTGTATAGTATTTTAATTGTTTATCCTTCCTTTTTAACTTTATAAGTAACTCAAAGGAGCAAATATATGTAATATTACTTCCTCCTTCTATTTTCCTCACAACAACAACCCTATGAGGTGGATTAGGCTAAGAGAGAGTGACTGTCCCAAGTAACCAAGTATCCCAAATAGCCTCAGCCCTGCCCGCACTGCTAGATGTCCTGGCCAAATTGGCGGTTGAACTCCCCAACCTTCTGGTTGTGGAAGATTTCAATTTTCCATCGGCCGGGGAGACATCTGAGTCAGTCCGGGAGTTCATGGCCTCCATGACAGCCAGGGACCTAACTCAGGTTGTACAGGGCCCAACTCATAAGGGAGGACACACACTCGACCTGGTTTTTCTCTCTGAACAGTGGATAAATGATCGTGGTAGGGGAAACTTGTCAACCTATCCCCTATCATGGTCCGATCATTCCCTCCTCAGGCTGGACTTTCTCTCCGTCATCCCCCGCCGCTGGGAAGCGGAACCAATGAGATTGTTCCACCTCAGGCACCTGATGGACCCAGAAGGGTTCCTGACGGAGCTTGGGCCTTTTCTTTATCTCATGATTCGTCTGAGGCCCTGGTCGCGGTCTGGGAACAGGCCGCGGTGGGGGCCTTGGATCGAATTGCACCTTTGCGGCCTCTGACCCGACGCAAATCCCGGGTGGCTCCCTGGTTCACTGCGGAGCTCAGGGAAATGAAGCGTCGGAGAAGACGTCTGGAGGGCGGTTGGAGATCCTCCCGATCCGAATCTGACCGAACACAGTTAAGAACCCATATTAGGTCTTATCTTGTGGCAATGGAAGCGGCAAAGCACCAATATTTTGCCGCTCTCATTGCATCTGCAGAAAATTGCCCAGTCGCCCTGTTTAGAGTGACCCGCTCTCTCCTAAATCATGGAGCGAGGGAGGACCCCTTGCAGGGCAGAGCTGAGGACTTTGTACAGTTTCTGCAAGATAAAATCACTCAGATTCGGACTGGGTTGGACTCTGACTGGGCAGAGTCTGACGAGTCGACAGGGGCCTGTCCTGATGGTAACATCTGGGTTGAATTTGAGCCTGTTTCGATGGATGAAGTGGATAGGATCATGGGTCGACTGGGTGCCTCCACATGTTTATTGGACCCTTGTCCCTCCTGGCTCCTTTCCGCAGCCAGGGAGGTGACTGGAAGCTGGATTCAAGCAGTTGTCAACGCTTCTTTGAGGGAAGGGGTCTTCCCCGCCACACTCAAAGAGGCGGTGGTTCGTCCCCTCCTCAAGAAGCCCACCCTGGATCCAGACTCCCTTAATAACTATTGTCCAGTCTCCAACCTTCGCTTTATAGCGAAGGTTGTTGAGTCTGTGGTGGCACAGCAGCTCCCGCAGTTCCTGGAGGAAACTGAGTACCTAGAGCCGTACCAATCGGGTTTCAGCACAGAAACAGCATTGGTCGCCCTAGTAAATTATCTCTGGCGGGCCAGGGATGGGGATTGTTCCTCCATCCTGGTCCTTCTTGACCTCTCAGCGGCTTTCGATACTATCGACCATGGTATCTTACTGCAGTGACTCGGGGGGTTGGGGGTGGGAGGCACCATTTTACGGTGGTTCTCCTCCTACCTCTCAGGCCGCTCGCAGTTTGTGTGGACGGGGAGAGAGAAATCCACGCTGAGGCCCCTCATGTGTGGGGTGCCTCAGGGGTCGGTTCTCTCTCCTCTGCTCTTTAAATCTACATGAAGCCGCTGGGTGAGATCATTCGTGGTTTCGGGGTGAGGTACCATCAATATGCTGATGACACTCAGCTTTACATCTCCACCCCGGATCTCCCTGGGGATGCCCTTTCTGTGATGTCCCGCTGCCTGGAAGCGGTGCGGGCCTGGATAGGAAGAAACAGACTCAGACTCAACCCATCCAAGACCGAGTGGCTGTGGATACCGGCATCTCTTGATCTAGTGGCCCCGTCACTAGTGATGGGAGGGGAGATCCTTACTCCCTCAGAAAGGGTCCGCAGTTTGGGGGTCCTCCTGGATTCACGGCTATCCCTAGAAGATCATTTGACGGCCGTGACCAGGGGGGGCTTCGCACAGGTACACCTTGTGTGCCAGTTGCGCCCTTTCCTAGATCGGGATACCCTTGCCACAGTCACTCATGCCCTTGTTACGTCTCGGTTGGACTACTGCAACGCCCTCCACATGGGGCTGCCCTTGGGATGCACCTGGAGACTACAGTTAGTCCAGAATGCGGCCACGCGGGTTGTTATGGGGGCTTCTCGGTACTCCCGTGTGACACCTCTCCTGTGCGAGCTGCACTGGCGGCATTTCAAATGCCAGCTTCATTTCAAGGTGCTGGTGCTCACCTATAAAGCCCTACATGGCTTAGGCCTGGGGTATCTGCAGGATCATCTCCTGCCTTCCTCCCACTGTCCGGTGCGCTCACACAGAGCGGGCCTCCTCAGGGTGCTGTCAGCCAGACAATGTCAGCTGGTGGCCCCCAGGGGGAGAGCATTCTTTGTGGGAGCGCCGACCCTCTGGAATGGGTTGCCCACCGGCCGCAGGACAGCCCCGGACCTCCTCTCCTTCCCCCGCGAATTGACGACGTGGCTTTTTCACCAGATGGGCTGAATCCGTAGGGGTGATTTCAAATAATTTCAATAATTTTTAATTGATTTTAATTTAACTTTAAACTGATTTTAAATTGTTTATGTAATTCTTTGTTTTATTTTGTAAGCCGCCCTGAGTCCTACGGGAGAAGGGCGGCATATAAATTACATAAATATATAAATAAAATAAATAAATAAACTCATCTGGCTTTCATGACTAAGGCAGGACTAGAACCAATAGTCTCCTGATTTCTAGGCTAGCACTTTAACGACCCTACCAAACTGGCTCTCAAACAGTAATCTTTGAAGCATTATTTTTCAGATCCATACTCTTCATTGCATCATGCAATCTAATGTTTGCTGTAGATCATTCTTGGTCCCAGCTGTTAATACACCATTATCACAAGCATTCCTTATATAACTACAAATCTGTAAATATCTAAGAACATATCTTTGCCTACTTTCTACTCAACGTGAAATCATTTACTAAGCATTCTTTTATTGTTCCTGTATGATTTACTTACCTTATATATTGTTATCACATTCAAAATAGTCCATAATGAATAGTATTAGCTTTATTATACACTTACATTAATTCAATAAACTTTTCTTCACACATTCTTGCTGAGCAATTAAAAATCTGGACTGCATGCAAGTCACACCTCAATTTGGCTTGTTATCACTTCTCATACTATTTCAGTCTGACGGCTGCTAAACACCTTCTCAAACACATTTGATAAATTAACCCCCCTATAATGTTCTCTACAAAGGCACATATACTTTAATATTATTAGCTTACCTATACTGTTACACAGGTGCTATGTGAGTATTCTGGCAATTTTTTTTTACTATTTGAATAAAGCACAGTGCAGCCATCAGAACCTCTTAGAAGCATAAGAATATAATTAATGAAGATCATTTGCCTAATTTTTCAGAACAAATGGTACAAATATTAATTTATTAACAAGATCCATTTGCTAATTAATCTGATCTTTTAATTTTTCCTTCTCTAGCCCTTAATTAAATAAGGAAAAATAGATACCATATAATATCAATATTCGATAGACCCTAAAACCACAACAAATCAATGCAACTACTTTACCTAATACTGATGAATCAGGAGGGACTGTCTCACCAGAGCCATCTCGGATTATTTCTTTCAACACTCCTCTGTCACCAGTAATATTCTGCATACGGTGACCCAACCACTGGTAAGACTTGGAACAATGAACATAAGAATATGCCAAGCATAATATTAATCTCTTTTGCAAAACCAAATCCATCCTGCAAGAGCTTTGCATGATTGTTAGCCTTTAATAAACTTACCAATAAAGTGAACTTAATAAAATATTTGCTAAATGTTTTACCTTTGGATAAGCTGTTTGAAGGTACATAAAATATCAGAATACACTGTAGATACCGATTGTTTAGTGTATTTATTACTATATAATCCCTACTTTCTTGAATTGAGAATTGAGGTTTATAACCCTTTTGATTGATGCAACAGACTGCTTTTAGAATGCTTTAAATTCCTATTAATTTAATCTCTTATTCATGGTAATTAAACCTATTTTACTTATTGAGCCAATCATGTAAAATTTTATCATTGCTACACTGTATATTTTGCACTTGGCTTAAATAGTAAATTACAATAAAACTACTTATTTAAATTATCAAGAAGCATAACCAGAAAGTTGAAAGAGTTTACATATTTTGATATAAAGCACATTCACTTGAATTTGGGCGAAGGAAGGAAAAACATTGGCCAACTCATATATTAGCTTTAATGTCATTCGTTCAGTTTTTGCTTAGGAGGCAAGAGAGTCCACTAAGTATGGTTTGTAAATTTTGGTTATGAATTAGTACTACAGTATTGGGGAATTTTAGGCATTTTAATATGTGAAAAAAGCCATGCATTCTGAAACAGTCCAAGAAACCAATTTTACATGCCCATAGATATTTGGTGTGAGATAAGTCAGATAAAATAATTTAAGAGCAAAGAAGGGCCAGCAAAACATCAGATTGTCCCAGGATTCAATCCCAGGAGTTCCCCCCAAAATGATGTGACTTGAGATAAATCTACCAGATTTGGGCCACAAAACAAAACAAAACAAAACAACCACTTCAAGGCCAGCTAGTGAGTTGTATATAGCAGGGGTCTCCAACCATGGCAACTTTAAGCCTGGAGGACTTCAACTCCCAGAATTCCCCAGCCAGCTCTGCTGGCTGGGGAATTCTGGGAGTTGAAGTCCTCCAGGCTTAAAGTTGCCAAGATTGGAGACCCCTACTATATAGGTATAGTAGCCTGACACGAAGCAACATCGAAAGCTATCGGGATCCATTTTCCAAATCACTTTTAATGTGCCTCCATCCCCGTCAAAGCAGAACTGAGTGGTCAGCATAAGCCGCCCTTCTTCCTTCGCGACTTCATCGAAACGCGCGAGCCGCGAGGGTGGCGCCAGTATATTGAAGAAAGGTGCCGGAGGAAAACACCAAGAAGCCGCCTTCCTTCGCCTCACCCCGAAATTTCCCACCCCGGTGCCGTCTTCTCCTCCTCGCAGGCTGCTCCCATTATCCTGCCAGCGTCGCTCGCCGCTTCGCCTCATTTCCATGCCTTTCTAAAGCAAGCAGTTGGAGCAATGGGTCTCCCTGAGGCCTGCCGCCCCCCCCCCTTTCCCGCCTTAACCGCCAGAGCAAATGGGAAGGCGTCCCCTCCGAATACTTTGCAGCCCTCGATCAATCGGAACAGTCGAGGTCTCGGGCCACCCACCGGCGCTGTCTTACAAGCGCAGCTGCGTGGCCGCTTGCTTTTTACTTTGAGGACTTGCCTGTAATTGTGGGTAGTAGCTGTTGTATCCTGCAAACTGCAGGATACTTTGCAACAATTAACTGTCAGACCCGGCTCCTTCTTGTGTGTAAACGTCCTGTTTATCTCATAGTCCGGTCAGAGGGACATCTGGAGAGTTTAATGCGTTGAAATACGAGCAGAAAAGGGGCTGCCACAAAGAAGGAGTCAAGCTATTCTCCAAAGCACCTGAGGGCAGGACAAGAAGCAATGGGTGGAAACTAATCAAGGAGAGAAGCAACTTAGAACTAAGGAGAAATTTCCTGACAGAACAATTAATTAGTGGAACAACTTGCCTCCAGAAGTTGTGAATGCTCCAACACTGGAAGTTTTTAAGAAGAGATTGGATAACCATTTGTCTCAAATGGTGTAGGGTTTCCTGCCTAAGCAGTGGGTTGGACTAGAAGACCTCCAAGGTCCCAACTCTTATTCTATTCTAGAAAACTGCAAGATGAAACTATGTGAAGAGTGAAGAGCTGAGGGCTTATATCATCTTTGTAAACTTCAGGGAAGAGCAGGATAAAATAAAAATATAAGGGGACGTGATTGTCATAATACTCTAATCTTTTTTTGATCTTGGATATGTTGGAAGAAACATCCTTTTCTGGGTTCTGCTCCAAGTGGGGAAAACAGACACTGGAAACATGGAGACTGCTTGGAAAGATGGTTTAATGGTGGACAGGATCACATGGCTTGAGTTCCTGAACAGAAAAAGGGCAGATACAGTAAATCCTCGGGTTTTTATGCTCTCTCTGGCTCTGCATTTCTTGGGGCCCCGAAAGAGTATCCTGATTGGTTATCAGACTCCCAGGGGGTGGGGGCCTTGCTGGCTGATGGTCACATGTGCTTCCCAGGTCACATGTGGTGAGTTTCTGCTACTATTGTGTAGAGGGCTAATCCTATCTTTGGCAATTCCTACTATGACTCTGCCTGAAGGAGGCAGATCTTTGTTATGTAGAATAGACTGGCCCAGGCCTTAATGGCCCATTGACAAAGGGTGGGGGGCAGGAAGGTGGGAGCTGCTTTGTCTGTAAAATATGCTTCTCATATTTCTCATCCAGGGAAATATAATATTCTGCCTTTTTCATATTTCCTAAAATATTTCACTCTTCCAGGAAAGGGGTGGGTGCTAACTTCCTACAGATATGTAGTTTAATGATTGTGCATGCAAAACGCTCTTAACTAGGTTAGTTACACACCCAAAGTGCAACGTGCAAAACACAAACTTAGTTGTTTAGCGTGTTTTGTTTATGGCACCACTGTATTAACTGGGTTGTGAATAGAATAACACTTAGACTTATATATCACTTTACAGCCTTCTCTAAGTGGTTTTCAGAGTCAGCCTATTGCCCCCAACAATTTGAGGCCTCATTTTACCAACTTTGGAAGGATGGAAGGCTGAGTCAACCTGGAGCCGGTCTGAATCAAATTTCTAAAGTGAACAGTGAGTTAGCCCTGCAGTACTGCATTCTAACCACTTCGCCACCATGGCTCTTTAATGCAGCCAGTGTCACCTCTGTCTCTTGACATTTTACACGTTTATTTCCACATTAGCACATGGCACATATTCCATCTTCCATGTCTTTGCTTTCTTGTGCTTGTGAAAATAACCTTGGAAGAGGTTTTTCAAACTCCAAAGGTTGTGTTTTGTATTCTCAGCTTCAGTGAGGTTAATATGTTGTTTCAAATGGATTTTGAGCCTTTCTTTCTCTTTCATAATCAATATGGCTTCTTTCTCTTTTTCTACTTTATAGCACAAAATAAAGTGGGCCAGGTCAGTTAGAGAACTGTTTTGTCTGAAAAACAGCACTTTGAGACTGGATAGAGCTGGTAGATCCTTTGTAATTCTGTTATGGATTGTATACTCTATGAACCGATATGACAGAAAGCATGAATTGATATTTAGATTATTTTGGAGAGTCAAGTGTGGTATAGTATGTAAGTTAAAATCCCAGGCTAGAAACCAGGAGACTATGATTTCTAGTCCCGCTTAAAGCACAAAGTCATGTTGGAAGAAATACCCTTTTTGGTTCAGTTCCAAGTGGGGAAAAAAGACACTGGATTCATGGAAGTTGCTTGGAAAAAAGGTTTATTCATGAACAGGATCACATGGCTTGAGTTCCTGAACAGAAAAGGGCAGAGATCTGAGAGTGCCTTGGTTTTATGCCCTCTGTTGGGCTTTGAATTTGAGCTTGTATTCTGATTGGTTGTCAGACTCCCATGGGGCCATGCAGGGGCAACTCTGTAGGCTGTGTTTTGAGTCCAAGTTTGGTTGAGCCTTGCTGGGTGATGTAATCTTCCCTGGTGCCATGTGGTGAGATAGGTAGAGGGCTAATCCTATCTTTGTTGGATCTTGGATGGCATTTGCCTATGAATAGACCTAGCTATCTCTTTATCTCTTAAGTGCTGATATCTGCTGTGGGCTATTGAGGAGTGTGGGGGCTATTAAGAGTGAGTCTGTTTCCTGCCTAAAAACATGTTTCTCCATTTCTCATCCAGGGAAATATAATATTCTGCCTTTTTAATATTTCCTAAAATATTTCATTGTTCTAGGAGAGGGGTGGGTGCTAAGTTCCTACAGTCAGCAAGGTGACCTTGGATCAGTTACACACTCTCAGCCTTAAGAAGGAGGCAATGGCAAAACCACTTTTGAAACCTTGCCAAGAAAATTGTAGAGACTGGTCCAAACAGTCACCAGGAGTCTCCAACTAACTCAAAGGCACACACAGAAATGTTGCTGTGAGTATGTCTGAAAGCAGGAATTTTTGGTGATCGTTGCATGTCATTATAATAAATGTAATGAAACATTCAGAGATGAATTTAGGGAAAATTGTGAAATTTTCAAATAAATGTACATAAGGGAAAAATTGGTTGGAATAAAGTAGATTTAGCTAAACTTACCCTTTCTGTTACCTGATACTTTTACTTTGTTTATAGTCTTACACCTGTTTTGCACATTCTTACCTTGAAAGGGAGCAGCATGATGGGAATGTATGTATGTTCACAATATAGAAAACCCAGAAGAGGGCCTTAAAACAACTTGTAATTCTATAACATCTAATTTTGTATTGCAAAACATGAAAGTATATTTCTACAGTAAAAAGATTGTAAAATCACTTTATTCAGTATAAAAGATTAAAAAACAGTATTGGCTTTTAAACTACTAAAAGCAAATAGAAACTATTAATAGCAAAGAGAAGAGGTGAGACATAATAAGCAGGTGCTAAAATTGAAAAAAATCTTCACAGCAAACAAATTTAATGCATTAATATGTACAGATAGAAATTAATGAATACCTCAACCTTTTAGTTATATTTGCATAGTGATAGTGCTAAGTATTGGCTTGTAGTTTTTTTACAATCTTGGTGAAATATTTACTTATTGCATTCATTATGGTCTTACTTGAAACTCTAGAATAGAAATATTAATTTGGGCATTTTAATTTAAATAACAGTAAGAGCTAGTACTGTCTAGAAAATCCAGTGTATCTAGCCTTTCGGATTTATAAAACTTGCTAAAATGGGTAACAATGGAGGAAAAAAAGATTGAAAAGCAGAAAGAAGGAAAAAAGTGGCCCTTTGAAATCAATTGCCTGGCAGGCTTCCCAGAAGCAGCCTAGAGGCAAAGTGAGATGTTTGTTCCAAGCAATAGATTCTGAGAATCATTTCCTAGAATGACAGTGGAACTCCTCCATAGGCCACAAACAATGCATCACAAGGAAGTTATTCTGGAAAAGCCCACTGAAAATAATGGAAATATAGTGATCATTTCAACTGAGTTCTTGTAATTTTGGACTAAACTCTTCTCCTTTTGGACTTAACTACCCTTAAACAGTGGAAAGTATAGATGTAATTGAGATTCTACATTTTGGCATGGAGTTCGCTCTGTTGCTTTATAGGTAATCCAGACCAGAGTCTCTGGTCTCTATAACTGTAATAAATTGAAAAAAAAAATATATGTAGTCTTGATTTGGCCCCTTAAAGCCAGGATGCCCTCACATAGTCAGGTGCACTAAAAAACAAAACAGAGTCCTGAAGCAAGTCTCTTAGAAATTCTTTACATTGAATGAGTTCTATTCAGTTTGGTTTGCATTTATTGCTCCCATAAAGACGATAACTTGACACAATAGTAGCAAATGGAAACTTCCTATTATAACTTGGTGGGCTCATCAGTATTGGTGCAGTCATCCTCAGTCTGCAGCATTTTGGGAGTAGGTACTATAATGGGTAAGTTGTTATGGATACCCCGCTCATGCCAACACATGTCCAAAATGGGATATAGCTTGCCTTGGAATTCTGCTTGGAAAGTATAGATTGGTATCAGCTCATCTGGACTGTCAGCGTTGTAGAAGGTTAGTTCTCCCTTCTCATAGTGCAGATAGACCCCAATTCGTTGGGGTCGGGCTGAAATTGGCAAAACCAGTCTGCTGGTATTGAAGGCCTCATATACTTTGCCCTCTTTTAAGCCAATGAGCCACACCCCATTTTCTGGACTCTTACTCAGTTTGCCTTTGCGGTTGACTGTTCCCTTGACGATGCCCAGGCGCCAGTGACTCTTGGAGCCCACAATAATCTCCCAGTAATGCTTTCCCCAGGAGAAGCCCTTATTAGCCAGGATACAGTTGCTGTAGTCAAAGCGCTCAGGATTGCTATCTCGCCGTTGGAAGAACTGGCCATATTTCACCATGGTATTCTCCTTGGACAGCTCGAGCATAGGGTGAGCACTCACTGGGTCCAGCTTCAGCGTTTCTGGAGCTATGAGAAAGGGGTAAAAATCAAAGTTCTTTGAGGAACCCTGGGTAATATTCAGAAAGATCAGGCCTCCTTTATATGGACAGAATAGAATAGGCCTCAATAGAATTATGAATGGGCCTCAATTTTTCATAATAGACAAGTGATTGCAGAACTCAGGAAACCAAGACAGCACTCTCAAAAAACCCATTGCCATTTGTTAGCTTTACAGTCTCAACCCCATTTCTCTTAATTCTGATATCTGAAAAGCAGTAATGCATGATGAAGAGACAGATTCACAAATGTTTTAAGTGCTGTATGTGGAAGTGGTCATGAAACAGCCTCTCTTCTTCGTCTCCTCCAACAGCAGCCATACCTGGAAGAACTTTACGGAGCAGACGCTTCCATACCATCATCTTTACATCCTCTTGGTGGAAGTCAGGTTTGAAACAAACCGCACTGTACATGCCTTCAGCTGGGTGCTGATAGGGAAGCTCAGACCTGGATATGTATTAATTTCCATTAATATTTTCCCAATCTCGAATACTTCATAAATCTTCTTTTAAAATATTCAATTCCTATCTTAATTGATGGGACTGAAAATTCTGAGCAAGAACTCAGAACATAAAAGCAATTACTTTATCCTTCCGCAGGAAGGTGTATATGTATGACAACGTTGTGGCAGAATATACTGAATAATTTTGAAGACAGAAAGCACATATCTCAAGAATCCCGTTTAGATCTGGGAAATAACTCTCCAGTCTTGAAGCCTAAAGATTACTTCATAAAATCACTCTGTCTGAAAGCCATATGCTCTGGAATTAAGGAGTTTGGGGCTGGAAATTAATAATATTAAGGCTTCTTCAAATTCTCATAATTTCAGAGCCATCAACTTTGCAGAAGTCTGCAATCCATTGCATATCTGTCTCATTAAATTTTGGTGAACATGGCAGAGCTTACTTTTGAGTAAATGCGCTTCAGCACATTGGAATTGCTGAAACATGTCTCAGTCTTTGCTGAGAATGTGGAATATTGTACACATACTTTGCTTTTAAAAAAGCATGGATTCTGTTACCATGCTTCTTAATAAGAATTTTGAACAAGCTAACAAATGCGTTTACTCAACTCTTCCTTTGACACTTTTTCTGTAAAGGCATTTTCTTTACAACTCATCTTAGAATGACAGTGTTTTGTTTCTCTTTTATACACTCTTATTTTACATACCTGGAGGGAAGAGATCCATATTTCTGTAAAGAGATAGATGTAGACAGATTTAGTGCACTTGTGCTATTTAAATGTATACTGAAGACTGTGTGGAGGGGAGGAAGATGGGAGAAAATGAATGGGACTATTGAGTTCTCTGAGCAGTTGGAATCCATATTTACTCCTGTAAACCTTGGAATTCTTGCATACTTACTGTATACATTCCTTAACTGCAACAGAACTACAGGTCCTTATTTGCATGTACTCTTCAAAATCTAGGCTGTAAAGAAGCACCTAAAACTTCAATTAGTGTCTCGAATTATGCCTACTCTTAGATCAAGGGTGGATGGTCTTTTTTAATATCAGCTATAATTGATTGCTCTAACCATAATTGCAAAAGCGAACAGTAGAGTTCTCTGCCATTTTAAAGAAGGAAATATATGAAAATTTAAAATAGGTTTCATTTAAAGTATACAAAAGTAAACCCTCCAAATTCTTCCATCTGAGGAAAATGAGAAATCCTATCCTTAATCTGTGTCACCTGTGTGATGTACGCCTGCCTACTCTGCTCTGCTACTAGGGCTCTTGGCCCTTCATAGGTAGTCCTCGATTTACAACCACAATTGACCCCAAAATTTATGTTGATAAGTGAGAAATTTGTTAAGTGGGTTTTGCCCCCATTTTATCACATTTCTTGTCACATTTGTTAAATGAATCACGGCCATTGTTAAGTTAGTAACACGGTTGTTAAATGAATCTGGCTTTCCCATTGACTTCGCTTGTCAGAAAGTTGCAAAAGGTGATCACATGACCCTGGGATACTACAACCGTCATAAATATGAGGCAGTTGCCAAGTGTCTGAATTTTGATCGTGTGACCACGGGGATGTTGCAATCGTAAGGATGAAAAATGGTGATAAATTAATTTTACAGTGCTGTTGTAACTTCAAACGGTCATTAAATGAACTCTTGTAAATTGAGAACTACCTGTACTGTAGTTCAATCATCCAAAGATTTAGTCTCCTAATAGGCGACACTATTCTTCCATATGTCTAGGCCTTTACGCTCCAACAAATTGCGAGACAATTTTGGATTCTTAATAGGTCTAAATGCTAATGCTAAACCTCTCTAGGTTCCTCAGATTCCAGTATGTCTCTTTCGGTCTGCTTCTTACTTCTGAGTCGGGGTCTTTAGCAATTTTGATTTTCTGCTGCTGGCAGCATATCTTAGCATGTCCCTGATTATTTACAGGAAGCAGATAAACAACCATACCTGTATGAAATCCAGCTGGTCTTCATTGTTGAATTTCTCCAGGGAGTTCTCCAGCTCCTTTAGCTTCTGAAGGGTGTCTGCTCTCTGCCTCACCTGAACCTCAATAGAGGCAATGATACGGGTTGTTTTCCTTTCTATCTGCCCCAGGAATTTGGCCTTCTCTTCATCGATATATCTATGCAGATCCTGGAACTGCTTTCTGACTACCCACTTGAAGACATCAGATTCATTCTGTATGGGACAAAATATCACAAGTATCACCAGAACAGTGCAAGACTTAGTTTGAGTTGGGCCCATGTGGGGTTGGAGTGGGCATTATTATAATACTAAAATGTGAGAAATCTGATGACCATCTCAATTTTAATATCTAATGCTGTCACCCACTTCTGCCTTGCAGTCTTAGCTCAGGAGTCAATTGCTTTGCAGCTATCAGTTATGATAACTCTAATGGGCAGAAATATGACAAAATCTTTATGTCAGTCGTTCATGTCAAACTAGCGTGAGATATGTTGATCCTGAGATAAGTTCAATTTGCACACTAAAGAATTTGATACAGTTTTATTTCCCTCTTTTACATACCTGTTACATACCTGTCCAATATTTCTCCTCCCCTCAACAATTATTAATTGGATTATGGGACTAGTTTGGATTTGTAATTCCGGCTTACAGGAACAATTTGTGCTCCTTTTTCCACGCAGCCTAAACTGCTTAGCTTATGCTACACAGTTTGCATTAAAAAGGGACACAAGGACTAATGAGCTAATCTTTTGGCCAGAAAAGTCTTGATGTGAACACAATCTAGTGTTTTCTTATTTCTGAATACTCTGTTATTGAGTCCAAATGTTGCAATATAAACCATAATGTGGCTGGTTAATTTTTTGACCTAGCATATTTTGAAAACTCAACTATTATTTTTAACACATGATTTATGGGTTGGTGAATTATGCAAACAGTGATTTATTAAACGAACTATTATTAAATTAGTCACAGTTTGGCGTAATGTGTTTCCAGTCTACGAATCTGGAGTTGCCTGCCAAACTGAATTAATGATGAGTAACTGGTGATAGAAATGAATGAGAGAGGTAGATTGCATGTACAGGTAGTCCTCAATTTCCAACTATAATGGAGCCTGCCCATTATAGTCGTAAAGTGGGTCACCCATGTGGTTGAACCAATTTTACGAACTTTTTTGCAGTGATCAAATGCTACAGTTGTAAAATGAGTGTTGCAGTCACAAAGACTGCTATGGTAATAAACTGAACCCATTGTTTGCTATGGGCTGTTTTTGCCAAAAACTAGTAAGGTTTGGGAGAAAAAACATTGTAAAATGTCATGTGACTGCAAGATGCTGCAAAGAGCCCTGGTAGCGCAGCAGACTAAAGCACTGTTATTAACATCAGCTGCCTGTAATTACTGCAAGTTCAAATCTCACCAGGCTCAAGGTTGACTCAGCTTTCCATCCTTTCAAAGGTAGGTAAAACGACCCAGATTGTGGGGGCAATAAGTTGACTTTGTATAAATATATACAAAAGTATGAAGGCTATTGCTTAACGCATTGTAAGCCGCCCTGAATCTCCAGAGAAGGGCGGCATATAAATCAAATTTAAAAAAAATGGCCATAAATGTGGGCTGCTTGCTGAGCACTTGGTCATGTGACTGGGGGGGGCAGCCATTGAAACTTTGGAACTAGGTTGTTCCAAATTTGGAGGGGGTCCGTTAAGGACTACCTGTATTAGAAGAATTCTCATTCATCAGTGAAAGGCAACACAATAGTGCATCTGACTATAAGCAAAAAAAAGAGACAGAAACCATTACTAAATACGGTAGTCACTTTCATAGAGGTGGGAACAAGAAACATGCAAAAACATTTGAGTATTGTTTCTAAATATAGTGTTTCTAAATATTGATTTCTTTACTTCAGTACAGATTACTTATCAGAATTTCTTGGAATTATGTGAGGGCACTTAATCATTTCCGAATATTACCTGTTGGATGAAATGTAATATGTAGCAATTTAGCTATTTTATTCTATAGAATTGCTTCTGGGATCCTCTCCACTGTCTGCTGTAAGTCAGTTGGCTATTTCCAGGGAGTTTACTTGTGACAAGTAAAGCGACTACCTGATTGGGCATTCTACTGTATGTCTATAGTGGTTGGTTGTGCACTTATTTAGAATTTTTCAGATGTGACCTAATGTCCTCTAGAGCCAGATTAGGATCTGAAAAGCACCTAACTACTGCCACTAATCCAACAAAATCAATATTGACAATAAATGTCAGGTGCTTTGAAAAAAATTCCAAGGGTGACTTTATTGTGAGCTAATTTCCTGGGAGGTATTTTCTTTTAAGTCTATCTAGAATTCTGTTGGCAAAGATGCTGGTCAACTTACTAAACTAAATTTTTCCTTTTTTCATCTGAAAGTTTTGGCTTTTCCTATTACTTAATTGGTTTGAAATTATTATAGTATATTAAGCATACCCTCTTGACTTGGCCTTCCTCAGAAAAAATAACAATTATATTTTGTTCTTTCGTGTAATTCAACATTCAGCCCTGAGATTTAGCTGAGTGTAGGAACTAAAGAAAAAAGACAATATGTATTGAATAATTTAGGGTCGTCCCCCCGGACGTGTTAGCAATAGGAGGATAATTTTCAGAATTTAGTAAAGTGCTGGATATACATAAGGGTAATTTCACCTTGATTTGTTTGGGGATTCAGGGTGTTTTGTGTCAAAAATCTAAAATGAGCAGTTAAGCAACAGTGTGGGATGGGGTTTTTGGTACCTTTGAATCAATCTTGACTCCTGGTGATTGTCTGAACAAAGTCATGTGGCCAGCATGACTAAACGCTGAAGGAGCACGGAGCGCTGTTACCTTCCCACCAAAATGGTCCCTATTTTTCTACTTGCATTTTTTACGTGCTTTCGAACTGCTAGGTTGGCAGAAACTGGGACAAGTAACGGGAGCTCACTCCTTTACACGGTGCTAGGGATTGCCGACCTTCTGATCAACAAGCTCAGCATCTTAGCCACTGAGCCACCCCTCCAAACACTCAAGAATATACAGCATACAATCACTAGAAAATTAAAATTAATTGTAAAATATTTCTAAAGATCCATATCTTCCCTTCAGTATGCTTATTTATTGTAATAATAGTATTTATGAGCCAGTTAGGCATGGTGGTTAAGGCATCAAATTAGAAACTGGGAGGCCATGAGTTCTAATCCTGCCTTGGGCACAAAGCCAGCTGAGTGACTTTGTACCATTCACTTTCTCTTAGCCCTAGGAAGAAAGGAATGGCAAGCCACTACTGAAAATCCTTGCCAAGAAAACTGCAAGGACTTGGCCAGATAGTTGTCCAGACCGATCTGGGAATCAGTTACAAATGTACAAAGAAAATAAACCTCATAATATTACCCACAGTGATGCATAAAAGTTGGATGAAAAGAAAGGCAGCCAAGAAAGTCACTGGCATAATGTGATCTTCCTGTCTAAGCTCACCGTGATGCGAGTTTTGTTATTCATCAATTTGCTGACATGTTCATCAAGGCTTCTTTTCTGCTGTTGCACATCTGTTATCAACATGGAGAGTTCCTCCTGAAAAAGCAAAATTGCATTAGCTAACTTGTGGGGAAAGGATGTAAGAGAAAAAAACCCTAAGTTTATCCATTTTAATGATGACCGCCAAATGCTTCTTAAAGCTCAAAATTACTTATTGTTATTTATTTGTTTATTTATTGTTATGATATTGTTTCCTAATTGCTTATTTTTACCCTGTGACTATCATTAAGTATTGTACCTTATGATTCTTGACGAATGTATCTTTTCTTTTATGTACACAGAGCATATGCACCAAGACAAATTCTTTGTGTGCCCAATCACACTTGGCCAATAAAAAATTCTATTCTATTCTATTCTATTCTATTCTATTCTATTCTATTCTATTCTATTCTATTCTATTCTATTCTATTCTATTCTATAAGGAGGGCCCAAAAAATGTGACTGCTCAATTACAGTAGCTATTAGGAGACATTCAGATTTGAAAAAGAGATCACATGAAGTAACCTTCCACTAAGATTTTGAATCGTCTATATTAATGACTATCATCAAATCCCCAGAGACTCACTCAGTCTAGGGTCATCAGATCCTTCAAACTGGATATGCAGGATTTGGGCTATATTTAATATTCAAATATGCACAACTAATCTTTCTACCATGAAACTATAGTGCCTTATTATAGAATATGAATTCTGCAAGGGAGTATTTAATCAGTGGCTCCTTTTTCATAGCTTACATTTAAAAGAAAGGAAGTTTTATCTCTTATCTCACTCAGTATCAGGCACTCATGGGCACTGGAAGTGCTGCACCTGGTTTTTAGATTTCTGTGAATCACCCTCATTGTAACAGTGTTATCCATTGTTTTCTATTGTTGCCCTTGATCGCAGGGTACTATCGTCCATGATCCTTACGCTTACATAATTCCCACCCTTTGAAAACATTACCCACACAAAGAGGGACTTAGGATATATGGCAGTGATGGCTAACCTTTTTGCCGTTGCGTGCCAAAAGTGGGGGGAGCACGGGGGGGTTGTGTGCACGTGTGCCCATACCCATAATTCAATGTGCCCTGCCCCCGCGCATGCACACGTGACCCCCTCCACATGACCCCCGCTTTTGGCAAGCTATGGCACGGTGGGCCCGGTAGGCCCGTTTTTTCGCCCTCCCCAGGCTCCAAGAAAGCTTCTGGAGGCCGGAAATGGCCCATTTGCCGACTTATGGTGGGCCCGGAAGGTCTGAAAATCAGATGTGCACGCCGGAGCTGAGCTAGGGCAATGCTTGTGTGCCAACTGATATGGCTCCGTGTGCCACCTGTGGCACACATGCCATAGGTTTGCCATCATGGATATATGGTGTGAGGAGAGAGCTACAAAAATTCTGTTAAGAAAAGTATAGATTTCTGCCTCATAATAGCTACACCAGTTTTTACTAGAATTCATGTGCTCCATTAATTTTACAAAGAACTTTCCTTAATTGCTGGTATGTGGAAATTACTTTGTTTGGATCACACCAAGATTCACCAAATCCACTAATTAACAGACACAAATTGCCCACCCAAAATTGCCAATCATCTTGGTTCTGCCTATGGCCTAAGCCCACACTTCAATTGTGCAGTCATACACATACATACACATTCCAAGCACCTGCCTTCATCCTGCTGTAGACAGTGGAGATGGGCATGACTTTATGCTGCTGATGGGTGCCAATGGTGCCACAGAGGCCACAAATCACTTCCTGGTCTTGCTCACAGAAAAGGCTGAGGGGATTGTGGTGGTCAGGGCAAGACTTTTGGTTATCTTGTGAGTTGCCTAGGGTATGAATGGCCTCAATGATGCGAGCCAAGTTGACATTGGGTGGTGATCTGCTATAGTCCACAGCCTTTCGGCATACTGGGCAAAGAATCTGCTTCTCCAGGTCACCTGAGAGAGATACTACACAGGACTTGCAGTAAGAGTGTCCACATTGTAGCATCAAGGGCTCTTTGAAGAAATCTAAGCAAATGGGGCATATCAACTGGTCCTCAAGTTGCTCAATGCTTAATTTCCGGGCCATTTGGCTGATTTACTTCTTCTTTCCTTGGCTTAATCCTGGAAGATGAATGCCCAGAAGGAACAGACACCAGATGTAGGATGCAGCTGAGGAGAAGATAAGAGTAGCTCTTCCTTCTTATCTCCTGCAATAGGCAATAAAAGAAAGGATAAAGAGATTAATACAATCTTAGGGCACAGGAAGAAAAAAGTACTCTAGAACATACACTGAGGAATGTAATAATAAACTAAGTTTAAGGAATTTTGAGAACTTCTGGATGTCAAAGGTTTTGGGAGGAAGAAAGCTGAAAGCGTAATGTTCAGGTAACTGTTAAGTAGCACTTATAGCTGCCAGCTGCCTGCAATTACTGCAAGTTCAAATCTCACCAGGCTCAAGGTTGACTCAGCCTTCCATCCTTCCGAGGTAGGTAAAATGAGGACCCGGATTGTGGGGGCAATGAGCTGACTTTGTATAAAATAGAACACCGCTTAGGGGGCCCCGAAAGCCCTACTAAGCAGGTATATACAGAAGTATGAAGGCTATTGCTTAACGCATTGTAAACCGCCCTGAGTCTCCGGAGAAGGGCGGCATATAAATCGAACCAATAAATAAATAAATAAACTGCTATTCCATAGCTATTAAGAGGAACAAAACAACTTCTGCCCTCCTTTGCTACTTTATTTTGGAAACATCAAAAGAATTATTTTGGGGGCTCATCGGCTACTGCTAGTTGCCAAAGAGTAATGCCTAAGTATTCTGAGAAATTCTGCTATAGGTTTGATAAAATACGGGTAGTCCTCAACTTACAACCACAACAGAGCCCAACATTTCTGTTGTTAAGTGAATTTGTCCCATTTTACGACTTTTCTTGCCACCTTTGTTAAGCAAATCACTGCAGTTGTTAAATTAGTAACATGATTGTGAAGTGAATCTGGGTTCTCCATTGACTTTGCTTGCCAGAAGGTTGCAAAATGATACTTGAACACTGCAACCGTCATAAATATGAGCCAGTTGTCAAGCATCTGAATGTAAATGACACAACCATTGGGATGTTGCAATGGTCATAAGTGTGAAAAATGGTCATAAGTCACTATTTTCAGTGCCATTGTAACTAAATGAACTGTTTTAAGTCGAGGACTACCATATGTTTTGCTTATATTGTTGATAAATGTATGATTTATTTAGGACATTTAAATTGCAGCCAAAAATATAAATGATCTGGGAGAATAAATGTCCAGAAAGGAATATTGGAGAGGAATTAGGTTCTTTTGCATAACAGATTAATCAGGTACTAGAAGGAGATAATGTTTTAAATGTTGTACATTTTGTTGATGACCAAATTCAGTTCTGTGAATCATGCATGTGTCCTTTGCACCAAACCACAGACATATTTGGAAGCTGTTTGAATTACATTTGCTCCTATAGATCCCCCCCCCTTACATAAATGTTTCTATTTATGAAACCTTGGTACATAACAACCACTGGCACTGAAATCAGTTCTTGGAACAAACTAAACTGAAAATAAATGTGACCAACTTCAAAATAATAAGAACAAATTATTATCAAGAAGGAAAATAGCTATTCAATATTTTATTGCAAGCATTCTCAAACCCAGGCCATGGACCGGTACTTGTCCATGGCCTGTTAGGAACCATGCCACATAGCTGGAGGTAAGCGCTGGGCAAAACTAAAACCATCCCTTTCAACCCGTGGAAAAATTGTCTTCCATGAAACCTGTCACTGGTGCTAAAAAGGTTGCGAATGGCTTTTTTGTTGTACCATGAGGAGTGGAAGTTGAAGAAGGTACCTTCCAAGGGGTTCTGATATGGCAAAAAAACAAAACCCAACACTCACATAGACCAGATCTGCTCATAATCTTTCTATCAAGGTATCCCACCATTTCTATTTATATTAACTCTTGAATGCTCAGAGCACATGACTCAAAACAGATGCTTTGTTATATGCATCATAATTCCTAGGGCAGGCAAGTCTCACTGCCTCTTTACGTCGTACAAACTGAAGACCAATATCCAAGGATATCTAACTTTTGATAATAGTTCAGGTCAGTGGTCTGAATCTATTACCGGTAGAAAGTTTTTGCTGAAATTTCAGTGGAATTCTAGGAGGAACATCCATCTATAAATCACATCTTTCTTAATTTTCATATTTTCTAAATCCATTAGAGTAAGTAGTCAAAGAAAATATTCCTACCTTTTACAGTTCAGCTGCTCTTCTCCTTTTAGTTTTCTGCCACTTCCCTTCTCCTGTAATCAGAATATTTCTAGACAAAACACTGTACATTACATTAAAACTTCCCGTTGGATAATTTTTTTACTATGGCAGATTTTGGACTTCACCACCAAAAGTGAGAAGAAAAGCGTCTCTGCCTTTACTTCTTCAAAAAGAGAATTTCTGGAGTTGATGGCCCTCTGTTCAGGGAAAGCTCTCCAGAAAGCAAACTGGAGTAACAGCCACCTTTTCAGTCATGTGCTAATCCTTGGCACTTGTAGAGGCAACTCCCAGCTACATCGCTGACTGACCAATGTATTATTGGAAAATTGGAGATAAAAAAACCACACACAAGTCTTTTCCTTGAATGTTCACCTTGTAGAACAGATTTCCTTGTCCTCTTCACCATAATATATGTAGATATTCATATGCCCTTTCTTAGTCATCATACTTCTGAAGGTTGAAAAGCCACACTAATGAAGGACTTTAACTTTCTTTAGATTTACATTTACAATATGTACATTCCTTAAGATCCCCCTCTCCCTCACAAAAAGGGTTGATATTATCAATCTTGCATATCTAGGACCTGCCTTTTGGCTTCATAGAAATGCTTTTATATCCTTAAATAAGACTTTAATCATATAGGAGCTCTTGATGCTCTATACCAGCCTTCCCTGACATGGTGTATTAGCCTGAGTTTGTCATTGCTGAACATTTGGGAGTTGGCCCATTTATATGATTGGAGATGGCTACTGTATGCATATGTTCTGTCCAAGAGGCCAATCCCAATTACACTGAATGACTTCTTCCTTTCCTTTGTATGCTTTCAGCAGTCTTTGTGACTTTGAGGCAAACCAAGGAATGGGAACCCTTGCTATTGGATTGACAGTAGCAGAGGCATTTCTGACTATACTACAGAAACTGGTAGGCTGGGCATAGTTGTTAGGATATGGTTTGAGCCTAACAGTTGTCCAGGCAATATATGTGTACTGTAACTTTAATCTGTAAATGTATTATGTGACTTTAATGCTGAGTCATGCTGTAATTACATAATTACTGGTTGTGAGAGTATTTAAGCAAGGTATTGTAACATGTTCAGTTGCTGCTATGATATGCTGCCATTGATGATGAAGCTGCTATGATAAGCTACCATTGAGAGGAGTTGTTATCTGCTAATCATCATTTGATGGATCTGCAACCATCGTGGTTTGTGAACCAGAGTGAGTTTGTTATTCTAACCAACTACTGTTTGTTGGGTAAGAAGATTCTGTAATTACTGGACTGATTTACTGGCAAAGACTTGGAATTTGTTTAAAGACTATGAGACTGTTTTTCTACTATAAAGTAAGCTTTTGATAAACCAGTTTGCATAACTCTTATTCATTGCTCTCAGCAACGTTTCCTTGTGCATTTACTCTGCTGGTTGGTAACACAACACCAATATCCTTAACATTGGTTATGGGCCCAGAGCCAACCATAACTAACAAGGATTGTTAAAAACCAAACTGAGAGTTAATGTGAATAGAAGAAACTGTGTTTGTGATAAACAATCCAAGTGAAGATGGCACTAGAACAAGCAGCAAACTTTTCCATGATAACCCGGCTGGATGGAACAAACTATGTATCCTGGTCTGCAAAATGTACTCTACTTCTGCGTAGAGAAGGACTGTGGGACATAGTTAATAATCCACCGGATGTAACAGCATGGAATCCTGCTGATGAAGAAGAGGAGAAGAAATTAGCCAAGTTTAACAGAGACAATGAACGAGCTCTTTGCATTATTGGACTAACACTGGGTGACCAGCAGCTTGTCCATATTCGTGGCGAAGAGTCTGATTGTTGGAAGTTAAATAAAAGCCTTTATGGTTTGAGGCAATCAGGGTTCGAGTGGAACCAATGTATAGTTAAAGAGCTAAATAGTGCTGCCAACTTGCATGTTCAGTCAGTGTCAGGAATATATGCAAGAGGAATTTTGATTCCAAGTGTTTACAGGGGCACTTAGCTTATATCATGGGCAAAACTCCTTTGGTAGTTGGCACACTTTTCAATCCTAATACATGATGCAGGAGCATCCATAGGATGGGTCAAGAAAATCAAGATGACAGTTCGATATGGAATTTAATGTAGCTCTTAAAGATAAAGGTAAAGGTTCCCCTTGCACATATGTGTTAGTCGTTCCCGATTCTAGGGGGTGGTGCTCATCTCCGTTTCAAAGCCGAAGAGCCAGCGCTGTCCGAAGACGTCTCCGTGGTCATGTGGCCGACATGACTAAATGGCAAAGGCACACAGAATGCTGTTATCTTCCTACCAAAGGTGGTCCCTATTTTTCCACTTGCATTTTTTACGTGCTTTCGAACTGCTAGGTTGGCAGAAGCTGGGACAAGTAATGGGAGTCATGTAGCTCTTACTAATTATTAATTTTGCTCAATTATTATTAGCTTGATAGTTCTTTGTTAATTATTAAATGATTTTAACAATGGCTTTAAAATGCTAAATTGATATGTCATTATGCTAGTCTGTGACAGTAATAAAGATTTGATTGATTTAGTATAAATAAATTCATCTTCATATTCAGTGCTAATCTAATATTAATTTTGAATTTTTAAATTCATGTATACTGTTGGTAAATCTCTTTTCCATTTTTTTGGTTGCTCTTCTATTTCTGTTTCTACTCCTTTTTTATTGTGTTTTCAAATATCTATTAAAATGAAATTAAATATAAGACGTAAAAAGTCAAATTGGTAGTCACCATCACACAATGGACCCACACATACCTAGTATATGTGCATCATATAGAACCAACATCAAAAAAGAGCAGGGCTTCAATAATGGCCACCACCTTGAATTTTTCTGACCCTTCCCTCCACAGATACCCCTTCAGGTTGGTTTTACTTAATATTTTAACTGGTTGTGTGTGCTAATCCAGCAGAGATCAATTTTATTTATATGCCATTAAATCAAAATCAATTGTTGATTTGATGGCATTATGTGCTTGTCACAATGATTTAGCTATGTTGCAGCCTTAATATTCTCTGCATTTTTAACTTTATGTTGAATCTTCTTCCTAGCTTTATTCCCGTGCTATGGCAGGGTCCGTTTATCAGCAAAGCTGTCTCCATTTGCATTGATCTAGGGCAGGGGTGTCAAACTAGATTTCATTGAGGGCTGCATCAAGATTGTGTTTGACCTTGGGGGCCCTGGGTGGGCATGGCTAGGGTAGGCATGGCCAGTTCAATGCCATTCCTGTCAAGTGGCGCCTGTGATGGCCCGAGCACTCTGCCAGCAAAAGCAGGCTCCCAAACTCCATATTTGGCTGCCATGGCCTCCTGCAACCCTCTGCCAGTGAAAACAGTGCTTGGGAGGGCCACCCTCCCGAGCTCCGTTTTCACTGGCAGAGGGTTGCAGGAGGCAGTGGCAGCCAAAAATGGAACTCGGGAGCCCATTTTTGCTGGCAGAAGCACCATGGCCCAGTTCTTCACTGCTTCTAGGGTAGCCCCACGGGACAGATCCGGCCCCCGGGCCTTGAGTTTGACACCCCTGATCTAGGGTGTCTTCAGGGGCAACACTCATGTATTTCATGCCCTTTATTTTGAACATATGAGGGAAAAGAACAGATCAAAATGGAGGCATAGTATGACCAATCTATCTGGAACAAGGAAATCTTCAGGTGTTCATTTCAAATTTTACAAAGCTGCTGAGTCTGTGAGTCCTCTTCAGGGAAAAAGATGCTACTAGCAGCAGCGGCTCATGCTGCTCGATGTTTAAAGTATCTTCTTTGCCCCATTTTTATTCTGCTCTGTTCTGATTTAAAAAAAAAAAACCAAATACCAACCATGGGAAACAGAAGGGCTATTTGATGCAACATGTTTACCTTGGTTGCTGAATCAAGCAATTTACTGGTTTGAACTGTAAACCAATAGATTAAATCATGACAAACCCTTAACCAAGGTGGTCACTAATCAACCTTGGTATATTGTGAAAATAAGGCACTAGGTATTTAACTAACCTGTTTGAGCGTGTTGTCTGAATAGCCACTGCATTTCAAAAAATCAGAACAGAACATTAAAGATAATAGATTATAGCTCTCCCTCCCCATAGTACAGTCAACTTATATCTCTACCACTATTAAAGATGACATATGTAATTTGTATTTAAACCTGGCCTATTTTCTCACACAACTTTGTATGCAAGAGGGAGGAACTAGTCAGTTTTCCAGGCAATTTTCTTGTCTGAAGGTGGATTTGGACCTGATGACTCACCCCACACCCTCAACTCTGACTCCCACTCCTGTTCCATCATCCTGGCTCTGGGGTAAGGCAGAGTAGCAATATTGTCTGAACATATCTTCCCATTATAAGTTGTGAATTCAGTCAAGGTATTGCAGCCCAGCACTCTTGATATTTCGATAAATACTTGTATTTCTCGGTTGAAATGAGGGGTCCTTGGTTCTCTCTGATCTTGCTTGTTTTCTTACAGACGTTTCATTCCCCAAACTAGGTAACATCTTCAGTGATGTTTATGGCTGCATTATTCCCACTGAGGGGGACCAGGTCTGAGTTGCAAATATCCGATGGCCACTAGATGGGAATCAAGGCATATAGAAAAGAAAACACGCTAAGTCAGGGGTGGGCAACTGTGGCCCTTTTACAACCTGTGGACTTCAATTCCCAGAATTCCTGAGACAGCCAAGCTGTCTCAGGAATTCTGGGAGCTGAAGTCCACAGGTTGTAAAAGGGCCACAGTTGCCCATCCCTGCGCTAAGTCCTTAGTGCCATCTATGGGCTTGATTCTTGTAACCAGTCCTGGTAGCCTTACATCGGGGGTTTCCAAACTCGGCAGCTTACCCTTGTTTTTTTTACGTACTACGGTAGTTTTTACGTACGGTAGTATAGCTCTACGAAAACCTCCCCTTGCTTTGCGCACGCGCAGTTCATTTCCTTGCTGAACGCGTGCGCGCCGGAGGCTGCCAGAGTCCTGATCCAAAGAACCCGAGCACGATGAGGCAGCGCAGGCAGGGAAGCGGCGCGGCGTTTGGTCTCTATGGTGTCGCTGCTTCTATCCTGGCAAAACTGGAGCGTCGCGAAGGTTCCCTTAAGACTCTCGTCTATGGCAGTCACTTCCCGGCAAGTTGACGGTCTTTGCACAATTTAAGAGTTAAAAAAATAATTGGGGTGGAGGGGAGAATAGACCCTCCACGTGTGAGGACAGGCTATCTTTTTATTGCTAGCTACAGACACCGCGGGACGCCAGTTACCTTCGTGTGTACCTGTGTTTTAGAATAGAATAACAGAGTTGGAAGGGACCTTGGAGGTCTTCTAGTTCAACCCCCTGCTTAGGCAGGAAACCTTACACCACTTTAGACAAATCGTTATCTAATCTCTTCTTTAAAACTTCCAGTGTTGGAGCATTCACAGCCTCTGGAGGCGAGTTGTTCCACTGATTAATTGTTCTAACTGTCAGGAATTTTTTTTTAGGAATTTTTTTTTTTTGAAAGGAGTTCAATGAATATTTTGGGTGTAATTTAAAAACAATTTTTTTAAATGCTCAAAACGAGGAGAGAGGATACCAAAACGCGTTGGATATACAGTAATATGCTTATCGTAGATTAACAATGTCCTCGAATTGAACTCGGCACTTGGTAATGTTATGCAGTTTCTTGGCACAGTACAGATGGTAGCTTGCGCTGAACTCTTCCAGGATATTTTCAACTTCTCTGCATCATCTACAAACCTGGAATTCCTTGGTAGTCTCCCATCCCAGATGTAAACCACTCCAGCCTTGTTTAATCTTAGTACAGAAAAGATCAGATCCTGTTGTGTTTTGACAAACAACACATTTGCCATACCCTAGTTAACTCAACCATAGTTTATGGAATTAATCCGTTTTCCTAAATTTGCACAATACTCTGAATAAAATATTTACTACGCATAGTACTTGCAGGCTGAAGTACGGTAGCTTCTTTTTGATTAAAAACATTGCACAAATTGAGCTCTTGTTTTAAAAGAAATCTGCATCCATAATTTCATGTGATGAAATATATGCCAGTTAATAGGGACTCTGAAGAGCCAGATAGATTATCCAATCTGGCCTTTCTGGGTCTTCTAATTGTGTACACATCAGTACTATAATTGAGTGTATAATTTGTATCTAATAGGCTGCTGCTTCTCAGAAAAGGCTTAGCATATTGTGTCCAAAATATATTTTGAGCCTGGTTATTGTACCTCAGGTGAGAATTCTGGGTTGATTTGTTCAATGATGCTTTGATTTTGTTTTTCCTGGCTATCCATGGTATTCTCCAGAATTTTGTCCAGCACCAACATTCGAAAGTGTCAATACTCTTTCTGTCCTGTTTTTTCAAAGTTCAGCTTTCACTTGCACATTCTGATCTTTCTAGATTTTGACAAATCACAGCACCTGAATATCTTTTTAAGGTCTTCATGGCTGCTGTACCAAGCGCTAGTCTGTGCTTCATTTCTTGACTGGCTTGTTCCTTTACTATTGATTGATCCTAAAAAGCAAAACTATCTATCACTTCAGTATCTCGGTTGCCAACTCTAGGTCTGGTTGCTGTACCTATTGACTTGAGTTTTGTCTTCTTTATATTTAATTGTCCTCATCTTCTTTATATTAATCTTTGAGGGAGACGGGTGGTTCAGAAATGTGAAACATTAAATAAATAGTGTTAATCCAGTTTTTTACACTTTCACTGACTTTCCTTAGAAGAGATTGCAGACCATTTGCATTGTCAGATATCAGAGTAGTATTATCAGCATAGTGCAAGTCATTGATATTTTTTCTTCCAATTTTAAAACCACACTTGCTCCCTCTATATATGCTTTAGCATATAGAATGAATAAATAAGGAGAGAGTATATAATCTCATCTCACTCCTTTGCTGACCTGGAAAAGACTCAGTCTTTTCTGCTATGTTCCATCGAACTGTGGCTTTCCAAATGTTTTGGGATTCCCATTTTGCTAAGAACATTCCATAGTTTTACAGTTTATTTTGTTAGCATGTGAAACTAAGGATACTGTGTGATAGTTTCCACAAACTGTTAAGTCTCCTTTTTTGGTTTTGGTAGATAAACTGACCTCTTCCAATATGTTTTCCACTGTATGGTCTTCCAGATTTGTTGGCATTGTTTGCTTAGTATCGTTATCAATGTTTCTGATTCCATCAACAACATTCTTTCCTTTTGCAGAATACCCGGCTGCTCTATGCCCTTGTTTCAGAAACACGTCGCTATTCTTCTGTACTGGATTCCATCATAGATGCTGCTGGTTTGTTCCGTGCTGAAAAAAAGCTGCAGCCACATCTGGCCAAGGTGAACAGGTGTGATCATTCCTGATGAGAAGGTTGAAGCCATTTTTCATACAATCTACAACTCCTTACCTGGAGTTGTGTTGCATTTGGTAACTGCATGGATCATTATGCTTGGAAATGCACAATTGTTGGCTTGTAGATGACTTCAGCTCATGTGGACAGATTTGGGGGAATCTGCAACAGCAGGCCCCTTTTCTGGTACCTGATAAGGTCTTTGGAAATGGAGAGTGGAACAATGAGAGAAGGGAAGGTCTCACAATATGAATGGGGTGGAATGTAGAAAAAGCATGTAATGTCAGCTATTCATTTTTTCCTCTTTCGCTGTTCTCTCTTGCCTTTAGAAGTTTTAAGTACACTATACATTTTTAAAAAGAAATTAGACCATTTGTCTGGAATGGTATAGGGCCGTGATGGCGAACCTATGGAACACGTGCCAGAGGTGGCACACAGAACCCTCTCTGTGGGCACATGTGCCGTCGCAAGCTGCTGTTCTGGTTTCCAACTGGTCTTCGCAGGAATGCTGGAAAAATGGCCTGAAAACAGCCTGAAAACAGCCCGAAAAATGGCCAAAAACAGGCATGCACATGCCGGCCAGCTGGTCTTCGGCTTTCTGGTGCTCCCGTGCGCGTGAAGACCAGCTGGCCCTGGAAACCCGAAGACCAGCTGGCTGGCACACACGTGCACTGGCCAGCAGGTCTTCGGGTTTCCGGCACACACACATGCATGTGTATTCCAGTTTAGGCACTCAGTGCTGAAAAGGTTCGTCATCACTGGTATAAGGCATGGAAATGCCATGCACGCACGCTCTGGAAAAGCTGAACTTCCGAGTCCTAGTGCACATGCACGCCCAATGATCAGCTGGCCGGCGTGAATGTGCACATTGGTTTTTGCCACTGCCACGCATGCGAAGGACAGCTGATCATTGCGCGTGCGTGTGTGCCAGAAACCCGGAAGACAAACAGGCAAGGCCGCACATGCCGGGCGACATGGCTTGGCATGCCACTTTGGGCACGCATGCCATAGGTTCGCCATCAAGGGTATAGGGTCTCCTGTTTGAGCAGGGGGTCAGAAAAAAAGACCTTCAAGATCCCTTCCAACTCTTATTATTCTGCATTCTATTCTGTATTCTTTTTTTCTTCACCCAAGCATTTTTCAGGAATTTGTAGGGATTCCTATAACACACATTGATTAGTAAATGTGTTGTTCATATTACTAGGAGATCATTGCAATGGGTAGAATAATCAGTGCAGTATAGTGGTAAAAAGTGTTGGATTAGGATTGAAGACACTCAACTTCGGGTCCTCCCTCAGCCATAGAAAGCCATTGGACGCATCTTTCTTTCTCAGCTCAGCTTGCAATTTGAGAATATAGATAATTCAATCATTATATTCAAGATAAATGCCCGTATAATACATCTTGAGCTTGTGGAGAAAAAATACATTTAACTATGACAAGTAAATACCGTATTTTTCGGAGTATAAGATGCACCTTTCCCCCCCCCCCAAAAGGGGGTGAAAATTTAGGTGCGTCTTATACACCGAATGTAGCCCCCCCCCCCCACTGGACCCCACCCTTTGGCCTCTGCCTTGCAGCAGTTACCTCCTTGCAAGCAAACAGCA
Source organism: Pituophis catenifer annectens (assembly GCF_029215685.1). Taxonomy (NCBI): domain Eukaryota; kingdom Metazoa; phylum Chordata; class Lepidosauria; order Squamata; family Colubridae; genus Pituophis; species Pituophis catenifer. The sequence goes on from NW_027256881.1 coordinate 20,841,413, forward strand.
AGAAAAAACAGCTTTCAGCTTCAGCACAGCCTAATTAGCACAAGTTGATTCCATCGGCCTTCCGACTCTCAGCTGATTTGCTCTCAGCTGTTTTGCGCAGGGCTCTGCTGCTTGCTGCAAAGAGGTAAATTGCTGGTGCAGATTTTTTTCCCCCTTGTGCTAATCAAGCACAAGAAAATGAAAGTAAAGCAGGCTGTTTGCTGTTTGCTGCAACGAAGCAAAATTGCTCAGAGCAGAGGGAGATTCCTTTTTCTTCTTTTCCTCACCCAAAAAGGTAGGTGCGTCTTATACTCCAAAAAATACGGTATATCCATGACTCAAACTATATTAGATGTGCCTTTTCAATGCCTTCTTTCATTCTGTCTTACTGACATGTCTTACTGAAGACGTGCTCTTATTTCTTTGCTGATGCTATCCAGGTGTGGCCTATGCGGCTTCTTAAAAAGCTTTCCTGGATACTCTACAGCTGATATCTCCTCAATCCAGTCCAGCTGGATGTAGAGCCAGATGTTCCACTCTTAGGCTCAGATCCAAGCTGTTTTCTCCTGCTCCTCTCCTTTCTTAGGTGTTAGTATATGACTTACTCATTGGCAAGGGGCTCCATGGTGGAGGACGTGGGAAGGCCCTGGTATTGAAGCATCATGCGCGTCTCCAGGCTGAGCTTGCCCGCTTGAAGGTCCAGAAAAAAGTGAGCCGCAATGAAGATCTTCTGCCACCAGCTGGAGACTCTGACAAAGGTAGATGCTTGGAGTTTTTGGAAGAGGTCAGAGGGTCGAGTTTAAATAGACGGCAGTGTTACATCAGCTGCAACTGAAAAAATAGGAATAAAAACTTTGCAGCTTTTGGAAAGCCTGTCTAAAGTGTTTGGCCAAATGTGTCTGTTGGCAGCAGTTGGGAAGGCTTTAATGCTATGTGTCTGCAACTTTAATGCTATGTGTCTGCAACTAACTGACAGCTAGTCAGCCAGCCAAAGTTGGATTTGCATATTATGTTAAATCATCATGAAATGTATTTGGTTTGGCTTCATGTGTTGTGTGAACCAGCCATTATGGTTCATAAAATACGATATATGAGTTACTGTGCTGACTGAACTCTGAGAACTGGAGCTTACTCAGGCCATGATGAAACAAATTAAGTATAATGTGTGAATGAGGGCAATGCCGCTACAATCTCTATTCTGGCTTTGTGAGATGTTGTTCTTGCCGGGTCAAAATGAATACAAAGGGACAAAGCAGTTACATGTTATGGAAAACCCGGGAACTTGATTTCAGAAGATCCCTGTCTCTTTTTTCCCCCAGCACTTCAGATACCACGCTATGTCCGAGTGAATTTATTGAAGACATGTGTGGATGATGTCGTTGATTACTTCAAACGCCAGGGCTACTCTTACCAGGGCAAAGCAACCCGGTTAGTATATCTCAGGAACAGGCAGGCTCTCTGTCTCCAGACTGTAGTGTTGCAAACTTTTTGGGAATCCACAATTGCTCACTGTTCCTCCTCTCCTGTGCAGCCACAAGGAAGAGACTGAAAGCATCCATTTTCATTCTGGCATATCTGCAGTTTATCCTAAAAAAAAAAAAAAAACCCTAAGTAGAGTCCAGCCTGGTTACAATGGATGAGACACACAACCAGGAAATGTGAGAACTTTAGGCTAGAGCAGGTGTGTTAGACTCAAGGCCCATGGGCCAGATCTGGACCGCAGAGACGGCCTGGAAATAGCAAAGGACAGTCCTGTGGTGCTTCTGGCAGCCAAAATGGGGCGTGGAGCAGTGGTGGGTTTCTAAATTTTTTACTACCGGTTCTGTGGGTGTGGCTTGGGGGTGTGGCATGGCTTGGTGGGCATGTCATAGGAAGGATACTGTAAAATCTCCATTCCCTTCCCACTCCAGGGGAAGGATTCTGTAAAATCTCCATTCCCACCCCACTCCAGGGGAAGGATACTGCAAAATCCCCATTTCTTCCCAATCAGCTGGGACTTGGGAGGCAGAGAATAGATGGGCGAGGGGCCAGTCAGAATTTTTAGTACCGGTTCTCCGAACTACTCAAAGTTTCCACTACCGGTTCTCCAGAACTGGTCAGAACCTGCTGAAACCCACCTCTGGCGTGGAGAGCTGCATGTGGCTCCCCTACGCCTTGTTTTTTGGCCTGGACGGCCTCCTGCAGCACTCTGTCGGCCAAAATGGGATGTGGGGGGGGGGGCGTGTGTCACCCGGGCCCCATTTTGACTGCCAAGGTGCTGCAGGAGGTGTCTGTCCCATCTCCCCACCTCCCCGGTCAGCCCGCAGAGGAGACCTACAATGCTGATCTGGCCCTCGAAGAAATCCAGTTTGACACCCCTGGACTAGAGGGATTTTGAGAAACAACCCAAAAGTAGGCAGTAGCACATCACCGTCAGACCATTGGCAAGGAGACAACATAGACATGCCTGTGTAGTAACTGAGGCAAACCTGGCTTGAAGGAGACTTACTGTCTATGCAGATTGTCAGTCATCCAGGTCATAGTTGTCCCAAAGGTGCTTTTTCTTCAAGGGCCGGATCAGAAGCAAAACATCCAAGAGCTGAAGAAGCTTCTTGGATGAGTAGCGAAACGTCTTCAAAGAAAAACAAGAAAGTCCACTGGTCTCTTGAAAAAGCACCTTTGGGACAAGGAGACTTATGTTGGTTTTAAAAGTAGCTTGTGATCACTAGCTATAGTTAAGCTGAGTTTACTCCAGTAAGGGTAACATAAGATGCTGCAGTTGGCACCCTTACTCCCAGATTGAAAGAGGAAGAAAGATTTGGGGTCTGGGGGGGGGGAGATAGTTTCATCCTCATAGTACAAAAGTAGACTAGGTACATTTGTGCTTGTAATTCTGCATCAATTTGTCCAAGTCTCTCTGCCCCCTCCCATAAGCCGTTTCTTGAAACAATTTTTGCTGGCTCTTTTATTTCTGATCCTGCTTACTTGCTGCAGAGCAAGAGGCCCTTGAAATCTCTCCATTGTCAGGCCTGGAAGCCCTCTTTTATATTGGGCCTTCAGGCCTGCCACATTTACTGCTGTGGGAAACTGGGAGGGGGGATTGTATGGAGCAGGGAGGATATATAGTCATAATAACATTCCTTTCTCAGAGAGTCAAGGACAGCTTGCCCTGCACCTGGAGGGGTGTGGCTGGGAGGCATCTCCAGTTGGGACGGTGCTTTGATTGGACCATGTGATGGACACGTGGGTGCTGGGGCAGGGACTTGGACTTTACTTTGGGTGGGGAAAAACTGGAAGCTTTCAGATTCGGGTTTTCCCAGATGTGCCAATATGACATCTCTAATAAAATGGAACTTTGAGGAACTGCAAGCCTCGGAGTCTTCTTTAGTTGGGGGTGTTACTTGGAACCCTGACATCCACACTTACCTTACAGACACTTTCTTCATTGATGGACAGGCTTACTTGTGTCATGCTGCTTGCATTCAGAGAGCTCTGCTTTCTGGCTCTGCATATCTGGTGCAGAGTCAGGTTTGGAGTTTTTTTTTAGCTTGGGGAAGAAGCAACAGCTTTCCATCTTTATTATTATCATTTTCAGCATGGAGGAAGCGATCTTATCCAGGAAGAAATTTCTGCTGGACCTCCATCTTCCTGACCTGCTGATCTTCCCTCCTCAGACAGACCTTCATGAGAATCAACTCTATCAAGCTGGGCACATCATTCTCCAGGACAAGGTGAGTGAGGCTGGGATAGGCTGGGATAGTGGCCCGAGGACTTCTCCACCTGGACCAGAGGGAAGAGCTGGTGGATCTGCTTAGCTGATCAGGGGTGAAATCCAGCAGGTTCTGACAGGTTCTGGAGAACCAGTAGCGGACATTTTGAGCAGTTCGGAGAACCGGCAAATACCACCTCTGGCTGGTCCCAGAGTGGGGAGGGAATGGGGATTTTGCAGTATCCTTCCCCTGCCACGCCCACCAAGCCATGCCCACAGAACCGGTAGTAAAAAAAATTGGATTTCACCACTGCAGCTGACCTGCCTTGATGATGTTGTCCAACACAGTCAGACTCTTTGATGGGCTCCCTCTTCTTTCCAAGTGCAGCTTCTGGCTGGTTTCAGGCTTTATACTACAGTTTTGAAGTGGTTCCTATTTTACCTTGGCAGTTTGAATCTCACCAGGCTCAAGGTTGACTGAGCCTTCCATCCTTCCGAATTGGGTAAAATGAGGACCCAGATTGTTGGGGGCAATAGGCTGACTCTGTAAACCGCTTAGAGAGGGCTGTAAAAGCACTGTTGAGCGGTATATAGGTCCAAGTGCTATTGCTATCTTGCGATAACTTTTCCTTTTGTGATAAATTCTCCAGGTGAAATACAGAAATATCACCTTAGCTTTAATAAGCTGTTTACTTGCCAAAAAGAGAGACAGAGATTTTTTTAAAAAAGAATCTATAAGCATGAATGCTGCGGGCGTTAAATGTTTCTTGACAATATATTTGAGAAGCTGCTATTGAGTCTGGGGAATATGGAAAGTGGGTGATGGGCCTGCCATATGTGGATTAGGTGCATTTATCTCAGGTGCGTGTATTTTAACCCTAGGCCAGCTGCCTCCCTGCCTTTGTCCTGAACCCCACTCCAGGGTCCCAGGTGATTGATGCCTGTGCTGCTCCTGGCAACAAAACCAGCCAGCTGGCTGCCATCATGAAGAACAAAGGGTAAGGAAAATTAAGGGCAATACCATTTATTTATGGAAATGTTTTAGGCTACAGACTCCTCTGTGGCAATTCACAGCACAACAGTAATTTCTACAAAGATCTGGGTGATAAGGATAATGTAGCCAAAGTAGCATTTGCATTAGGCTCCCAGAAAGATCTGGAATAGATTTTGGGAGCATCTGTTCTCTAGGTTTGCATGGTATTAGCAAGCCCCCCCCCCCTCCAATTTTCACCTCTCATCTGGTCAATGTTGCAAATCTGATTGGTGAATTGAAGGTTACTCCCTCTGGTACTGCTTAACATTATGTATCTGTCTCTCCATCTTCCTTACAATTCTTTTGCTCCAGGCAGTCTCCTTCATTTCCTCTTTCCGGAAGCAGAGGTGAAGAATTTTTGCAGCTTCAAATAACCCCCCCCACCTCACCCCCGACAATATATTCCTTTTGCAGATCTCCTTGCTATAGTTACCTAAATTTCATCCCAGTTGCAGGTTGATTTTTTTTTTTACAAAAGAAACACTTGTGGTTGACTGGTATGAGAAAGGACAATTTCGAAGCTCTTTTCTACATTTCTTAGCTGCTTAGGATCTGCTTTCTTCTTCCAGCAGCTCTCGGTTCTGCAACCTTTTTCCTTCCATGCTTTCTTTTGGAATAATGGGAATTTTCCAAAGCAAAGTTTAATTTACTCCAAATATATCATTTAGATGTTTACATTTAAGATAAAGTAATTTCAGCTACTGGAAAAATAGTAGTTCTCTATATTCTCTGAATAATATTCAACTATTTTCAGTTATGTTGAAATTTAAATTATTACCTAAATATGCTAGTGATTTTTTTAGAATGTATGGCACGCTGTCATAAATATTACAGTATTTTTTGTTTACTCCCAAATTTGCAATTTCCATTTGCAATTTATTTTTTTGGATTTTGGTGAGAAACCCTGAGATAACTGTGCTTGGCTAAATAAGTCGCTCCACAATTTGCAGTTGTTTGCTTAGTATAGACTATGATCACAGTTTAATTCATGTAAATAATCATAGTTATGCAAAACAGTCTCCCTCCAAGAAATTCTTAAACAAAAAAAATCATCTGTTTTACCTACCTCGTACTTGATGAAACGCTTGTTTTGTAATATTCATACATTTGTGCTCATCTTGAGAAAATCACTGGATTTTGCTAGAGGTTTTAAAAATGTACCAAATAACACATAACATTTTACTTGTTTATAAATGACACATTAAGAGCATTAAGAGCCTTGATAGTACAGTGGTCTAAGCACCCTGTTATTAACACAGCTGCCTGCAATTACTGCTGGTTCGAATCTCTCCAAGGCTCAAGGTTGACTCAGCCTTCCATCCTTTCTAAGGTAGGTGAAATGAAGACCCAGTTTGTGGGGGCAATAAGCTGACTTTGTATAAATATACAAAAGTATGAAGGCTATTGCTTAACGCATTGTCTCCGGAGAAGGGCGGCATATAAATCAAATTAAAATTAAATAAATAAATAAATAAATAAATAAATAAATAAATAAATAAATAAATAAATAAATAATTTTTTTAAAAAAAGACAAGTCTGGGTTTGCTAAGAAAGTTTCTGTTGTTTAAATTTAACATCTTAAATTTTTTTTACCATGGCCTCAACATTTCTAGAAAGTTTACTTTTGTATTCAAGAGGAACGTGACTATAGTTGGATTCACACAAATCATTCTAAAATGTAATATGAATTTTGTTTTTAATTGGCTTAGTATGTTGCACGAATGCGGTCGTTGCATATTGTGGATTAATACTCTGTGTGAACCCAGTTGAGTATTTTCAGCAGTTTAATGACAAAAGTAACTATTAGCTGCAAAACTACTATTACCTTTTGTAATATAACCCCTGGACACCCTCCAGACAGAGGGATGAACTTTGAAGTAATAAGCTTCCAGTCTTTGTAGATCTCAGGATGAGATAGATCTCATTTGATTCTTCCAATTAGAAAGCAAAAATTCCAAGAAGCCAGGTTAGAGAAAATAGATCCTGTAGATGACTAAGCTTTGGATAAACCTTGGAGAGGAAGAGCTGCTTGTGGCGAAGTTATTGTTTTTCACCGTGGAGATATCTGATGTGTCCATGGCCACTCAAAACTTCCTTTCTGTCTCTTGAAATGCAGGCAGATCTTTGCCTTTGATCTCGATGCCAAGCGGCTGGCCACCATGAGCACTATGTTGGTACGGGCAGGGGTCACCTGCCATCAGCTGGCACACCAAGACTTCTTAGCAACAGATCCCACTGACTCCAAGTACAGCAAAGTGAGATACATTCTCCTGGATCCTTCATGCAGCGGCTCAGGTGAATAAAGGGTGGAGGTGGATTTCCAGCTTGGATTTAACATTAAATACAAGTTTATTGGGAAATGGATGAGAGACCATCAAGGTATATTTTCTCTGCAGCCTGGAATTGGAACAGTCAAGAGTATCCTGAAAGCCATGCATTGTGCCTTTTTATCCAAGATAGGAAGTTGACAGCTAATTAGAACAGTTGGAAATGGTTTTTAGGAAGAGGGCCATTTATCATTTGTCTCTCAGATATAATGGTGATTTTTCCAGATTAAGTGTGATAGAACAGAGCTGATTTGGGTTTGTATACATAGTAAAATTTAAAAATAGAATGCTAGGGTTCCAGAGCCAAATTTCTATCTCTCCAGCTAAGTAAAGACAGGTGCCTTTAGGTATGTATCAAGACTAAGAGCCCAATATATGCCAGTGTGCTGCCTCCCTGGCAGCCAGATTTCAACAGCTAATGATGCGTGTGATGTCTTTCTGTTGCAGGTATGGTCAACCGCCTGGCAGAGGAGGAAAGCACCTCCCCGCCTATGCGACTACAGGCACTTGCTGGGTTCCAGCGAAAAATGCTGGCACACGCATTGCAGTTCCCTGCCCTTCAGCGGCTGGTTTATTCCACATGCTCGGTGCACAAAGAAGAGAATGAAGATGTGGTGCAGGATGTGTTGGAGCAGGAGGGAAGCGCCTTCAGGTATAAGAAGGTGGATAAAGCAGGGTCTGCCTTCCTGCAGCTGGTAGAGTTTGGGCTGCAAAGTGGGACGGTTCTTCCTCGCTAGTCCCAAAGGTGCTTTTTCAAGAGGCAACTGGACTTCCTTGTTTTTCTTTGAAGACGTTTCGCTTCTCATCCAAGAAGCTTCTTCAGCTCTGCTTCTTGGATGAGAAGCGAAACGTCTTCAAAGGAAAACCAGAAAGTCCAGTTGCCTCTTGAAAAAAGCTCCTTTGGGACAACCATGACCTGGATGACCGAGAATCTCCATAGACGTCTTCCTTGCTATTTAAGGATTGCCGATGGAAAGGACTGTATAAAGCCACAAGTCTCTTGGAAATCAATATAGCTCATCCTCTTCATACTTGATGCCCTCCTGGAGTGTAGATCTACATTTCTCTCAGGTTCCCAAACATAATCAACATAATAACTGGATCTCTCCAGTGCTTTCATCTTGTTGGCAGTTCATGACAAATATATTTGAAAGCAGCAATCTCTTTCTCTTCTATTTTAGGGTTGGAGCCATTGGGGACAGGAACAACGTTTTTTTAGTTTCATAGTGATTAAGAACTAAAGCTTCTTAGTTAAACACAATTCTTGGCAACTTCGGGGATATTCCATGTCGATTCCTTGGCAGCAGCATAGCAGTGGTTTGCTATGGCCATTTTCTAGGACGTTTGTTTGATTTCCCAGTCTAGAGGCTACCTGGTATTTCCTGGTAATAACAAAGTCTGACCCTGCTTAGCTTTTGGAGATCAGCCAGGGTGTTAGATGCTGCTGATTAAACGATTTTGAAAGATGGAAATTTGCAGCCCGAGTTCGACTGCAAGATAGTAAGGCAGCAGTGTAGAAAGAACCGGGGAGCACTGATTTCTGAAAGCACTTCTCTGCTTTTCTTCCTTGGAGATTGGTAGAAGTCCTGCCATCCTGGACCCCTCGTGGCTTACCTGTTTTTCCTGAAGCCAAGTGTTTTCTCCGAGCATCGCCAGAAGAAACACTGACTAATGGATTCTTTGTAGCAGTGTTGGAAAGGAAGCACAAAGCGTGTGCAGCAAGGTGAAAGAATGTTCTCTGTGTGTGTCCTATACAGGTAGTCCTTGACTTACAACTATTGGTTTAGTGACCGTTAGAAGTTAACAACAGCATGGAAAAAAAGCGATTTAGGATCAGTTTTCACACTTAACAACTCTATTGCAGCATCCCCATGGTCATGTGATCAAAATTTGGGTGCTTGGCAACTGGCGTGTATTTATGACAGTTGCACTGTCCTGGGGGGGTCACCATTTGTAATCTACTCAGCTGGCTTCCAACAAGCAAAGTCAATGGGGGGGAGCCAGGTTCACTTAGCAACTGCATGATTCACTTAATAATTGTTGTCATTTGTTTTACAACTGTGGCAAAAGTCGCAAAATCAGGCACAACTCACTTACCAATTGTCTTGCTTAGCAACCGAAATGTTGGGCTCAATTGTGGTTGTACGTTAAGGATTACCTGTGTGCTGTATAGCATAAATATTTTTTTTTATCAGTGATGGTGAACCTTTTCAGCACCAAGTGCCCAAACTGGAATGTGTGTGTATGTGCGTGCAAGACCAGCTGGCCGGGTGCATGTGTGTGCTGGAAATCTGAAGACCAGCTGGCTGGTGTGTGCATGCCTGTTTTGGCCCAAAAAACGGCCTGAAAACAGCCTGGATTTTGGCCATTTTTGAGTGGTTTTCCGGCGCCCACGAAGACCAGCTGGCCATGTGCGCGCTGGAAACCAGAGCAGCTGGCAATGGCACACGTGCCCACACAGAGGGCTCTGCGTGTCATCTCTGACACGAGTGCCATAGGTTCGCCATCACGGCTATATATGTTCTCTGTGCTCTATATTTCTGTGTTATTAACAAAAAGGCATGATTCCCACCTTTCAGAAAGTCTTAAATGATTCTGGAAGCCAAACCTATGAAATTTGTGGCTCCCTGCCCTCAACCCTGGCACCGGGATCCTACTTTTCACAATTGAGATAAGCTTCAATTTATCTGTTTACAAACTTGCATTGTGGGGCCCAATAAGCCTTTTTTTCCCCTTTTGCTTTAATTTATATACCGCCTTTCTCCGGAGACTCAGGGCGGCTTACAATGCATTAAGCAATAGCCTTCATACTTTTGTATATTTATACAAAGTCAGCTCATTGCCCCCACAATCTGGGTTCTCATTTTACCTACCTTAGAAAGGATGGAAGGCTGAGTCAACCTTGAGCCTGGTGAGATTTGAACTTGCAGTAATTGCAAGCAGCAGATGTTAATAACAGTGCTTTAGTCCACTGTACTACAGGCTCGTACTACAGCCTTGTGCCAATCTTGAATGGATCAGTCTTGAATCAGACAATAGGCACAGCATACATAGAAACTGAGTTTTTTTCAGGTGCAGAGGTGATTCTGTCAAAAGCGCATCTTGTTAGGAAGAAACAGTAATTTCCATATAATACAAGACTGTCAAATGTTACAGGCTGGAAACAGATTTTATTTATTTATTTATTTATTTATTTATTATATTTCTATACCGCCTTTCTCCCGTAGGACTCAAGGCGGTGTACAGTCAAGAAAAATATAGACACACAAACATCATAAAATTGCTAATTAAAATTGTTACTTAGTTTGGTCAATTAAATAAAACCCAGAATTAGATAACATTTAAAAAATCATTTGCATGTTTGTATGTTTAGCCCTGCCTGTTGGAACATCAGGGTCTTGAGGGCACGGCGGAAAGCACGGAGATTAGGGATATTCCGTATCTCCGGGGGCAGTTCATTCCAAAGGGTTGGAGCCCCCACAGAGAAGGCCCTCCCCCTGGGAGTCGCCAGTCGACATAATTTGACTGACGGTACCCTGAGTAGTCCCTGTGAGAACGAACTGGTCGGTGGGAGGCTATTGGTGGCAAAAGACGGTCTCGTAGGTACCCAGGTCCTAAGCCATGGAGCGCTTTAAAGGTGATAACTAACACCTTGAATCGCACCCGGAAGACCACCGGGAGCCAGTGCAGCTCGCGTAGGAGAGGTGTTACATGGGCGTAATGAGCTGCGCCCATAATCACCCGCGCGGCTACGTTCTGGACCAGTTGGAGCCTCCGGGTGCTTTTCAAGGGGAGCCCCATGTAGAGAGCATTACAGTAGTCCATACGGGAGGTAACTAGGGCATGAGTGACCGTGCGCAAGGCGTCCCAATCCAGAAAGGGACGCAACTGGCGGATCAGGCGAACCTGATAAAAGGCACCCCTGGCCACAGCCGTCAAATGATCTTCTAAAGATAACCGTGAATCCAGGAGGACACCCAAGTTGCGGGCCCTCTCTGTGGGGAGCAAGATCTCATCCCCTATTGTCAGTGATGGTACCAGCTGACTATACCGGGACGCCGGAAGCCACAGCCACTCGGTCTTGGAGGGGTTGAGTCTGAGCTTGTTTCTCCCCATCCAAATCCGCACGGCCTCCAGGCAACGGGACATCACAGCAAGGGCATCATTGGGGTGGTCTGGGGTGGAGATGTATAGCTGTGTGTCATCAGCATACTGATGAACACTCACCCCAAAACCACGGATGATCTCACCTAGCGGTTTTACATAAATGTTGAACAGAAGGGGTGAGAGGACTGACCCTTGCGGCACCCCACAAATAAGGTGCCTCGAGGTCGACCTCTGCCCCCCTGCCAACACAAACTGCGAACGGTCAGAGAGGAAGGAGGAGAACCACCGAAGAACAGTGCCCCCTATTCCTAACCCCTCCAGCCGGTGCAGTAATATACCATGGTCGATGGTATCAAAAGCCGCTGAGAGATCTAATAGGACCAGGATAGAGGAGCAACCTCTGTCCCGAGCCCTCCAGAGATCATCCACCAATGCGACCAATGCCGTTTCTGTGCTGTATCGTGACCTGAAACCCGACTGGAACGGATCCAGATAGACAACTTCATCCAGGTATCGGGGTAGTTGTCGCGCCACCACACTCTCAACAACCTTCGCAACAAAGCGAAGATTGGAGACTGGACGATAATTTGATAATATAGCCGGGTCCAGGGAAGGCTTCTTGAGGAGGGGCTTCACAACCGCCTCTTTCAAGGCGGCGGGAAAGACACCCTCACTCAGAGAAGCATTTATAATCCCCTGGAGCCAGCCTCGTGTAACCTCCCGGGAGGCCAGTACCAACCAGGAGGGACACGGGTCCAATAAACATGTGGCAGCGTTAAGCTTGCCCAGAATCCTGTCCACGTCCTCAGGAGCCACAGAGTCAAACTCTTCCCAGATAACGCTCTCAAGACCTGCCCCCATCTCCTCCCCTGGATCTACCCAATCGGAGTCCAGGCCTTCCCGAATCTGAGCGACTTTATCATGCAGGAATTGTACAAAATCCTCAGCTCGACCCTTTAAGGGATCTTCCCGTACCCCCACCTGAAGTAGGGAGCGGGTCACCCTAAACAGCGCAGCTGGGCGGTTCTCTGCAGATGCAATAAGAGCGGAGAAGTAGCTAGACTTCGCCGCTCTTATCGCCACTAGGTAGATCTTAATATAAGATCTCACCTGTGTTCGGTCAGATTCAGATCGGCTTGTCCTCCAATCACTCTCCAGGCGTCTTTTCCGACGCTTCATCTCTCTCAGCTCCTCGGAAAACCAAGGAGCTAGACGAGATCGGCATCGGGTCAGAGGCCGCAAAGGCACGACGCGGTCCAAGGCCCCAGTAGCCGCCCTGTCCCAGGCGACCACCAGGTCCTCAGTCGAGTCGTGAGCCAGAGTCTCAGGAAATGGCCCAAGCTCCATCAGGAACCTTTCGGGGTCCATCAGGCGCCTGGGACGGAACCATTTGGTTGGTTCCGTCTCCCTGCGGTGGGTGGAAGTGACTTGAAAGTCCATGTGAAGGAGAGAATGATCAGACCATGACAAGGGCTTGATGTCTATATCCCCTATTCTTAGATCATTCAGCCACTGATCAGAGATAAAAATCAAGTCCAGAGTGTGATTCCCCAAGTGGGTGGGGCCTTGAACTACCTGGGTCAGGCCCATGGCCGTCATGGAAGCCATGAACTCCCGAGCCGTCTCCGACATCTCACCAGCAGATGGCAGGTTAAAATCCCCCATAACAATAAGTCTGGGGGTTTCCACCGCCACCCCGGCTATAATGTCGAGCAGCTCAGGCAGGACCGCTGTTACGTGGCAGGGAGCCAGGTACGCAATCAGTAGGCCCATCTGAATCCCCTGACCCCACTTCACAAGGAGGGACTCACATCCGGCTATCTGAGGAACAGTGGCCTCCCTCGGGCAAAGACTTTCTCTAAAGATTGCTGCCACTCCCCCACCCCTTCCCTGAGCCCTTGGCTGATGGAATGCACGGAAACCTGGCGGGCACATTTCCACAAGGGGAACTCCTCCCTCCTGGCCTAACCAGGTCTCCGTAATCCCTGCCAGGTCAGCACCCCCCTCTGAAATAAGATCATGAATGAGGGGGGCTTTATTTACCACTGACCTGGCATTACATAACATCAGCCGTAGACCCAGGGTCTGAGACTCTGAACAACCCGGGAAACGAGCAGTGCTTTGGGGGTCGGAGTGGGCAATCGCTCATAAACATCGAGTGCGCACTCCCGAAACATAATATGGCCCCCTGCAGCCGTCATATCTGCCCCTCCCACTTACTATACTAATATATACTATACTTACTATACTATTTCTAGAAATAGGGAGCCAAAATCCATGTGCTTGTCTTCCCAATCATGGGAGAGTCCTTGGTGTAATTTCACATTATCTCTGCACTAGATAAAAGTTCAATTTGCATGGCCACAGACTCCCTTCATGTTATTACTTCTACTCTACGCCTAACTTTTATCTCCAGAGTTTTTATTATTTTGCTTGATGGTTTTGCACACTTTGAATTAAGTCTTAACATATGTTTCAGATATTTATGTCATGATTGCATTTTGATATGTAGGAAATAGCTTTCTGTTCTTTGTGGTTTTGCTCATAGTGCTGCAGTGCTGCTTTCAGATGCTGGCAGTAAATTAGAAATAAATCCCAACCCAGCAACCAGGAAACGAAAAAAGAAGAAACAAACAGCTTTTCCAAATAAGTGAAATTCTTCAGCAGCTTACTGGTCTTTTATCAGTGGCGTTTGCAAGAGAAAGAGCTTGGATGGAAATAAAAGTCAACTTTTTAGTCTGTCAGTGTGGACATACTGAAATGGGAACTTGCAGAATACCGGGTTTTGGCAAAAAAACATTGTAAACCAAGATCATGTGACCACAGGATACTACAATGCCCATAAATGTGGGGCAGCTACTGAGCGCCCAAAATGCAGTCATGACCCTGGGGCTTGGGGCAGCCACCAGAACTTGGGACCAGGCTGTAATTATCTTTGGGGGGAGGGTGGGTGTATCTGTGGAAGACCACCTCTATGGATGTCTTGAGAGAAACTGAGCTGGAAAGTTCATCCCTATCCTGTGGGAAGAGGACCCTTTTTAATGTTTGTAGGAAACAAGTGTGAAAGGAAAGTGAAAACCACTGGAACAGAGACTAGCATCTTTTATTGATCTGTCAAGCCACTCCAGGAGGCTATTTGGCCAAAAAAACAGAGTAAAAAACATTCTGGCTCAAGCAGTTTTATTTTAAATCAACATAAGCAAGGAAAAGAAATTGCACAGTCACACTAAAACCCTTGACAGGAATGATCCAAGTCTCCATTGCAACTTTTAAAAAAGCCAGCCCATTCTTTTTATTTTTACGTAATTCATTTCATTCACACACAGCAATATCTTGGTAACAAAAAGGTGCTCTACCTTTATAGGGGTGGGTGGGGACAGCTGCTTCCCAGCTGGAGAAATGACCGGTTCATTGCAGACTCAGGGCACTAAGGAAACACCTCCCCACGTTGCTGGCAGAGGACTAACCACCCACCCCTTCCACTGCCATATGTGGAGAGATGAAATATGAGCTGTTATTAAGAATATTAGTTAACTGGTCAATATTAACTAATATATTAAATAATGGATGGGATTCTTGAAGATGGCCCTTTTCCCCAACAAAGTTAGTCCCTGTCCCAAGCTATCACTAAAATGGCCGTTCTTTTACAAGCCACACATCTGCCTTCCCTCCAAGTGACAAGCACCGACTCAGATTCACTTTCCCAGCCCGACTTAAACGTGCAAGAGCTCTCAAGCATTATGGAACAGACCGAGCCACACTCACATTATTCAACAAACACATGAAACACTGACCTGTGAAGCCTGAGGGGGTGGTGGCAAGAAAGCAGATGTTCCCCCCACTTCCCTATAAGCCCTGTTGTCTCGTAACAGCACAGGCAAATTGCTAATGAACAACTTTGTACTTTCACACCTCTATGAACCAAGCTTGAAGGAATTTAAAGGCAATTTAGCTTAAATATAAAAATAAAGTTTCACTTTGTTAAAAAATGTTTAAATATTTTTTTTTTTTAAATTTAGAATTAGGCAGGCTCACGCATACATTCACACCACTGGCAGCTGGCCTGACTTCCAAGAACAAAACTGGCTGAGAAGAACCGTTTTTGTTGCCGAGCTGCTTGTCTACCCGCAATGGCTGACTGCTGTGACTCTTTTAAGTTGGAAAAAAAAAAATCAGATTTCAGCCAGAGCCCCACAGGGCTTATGATTTTACTCTTCCACCTTACAAACATTTTTCTTCCCTACTCTAAAGCTCAGCACAGAACGAGAACTTTTCACAAGGTCCTGGAGCCACCAAACATCAGGGAGGTATGT
This sequence comes from Pituophis catenifer annectens, assembly GCF_029215685.1. Lineage (NCBI taxonomy): Eukaryota > Metazoa > Chordata > Lepidosauria > Squamata > Colubridae > Pituophis > Pituophis catenifer. The sequence continues at coordinate 20,856,860 of NW_027256881.1, forward strand.
CTTCCTCTGAAGGCCTTGGGTCCAGACCCAAGGTGGCACTTCCAGCCTTCCAAAGTTGAAGTCTTCACATTTCATTCAGCACATGTAGCCATGCAGTGACTGTCCACACCCAATTAGGCAGGGTTCGTCTCCGTTGGAGACAGGTACCCTGAAAAATGTTTACAACAAGTCCGGCATTACCAACATGCCGCCACACATACAATTCAATTCTTCCTCCAAACTCAATTCACAGAGCAATAAAAAAAGAACACAAACATACTGTGAGCAAAACACAGACATTTGAAGGGGGGGAGGAGGGCAGAGGGAAAGGAAAGGCTGCAGAAATGAAAAGCTGTAGGGGTGAATGGCACCATCTTCCTCACCAAACGGTCATGGAAGAAGCAGACCAGTGAGGGAGATTCCCCCTGGATCTCCGATACCAAGATGTTTCTCCATTTCATGTTGCTCTCCAACTACATCTCTGCTGTTAGGCTCTGTAGCCACAGCTAACAATGATTAACATCCCAACTCAGTGCTAAAACCACATGAAGCCAAAAAGCATTGGCAAGACAGGGTGGCTATCCTAATAGGACAGAGGGGGTCTTTCTGTGGGCCGTATTTTGATGTGAATTTGGATCAAGGAAGCCCTGAAGATTCTCTGGAAAAGGCTCCCAAAGAGAGAAGAAACTGAGGATGGGAGCTAACAGTTGGTTTCAATCAGAAATGTTTATATGGCTGCAAGCCAAATACTTTCCCCGACACCCTTCACTAAGCAGCCAAAAAGGAATGAAGTTAAGAGCAGAGAAAGAAGGGAAGATTAATGGGAGAGATCCACAGGGAGAAGGGAAAATAGAGGATATGTACAAATTTTTCATCCAGACTCAGCCATAGACTGTTCAAGTAAAAAGGGCTTAAGTTTCTCCTATCCCGTTTGAAGGGGTAAAAATCACTCTTTGATCCAGAATAGCTTCCCGTGGTTGTTATAGAAAAAGAGACTCCCAGGACAGTCCAGCTGAATAAGTCTTCCTTGGGTAGTACGGTATTAGGAGGATCTGTCAGCAGATCAACTGGGAGTTGAAATCCAGGCAGGAAGCTGCTCCCGGTTACTTTTTACGAGTATGCTGCCTCCGGGCCTGCAGCCGTTGGCGAGTTCCTGTCTTGGTTCCTGCTCCAATGGAGAAGGAGCCTGTCGCTGGCCCTGGAGGGACAGAAAAGTAAAAGGTCTCCCTTCAGCCTTTTCACAGAGGCTGTTTGGGCATAGAAAGTACGCCAAGTAACTTGTGGGGTTGCATAACTTGCTACTCATGAATGATTTTTAATCTCTAGCCTCTTTCGAAGAATGTGCCATCAACATCTGGCAATATCCATGATAATGCCACAATAATTTTGGGTTTAGAACTATGATGTTAACCCTTGCATTAATAATGCATTTTGTTTTAAATCCTCTCATCCCCCGACCCACAAAACAAACAAAAATAGTTCTGCAGCGATTTAAGTATTTTACTGTCTGATCCCTGCATTCTAAATGTTGCAAAAAGACTTGTAATAGAATCAACTTCCAAATCCTTACCAAAACCAGGTGTCCCTCCTCCAAAGTTGGGGGTGATGGGTGTTCCAAAGGAAAGGTTGCAGCTCCCTACTGTGCCACCACCTGGTGTAGGTGTACTTTGCCCAAATGTAGGTGTGGGAGTTCCTAATCACAAAATAGTAGCAAAGCAAAGTGTCTATTGGAGAACAAAGTCACATTATGGAGAAACAAGATCACCAATCCCTGCCTGACATTGTCAGACACACTTGAATGACAGGAACCACTTTCTCTGAATGTTTTATACAAAAGATGATTGTTTTATCCCAATACAAGAACACCAAAGGAGTCTATCAGCCCTTTCCTCTCGCCTCCATTCTACTTTCCTCCCAAAATCAGCCAAGGATACAGGCATTGTCGGCCCAGAAATGCCTGCCTTTCCTTCATTTCCTCACCTGCAACTTGGTCCAATCTATGGCCGCCTAAATTGGGCTCAAGTCTATTCATCTCAATCACCTGCACTTAAAGCAATGTTTGTTGTAGTGAGCACAGGGAAACAAATAAGAGCCAAAGGAAATAAGACTTGGATTTAGGAGACAGAATGGAAACAGAATCTGCGTCAGAGCTGAAAAATCTTTGCATGTGTCTTCCTGAGCAGAAATACGAATTCACCTACTCTCATGCCCTCTCTAGACCACGCCCTAGGAATCAAAACAGCCCACCAGAATAGCAAAACTACAAAAAAAACCTGAGCAACACCCCCCCCCACCCCGGAATAATAAGTAGGAGTATTGAACAGGCAAGAGGCCAAGCAAAGGGGACTCACCTCCGAATGCTGGCTTGCTCTCAGGTGTACTTGGGATGCTGAAAGCAAAGGCAGAGTTTTGGTTCTGGGCACCCAGAGGGTTTTGTGCCAAGGAAGTTCCAAAGGGTGTCACTCCCTCTGCAGCTCCACTCTGCCCACTGCCGAAACTGAATCCAACTGTGGGCACTCCTGTGCCTGTAGCGCTGGCACCAACACCAAAAGCACTGCCTGCCACACCTGGGGGATTCGATGCCCCAAAGGTGAACGGAGCTGACCCTCCAAACACAGAGCTTCCTGTGCTGCTGCTTGTAGTCTGAGTGCTGGATGTGGTGGCTGTCCCAAAAGAAAAGATGGACGATGCAACTCCAAATGCTGGCTGGGAAGTACTTTTGGCTCCAAAAGATGCCAAGGGGCCAGCCCCTCCAAAAGGGGTCTGCGAAGAGCTACCAAATGCTGGCTGGGCTGCAGGTTGGGCTACTGAACCAGTGAAGCTGAAAGGAGTCCCAAAGTTCAGGGGTCCTGCTGCCGGAGGCTTGAGAGCTGCCTGTTGGCCCTCAGAGACACCTGAATCAAAAGCCAGCTGGCTTGTAACTGCAGGGTATGGAGGGGGTGGTTTTGAGGCAGCCCCAAAGGTACTGCTGAACGCAGAGGTGCAAGATCCAAATGTCAGTGGAGCTTGTGTGGTGGCTGATGGTGCTGAAGAAGCCTGCGTGGAACTGCTGCTGCTGCCACTAAAAATGCTGAAGGAAGTATTAGCTGTGGTGGTGGCGGCGGCGGCAGCAGCAGCAGCAGCAGCAGCAATAGTGGGAGCTGAGTTAGTGGTGCTGGAGGGCGCCAAGAGATTGACAGCGGCGCCTGTAGGAGCAGCTTGCTTGCTAAACTGGAAAAGGGACATGGCAGCTGTGCTGGCATTGGGTGCAGCCCCAAATAGCATGGGTTGGGATGCCAGCGTGGAGACAACAGTGGCAGGAGTGTTATTGCTGCTGTTGTTGTTGGGGGCAGTGGCAGGGGGTGGGATGTCTGGCCCAAAACTGAACACAGGTTTGCTCATGGAGACAAATGTCACGCTTGCTGTTCCAGGGGGTGACACCGAGGTGGTAACAGTGGCGTCTGGGAGAACAGGGAGCCCTAAGCTGCTCGAGGCATTGATGGCAGGAAGGCCAGACGATGCTGCTGGCTGGGGGGCCTGACTGAATGTGAAGGGAGATGATGATGTGGTGGTAGGCAGGACAGCACTTGCTGGTGTGGACAGTGATCCAAAGATGGGTTTGAATATGCCGCTGGGAGCAACAGGAGGTGCCAAAGAAGGCACAGATTGCGCAGTGGCAGAAACCACAGTTGTGCCACTTGTTGAGAAGCCAAAGTTCTCACTTTTTGCTGGGCTGCCAAACACTGGTTTGAAAACAGGCACTGTGCTGGGCACAGAAGATGATGGCGTTGTTGCAGCTGGAGGCTTGTCGGCTGAAGGACTTGTGAGGATCCCAAAAAGGATGCTGGGCTTTGGAGCAGACGAGGGCCTGGCTGGAGTATGGCCCAGCTCAGAAGCAGCTGTCACCAAACTGCCTGTGCTACTGGTGGGGAGGGAAGTGCCTGAAGGAGGAGCAGCAGTGGAAACAGGTGCGTTGAGAGCCAGAGGCTTAGGGGATGTCACTGTCACAGAGGAGCTCAAATCCAGTGAGGCAGAGAAAGCTGGTAGCTGAGGGCTGCCTGTAGTCCCTGGAACTGTCTTGGCTGGAGGGGAGAGAAGGGAAAAGGGAGAAAGCACTCCATTACTGTAATTAGGAGACACTGTTCCACAGTAAACCATTAAGAAAACTTATTTATTTACATCAGACAATCTGGAATACATAAATGTTAACTTCTCTCCTCCTTCTGTATTTACTGCAGAAAAGAATTTGTTTCGCTTTTTTATAGACAGAGGAAAAGGGTGAAATTTCCATACTTCAACCCTCTTAAACAATCTAATCTGTCACTACAACCAGGGGAGATGCTCAAGAATTAAATACCTGAATATCATGATGTTACCTAGTTTGGGTAATGAAATGTCTGCAAGAAAACAACCAAGATCAGAGAGCACCAAGAACCCCTCACTGCTCTAAATGTCTCCTAAAAAGAACATACTCCAGTTATTTAAAAGAAAACCAATGAATGGACTGAACAGGTCCCTGGAGGAAGGAATTTCTCAAAAGTAAAAACAAAGCTGGCAATTTGCCAGGCCTGAGGAGTTCAAGTATCTCCAACATCTGAGTAAAGAACTGAGTTCAGGGAAAGCCTGCATTCTGGTCTCCAGAAACTTTGGTGGGTGAGAAGATCTCTTTTCTCTTAATAACCGGAAAAAATATTTTAAAAGAAAGAGAACATTTTTCCTTATGAAGAAGGTGAGGAGCAATCCTTTTTCTGTATGGAAAAATGCATACTTGCCAGCTTAAATTGCTTCTGCCTTTCCCCTGTGGCTAAAGAGGAGAAAGGAACAGCCTTGTCAGTTAAACATGTTAGCTGAATAGTTCCTGCATTATAAATACAAGGAATTCATGAATTTATGGGACCATCTGATTTTTTTTTTAAAGCTAAGCTTTAAGGCTATGAAGTTCAGCCTGCTTCTGGCTCTTTGTAAAGGAAGAGAGGGAAGCAAGATTCTGTATTCTGACACAGAATACTCAGAATAAACTTTTTAATGGAACCATCCATATTTTAATGAACATAAATCAAAACTCTAACCCTATCCTTCTCTAGAGTCACCAGGTTAGGCCTAGATTATTTACAGGAAATTTAGTCCTCATCCCCTTGCATTCATTCATCAACATCCAATTCTATAGGAAGCTGCTGAATACTTAAGAACAGCTTCAGAACCACAAGTTTCAGAGCACAGGCCTTTTATCGCACTCCAATGTTCTTCAAAGGCAGGCAATGGATGCCCCTTTCCCTCTGAACTTGCTCACCTGCTTGTGCTGAAGAGCTCTTTCCTTCTTGCATGTTCTTCAAGCTCTCCAGAAGGGGATTGGTTGCGGCAGTAGAGATGGGCAATGACACAGGTGTTGGTTTGGTGGAGATCAGTGGAAAGTTCAAAGTTTGGGATGAAGAGGTGGTCTCCACGGGTGGGCTTGGGGTAGAATCTGTTGGGAAAACCATCAGAGCTTTCTGGCAATTTCAAAGTCACTAAAATCCACCATCTAGCATCTGCTGACATTAAAGCCAACTAATGAATCTGACTAGCAAGAACCAACAGAACAAGCAAAGAAGACATTTTGAGACCTGCACAGAAAGAAAGTCACTATCATTACCCACTTTTCGTTTGTAAAGGTAAAGATTTCCCAATCAGTCGTGATTTCCCAATCTCTTCCCTTTTTTAAATATGTAAATTTTAATCTGTTTTTAAATTATTGGGGTGTTTTAATCTGTCTGGGCCAAAATGATTTAATTTGATTTTATCTGGTTTTTAAATTTTTTGTATCTATGTATTTTATTGTTTGGCTGTTCACCGCCCTGAGTCCTTCGGGAGTAGGGCGGTATACAAATCAAATAAACTAAACTAAACTAAACTGACGTTAGGACACGGTGCTCATCCGTGTTTCTTGGATGAGGGAGCCAGTGTTGTCCAAAGACAATTTCCGTGGTCATGTGGCCAGCATGGCTATATGCCAAAGATGCACGGAACGCTGTTACCTTCCCACCAAAGTGGTACCTATTGATCTACTTGCATTTGTATGCTTTCGAACTGCTGGACGGGCAGGGGCTGGGGCAAGTAACAGGAGTTCACTCTGTTGGATCTCTGAACCCAGGTTATCAGCTCTCCAGCTGACAAGCTCAGTGTCTTTAACCCCTGAGCCATCGCACCCCCTATTTAGTTTGTATAAATCTCTTATTTGGGGGGCAGACTCCCAAAGGACAGCCTGGAGCAGACAACGAGAACACCTACCAATGTTTTCTTCTAAGACTTTGTTGAACCACTGTAGTGTTGCTTTCTTCTCTGCATCCAAGTCTTCTGGGGTGACTGTATAGCCCAGCTGAGGTGGTGGAGGCTGCCAAGAAAACAACATCTTAAGCATTTGTTCTGAAGGCGCAAAACAGCACTTTCATAAATAGCACCAAACAAAAGACAGAGGTGTTCTTCCCTTAGCTCTGGGAATGTATAAATAAACCTAAAGATTACATGAATTTAGTGCTTCCCACTTTTTTCTCAGGCATCAAGGGATGTGGTGTGTTTGACTAAAGTCAAAAGCTTAGCAACACCCATCCTACTCAATCTAACTATCTTGTCTTCTTGGCTGGATACTTTATCACCTGCCATATGGTGTCTTCCGTACGTCAACTCAACTATGTACTCAACAATTCTTATTCCTGGAAAAAAGGAGGGAAAGAAAGAAGTCCCTAAAGAGTCATACCAAGGCAAAATTATCTCCATGATGAGCTGAAAGTAGCTGAATCTTCCGCTTGCGCTTGCCATTGCTTCCTGATGAAGATGGTGAACTCACATAGTTGCTTTTATTCTTCAAGGGTGATTCTGAAACTGAGACCAAGTTGACAAGTTATGCATGTGGCTTCCCAATCAGAAGCAGCTCAGGCTTCTGCAGTAGTAATGATCTATGTCTAAACACAACATCTTTGAAGACTTAAAAACAGACAAGCATAATATGAACATAGAGGCTTCAAAAAAGTAAATAGAACGAAGCTAGGCTGGTGTACGGTAAGAATATTTATATGAATCAGTATTATCAATTAAAATTTCAATATTTCCTCAGAGATATCAATATATTCTATAAGTGTTCTTAACAAAACCTCCCAATTGATTAGAAAGCATTCAACAGAGGGAAGAAAAATACAGTGCTAAGATCTCTTAGCAGTCTTCACAGGTAAAGAACCAGGACTCAGAATATAGAACTGAAATATTGAAACACTACTTTGCCATTATTGCATAGGTGATTTTTTAAAATTCTGAGCAGCTGCAAAGTCATGTCAATCCATTTGTCACTCTGTTGTGAAACAGAGGCATTCTCCCGCCTTACTGACAATGTAATTTTTATTTACCTTTTTTGTTTTAGGATCCTCCCGTCACACCCCAGACTCAAAGCGGCCCCTCCATTTTGCTCTCCAATCCTTCTTGGCCCATCCCACCCCCAGAACTTACTCTTCTCTTCCTCTGTCTCTTTGTCTGCTGTCACAGGCATTTGCGAGTTGGATTTCTGAGGCTCTTCTTCACTGTAGCAACAGGAGAAAGCAAGTGAAAGAGAATGCTTAAGCAATTTCTTTTGAACTTCTGACTCGAAGATTTGCAGAGGGACAGTCAGAGATAGGAGGATGATCTGCTTCCCTCATCCCTACCATTCTTCCTCCCATATACTATTGTCATTCATTTTATGGACAGTAGCTGGCCATCTACCCTTTGGATGTTGGTTTGAGGAGATTCTCAGGGTAATGCAAGCAGGCATCTTATGAAAGCAGTCGCCCGAGTGTGTTGCTCTGAAGACCCCATAGTAACAAAAAATTTCAAGCAACAGATTGCAAGACAACAACCCAAATCATTGCTAGCTCTTTCAATTTATCTAATGGTTAGGTAAAGTTCAGAAATGCAGTTTGGTAAAATGTCATGGAAAATGCTTTTTATTTAATAGTCAACTCTCTTTTCAATAAATACACCCCCCACCCCATAAAAGCTCAGACAGGATCTTGCCTATTAAAAATCACATGCAAAAATCTTCTCTTTTTTGCAGAAGACTGATCTTCACAATATGTTTAAACGCAGGAAAGATGTCTTGGTTAACTTTGCAATTAAACAAGGGGAGGGATGAAACATATGCCGTAGATATATTTAGAGAGCACCAACTGCTGATATAGTGGTTAAAGCATCAGGCTAGAAACTGAGAGACTCTGAGTTTGAGTGCTGTTTTAGGCATAAAGTGAACTGGATACCTTGGGCCAGTCACTCACTCTCAGCCCTAGCAAGCAGGCAATGTCAAAACCACTTTTAAATCTTGCCAAGAAAACTGTATGGATTTCTGCAGGCAGTTGCCAGAAGTCAACATTGGCTTGAAAACACAAAAAAAGGCAAGTTTATGGAAACCAGAGTATCTACCAGAAAGAGGCCTCAAAAGAATTGCATCACACTTGATCCTTCCAGCTACTGATAACCGTAAGTCTAAGGAATATCAAAAAGGGTAAAGAAAAGCTGCCCTTACGTGATGTTGGAACTGGGATATCTTGCTTTCTTGTTAGGCCTTTCAGGTGTCTGAGACCGAGAGGATGCTGGGCTGGAAAGAGGAGAGGAACTTGGTCCCGTTCTTTTCCATAGCTAAAGGAGAGAAAATAAAGCATGAAATACTATTGGAAACAAGAAGAATATTTTCAATATCTTATTTAGGTTTTAAGCAGAACATTTATATAGAGAGGAAATTAAATTAATGTAATCCCTTTTGAGATCTACTTATACGGGAAGTGAATGGCAAAAAGGATTTTCCATGATTAAACACTGCCATCTAAAACCTATACAGTTATAATAAACTTGCCTTGGAATCCCTCATGCCACTTTTATTCTTCAAACCCTATCCAACTGCTGGCCCCTGTAATATTGTTGCTCTACTAGGTTCCCCAACTCAACTGTATCTCCTTGTCTCAGTCTCTTGGTAAACTCTGCCTGGATAGATCAGCATTCAGTAGGCTTGTTTGTTGTGAGGAAAAAGTTAGACTTACTCCCCTGATGAATCTGCCCAAGTATAGCCATAGCAGCTGGCTACCTTCAGGTTTTGTGGAACTGTCAGCTAGATTGCCAGATTTCCTGGCTGTTTGATTCTAATGGGCTTTTCTAATTCTGTCTCTTGCCTACAAGAGCCCTGATCATTTTCTGCAATGGCTGATGGGTATAAAACCAAGGACCTTTGAACAATTCAAGAGAGGCTGCACATACTCCACTTCTATTATTTGGATGGATATGTGATGAAGATATCACCAGGTATGGATATCCATATGTGCCCTGCAGGTTCAGCTGCCAACTGGGACTGTCAAAGTCACTAGGATCTTAGTAAACAACCTGGATAACAATTAGCAGACTACGTGAAAGGATTTAATGGAGTAGTGTAACTTTCAGCATACAAATCAGTAGCAAGGTTTGTCCACCTCTGATAAATCCACCAAATAAGTAGGCAACTCCAGATCCTCTTCTGATACCTTCCATTCATACTCCATATCAGATCCCATGAAAATCTTGGATTGAATTCATAGATCATTTTACAATAATTTATGAAAACTGGCAAACTAAACTTCACTGATCTGCAGTCATATTTTTACATTTTAAGAGTAAAATCCCTTTATTGCTATATTTATTCTTCTAATTTGAGAACACAGAAACTAATATTTGTATGCAGATTAATCAAGTTTTGTTCAAGAGAACAGCAAGTTATCATCACATCTTTGTTCTGGGAAATACAACTGGGAAATACCTACAGTATCTTATGCATTAAAGGAGTTAATCATCTAACAATGTACCTGTGAGAGACCTCTGGTGGAGCTGTATGAGCTGGCAATAGCATTGCGGATGGAGCTTGGTATACCACCCACAGACAGACTATTCACAGAACTGAGGGAAGAAGTGCGCGATCTCTTAGAGGAGCAATCTTCTAGGCAGTGGGAAGGAACAAGTCCCCGCTTCAGAGAGCCAGGCCTATGAAAAGAGACAGCTGTTATAGGTTTGCTGCAAGACAATTAGATGCATTTTGCAGAAGCACAACTTCCAAAGTGCAATGAAGAAACTTATCTTGCTTCTTATGGTTTACAAGCACAAAGACTACAGAATACATTTCCAGCAGAGCCAAACTGGAATCTTCTCTCCAGGAAAAAGCCCTTGGAATTATGTTCCAGCTTTCAGAGCCCATTTATCCAACTCAAAAGAAATCACGTTCTCTTCCATAACTTCAAAGTACAGAATGCACTCTCCCAAGAGCTCAGTGAAGCTATCTCTCTTTAGCCAGGTATTTAAAATCTTATATATGTATTTATCTTTCATAAATATATTTTTATATGTTTTCTAGAAATATGAAAGATAAAAATGCTCAGCTCACACCCCTACCTTTGAAAGATCTGTGAAGCTAAATCTCTTTAACCAGATATTTAAAATCTTATTTATATATTCATCTTTCGTATTTCTAGACTCCCCCAAGCTTTCCCAAAGAAGGACTCAGGGTGCTGTACAATATAACTGGCAAGTAAAATGACATAGAAAAATTAATATTAAAATTAAAAATCAAATCTAAAATGGCCTTTTAATGTTGGATTATTATAGGAGGGAGGGGCTCTCAAGGGACTAGCCAGCCCCATGGTTGCATGGTTCTCTGTGCCCCACCATGCAAGTTCACAGAATTTTGATCCCTTTGCAGAAGGCCAAGAGATTGGGGGCTTTCCTCATTTCTGGGAGCAGGATGTTCCATAAAGCAGGGGCAATGGCAGAGAAGGCTCTCTTCCTAGACTCTACCAGTCAAAATTCTTCGACTGATGGGGTCTGTAGCATACCTTCCCTGCCTGCCTGCCTGCCTGCCTGCCTGCGATGCATTGATGAGATTGGGAGAAGTCAGTTCCATAGGTACTTTGGTCCTATGCCATGCAGGGTTTATAGATGATACCTAAGACCTTGAATTGGACCCAGAAGCAAAATGGTACCCAGTGCAGTTTGCAGAGCAGGGGTATTATATGTGCTCTTCTTCAGGCACCCAGTATGGCTTGTGCAGCTGCTGTCAACCCTGAAGTGAACCTGGCTGAAGCTATCTTGGAGGCTTCAGAGTTGCCACACAACGGAGGGAGGGGGGAAATAGTTAGATAAGGTTTTGTAGCCAAAACAATAAAGTTTTCCTGTGGGAACCAAAGACATTCTCACAGGTGGCTGGCCAGAGGAGCAACTAACCCAGCAACCGGCCAGCACCTGGAATGGACAGTGTGACCAGTGACTTGGGGGGAAAGGGGAAACTTTTACTTTTAATTAGGTGAATAATGCGGGAAATTCCAGAGTCGGCTTCCACCAGTTGTGCCAATATGAAATATCCAATAAACTGTTCTTTGAAGAACCTGCCTACCGCTGAGTTGTTTTCTATGGGTGCATTTCTTAGAACGCTGACAGCTGCATTCTGTGCCAGCTGAAGCTTCCAGATACTTTTCAGAAGTAGTTCCATGTAGAGTGCATTGCAATAGTTCAATCAGGACATGACCAGAGATAGAGACCCTCTGTCCAGGAAAAGGCATAACTGGAGCACAACATGTAGTTAGGCAAAAGCCCTTCCGGCCATGGCCATCAGCTCTCCAAGCATCAGGTCTGTCTGGGGTAGTACAATCCCATCCAAGACCAAAGATGATAAACTCCTGGGTACAGAGGGGCCTACCTACAGCCACTTGGACTTACCGGGGTTAAGCTGAAGTCTGCCGTTCAGATCCTTCGGCTTCCAGCCATTGTAAAACGATGTCCACTGCAATACTCAATTCACCCAGGACGGAGATATATGACTGGGTGTCATCAGTATATTGGTGATACCTCACCCCATGGAGATAGATGATCTCACCCAGCAATTACATGTAGATGTTGATAAGGAGCGGAGAGAGCACCAAATCCTGTAACACTCCATAAAGGAAGGGCCATGAGTTGGAGCTTCTCACTCCCTATCAACACCGACTGGGACCAGCCTTGAAGGAAGGAGGTAAACCAGCACAAAACTTTGCTGTCCAACCCCAACTCCTCAAGTTGGCCCAAAAGGACATCATGATTGATGGTATCAAAAGCAGCTGAGAGGACAGGGAGAATAAAGATGGAAGCACCACCTCCATCCTGCTCCCGCCAGAGATCATCCATGAGCGTGACCAATACAGTTTCACTCCTGTATCCAGGCCTGCAACCTGACTGAAAGGATCCAGATAACCTGTTCCTTCCAAGACCCTCTGGAGTTGCAATGTCCCCATTTTCTCTACCACCTTTCCTAAAAATGTCTGCTTCACCTACTTCTCTAATTTATTTAACTGAATTACACACACACACACACACAATAATCTGAATCCTTCAACTGACAAGAGAAGTAACAAATAGGGAGAAAAGGATTTAAACATGTCCCCCAAGCAAATATTCTGTCTCTTTTCCAGAATTTATTTGATCATTTGTTAACACTATAAAAGGAAACATTTCTCATTCACAGCAGAGCTCCTGGCACTTACTTGGGCACAAGAGATGCAGGTGCTCCATTGGCCACCAAGGGCTCAAATGCAGAATGACCACTTCCAGTACTATCATGGCGCCTGCAGAAAATAAAAAAAGATTAAAAGAATGATTTCAAGTGGGATCAAGAACACATTCAGTCTACCAGCATTCCCAAAGATCTCTGGTTCAACTAGCTCACTATAACGAGCAAGTTCAATTCTATCTATAGGGAGGCTGATCAGAGGAAGAGAAAACACATTTTGGCATTTTTTCAAAGATGAATCAGAAACAGATTACAATTTGAAAAAGTTATTTAATATTTAAAATATTTAAAACTTAAACTTAAAATGCCATGAGTAACGGTAGCAGTTCCAGTACTATTATCGCACGTGCTATAACCCTTCATCGCAGGGAAAAAAATTCTCCAAGTATAGCAGTCTTATTGAAAATAGTTTGTACAAAGTCTATGAAACAATTTATTGGCTTTATATCAAAAGATCAAGAAATACAACTGCAGTTTCTGAAAATAAGTTATCTGTATTCAAAATAAAAAGAATATCCCAAAAAATAATGGGCAAAAATGATTGTTCCAGATGTTAGAGAACATTAGATATCAGATGTCCCAAACCATAATAAGGTGCATATTTTGTATATTCATTCCTGCCTGCCTTTGTCAGATTTTTCAATTATTAGCATGGTAGTAATATGGTCACAGAGTAATTAGAGTCAAAGTGTGGGGTAATCTGATATTAATTTACAGAAGGTATTGGAGGAAATATTGGTGCAAGCATTCTAATTCTTCTAAGCCCTGTTGCTTTGTAGAACAAGTCTTGGCCGCAATTTGTTTACATACAAAATTATGTTTGCTGCAAATCTATTATCTGTTTGTTGTAGTGTAGACCCTGCTAAACTTCTCATACAGAACTTTTACAAGGAATGTGGAAGAATCTTGATCTGAGGATTAAAATACTAAAACATGCCCCTATGTAATCAGTATTGCTATGATCCGTCTCAGAGAGTGTTTTGTTCAGATTAATTTGAGTTCCCCTCAACTTTAACCAAAGCGTTTAACTACTGTGCTAACTTTCCGGAGTCTTGTTCTGCAGCATGCAGCAGGAGACCATTAGTCATTAGTTACCTCTTCTTGTTCTCTTGACCATTTGGAAAGTTCTGGTCCTCCTCTTCTTCCTCCACAGCTCTCTTCCGGCTCTCTTTGAGAGCATTCAAGACAGTTTCTTTTGCACATGGATCCAGGATAGTATTAGACGTTGAAGAGAAAGCCACAGGAGAAACCAACTGCTCCAACCTGTCAGATGAAATGACAGCAGTCACAAGAATGTGAATTTCCTCTCATTGTTCATATGATGCCCCAGGAACTAAGTTACCTATTCCTCATGCCCACAGGACCTATCCAATGGGATTCAAGTTGAAATCTGGCTGAATATAGGCAGTCTGTTCACATCAGTTCAGGGTTTACTTGTGACCTCACAAAATACTTCTAAGGTAATATGATGAGTGGTTAAGAAAACATTTTAGGGCCAAGAATTGTGGAGGCTGATGACAGGAAGAGGAATAGCTCAGTCAGTTCCACCAATCAACTAACCAAGATGTGTCCTAAGTAACTGGGCCACAAGGAAATAGCTTGAGATCGCCAGGCTTTCCACAACATTTACATATATCACTATAAATCAGGAAGAGAAATGGGATCACTCCAAGAGAAGACCCTTTCTGCAATCAAGCCTGCAAACCTAAAAACTGCCCAAAAGCAATTACTGAAGCAAACTCACAGCGGAGAACGGCCAATGCTGCTTTCTGGCCGAGCAATCTTCACTGTTACAGGGCTGTGGGCAATGCTAGAATGGTGAATGGATAGCCTGTTTTTCCGCCGATACTCATCCCAGCAAATTGAAGGCAAGGTTCCCAACGCAGCATATTGGGCTTGCTGGATAGGATAGCGCCGCCGAGGAGTCAGTGTAAAACGAGTGGATGGACTCAGGTGATCCCTAGAAAGAATGGAGAATAAAACATGTAATCAAAGAAAATGAAGAAATGATATAAGCAGCAAAACTGTTCCTGTTCAAAAGGCCAGCAGGAAACGCATCTCAGACTAAATATACAGCATCCTTTATATTCATTTATTACTCTTGTCAGCAAAGAATAGATACACAAAACCAAAATGCTTTAAGTCCTGTTTTCTCATTCAGCAATAGAAAGATATCACTTCCCATCAGTTCATAAAGTTATTTTAAAGTGCAAATAGAAAATCTATCACACTATTCTCAGCACATCAACATGAAGATCAATAAATCTAGAAAGTGATAGCATTATGTATTCAAGATGGTTTGCAGCAAACTTCAGCCATGGAATTCATTTGCTTATTTTTGAGTTGAATTTTTTATCTAATTACCCAATTTAAGTGAAAACTGAATCACTGGAGAATACCGATTTACAATAAGGACAGAACATCTGTCATGCACACAGAATAGCTGTTTACCTCGGCTAATACATTCAGCCTTGCTTACAACCTTGAGAAAAACCTTGATTCTTAGTTACTAGCAAGATCCACTTAGATTTCCAACTCTCTCCGTTCCATCACATTTGTCTGAATACAATATGAGAAAGGTGGCAAACGTGTCATAGACACATGCAGCAGCAAGGGAATTTGTGCTTCTCTACCAGGGAAACCCAGAGCACAGATGGAAGAGGAAACTGACAAGAGCTCTGATAAGGCAATAGTAATGGATGAGGGAAAGGACAAAACAGCGTCTTGGAGAATGCAGTGAAATCAAGCTACGTTTAATATCAGAATGAATTGAGAGATCAAATATAGTATGATGAAGATGCTATGATTAAATTATTCCTCTTCCCCAGGCAGTATAAAGCACCCCAATCTCTCCAAACCTCTGCTTTTCATTTCCCTAAAACCAAGGTCAAGCAAAACAGTAACCACCTCTGACAAACAAAATGAAACGTGTATAGAGAGGAAGGAAAAGAGCCTCAGTAAAGGGAAAAGGATGGGATGAGAACCTGGCTCTAACCTGAGGGACTGAATGAAATTGTTAACAATTACAAAAAAACTCCAACCCTACCATTAATTATAGGAAGCCCATAAAATGGGAGAAGATACAAAGCAGAAAGAACAAAAAGAATGCCGGGTATGAACAGCAAAAAGTAGTTCAACTTCTATAGAAGAAATGACTCATTCTGCATATAAGAGGTTCAAATACTAAGCTCAACTGCCTGGTCCAAAATATGCTTTAAGAACTCTCTGCGTGTATGTTTTTGTACGTATGCGTGTGTGTGCATGTGTGTGTATTTATAATTTTATATACACATACCCACTCAAATAAGAGCTGCGCAAATATATGTATACAGTCTGAATGTATACAGCTACGTTTTCCCATATTGTGTACAAGCAGATGGGGAGAAGAGAAGCAGATTCTAGCCTGATTTTTCTCCAGTGGTTCCTTAACCAAGTTTGAAGGAAGTGTAAGCGTTGTCACTGGAATATTAGCCGGTGCCCAAAGGAAGGAGAAGCATCTATCTGGTCAAGTTTATGCTCTTCTTCCCTTTCACAACGGGGAGGACCCAAAAAGAACCCAGACAACGCTGTTCCAAGTGCCCCCTCCATTCCGGCACCACAGGCACACGAGCATGTACAGATTGCAATGCAAATCCCAGCAAGGGCTCGTCAAAGAAAGAAAGGAAGGAAGGAAGGTACAAAGAAAGAAAGAAAGGAAGGAAGGAAAGAAGGAAGGAAGGAAGAGAAAGGAAGGAAGGAAGGAAGAAAGAAAGGAAGGAAGAAAGGAAGGAAGGAAGGAAGAGAAAGAAAGGAAGGAAGGAAAAAAAAGGAAGAAAGGAAGGAAGGAAGGAAGAAAGGAAGAAAGGAAGAGAAAGGAGGGAAGGAAGGAAGGAGGGAGGGAGGGAGGGAGGGAGGAAGAAAGAAAGGAAGAAAGGAAGGAAGAGAAAGAAAGAAAGGAAGGAAGAAAGAAAGAAAGAGGAAGGAAGGAAGAGAAAGAAAGAAAGGAAGGAAGAGAAAGGAAGGAAGGAAGAGAAAGAAAGAAAGGAAGGAAGGAAGGAAGGAAGGAAGGGAAAGAGAAAGAAAGAAAGAAAGAAAGAAAGAAAGAAAGGAAGGAAGGAAGGAAGGAAGGAAGGAAGGAAGAGGAAGGAAGAAAGAGAAAGAAAGACAGAAAGGAAGGAAGGAAGGAAGGAAGGAAGGAAGGAAGGAAGGAAAAAAAAAGCTGAGGGGCTCCTGTACAGTGAATCCCCTTACCCGTAAATCTGCCCCCGCCTCCTTTCAGGCACGAGCAGTCCGGGCGAGGAGTAGCTCATGGAGGGCCCCCCGTTGGCCAGGACCGTATCGCTACTCTTGGAAGCAAAGGAGATGCGGTGGGTCAGCAAGGGGGTCCCCCTCCGGTCCTTGCTGCCGCCGCCTATTCCCGAGGAGACTATCCAGGATCCCGCAGCCGCCGCTGCCACGATCAGGGAGAGCGCAGCTCCGGAGAGGCCCAACACGAGCACCAGCAAAGAGAGCGACGCCGCCGCCAGTCCCGCCACCGCCAGCACCGCCACGGGAAAGGCCCACGCTCCTTCCAGGAAGCCGGGACCGGCAGCCACCCTTCTCCTGGCCCGTTGCTGTTGCCGCCCCCGCCGCCGCGACGGAGGCCACCAGCCCCAGCCGGGCGCCGAGCCGCCCCGAGACATCGAGGCCGCGACGGCTGTCTAGCCCTCCCTTCCTCTCACGGTTCCCCTTCCCTTGCCCGGCATGCACCGCGCGCCAAAGAAGAGCGAGCGACGGGCAGCCGGGCAGGCGAGCTGGGGGTGGGCGTGGCCTTCGAGGTTGAAGGAATTAGCGCGAAGAGAAAGGGGGCGTGGCGTCTCGTAGACTGGGGGGGAGGCGGTTGCCGGCGGCGTAGAGAGCCAGAGAGACCTTGAGGGAGCGGGGGAGGGGGAGCGCCCGTCCACTGACTGGTGTCTGAACTAGCTACCTGACCAAAAGGTGGCCTCAGTCAGTGCGGCTTCTCTTTCCGCCCATTTCCTTCTGAAGGGAAGTCTGTTAGAGATTCTCAGTCATCCAGGTCATGGTTGTCCCAAAGGTGCTTTTTTCAGGAGGCGACTGGACTTTCTCGTTTTTTTTTTCTTTTGAAGACGTTTCGCTTCTCATCCAAGAAGCTTCTTCAGCCCTGACAGGGATAGTGGGGAATGGAAGAGTTTATATTCCTTGCAGACAGCTGGTTATTTGCATCCTTTCAGAGGGTCCTTGAAGCACTTGGATGTTTATCTGTGTCCTCAGGGTCACCTGAGTGGTGCTCCTGGTTCCTGTAGTCTGCAATTATAAGGGGCGTGCATAAGAGCACCGCACCGTCCCTGTCCTAATGTTTCTTCTATTTGTATCTATTTTATGTATCCAATCCATGCTTATACTTATTACCAAATATGTTCTTGACTAAAATAAATAAAATAAAATATTTTTTTTCCTCTGGAAATCCCTTCCACACCACTCAAAGGGTGTTCTTCCCAAACTGTACAGCTAAAAGTCTGTCAGAGATTCTCAGTCATCCAGGTCATGGTTGTCCCAAAGGTGCTTTTTTCAGGAGGCGACTGGACTTTCTTGTTTTTTCTTTTGAGGACCTTTCACTTCTCATCCAAGAAGCTTCTTCAGTTCTGACAGGATAGTGGGGAATGGAAGGATTTATATTCCTTGCAGGCAGCTGGTCATTTGCATCCTTTTAAGGGGTCACTAAAGCACTTGGAGGTTTGGTGACCCTGAGGACACAGGGTTCTTGGATGAGAAGTGAAACGTCTTCAAAAGAAAAAACAAAGTCCATTTGTCTCCTGAAAAAGCACCTTTGGGACTTCTGAAGGGAAGGAACAACTCATGTCACCCTAAAAGGGACTGCACAAGCAGAATCTCTTTTGAGGAGATCCTTGCTGCTCTCTGAGCTTGTTTGTTTTCTTTCCAGATGTTTCATTACCCTAACTAGGTAACATCATCATCATTCTGAGTAAGGAGTGCTGTTTATCTCTTCTCTCACTTTTTTCCGATGGGGAATACTGGAGTGATAATCTTGTATTATACCTGCTGATGGCGCTTTATCTTAATATAAAGAGCAGCTTATGATATTGCCGAGGGCAAAGTTGGTGTTTTCAAGGAGTTATTGATGTGAAAGGCACTTCAACAGCAATTCAAGAATTCTCAGAGATAATAATGTGCAAAGGTTCAGCGTGCAAAATGTTCAAAACTGGTTTGAGAAAGCGCCAAGGAACACGAGACATTGCTGTTGATGCACACTTGATAATTGAGAAAGCCCAATAACAATGCATCAATCATATTAAAACTCTGAAAAGTGGGAAAATTGGGAATCCCAGAATATTTCATTGTCGTCATAAGAAACAGGTATAGGTTAGGAAGCCCCAATATGGACTGGGGCTTCCCTATGGACATAGGGAAACAGACTGACTTCACTTTGGCAAAGAAGAAAAGGCTGTATAGTCTCCTCTTGCTTATTCAACTTATATTCAATGTATATATTAAGGGAAGCTGGGTTGGAAGAAGATGAGCATGGTTGGAGGAAGAAACCCCAATGCTTTGCTGATGATAGCTGATGACACCTGATTACAACCCTGATAGCTGAAAATGTAAAGGATCTGCAAGCCCTCATAATGAAAGTCATGGAGCAAAGTGAAAAAAATGGGACTAAAATATAAAGACTGAACTAATGAGTACAGGTAGGACAGTCTGCCTTAGACTGTCAATGAAGATATTGAAGAGCTTCTGCATTTTAGGATCAACCATCAATGGCAAAGAAACAAGTAGGTAAGAAATAACACAACAGACTAGTCCTTGGGAGAGCAAAATCCTTGGAAAAGGTATCCAAGTGCCATGATGTGTCTATACCTACAGATATCAGAATTGTGCAAGCCATGGTACATTGTGACACTAAGGAAACCAAGGTTAAATTTTGAAGAAGGATACGAAGATCTCCCTCTTTGAGGAAAATTTGTTTTGCATTTGGAATTTCAGGGTTTTTTTTTTAATTGAAAAAGCATAGTTAAGTTGAAGGAATTGTTTTCATTTTTTTCCCATTGACCTGGGAATTGGGATACAGAGACAATTATATCCCTGCTCTTAAATAGAAACAACCATTTGTATTTGTATTAAAATGGCATAAAAAGCTTAGATAACTGAAGTTCTCCAGCATATAACTGAATTGTGGCAAATAAATGGATATTTGTCAGTTGGGCAACTCAGTCTTAGGACTGAGTTCCGTTGAGACTAGACAACTAGTAGGAGTTTCAGAAAGAGTAGCAGGAAATAAAACATGAGGATAAACAATGCCCTCCTGGATCCAGCCCCTGCTTTGTTGCCCTTCTCTGAACCGTCTTTAGCTCCTCTATACCCTTTTTTATGCCTGGCAACCTGAATTGCACATAGTATTCCAGATGCAATCTTACCATTGATTTCTATAAGGGCATTGTGATACTTTATTATCTAACATGCTCTTGGCCTTTTTTTATAGCAGATGCACACTGTGTTGTTACCTTCGCTGAACTGTTTACCATTACTTTCCTCATCAGTCACTGCTACCTCTGATCCCATTAGTTTTATGAATAATTAGTATTTTTGGCACCTGTATACATCATTGCACACTTGCAGTGTTGAATGACATCTGCCACTTTGATGCCCAATATGCAGAGATCCCTTGGAGATGCTTGCAGTCTTTTATTTTTACCACTGTGTACATTTTAGTGTCATAAGCAAACTTGGCTATTCCACTAGTCATGCCTGATTCCAGATCATTTACACAGGTTAAAAAGCAAGTCCTGGGACAGAACCCTGGGGAAACCCCATTACTTACATGCTCCATTTAAATTTCCATTTATTCCTATTCTTGTTTTCTATTCTTTAGCCAGTTGTTTATTCACAAGAGTCACTGTCTTTTTATTGCATGGTTATTAAATTTACTGGAAAGTCAAACTCCTACCCACAAGTTTATTAACACCCTCAAAATTTTTTAATATTGTAGTTAGGCAGAAGCTTCCCTTTAATGAAGCCATATCAGGTATCCTTGAGCAAAGCTTGTCTCCAAATGTTTGACTATTTAATCTTTAATAGCAGTCTTCCCTGGGATGGACATTAAGCTAACAGGCCTATAATTTTCTAGATTTTCCCTTGAGCTCTTAAAAGTTGGTGCTATGTTAGCCATCTTCCAGCCTTCAACTACAGAGGCCGAGTGTAGAGACAGGATGCATATTTTAATTAGAAAGTCCACAATCTCATCTTAAGCTCCTGAATAACCCTTGGGTGGATGCCACTGGGGTCTGGTGCTTTATTTATTTGTTAAATTTATTTGCCGCTCATCTCACCGTGGGGCTACTCTGGATGGCTTTGTTGAAGATCAGTTTGTCAATAAAGCCTACCACAGTTCTCATCACCCCTATATGGCTCATTTCATCTGATCCCCTTCCGGAGAATTGGGTGTGCCCCCGTTTTTCTCCTGTGAAGATAGAAAATAAAGAATTCATTGTTTCTCTACAATCTTTTTTCATTTGAACCACACACAACTAAAATCAATATTTTAAAGCTATACAAGCTATTTCTATTATGGTAGTGAGGCAATGCTTTTGCACCTCACTTTTCATATTCAGTCATGGATAAGGTGTCCAGGGGATTATAATAGGTGCTGGCTTTCCTATGCTATAACATAGGAGAACAAAATCAGTTGCTATGAATTTACATAATTCTGACCCCAATTGCACAAATTTTTAGGTATGGGAATTGCAATCTGCAATGAGAAACTGTCACTTTCTCAGATGAATGCAACTTTTTATAGGTTAGAGGTTGCCCTTGATTTTTAAGCAATGTATTGAAGGTCAACCCTGAAAATTGGTGGGTCAGAACAAAAACATTTGATAATATATGTACATGTAATAACAATTAAATGTATGTCTGAAATATATTTAGTCATTTCTCCCACCTATTACATTAAAAATGCAATTGGATAATAAACTGAAAATCTATGGCTAAGATTTTACAGGGCAATGTGTGACCCTCAATTTGTGCCTTTCTGATCTATATAATATCTTGTTCAGCCAATTTAAATTTGGTTGCTGCTTTTGGCATTTTGCAGGATTCATAGCTAGTTAAAAAGTATACGAAAGACAGAACTACAATTCTTAAAACTTCCAAAAGTTAAAACCCAATACGAATGGATTGAAATATTTATTTAAAAATTGAACACACACATGTAACATATTATACAAAGAAAAATGTATTTAATACAATAATTAAAAGTTTTCTTGGAAAGAAAAGAGCTGGCTGCCTGGGTCAGTTGTTGGAGATTGGGCCCAAGGTAGCATTTTTTGTCATTTTAAGGAAAACTGTTCTAATGGAAGTTTGTTCACTACCACCTGCTCAATTTAGGAAAAGTTAAAAAAAAACAACCAAGAGCAAGCACTGAGGAAATCACGTTCTAGCACAACAAAACCGTTCTTATCCAAGTCTCACATTAAATCACTCTTAGTTTTCTTCCTTTTTGTCCTCCACATGCATGGCCAGTCAGCCTGAAAACCTGAGGTAGTTGGGGAGGGCACCAGACGTCGAAGGGATGTCCCTGGAAAGGCTGAGCAAGGACATTTCAGCGCCATAGGAAATGCCTCATGTGCTGTGGCAACAGGATAGTACCTGATGTTTTGGAGCGAGGCAGACAGGCAGCTGATTGGCCTCATTCAAGCTGGCGGTGGGAGAAGTGCTATTTGGTATTTGGGCTGCCAGCCATATGGCAAGGCGACCTGGGGCATAACAGGCACCAGTATTTGATAGGCTGGTTGGCCTATGCAGTGCTTTTAGGAAAAGAACTTGGGGTGGGGGAGAAGAGAAGATAGGTGGACAGACCCTTTGAGAAAGAAGAGAAGCCCTAGGTCTTTTGCCCCCTCCCCAAATGGCAGTGTGCAATAGATAAGCTTATCTTAGTTGGGAGACAGAGTTAAGAGGTTGGCAAGGAGTTGGGTATGCCAAAGGCCATGGCAGCTCATTCAGGAACGAGATTTATGAGCTTCTCTAGTTGAAGGCAAAGCCAAAATGGCCTCTAGTCTCCATAAAATAGCTGATACCAGACTCAGTAGCCTTCTCATGGCTTCCTCTAATGTTGAACTTTCAAAAAACCCCAGGTCCCTTGGCAGCACCTGCTAAACATAAGCACCACTTCGGAGGCATTTTAGGCAACATGAGTTAGCCAAATTATTCTACTTGGATCACATCCTGAAGGCCCCCAACCATATGTCTGACATACATCAGCCAGCTTGCAAAAATCAGGTGTAAGGCAGCCCTACCCAAAACACCAGAAAGATACATGGCTTCAGGCTAATTGCCCCATCTGAGATATGGAGCAGACTTGGTTAGATTGTTCCCTCAGCAGTCTTGCTTCACTTACGAGACGATATAGGTTTTGCTGCTCGTTTTTCTGTTGTCTGGCTGACAATGGTACTAGTCCACACAAGTATGATGGGAGTAAATAAAATGTTCCGTATCTGAAAACCACTAAGACAGCTTTGACTAATCTAATGCCAGACTATAGATGTTCTTCACTCAGGACTTCCTTTGGTATAACATTTTGCCTGATGCTGGTGGAAGAGCTTAGTCCTCAGGCCCTTCCCTATACAGCAAAAGAAGACTGAAAGGAAATATCCAATTTATAGGCAACAGCATCTTTATTCTTCTTTCTTCTGCATTTTCTTTCCTTAGAGGCTCACAGTGATCATGAGGTGCCTGAGACAGCTGTCATGGAAGGCAGTGGTATAGAAGGCAGTGGGAAGAGAAACCACATCATCTATAAAAGAATCCAGTTCACCTTCCAGGTGGCACAGCTGCCTAGTGCTACTGGTCATTTTTTAGATGGTTGAAGGAAAGCTAACAAGCTGTGCTGAGGTCATCTGGCTCTAGGCAGCTTCTGCTTTGCTCATGGAGTACAGGTGGTCAAGAGGCCAACTGGCTGGTATGTGGACTAACAGCTGGTGCCCCTAACAATTGTCAAATATAAAGTCAGTTCCTTGGGCCCCTTCAGCCTCTCTTCCCCACTAGCAATTCCTACGTCTAGATTCTCAGTTCTTTATTGCTGCTCAAAGCACAGTGAACTACTCTGAGGCAATGGACAATGTCCCACTTTGTTGGAGCAAGGCAGGATGGGGCAGCAGAATGAGAAACGAAGAAAGTCACAGTTCCTGAGATGTGGCAGACCAGGTTACATAAACCCTTCTTCTGTAGAGACTGAAGTGGCCCTCGGAGAGACTGGTACCTTTATGTGTATAGATAGACTCAGACTTTTAACCAACATCCTGCCACCATCTTGGGTCTGAGAAAAGGCAACCAAAGAGAATGAGCAGCAAGATCAGCACTATCTCTGGTATGGTATAGAGCCAAAGTTAACAAATCAGAGGCTGTGCAAAATAAGGAAGTGACCTGGGAAGAGGCAAGAGGAAATCCAACTCTGCAGAAATGCTGTAATAGACATAGGAATGCAGGATTTGTGTTTTATGGCTATGGCAGGGCAATACTATGGATACTATTGTGGCTAGGAAACTATTTTTCTCCCCCACAGCTTTGCTGCTCTCTTCTTAGTCAACAGAGGACCCTGCAGGGCCAGCCCCAAGTATGAATGCATTGTTGATGAGCACAGGCTTTGTGGTATATTCAAATGAGTTCATCATTCATATTCAGAAGTAGTCACACCAACTGAAGGGTCTTCTTCTCTGCATGCTTTCTCAGAGATTCTAATCTGCTCCTGAAGAACAAGAGGAACAATGATCATTTCAGATCTATCAGAAATTATCTTTGTTTATGTAGACAAAGAATCCTAGCATTCAGTCACAATCTACTTCATTTATCTCCAGCTTTAGTTTACATAAATAAAAGTCTGACTTTATCTCATCCCATGTTTATAGGCCAAGTTCAAGGACTCAGTCTCCGTGCCTGTTAACTTGCTCCTTGTTATGGTCTTGGAATTAGAGATGTTTCGGATTGGAATGAATTATTTCTGGATCTCTGCCCTGTGTCATCTCAAAGTGTTCTAGTTCAAAAAGCTAAGGGAGAAATGCCAATAATGTTCCTTTTCCTCTTAATTTCCACAATATCAGCGGAGATAAGAATTGCAAGGACAGCTAAAGCCTTGCAACTGAAGAAGAAAACTTGTGTCTGAAGCAATAAATGAACCCTTGTTTCTGGAGCCAATATATGAGCTTGTGAATCACCCAGTCAGGAAGACAGCTATCAGATCTTACTTACCATTCTCATCCCAACCCTCAGCTACGCCTCCCAGCTCATAGTGCTTCTTACGGAGCTCACCCAGGCGCTGGCGTTCCTTCTGCAGTTGGCTCTCCAGTTCCAAGACTCGGACCTAGCAGGAAAGATATTACTTTCCATAGTACCAGGCCCTTTTCTGACCCCTTCCTATACTGTCATCTTGTCTCTTCTCCAATTGGTCAAGCATTCTTCCTTCTGTTACTTGCCCACTTTACCTGAGAGTCCATTTCTTGCCGTTTGATCTGTGTTAGTGTCATGTCAGAGAAGTCCATGCTATCTGTAGGGGAATATCTCACTATTATTTTCATTAAAAGGTGCCATTCCCCAGCCCTTCCCTCAATTGGCTGAGGTTTCTTGCCACATAGCTGGCAAGCATAATTGTGCCAATGGACCATAAGCCACTGGATGAATATGAAAAGTAACTGTATTCAGAGAGAGCTAGAGATCTTTTACCACTCACCCTTATAAAATTACTTCTCAAAAAAGGAAAGGGATTTTTGCCATCTACCTGTGCAGTGAAGAAAATTACCTTTCTCCTGTATTTGTGATTTTCCTGACTTAGTGGAAGCCACTACTCTGGCTGTTGCCTGATTGACTCCTCGAGAGGCAATCTGAAGCTTGCTGAGATTTACACTGTCTTTGTCTGCTTTTACCTGTGAGATCAAATGGGAGATTCAGATAATTCTTTCCAGGTGAGAAAAAAAATTATATGGTACAAATGAGATAAAAAATAGACATTCCATAACATGCGCCTTCACAGAAAATTCAAAACCTATTAAAAGAAGAAAAAAAAAGCTCTTGCAGACAAAGATGTGCGACAGACAGGTACTGAAAATAATATTCAATAACTAATCACAAGCATATGGGATGATATTATGGCAATACCAGGGAGATAAATCCACATCCTGACCAAGAACTGGAGGTTGTCCATGACTTTGTGTACCTCAATTCAACTATATCCGATACTCTCTCTTTAGATACTGAGCTGAAGCGGCCACCACATTTTCCAGACTTACAGAGTATGGTTCAATAAGAAGCTGACGGAACATACAAAGGTCTATAGAGCCTGTGTCCTGAGCACACTCTTGTACTGCAGTGAGTCTTGGACCCTTTACGCACATCAGGAGAGAAAGTTGAACACCTTTCATATGCACTGTCTCTGACGTATCCTTGGCATTACCTGGCATGACAAAGTTCCAAATAGCGCAGTCTTGGAACGTGCTGGAGTTTCTAGCATGTATACCAGTGGTGGGTTCCTCCTGGTTTGGTCCGGTTCGGCCGAGCCGGTAGCGGTGACAATATGACATCACCAAACCGGTTCTCCCCGCCCTCCCACCCACGTTATTCTTACCTTTTATTTGGTCCCACCCCCAATCTATTGCTGCCTCCTGAGTCCCAGCTGATGGCTAGAGGGAAAAAAACTGTTTAAACTCTTGCCGCGGGGCTTCAAAGGGCCGTCCTACAGCTGATCAGTGTTAAAAGCAAACAAATGAGTCGGGTCGTAAGTGCGAGGACTGGTCGTAAGTGCGAGGACCTTCCAGAAATGACTCTGACCAGCTAGCCATGCCCACCTAGTCACATGACCTCTAAGCCACACCCACAAAATAAGCCATGCCCACAGAACCGGTAGTAAAAAAATTTAGAACCCATCCCTGATGTATACACTATTGAAACAGCGATGTCTACGCTGGCTTGGGCATGTTGTGAGAATGGCTGATGGTCAGATTCCGAAAGATCTCCTGTATGGAGAACTAGTGCAGGGGAAGCGCCTTAGAAGGAGACCACAGCTACAATATAAGGATATCTGCAAGAGGGATCTAAAGGCCTTGGGAATGGACATTAATATGACTGGGAAACCTTGACCTCTGATCGTTCAGCCTGGAGGCTAAAGACGTAGCATGGCCTCCTCCAATTCGAAGAGACACTTGTTCGGCAGGCTGAGGCAAAGAGGCAGTCCTGGAACCAGTGAAATCTGGGGGCTGGGCAGGGGACAGAATGTATCTGCCCTCACTGTGGAAGGGATTGCCACTCTCGAATTGGCCTTTTTAGTCACACCAGATGCTGTTTTAGGACCTCTTTCCAGAGCACGATACCATAGTCTCTTGAGACTGAAGGTTGCCAATGAATGGCAAATGATGGCAATACCATTATCTAAAATAAAATGACAAAAAAATGCTTCTGTCCATCCCAAATTCCATGTTTTCAAGATACCCAAATTGTGTTTCCAGAAAACTCTAATACAGTTTTTATTCAACAAATTTCTTCAATTTTGGCAACATCCAGAACATGGGGATTTCTACTCACAGAATGTCTGTCATTATAACCATTAATGGAAGTTCTGGAGGTTGGTCCTCACAACTAGAGAATGCCTAGTTGTGGAAGGCTACTCCATAGAAAACGGTTATAGCGGGGAATCCTTCCAAAGATTGGCATGGAGTTATAAGACCATACTGTAAGCCAAGAAACCATCAGAACCAAATTTCTTCAATTTGTTTCTGACAATAGATTAAAAAAAGAAAAGAAACTATTGCATACTAATGGAATAGCTTGCTCCCAGGCTAAAAGTCCTTTGATGTTCAAGAAATGATTCCGTCACCTATCAAAAACTCATTACTATGAACAGTCATTAATTACATCCTCTAGCACCAAATTTCAAGGGTTATCTCTGTGAAAAAGCCTACCTTTGAAGCAGCAACAAGCTGAGCTGTGCTTGCTGCAATTTCATGTGAACAAACCATGAGTTCTTCAAACTTCCCGTTCCCTTGAACTACAAGGTCAGCAGCATCTCTATGGAAACAAATACAAATGAACAGTAAATCCTTTTCTTCTACTCTTCTAGCCATGACTCAAAGCAACACTGCACAGATGTTTGTACATAACGTGAACAGCAACATGACAATGCCACAATTGGCTGGGACCATGCTGCAGAAACTTACACCATCACCGTTGCTCCCCAGCCTACAGCTTTGGAAGCAGAAATCAGGCCCTCTGTCCAACGGGAATTTCTGGCATAGAATTCTTTGGGGGATGCTGCTCCCTGCAGAAGAAAAGGAATTACATCTAAGTGTTATAAGTGAAATATAGAGAGGCAACCAGTTTAGTGGCTAAGGAGCTGGGCTAGAAATGAGGAGACTGTCCTCCCTTAGGCAAGTACTTTGGGCCAGTGCCTTTCTCTCAGCTCCACCCACCTCACAAGGATGATGTTGTGGGGAAAATAGAAGTATTTGGTATGTATGTCACCTTGTGTTGACCAAATACAGATGGGATAAAAATCTAATATAAATTAAAATATTAATAAATACTTAAATCTGCCACCCAATCTTATTACATGATTCAATAAACGAACAAACAGCAGGAGGTTTCATTCGCTCTCTCTTTAAGCAAGAATTAGTATGTTTGCCTGTCTTACCTTTAATCAGCACTACCATAATTGCTGATATATTTTTTCATAGAAATATGTTGTAGTCACAGTAGAGCACAGCAGGTGGGAAGTGAAAGTTATCCTGTTACAAGACTGGTACAGACTCACCCTTCCACTCTCCACAATCTCTTGTTGGAGATCCTTGGAAGCCAACACCAAAACCTGAATGGCCTGCATTAAATCTGTGCAGGACCCCAAAATCCTGCAAGATACAAAACCAATGGTAGCAGGAGAAGACAAACAGAGTAATCTCACTGTAGGATTCCCAAAAGCTTTTTTCTGATGTTTTTGTGCGCCTTTTTGCATCACTTTAGTAATGCAATTAACACAGTTTCCATTCTTCAACTAGAGTGACAGCAGGAGGCTTATCTTTTCCCTTCTAGAACTTTGTATCCTAAAAAATGCAATTGGTAAAGCTGTGTATATGTGAGTGGGAAATGAGCTGGTGATGTTTTTAAAACTCTCTGCTTTAATCTATGGGAAGTCTGCATTTGTTTGACTTTTCCTTGGTGTCCCAATGATAATATAAGAAGGAGGTTGCACATGTGGGTCTGCAATCCATTACACAAGCACACAAATAAGCAATGCTAAATGGACAAAGCAATACAGCCCAGTTTTCAAATACTGTCGATGCCATGTGGGGGAAAATTGCATGGCAGATGTTGCCATTCTCCCTCTCACCCAAATTTTCCCCAACATTTAAATTCACCAGGTTCAAACTTCTTTATAAACGGCAGGAGATAACTAGCATCTGAAGGCATCAGTGCCAGCCTTTAATACCAACCTCTCGTTAACCTCAAACTTGACTCCTCTGTCCCCTGCTCGTGATTTGTTCAGCATCTCCTGTTTTAACAAGGGGGAGAGGTGGGTCAGAGTTCAGATTAACACATCCAATATCTCAAACAATGGAAAATCATTTCCACTTAAACCAGGGGTGTCAAACTCGCATAGTCACAGCAGCGTCATGTGACATATCAAGACTTTTTCCCGCCTTTGCTAAACCGGGCGGGAGGCGGAGCCAGCACGAGATGCATCTGGCCCACGGGCTGCGAGTTCGATACCCCCGACTTAAATCTTAACCCCAGAATCCATTCTTCCAAGACATGGAACTGCAAATAAACTCCCAATTTCTCAATCTAGAAATTCTCTTTCTAAAGTAATTTCACATAAGGGCGTGGGGCAGAGTGAGAATCTAACATTTCAGCATCTCACCTCAATCCTGGCAGCTGCTATCTCAACGGCGGCTGCCGTTGCTGCCATCTCTTCATCGACCAGATCCCCCAGTTTCTCTTCCTCAACATCCAGGCCTTTGGGCCGCAGATCCTGCAGATTGAAAGATAATGCACAAACTGATCCTCTTTTTCTCCTGTTCCTCTTGTCTTCACATGAATCTTCCTCTGTAACAAAAGAGGACCTCAAAACTCCCCAAAGAGAGATTTCTCTTCAGTGGCTCACTGATCTGGATAGCTGCCCCTGGATCAGACAAGGACTCCTGCTTCTCATTCTTCCTTATGTCATGAGGTATCCCACCTGTCCAATTGAAGTGATTTGGTTGAGACAATTCCTGACAGCAGCGCAATCAGCACTTTCCAAGGTAGCTTTATCTTTCAGCATTCCCAGGTAGTGCAAGGTCTCATTCCCACATTGCTTGCTGGTCTCCAACAGCACTGGAAGCAGGCAAGAAAAGGATTATTCTCACTGGTATGACCTAGAAGATGCTTATATCTCTCTCCCCCTGATATACATAGATATGGGTATGTGTGTATATGCATACACGCATGTAAGCATGCAATCAGCAAGTGTGTGTGTATCTCCCCAGTCTACAACAACTCTGGCTAGCATACAGTAAATCATTTCTGATATATAATTAAAAACACAACATCTGGAAGAACAACCATTCAAAAACAATAGAACACACAGGACCCACCACTCAGGACCTGAGAAAGAAGCCATGTTTTTAGAGGTGAACATGGCCAGGGTGGGGGCCAGATGTTTCTCAAAAGAGATGTTCCAGAAGGCAGATGCTATGACAGAGAAGGTATGTTTTCCAGGTTCTATCATGCAACACTGCTTAATGGAAAAACCTGAAGCATGCCAATTCTACCCAGTTTTACAGGCCTGTAAAAAACAATGGAAGACAGATGGCCCCTTAAATAATCAGGCCCCCTGCCATGTATACTCACAATCAGCAGATTCCATGGGGGCCATGTGTGATGTGGCACTCGCCTGCAGAATGGCATCACCAATCAGGTGAGCAAAAAGAGGCACACATGATAACAAACTGCTCACATCTAGATGGAAAAAAGGGAGCACGCAAATTAAAGGAACGTTAACAAAACCCTGAACCTTTTGAACCAAAATGGATAAGGGTGAAACACATGCTCACCAAGGCTTTTTAATGCCACATGAATGACAGTGACCTATGCTTTTTTCCATTTTCCATTTTCAAAATGTTACAGACAAAAGAGTCCAGCAATTCAGGAATGCATTAATTGTGTATGTTGTCAAGACTTTCTATCTGCATGCTTGCTATGTACACTGCTGTTCAACTCGTGTAGTTATGAATGTCTCACCTGACTGGTCAGAAAGGTATTGGCTACATGCTTCCTGTAGCCGCTCCACACATTCAGAAGCTGCACGGGTCCTTGATAAAAGGTAATCTATGCAACAACAAAAGTATACATTACATAAGCTCTTCTAAGAAGTATAACTTGAAGCACAATTTGATGTGATATATATATATATACACACACAACTATATCCATTTTTAAATTAAAAATTAGACATTTTAGTAATGAAGGAAACAGCAACTGGCTCTACACGTCATTTAACCCTGCCTGCTAACCTGCAGAGCTTGTGCTACTGATATGAGTGGGGTCTTCGAGTTGATTGAGAGCATCCTGTACCATCTGTTCAGCCTCTTTCACAGCACACTGAAGGAGCACAAATTGTTTGTCCAGGAGCTCCTGCTGAAGAGCCTGTGTGTTGCCTTCCTAAGAGCAAATGAAGAGACACAGTGATGCAAAGTATCAGTGAACCATGTATGTCTTCTGTTGGGACGGTTTGCAAATTAAATTGATTGTGGTTGGTGAGGCTCATAGAAGAGATAGAATTATACAATTGCATTTAAAACAGGGGTGAAATGCTCCCGGTTCGGACCGGATCGCCTGATCCAATAGCGATGGCGCCGGGTGGTTTGGAGAACCGGTAGCAAAAATCCCTGCTGCCGCCCCCCCCCCCCCCATGCCCAGCTGAGCCGTGCGATCATCAGAGGCTTTTTCTTTTTACTTTTAAAAGCATTTTTTCTAAAACCTCTTTGGCCGAAGAGGTTGTAGAAAAAATGCTTTTAAAAGTAAAAAAAAAAAAAAGTTGGCCATGCCCACCCAGTCACATTCCCCCCCCAAGCCATGCCCACAGGACCGGTAGTAACAAATTTTACATTTCACCACTGATTTAAAATTATATGGAATGGAATACACATTCCATTCACTTCACAATAGGAAACGGGACTAAAATATTGGTGCATTTCAAGACTAAGGCTCAATTAGTCAGAAAAATCACTAGAAGGTTAGAATGTTGAAGAGACTATTGGTGACCATCTTCTCTCCTGGGTCTGGAAAGAACCTAAGATCCCAACTGAGAAGAGGGTGAGAACATTTCAGATCTTTCCATGGTTTGAAGGAAAGCTGGTTCTGGACTCTCTCAGTAACATACTATCCATGTAATCACAGCCAACTTACTGTTTCCCCCAAGCGGTTCTGCAACTCCTGGATTGTCTTACTGCTGTATTCCTTTTCCTTTTCAAGTGAAGCCTTTAACTGCTGTAGTGCAGCTTCCAAAGCTGCCATCTGCTGATCACGCTGAGCCATGGTCTCAGTGAGAATGTCTTTCTCTTGCTTCAGGACAGCCAGATGAGTGGTGTGCTCTTCTTCAGACTAGATAGGCAAGGGAGGAGAGTGAAGGAAAAATGGAATCTTCTTTTCCCTTGGAGTGTACCAGTTCCAAAGAAAGCATACAAAATGGCAGCCATAACTCTATTTATCTCCAGGGATGCCATTGGCTATTTGCATTTGGTCCTCTCTCTCCAACTGAATCATCTAATTTTCTATTTCATTCCACATGCCTCTGGTTTTTGTTTCTGCTCATTTCTACTCTTCAAATGGTTGCTGGGGTCCTGCTCTTTTACGGCTATATTTATCACAGAAGGGTAAGGAAAGACCCACCTGTGCAGTGGAATCAACAGTGCTCTGGAGACATTGAAGCTCCTGTTTGCTGGCAATGAGCTCTCTCTTCAATGTTTCCAAGATCTCTGCCTGTTCCTGTGTCTACAGAGAAAATGATAGGAGCATCAAAAAATGATTGTGTGCTCTTCTCAAACAGCTCCCTCTACCATTTTCTGATATTCCTACCACTGTCATCCTACATTTCATTTCTCTTCCAACAGAAATGACGATCCTTCTACTTCTCTTGGCATCTTCTTACCTTTCGCTGGGCTTGCTCACTCAACCGCTGAAAGGAGTCCTCAAGCTCTTTCTTGTCACGCTCTGTGTCACTTTGGACCTGTCTTGCCATAGTCACCTGCTTGGTGACTTCAGCATTCTAAAGGACAGAACAGGAAGGCAAGGAAAGAAAGAAAGGGAGGTTTTAGCCACTGGCCATCATTGTCCTAATAAAGTGGAGTCCTCCTACCTTATGGGACACTCTGAAGGGAGTGTCCAGTTTGGCCTAGTAGTTAAGGCATCAGGTTAGAGACTGGGATACCATCAGTTATAGGCCTGCCTTAGGTATCAAAGCCAGCTGGATGATTTTGATCCCATCATTCCCTCTTAATTCAACCCACCTCACAGGATTGTTGTTATGAGAAAAATAGGAGGAGGAAGGAGTGTTATGTATGTTCGTTGTTTGAGTTATTTATTAAAATAATAAAGGCAGAAAACAAATAAACAAACTTCTCCTTGCCTCCTCACCTCGTAAAAGTTTTGGGGGGAGTTCTAGCAACTCTTCTGGCTGGAGCACATGTGCCATGATGAAGATTCCTGGAGAAGCCTAATATTCAACATAGCTTTTTCTTGAGTCCTTTTAATTTCTGATTAATACTTGGAAAATTTTGCAGATCTCTTCAAAATGGCAGGCACACCAAATAATTTTACTTAGCCCAGTTCAAAAATATATTCCTCCTTCTTTCCATCTTTGCCTGACTGTTACTTTTCTAGACTATCTTGAACAGATTTAATTGAAACTGTAACTGGTTGTCTAAGTGAATGAAAAATATATTACTTAGTGTATATTTCTACAGAGGATGGCAAAGAAGCATATAGCTGACCCAGACAATCTCAAATCTCTTGTGTCAGTATGTCAACTGTTAATAAGGGTTTAACCTTAACTCATTTCAAAGGCTTTTTGCTTTGCAATCAGTGAATAATCCTATTTCAACGTGCAGAGCCAAGCAAGATGACCCCTAGTTTTCTCTTAGCATTGAACAATGGAGGGAAGTAGGAAAGCATTACCTTGCGCAGGAGATCTGCATGATTCTGTACCAGCTCACTGTACTTTTCCTTTAGCTTCACATAGCGTTGCTCTGTGGTTTGTGCTTTCCCTATAACAGAAAGAGACAGGACCTGGCCTGTGACTGAAAGGAAGGAGGGAGGGAGGATCACTTCCTAACACAAGCTGAGCCAACCACCTCCCTCCAGTGCAGCTCTCACTTCAGCCCAAAACTAGGGAGGACTGGGGCCTGGGCCCTTTTTCCTTCAGCCCCTCTGCCAAAGGAATATCTGAATAATCCTCCTCTCTCACATCCTCCAATTCTAAACTGGAAGATCAATTCTAAAACTGAAGCCCTGCTTCAGAACAGTTTGAGTGCCACATCTGGATAGCCCAAAGAAAACTCACTGGGAACTGATTAAACTCTTCTCTGGGATGGTTATTATGGCATTTTCAATCCAAATACAAGTCCTGCTTCTATAAACTGAGGCCAGGCAGCCAGAGTGAACCAGCTTATTTGTTAAGGAGGCTGACAGATTATTAGTCTGCCTGTTTTAGTACATTCTGAAATGTTCCTTAAAAATTAGAGCCAAAATAGGTATCAATTAGTTTGCTATCATGGTCTATGTGACTTCTATAAGAAATTAATTTTAACTGCTTTCTAGTAAAATGACTGTTCAGTGAATGGGCCACATATCTGCAATTTGTGATTGATGTCTAAACTGCAATCTTTCTATCTCTGATGAAAAAAGGCCCAGTTGTCAAATTTTTTCATTGCTTACTCTCAATCTCTGTCAGGCTTCGCTGGGCTTTCTCTGTGTCCTCGTGCCTCTTTTTCCATTCATCCAGTTCTGTGTGCAAGAAGTCACTCTCGTCCAGTGCCTGCTGTTTTAGGTGCTTCTGCTCTTCCAGCTCAGCTTCCAGCTCACTGATACGCCCCTTCAGCTGCATCACCAGGCGGTGACTCTACAGGTACCATGTTTAAAGAGAGGGTGAAACGGAAAGATCACTGAGAAAACCTCATGGTATTGAAGCGATTACATTGTTCTGGCTATGCACAGTTAAGCACACACCACAACAAATATATCAAGACTGCATATCAAGTTGGAGCTTGGTCCTTAACTTTGGACTCTGCCACTATTAGTTTTTTAAAAATGACATTCCAAAACTTTCTTTTTAGAAAGGCTGACAACACAGACAAACAGAAAAAGGTAACTACCATCAATATTTCTGGTTACTGCTTTGGAACAATGGTCTGTGAGGGAAGTCTTAACATCCTAGCAGTATACATGTAGGCTATCAATGGTGCTTTAAGTGATAACAAATGCAAAACACCGTATTCTTAGCCTGCATACCTATGGATCAATTCATCCTGGTCTAATGTAATTGAGAGCAGAGAAGGTTAAAAGGAAATACCTGGCCCTTGCTTCTGATTACTATTATGACAGCAAAAATGAAAGTCTATCTTCAGTTCTAGCTTAAGTAGCATTTTGCATTTCTGGAATGCTTTATGACTTCTTTCTGTATATTAAAGCAAAGGACAGCAGATCCCTCTTTTCTGTATCTCTTGGGATTTTGTATTTTTCTGGTTTTTCTACATACTTTCATCTCCCAACTAGAGTCCAAAGCAAATGTGAGTTTCTGTATTTGGGCTTAGAAAAAACATCCCTGTAATAATAGACTTTAAAAAAAAAATTACCTCAGCTTTGAAGTTCTTGAGTTCATCCTTAAGGGCGTCGAGTTCTCTGTGCAGCTGTTCAATTAACCTGTCCCTGGAAGGAGGGAGAAACACTTGGGCAAATTGGATATAAATATTTTTAAATTGGATGGGAGGAAAGCAAAGTCAGACCTCATGACTACATGCAGATGAAGAAAGCAGTCGAATTATTAGCAATAGCACTTAAGACTTATGTACTGCTTCACAGTGCTTTACAGACCTCTCT
This sequence comes from Pituophis catenifer annectens, assembly GCF_029215685.1. Lineage (NCBI taxonomy): Eukaryota > Metazoa > Chordata > Lepidosauria > Squamata > Colubridae > Pituophis > Pituophis catenifer. Next base: position 20,892,474 of record NW_027256881.1, read on the forward strand.
AAGCAGTTTACAGAGTCAGCATATTGCCTCCAACAAGCTGGGTCCTCATTTTACCGATCTCAGAAGGACGGAAGGCTGAATCAACCTTGAGCCAGTGAGATTTGAACTGCTGAACAGGCAACAGGCAGCCAGCAGAAGTAACCTGCAGTGCTGCATTCTAACCACTATGCCATCATATTTTAAGAAGAGGTTCTTGATGCTTCAAAGTAAACACATTAAGTTCTCTGTCAAAGGCAATAAAGCTTACAGATGCTTGGCTGTCATGCTATTATTTCCATCACAATGCTCTTTGTGTGGGGATTTAGAGCATGGCCAGTGCCAGGAATACTGTGCAGAAGAAAAAAAATTCCACATTCTGAAGCAAGAAAACATAAACCCAAAAAGAAAACAAATTTCTATATTAATTTGTACTTTACAAACATATTCCATGTTGCAGAGAGGAACAGGGTACTTATTTGTGTAATTATATTTAGAAATTACTCCCATCCCAAAAGGAGGTCTTGCAATTGTCACTGTCCCATACATAAAGCAGAGATTATGAAGATGTTTCCTGGTAAGCTATTTTTGGTGTTTTCATTGTATATGAAAAAGTATCTGTTCAGCAATAATGAAAGTAAAGTTTCCTTTTAAATTAATAAAGGGCATAGTAAGAAATGAATAATAATCACTCACTTGTCATCCTTGGTCATCCCATTCTGGCTGTTAAAGTTAAAGGGATCATTGCTGAAAGAACTGCCAAAGATGTCATCAAACTTATTGTCAAAGAGACTCTGGAAGATAAGATGGAAGCAGTTAGCTTCATGAAAAGATAAACTTGCCTTGCACACCATCCTAACTCAAGGAAAGAGGGACTTGACTTAAATTTCAGGGAATTTTCAGTAGAGTGACTAATCAGAAAGAGAGGGTGGGAACAACAATTATTGATACTGAAGCATCAATACTGGAGCTCAATTTACAGATAGTGGAGAGCAGGCATTGTTTCTAAATCAGCAACCTGGAAGATAATCTCCCCATTATTTTGTCACCAGGAAAACCATTCAAATCCACTTGATTTCTCCACTCTGCTTCCCCCCCTTTTTTTTGAGAGAGAGAGAGAGAGGGTAATCAGATCTTTTTATTTCATAGAAAACAGCTCTCCATCTATTACCCAAAGCAGAAAAGCCTAGAAAAAAAAATCTTAGCACTGATTTTCCAACTCTTGAAAATCTCTGTCAACAAGTCAGGCAAAGGCTGAATAGTGACAAAGTTTGCTAAACTGAAATACTATTTCACATCATCATAACCAGAACAAATACCTTTTTCTTGGGATGGGCCTAGATTTTCTATTCTTCAAAGGAACTCTGCCCTTCCGCTCACCTGCTGTGAGGAAGTTTCCATCTCAACAAGATCCATGATGGGTTCACTGTCTGGGGATGAAGCTTCCAACGGGATGACAACAACAGGACTGATGTGTTCAGAGAGTGCTGAGGCCCGCAGAAAGTTGGGGGGATTCTAGCGCATGGAATGAAGAATGATACAGAACTGTTGCACTGAAGAAGCATATCGCATATACTAAGACAATACTGTAGTGCCCAACGTTATTCCTCATTGCCCATTTTAGCATTCCAAAACTACTTGTGGTTGGAGAAAAAAAACCACCTTTGCAAACAGATTTGCACCTAATTCATTTGCAATTATATACCAGTTAATTTATTCAAATTTTTGTTTAGATTAGCTGCTTAAATTATAGACTCTCTGACTATTAAAAAGCAAGGCTGTTTACACTAACCACAAAGAAAGACTGCAAATTTATGAGATTATAAACTGATTTACGAGGGTTGTAGAGGATTGTAAAACTGTGCCCTAAACTGCAATAAGACACTGAAGATTCTATTTAGCTGCAATTGTCCCTCCACTTTCTTCTGTGGATTACAAACTATAAAAACTACAACAGGAAAGAACCTCTTCAGTATTATTAGATTACTAATTTTCTATAATCTTTTACACTAAATACAAGATAATATTTCATTTTTTTACTCTCAGTTGATACTATTTTTTTTCTTTTCAGCTGAGATTTTACTCTTCATCTTTTATTCATCTGTCATTTTTAATACATCTGTGGGTTACAAATTATATCTAGAGAGCAACCTCACTTGCATTTAAGTTCTACTGCAACATTAGCCATAGGAAGGACCGAAAGGAAAACTAAGAAGTGCTTGAACTAAGGAGAAATTTCCTGACAGTGAGGACAATTAACCAGTGGAATGGCTTGCCTTCAGCAATTGTGGAAGCTTGATTACTGGAGGTTTTTAAGAAGAAATTGGACAGCCATTTATCTAGAATGGTATAGGGTCTCCTGCTTGAGCAGGGGGTTGAACTAGAAAACCTCCAAGGTCCCTTTTATTCTGTTATTCATACATCCAAATGTCATAGTTCAGTTATGACCAGTGATGGGTTGCTCCCGGTTCTGTCCGGTTCTTGAGAACCGGTAGTAAAAGCGGCGGGAGGCTCCACCCACCCGCCCTGACGTCATATTTGGCAATCTGCGCTCACTCCTGTTGCGAAACGGTAGTAAAGGTAAGTAGAACCTGGTTATGACATACAGTTCCCTTAAGTCATAGCTGAAGCAGCCTCAGCATAGACACTATGAACAAAAGCAACTTTATGGATGACATTTACAGAAACTCATGGGTCCTCACCTCAGGCAGCTGTGGGATCTGAATCAGCCTTTTGAAATATTGCAGGTTGCTGGAGCGATAGAAGAGATCCTTCAGCCTGCAAAATTTAAGGAAAGATACATTAAAGTCTAGCAAACTTTAAACAATTATCTGGGCAGTCTGTCAGACTCAGAGGGAAGCAAAATGAAATGGCAATCCAGAACCAGGAAGGTCATTCAAGGTCAGAGAAGAGACATTAAATAGCAGCAATGAAGAAATGATAATGCGAAGCAATTGCTGTAGAGGCATATTGACCCATCCTACCACTCACTGTAATATTTAGATTCGCAAAACAACTCATCATACTCAGCAAATAACAGCACTGGGCCCAATGTTGTCCTATCGATAGAATTTTGTGTTTATTTAAGCTGAATCCAAATTTCTGGGAATTTTTTGTACTAGATTCAAGATTGTTTAGAAAGCAGCCAATGGAAAAATGAATTAAATCCATAATATACAAAACAATGTGTGTTGGACTCTGTGCATTAGAGTGGGCGGTTTTTTTTTTTGAGTTTTTGGTGTTGTATTTGCATCTATGGCTGTTATTCTTATTTCAGTTTCCACCTGTCTATTTATTTTGCAGGTTTGTTTGTTTGTTTGCTTTTTTAAAATTATTGTTAGCTCCTCCAGAAACACTTGTTTGAAATGTGTGCAGTCATATAAATTGAATATGTGCATGCATATGTCAATAAATAGAATCATAGAATAATAGGGCTGGAAGGGATATTGGAGGTCTTCTAGTCCATCCCCAAGCCCAAGACAGGAGAATCTATTTCATGCTAGACAAGTGGCTGTCCAATCTTTTCTTGAAGACATCCAGTGATGGAGCACCCACAACTCTTGGGAGGCAAGCTCTTCTATTGATTAATTGTTCTTCCTTTCATGTGGTATAAACATAAATACTATAGCATATGGCAATGATGGCGAACCTTTTCGGTACTGAGTGTCAAAAAGGGAGCATGCGTGCATCTGGGCTGCAACCCGTAAGAGGAACTGCCCAGGGCGCATGCGCCCCCCCCCGAAAATGAACTTCAGCTACTGAACTTCCGGTGTCAGCCAGCTATTCTTCCGGGTTTCTGGTGCGCATGTGCACGCAACTATCAGTTGGCCGGTGCACATAGTCACATAGGAAAATGGAAGACCAGCTAGAAAATCTAGTTTCTGGCACTGCCGCATGCAAAAAAGCCAGCTTGATCGTCACACGCATGTGCACGCCAGAAACCTGGAAGAGGAACGGGTGATGCCATCCAGGCGACATGGCTCCGCGTGCCACTTCGGGCACACGTGCCATAGGTTCGCCATCACGGGCATATGATATAAATAGATATTGCTCTCCCTCTTTCATAATATTATAACTAAAATCACCTAATGAGATTCAAGTAAATTAAAAGCCTGAGTGGCGCAGCAGACTAATGCTACTGTTAAAGGTAGTATTTAGCTTCCAGCTGCCTGCAATTACTGCGAGTTCAATTCTCACCAGGCTCAAGGCTGACTCAGCCTTCCATCCTTTCTAAGGTAGGTAAAATGAGGACCCGGTTTGTGGGGGCAATAAGCTGACTTTGTATAAAATATACAAAAGTATGAAGGCTATTGCTTAACGCATTGTAAGCCACCCTGAGTCTCCGGAGAAGGGCTGCATATAAATCAAAATAATAATAATAAAAAAGGAACTGTAGCTTGAATATCAGCTGTCACAATCAACAACCGTAGGTGATCATTGCCCATATATCCTGCTTATAGTTTTGTACAAATCCATAGTGGATTTTTACAAATCCACCAATAGCGTTTCTCTTGGGTTCTTCTTTGAACATAACTTGAACCCAAGGCCTTGCTCAGTTGGAAAAGCCCTAGTAAACTCAGCATAGGAATGAAACTTCTAAATATGAGTAAGAACCACTATTTCTTGGTGAGCAGTTAGTGTTGTCTTATTCAAACATAAAAGAACAAAAGCATATTGGTATAATAATATAGTTTAGAAATTAAAGCAGAATTGTCATTGACAAATTCTAGAGGGATGAGCCCACAATTCAAATATAGTTAAAGAATACTATTTGTTTAAAAAGGAACAGAACTAATAAAAATAAATCCTTGACATGTCCTCCTTAAACATCCAAGTAAATTTATATGGCAGCACTGGAGAGAGTGTCTAGGTTAAAATAAGTGGGGAATGAATGAAGTCATTGCTATCATACTGATATGCCCAGTTAAGGATAAGGTATGGAGGAAGCATTTCAATAATGCTTTTGAAAATCTTTCAAAAAGATATAACGTAGAAGTGCTAGAAAATTTTAATTATTTTGACCAGTTGGGAAACACTCTGCCAAGTTTGTCCCTCCAGGAAATTCCTGAGTTGCTTGTTAATCATTTTCTATTTTGGAAAATAAAGAATCAGCTATATTTGTCCTTATGCTAATACGGAAGTAACAGAAATATTGTAGGAAAGTGACCATGTAATGCTGGAGTTCTTGATTTTTAGTAGAACTAAAAAGAAGTATAGGAAAATGTGGACTTTAATAAAAACAGCAGTCACAAGTAGAATTAGAGAAACTAAATACGAAAGAGTTCAAGATATATGAGAGGTTCTAAACATACTAGAAGCATAATTGAAAATACTAATCCTATTAAGGGAAAAAATAAGGAAAGAAACAGCCAAAAATAATATTGAAACAAAAAAGGACACATATAGGAAATGAAAAGGAGGTCAGGTCTCTAAGACATAACCTAGAACCATAAAGAGGATGTCAAGAAAGTGAAATCACAGAATAAGCATACAATTTCTTATTTTTATTAGATCCTATAAAAATAAGGGGGCGGGGAGCCAGTTTGGCATAGTGGTTAAAGCATTAGGCTAGAAACCAGGGTATGAGTTCCTAACTTAGGCACAAAACCATCTGAGTGACCTTGGGTCAGTGACTTTCACTCAGTTCTAGGAAGAAAGAAATAACAACCACTTCAAAAAATCTTGCCCAAAAAACTGCAAAGTACTTTAGGGCTATTGCCAGGAGTCAAAATTGATTTGGTACTACCTCCCCTCGCCATCACTGTGAGGGGAGGGAGGACCCAGGGCAAACAGGAGAATTCTATACCTCTCTGCTGCTTGAAGATATAGTACTAATCCTACTACAACATCTTTTAAATTAGACTTTGATGTATCTTTTATGCTTTTTAATCCTGTGTGTACTCCACCCTCCTTATATTGGGGTATATGTGTCAGTGGTGGGTTTCAAATTTTTTTACTACCGGTTCTGTGGGCGTGGCTTGGTGGGCGTGGCAGGGAAAGGATTCTGTAAACTCTCTATTCCCTCCCTACTCCAGGGGAAGGTTATTGCAAAATCCCCATTTCCTCCCGATCAGCTGGGACTTGGGAGGCAGAGAATAGATGGGGGCGGGGCCAGTCAGAATTTTTACTACTTGTTCTCTGAACTACTCAAAATTTCCGCTACCGGTTCTCCAGAACTGGTCAGAACCTGCTGAAACCCACCTCTGATATGTGTACATTTTAATCTTTTTTAAAATAATTTCTTTAAAATTGCTGTTTGTATCCCACTCTCCATATGCTGGTCAATGACCAAAATAAAGATATAACTTCAAGGCACACATTTGTTAATAGAAGATAAAAACTCCTAACTGTTGATTTGATGGCTATAAGGAGCTGAATGAGGAGAAAACAAAAACACAATCAAAATGAGAAGTGGGGTTGATCAGGGGACTTGCTCATCTGGGAATTAGTACGCAGCCTATTTTGACAGGTCTGATTCCTTCTGAAGACAGTTCAAAGGAGATTCCTTAATCAGATAGTGCAGGCCTGTCAAACTGGCAGCCCGCAGGTCGGATTGATCACGCACAAGCCACGCCCACCCCTACTCCGCAACGGCAAAAAAAGTCATATGTCACGTGACACAATCGCGTTTGACACCCGTGAGATAGTGCTATGAAAGAGCATATCCACACCATCAGAATTTACACAACCCATTCCCTCACAAGGCAATTTGAAATTAAATGCATAGTCAACATCATCCTCAAATCAGCATCAGCATCAAATTATGCTGAACATTTACCAATGTTTGTGGTACTTGTAAGTTGGATGATCACAGAGAACATAATCCAATGAGTGCTCTCCCTTTTTCCTTCTAGCTGACCAATAGAAGAAAGTAAACGATATTTTTAAATTGGTGTCCTCTCCCTGAATTACCACGTCTTGAAAAATAAAATTCTCCTTACCATATCACACAAAAAGAAATAAGCCTTCCTTTCTATGACCTCTATTTTTTTGCACATATTATTTATTTATTTGGGACATCTGTATGCAACATATCTCACAATTCTATTTATATACATTTTTATGGTCTGCCAAAATAAACCAATAACTCTGAAATTGCTGTGGAGGGAAAGTCAACGTCCTTGTGATTTACAAAGGTGGCAGGACAGCAAGCAGCAATTTTTCATCCAGGTACTTGGCTATGACCAAGACTGCACATCACTCTGCCAATTGGGGGAGGGAGGGTATAAGTATTAGATAATGCAAAAATGAAAAGAGATTGGAACAGTTTTAGGAACAGGATGCTGAACCTCTATGGGGAAGAGTAGCTTTATGGCAGCTGCTGTACAACGTGTAAGTTGGACTCAGAAGCTAGGAGTAGGGGATAGTGATAGTCCAATGATAGTGTTACCAATAAGAGTGCATAACTGCAACAGGAGATCCCTGGAAATTTTGTGATTCAAAAAAAAAAACAAAAAAAACCCCCTGAACTCAATACCACTTTACACTCAATAACCAAATATAGATAATATCATAAGTATAAATCAGATCTTGTATGGCTTCAAAACATCAATTTATTAAGGACCATTGTTAACATCAATGGTTCAAAACATCAGTTTGTTAATACACAAAGATTTGTAGTATCAGAAAGTAGAAAGTAGAAAACTTCAAATCCAGGGGCCAGAGTGTGTGTAACACGTTACACCTTCCGATCAGCTGGGACTTGGGAGGCAGAGAATAGATGGGGGTGGGGCCAGTCAGAATTTTTACTATTGGTTCTCCGAACTACTCAAAATTTCCACTACCAGTTCTCCAGAACTGGTCCAAACCTGCTGAAACCCACCTCTAATCCCCACCTGTTCATGTGATCAACTGATATATTTACAATGATTGCAGTGTCCTGTGGTCATATGGTCACTTTTTGCAACCTTCTGGCAAGAAAAGTCAATGGGGAAATCACATTCACTTAAAAACCGTGTTATTATCTTAGCAACTGCGGTGATTCACTTAACAGCTCTGGCAACAAACAAACAAAATGGGGCAAAACTCATTTAACAACTGTATCCCTTAGTAACAGAAATTTTCAGTTCAATTGTGGTTGTAAATCGAGGGGTACCTGTAATGGATTGCTAGAGAATTCATTATTCTTTATCCAATTTATTCAATTCTTTGGATTGCTAGGGTAGCTGAAGCAAGAGCAGGAATTATCTTGAAATGGAATAATGCTGTGTTTTAGTTCTGATTCTATGTTTAGTTCTACTTTTCACATAATATTTCCCTAAAATTCTCTCATTCTAACACCTTGCATCCTGCAAAGTTGAGAACTGTGTCATATCCAATAATCAGACAGAACATCTGACTATTTATATTCAGTGGGCTGAATATAAACAGCCTATTGAATTTACCGTAAATGCATAGTGACCACTTTCCTACAGACATAATTTCTATTCCCTCCTCATCTCAACAAACAACTCCCCCCCTCTCCACACCACTCACTTTTTGAACTGCTCCAGGAAACGGTCTCTGTGGCCTTGGAGTGTATCAGCTGGGAGACCTAGAGAAAAGATATCAAGAAAGAGAGTGAACAGCAGAATATTTGGATGACTCAGCTAGCCGTATCTGTGTGGACATGCAAACAAGAGAATCAGAGGGGCCAGGTGGCATTGCCCAGCAGCTGTGACCGACACAGAGCAAGACTTGTCCAAGGAACTGAACACTGAAGGGGAAACACACTAGCAGCATGGATTATTTCAATTATCTTGACAGGATGGATACATTACTAATGTCTATATAATGCCTGTCTTTTCAGGTTGCACAATGCCACAACGGATCTTTACATCCTTTGCCTTTAAAACCCTTTCTCTTCAGCTCATTATACCTCATGTTCTAAGACACTCATAAGGATTGAATGAATGATTCCCATCATATTCAATTACATCTTACTTTATCATCTTTCCTCTGCCCTCACTGGAATTTTTTAAAAAGGGAAAGAAACAAATCCAATATGGAAACAATAATACTGTGAGACTGTGTTTCTAAAATATGTTTGTGAAACAATTTCAAGATTAAAACAAAACCAAAATATTATGAATTAATATACTATTCCCAGGACATTTTTACTGTATAGTAATACAACCTTGTAGGTGATCAGATGGAGAGTGTCCTGGTCATCCTAATTACAGTAGCTAAAAAGAATGAAAGTGGTGATGGAATTCAGGCCAAAAAAGGATAGATAAATTTGTACTTACAGGAGTGTAACTTGAACAGCAATTTTACTGTGTAGTCATAGAGGTGGCTGCAGTCTAGAATGACCTGAATCAGAGGGGCCAAGCGGCACTGCCCGGCAGCTGTGACCGACACAGAGCGAGACATGTCCAAGGAACTGAACACTGAAGGGGAACCACACCAGCACCATGGATTATTTCAATTATCTTGACAGGATGGATAAATTCATGTTCTAATCACGGGGAGGAGGGGGGAGGAACCCTCCAGAAATGCCATAATTAACAATATTCTAAAGAGGGCCACAGAGTAGTCATAACAAAAGTTAACAAAGTTAAATTTGAGGAAAATTGCTCCAAAAAAAGAGAGTAAAAGGTTAAAGGTGAAGTTAAAAACAAGGGAAAAATTGACTTAGGGTGTTGCGGGGAGGAGGGAAAGAGCTAGAGATCTTATGGCGCCTTTACCTCTCTGCAAATGTTAAAGACACTTGTTTTAGCTGTCAAAGCCCTCCAAAACAAAATACATTGGGTCTCAATTATACACTTGGGGTACACAAACAGGTTAATGGATAGACCCTGGGCCACCCAACCTGCACTCGAACAACTGAATGTACATGACAAGGAAAGCAAGAAATGAGAACACGAATACAAAAAAAAAAAAAAAAATCCCACAAGGGCCTGGAAATTATGCAGCACAAGGAGGGTCCAAGCAATGAGCAGAAAGAGCTTTAAAAATGGCAACCAAGAGCAAGGATTTACTGACACTAAAAACTGAAGAACTGATTTAATTCCTAAACGGTTAAAGACAAGAACTAAGTTACAAGATGTTATTACAACATTTTTCATAGTTCTAAAGAACTATCTACAGTAAAGGTAAAGGTAAAGTTTCCCTCGCACATATGTTCTAGTCATTCCCAACTCTAGGGGGTGGTGCTCATCTCCGTTTCAAAGCCGAAGAGCCAGCACTATCCGAAGACGTCTCCGTGGTCATGTGGCCGGCATGGCTAAATGCCAAAGGTGCATGGAATGTTGTTACCTTCCCACCAAAGGTGGTCCCTATTTTTCTATTTGCATTTTTTTACGTGCTTTCGAACTGCGAGGTTGGCAGAAGCTGGGACAAGTAACGGGAGCTCACCCCATTACGCGGCACTAGGGATTCAAACCTCTGAACTGCTGACCTTTCAATCGACAGGTTCAGTGTTTTAGCCACTGAGTCACCACGTCCCTCCGTCTATAGTACCAGAGAGCAAAAGCCTGTTTCATGAGATTCAGAGTGCTAAGTAATTTGCAGCGACAGTTGTTGCTCAAGAGAAAGATTGAAAGAATGAGGAAAGGGGCAGACATTGGCCACACATCAGAAGTAGGTAAATTCTATGTCATGAACCAAGATACACAAGGTACCCCTCTTAGTAGCAGGAGGAGACAGAGAACAGGGGAAGGGCCTTTTTCCCAGCCTGAAGCCTACTTGATAGTCTTAAGACGTCTGGAAAGGGCGTATTTACTCCTCTTAGTCTGGACTGGAGTGTATAAAATTATGAAACACTGATGTTACAGTTTTTCCTTCAGTTTAATGGAATTAAAATATTCTTTTTTTTAATGTTAGGCTTATCTGCAGAATAAGCACAGAAGCATCACAAAAATCTGCATCTGAAAAAGGCTTTGAGTTATGTTGAAAAAAGCCAGACAAGATGCGTTATATGCCAAGCTGTATAATCCAACTGCCTGGCCTTAAGAGTATGTGAATTTTATTGTTTAGGTTACATTTAAACCAATGAGCAAAAACATAATATTTTTTTCATATTAGTCATAACCCCCACAATGTCCCTAAACTTCTCCGGATACCTCAGAATTAATCATCTTCTTGTGGATGCTGGGAATTGGAGTTCATATGTCACATAACTAGTTTCCTAACCTCAGTTTTCTCTATCATCAACTAAATTGCTTGTTTGTCTACACTGGAACAGAAGAAAAATTTAGGATAACTTCTTATGAGCCATAATCCCCATTAGAGAGATAAAAATGAGTGTGTGTCAGAACTTACAAAGAGTGAACAAACAATTTCTGGAAAGTATCTTGCTATAATATTTAAAATGGTTGTCCTCTGTAAAACGTTACCTGTCTGAAATAGGTTGAGTTCACATTCCAAATAGTCAAACATTTCCACAGTGAGCTGGAAACTAAAATGGAAAGAAGAGACTGAATAGAGACTCCTATAAAATAAAATGAAGTTCAACTTGGCAGAATCACTTTGTAGCTTTGTTGTCCAAGAGAGTAAACTAACAATATTCTACATAGCAATCCAACAATATTGAGAAGGAAAATTCTGGAAGAGCCCAGAGCAGTGGTGGGTTTCTACCGGTTCGCCCCAGTTCAGACAAACTGGTAGTGGTGGCGGCGGGAAGTTCCGCCCACCCATCCGGACGTCATCATGGATGCTCTGTGCATGCGCAGAAGCGCAGCAAGCAAAGCAAGCGTGCGCATGCGCGCGCTCACAGTTCCGAACCGGTAGCAAAGGTAAGTAGAACCCACTACTGGCCCACAGGTGCTGCATACAACCTAATTTTTAATCTTTCTGGTTTACCTGAGAAAGAACCCCACAAACTAATTGTGCATCCTTAAATCCACAACTGCTCCATAATTCGCACCAAGTAGCACTTACAAGTTATTCACATCATTCTCGCCCGTCTCATCAAGTTGTCTGTCTGACATCTGGAGGTTTCCAGGGAATCTGGGATTCTACACAAAAGGAAACAAAGATTAAGAACAGTACTAAGGATCTGGATCAAGGCAGGTCTGGATAATACGCTCCTGCCAGATACTGTTCTCAGAGTCATCTGAGTTTCAGTGCCCAAAAAGCAAAGAGGATAATTGGGATGAGAGTAACTCTGCCTGGCAATTAAATCACTGTGGATAGTATAAGGAAGAGGTCTTCAAACTTGGCAGCTTTAAGACTTGTGGACTTCAACTCCTAGGATTCTCCAGCCAGCTATGCTTGTGGAGTTGAAGTCCACAAGTCTTAAAGCTGCCAAGTTTGGGGACCCCTGGTATAAGGCTTTATATATAGAAGAAGCATACATATCTCCTTCCCTCACTCTACTCTTAAATTGAAGTGAGTGCATCTTTGAATCTCATTCTGGAATGCAGAGGAGACAAAAAAGCATATTTCTTAATGATAGGGAATCATAAACAGCAACTCCAAAAGAAACAAGAGAACGGTAACAACGAAGACTTGCCTACAATGCGGGCTTTAAGGAAACACAATCTCAAAAGAATTAAATAATCCAGGCAGCTGGATATGTTGGTGCTTTGCCAGAGATTCAAAAGCAGTAATTCATTACTGTTTTTCTATTCACCAGGCATCCTCCAACCACAAGAGGGAATTACCTCCTCTCACACATACATGTAAGCTGCACTTTGCTAGCCTATGAAACTGCTTATAAACCAGAGGCCTGCCTTCATGAAGACGCTCATATAATCCAAGCTTCCTATTCCAACTAGCCACATTCCATTCTATAAATACCTGCTGCCATCTCCACTCCCAAGTGTGATACAGCCTTGAGTCAAATGGGATGGCCTGGAGCTAATCATAATATAAACTACAATGCAAGTTAAGAAGTGGAGTAAAGCCTATAAAATAACATTAAGAGGGCTATATACCAATGATAAGAGACAGATAATGTGTGTGTGGGGGGGAGAGGGGGAATCCACCCACATTGTTATGCATAACTCATATGTGCTTTATTTACAAGTGAATAGACATACAAACATATGGATGTATCACTTTATCCTCCTATAATCAACCATTCTGACCCTAAATTCACATACCTGGAGTCACAAAATTTACAGATCAGAGAATCTGAAATGGCTGATCCATATCTTCCTCTAAAATATATAGGGGAAATATATTTGGCTGTATTAATCATGAGAATAGGCAATACTACGGTGAGAAATTTGGGGGAAAGTTTCTTTCTTTGGCAAAGAAGAAATCCTGCTCAAGCAGGCAGAGATATTGATTAGACAATTCTGATATTAAAATGCTAGCAAGACCAGCCTGTATCAGATCCTGGAGTATACTGTAAAAATAGCAATCAGATTAAAAAACAACATTTAAAATATAGCAGACCATTCTCTCTAGCCTAGCACTTTATCTATGGGATCAATAAATTAGTACTGTACTACCAATCTTCAGGGCAGTCAAAAAGAGTACCAATCCTTCAATAAAAGCAACCAGGACTACAAATTACACAGACATACTCCAGAATATTCTATTTTCTTCAAAATGAATGATACGCATAAAGCCTATAATATACTCTTAAAAACTCTGGAATCTTATTTATAAATTAGTTTAACTCTACAGTTTTCATCAGGGAAGTTGCTCCTACTTCTAACCTAGTTTGGACACTAAGTTCAGGCTACTGTTCATCCCATGGTCTCTACAGCTATCCAAAGTGCTTTGCAGAGAAAAAGAAACTGGTAAGTGCAGAAGCAATAAAGAAAAACTTACTTTTGTGTGGAATTCCATCTTGGTTCTCAGCAATTTGAGGTAGATGCTACATAACTGTCCATAACCCTCACTCAAATGGCCCTAAGGAAAAAAAATAAAGTAACAAGGCTGGAGTAATCTCTTAATACAGGAGTCCTCAAGACCCCAACCCCTGGCCCCATTACTGGGCCATGAGCTATTCACTGAAGCGGTGGGCAAGTACGTGTGCATCCCCAATTGTACAAGCAGCAGGTGAACGCATATGCTCCACTTACACGAGTGGTGGGTTCACATGCCTGCTACTCGTGTAAATGGAGCAGCGTGTGCGCTTGTGTGCCGCTCGTGCAGAACAATCCCCTCTCCCCACCCCTACCCCCCACTGATCCGCAAAACTGGAAAGGTTGGAGAACTGTGTCTTAATAGCTTTACTTGCACAATGTTTTAAACTGGGGAGAATGTAGTTCATAGCCGTTTGTGTAAAAATGTATCATAACCACCTTGACCATTATTTCAGGACACATATATTAAATGTATATTTTACTTTTTCTTCTCTTATCCACACTGGTGTGGCATCATTGACAGTGACCAGACAGAATGTCCAGAAGTGTGTTGAACAGGAGCAACTGCGAAATGGTGTCTCTGTCAGAAGACTGAGTCGAGAACTGGGCCCAACGATCACAAGAGGGGGCGTGGCTCGAAAAGTTACGACTCAGTCTCAGGGCAGATTGCACTGTATCAAACCCACTTCTGGACCATTCCGCAGTCCATTCGGAGAATATATATTTTACTTTTTCTTTTCTTATCCACACTGGTATGGCATCATTGAGAGTGTCTGTCACTGATCTCCACATATGTTGTGCTGATTAGGCCATATCCACATCTACCAAAGCACTCTATTTTAATAGGGATTTATCAGCCATGTAGAAATAGTTTTTTAAGAATCTTACAAAGTGCCAGCATTTTTGGGCAAACTCAGAAGCAAGGGTCTACTGCTGCCATCAATGGGTCAATTTCCTCAGCATTTATACTTTCCTCCTTTTCAGAGGAAAAAGATACACATATTCTCCACTTAGCTACCTTTCACCCATCAAATTCTTGTGCAAACAGCTGTTAAAACTACAACAGTATATTTTAAAATAAAGCTATACATTTTTTATTCTCCATATAGTATCCTATTTAGTTATAAAAATAAAAACCTGTGAAATGGGGCGTTGGTCCTACCTGAGACACACCTTCTCGTTGGGTGGAGACAGCAGTCAGGATGTGGTGTGCTCGTCTGTTCAGGTTGATGAAGTGAGTCGGGCGAGGGCAAAAGTTGGGCAGGATAAGTTCCTGCATGCGGTGAAAGGTGGAATTGACCTTGGGGACGAAGGTAGGGTCCAATCGAAGCACCACGCGATCCGCATGG
The DNA here is from genome assembly GCF_029215685.1 of Pituophis catenifer annectens. NCBI lineage: Eukaryota > Metazoa > Chordata > Lepidosauria > Squamata > Colubridae > Pituophis > Pituophis catenifer. The sequence goes on from NW_027256881.1 coordinate 20,907,541, forward strand.
AACACACAGAGGTCATCCCGAATGGAGAGGGCAGCAATCTCCGAGATGCGACGAGCCGACATGATAGTCACCAAAAAGGCAACTTTGCACGTTAACAGCCGCAGGCTAGCCATCCGCAAGGGCTCGTACGGTTCACCCGTAAGAGAATTGAGTACGATTGACAGGTCCCATGTTGGGTACCTGTGTAGAACCGGAGGTCATAGGTTGGTAGCGCCCCACAGGAAGCAACGAATCAAGGGATGCTGGGCCAAGGAGGACAATGATCTGAAGGTAAGTATCGACGAGATTGCCGCCACCTGTCTCCGCAATGTATTAGAAGAAAGGACCTTGGAGAGACCCTCTTGAAGGAAAACCAGTATATTGACAACAGAGGCCCGAAGGGGGAACATGAGGCCGCAATGGAAAGGGTATCCTCCTGAGCGACAGCTGCTGATTAGCAGAGATGTCAGATCGTACTGAGGCCGCCGCGCTGGCAGAGAGATGTTGTGAAACCAATGACTGTTGAACCGCTGCCATTATCATTTGTTGTATTTGGGTCAGTGAGAGAAAGATTTGTTGAGCTATCGAACCCAAACCCTCTGGAGGAGGGACTGAAGCCGTCTTGGGGGAATCTGTCAACGAGACTGGAGCCGGAGAAGGGGCTGACGGCAAGTTTGGAGCTGGAGCCGCTTCCGGGCCCCACAAAGCTGTAGGCTGGATAACTATAGGACAATCGTGTAGGGATACCTGGTCAGGTAGAGCCCAAGAATCAGGTACTGCAGCTGTTCGGGAAGAGGTGGTGACAGCCTCTTGTGCTGAAGCTTGCAGACAGCTCGCCTTAGCACAGAGCTTAGTGAGCACTCTATCGCGTGGGGCTTCGGTCCGGGAAGGCGCAGAAAGGGATGACTTATGATGAGACCAAGAGGACCCTGAAGTTGTAGGTCTGGAGGAAGGCACAAGATCCTGGTCCCTCCTGGTGGGAGATGCTCCGTTTTTTTGGTGATGGGGCTCCCCGAACGCCCCGCTTTCCGGCCATGTTTTGATTTGTGAGAGGCCTTGGGCATCCTGCAATTAGGATTGATAAACCTTGAATAAACCCAAAAGGGAGCTTGCAGTTGCAGGCCCAAACAATAAACAATGCCCAGGCAGGTATAAGCCCTTATATGGCACAGGCCAAAGCCTGGAGGCCTAAAGTCAGCGTGACGGAAAGGTCAGGTGGAATGTACCGCCAAAGAAATGTACGTGGATGGCACAGGCCACAGCCTGGAGGCCCAGAGGCAGAGGCGACAGTAGATATAATGCAATAATGCAGTCCACTGGAGCAGTTCCCAGGCCAAGCTCATTAAAGAGGGAGCGTGCAAAGCTCCACAATAATGTATCCGCCTCCCTAGGTCGCCGAATGAAGCCCATAAATGGGGGAGCGTGGAAAGCTTCACAAGAAAAAACTGCTCGCCTCGCTGGATAGCTAGATATGCTGTGAGCGGGAGCGCGAAGCTCCACTAAAGCTTCCTCAAACTCAGAGGCGACACGCCAGTACCATAGGCGCGAAGAAACGCGCAAGGAAGGGGAGCGCAAAGCTCCACCAAAGGCTCCTAAAACCAAATTTGCCGCTCCGAGGACGTTGGTGCAAAAAGCAACGTCAGGCAGGCAGCACGAAGCGCTGACAGGGCCGACTTGCGGCAAACAATCTTCGTGCCAAAAGCTGTTAGCGGCGCGCGAATCCCCGATGCAGCGGACCTAGCCCTGAACAGACGAGCATACCCCATCCTGGCTGCTGTCTCCACCCACAATGGAGAAAGTGCTGCAACTAATATCCAGAAGGCAATTATCACTTGCAATGTTTGACAAAAGTCTACATGCTAACTTGGCAAACACAGACCTCTACATACCTGCTAAGAGCAGGGATAGGAAGAGAGGTTTTGAATACTAGTTTGTGCATCTTTCCAAGAAGAACTTTGATTTCATTTTTACTAGTTTACTAGTTTAATAATAAACTAATCCGTTTGTTTCTAAATGTAAAAAAAATAAATAACAAAATTTATTCACTCCTAAAATTTCAGTGTCCCTTAAAGGAAAAAACACACACTCTTATGTGTAGTCCCTTCCTTCACCTGAGTTATCATTTCTTCAGAGCTACTAAACACTCAAGAAACTGGCCAGCAAGAAAAAGATAAGCAGACCAGTAAAGCTAGGAAACTATTACCAGCTAGTATATGCAATGTAAATACTGCTTCCCATTCAGTATGGATTCAACAAAAAAGACAGCAAAAGAAACACACCAAGAAATGCCATATCTTCTATCCGCTTCCATCCTCAACGTGGCCAAAGTTTGCCACGTTTGTCTAAATTCAATTCACTGATCTGTGGACCTTGTCTAACCTAAATTTTCAGAAAATACATTACATTACCCAAATGACCTAAAACATCTCTGTGCCCTCCTGATTTCAAAATGAACAAGAACTTGAAAGGTATGTTTATTACTAAGAGAAGAAGTTCTTTGTAGGCCCAAATCATACTTACCCACATGCGGCTCATGTCACTGAGCTCACTCTTGTATCTCACAGAATCCTTCAAGACCTGCAAAAAGAAGGGAAATAGCCTATATGAGCAGCTATCAAATGCCCCCAGGTCAACAGAAGCACCAGGAAAAAAATGAATCTAAGAGGTTGATCAACTGTCTGGTATTGTCAACTGAAAGAAAAGGGGAAGGCATGTAGAGAGAAGAATGGTTGGCTTTGCTTCAATAACTATTATATGCCTATTACCGTATATACCCACATCTGAGCTACTGTTAAGGATTGGCTATAAACTGTAAACTGTAAATATAATGTGTATGTTTAAATATTTCATTGGCACATAGGAAAATGACCAGAGCACCAGCTTTGTACTTTTCACTGTACAGAAGTTTCTTGGTGTCATCAGGGATAGTTTTGTTCAATATGTTCAATAATGTTTAATATGTTTAATAATAATTAAATAATATTCTTTTTGTTGGATTTGGAATTTAGAATTACAATCTGGAGCAAGACAACAACATTAGTTAGTGTTAACCATGATTAAACATTATGTCTTTACTGTATTAGTATTTGCAACTGTCATAAAGTGAAGTCTCAAGAATTGAAAAATAAGGTTTGTGTGGAGCAAAACAAATTGTTAAAGCAATATGGCTCATTACATTAATAAATTATGATATTAAATCTGAACATATTCTATAACCAACAAGTTCAAAAATTAATTGGGCATGCCTAGTTTAATGAAAAGAAGGACTAGGGGAGACATGATAGGAATGTTCCAATATCTCAGGGGCTGCCACAAAGAAGAGGGAGTCAAACTATTCTCCAAAAGCACCTGAGGGCAGGACAAGAAGCAATGGGTGGAAACTAATCAAGGAGAGAAGCAACTGAGAACTAAGGAGAAATTTCCTGACAGTTAGAACAATGAATCAGTGGAACAACTTGCGTCCAGAAGTTATGAATGCTCCAACACTGGAAGTTTTTAAGAAGATGTTGGGTAACCATTTGTCTGAAGTGGTGTAGGGTTTCCTGCCTAGGCAGGGGGTTGGACTAGAAGACCTCCAAGGTCCCTTCCAACTCTATTATTCTATTCTATTCTATTCTATTCTATTCTATTCTATTCTATTCTATTCTATTCTATTCTATTCTATTCTATTCTATTCTATTCTATTCTATTCTATTCTATTCTATTTTATTCCATCCCATCCCATCCCATCCTATCCTAATCAGTATATTCCTCCTATTTGATCTAAAGATGTCCTTACTATCTTTTATCTTTTAAAGACATTTCGATTACACATTTTACCAGGTTTATTTAGGATTTTAATGGTGACATTATATTGAGATACGTAACTTATTTCATCTTACCAAAAAAAAAGCAAAAGTTTTACAGAAAAAAAGGGTATGGCCTTACATTTGGGTGTCCATCACGGAGAAGCTTGTGGAAGACATGGCAAAACTTCCAGCACAGGACAGCATTGCTGGAAAGGGGTAGGCGGTTTACAACAGACCAGAAGGTGTGGGCTCCTTTTTCATGGTGTGTTCCTAGGATGCATGGTGAGAGACAAGCTAAGGAAAATGAGAGAAAAGCAGCACGAAGGATATAGAATAATGTGAAGAAAGAGCGTCAATGAGCAGGAGGGAAGTGAGGCCTGGAAAATCAAGTTCTACCAAATCTGTCTTAATATTACTTAACTGAATTCAGATATAGCCTTTTCTTTCATTCTCCAGCAATATGATAAGAATTACAGAACTCCAGATGGGAAACTAGCCTGAAGATACATGGGGAAAAGCTCTGATCTATTGTAGCTATTATGTCTTCCATACCAAGCTGGAGTTTCTTTCATTAGGAGTTGTCAATTATCCTTCCAGACGTGAGAATATATCTCAACTATTCCAAGAACTGATGGCTTCTCAGGGTAAAGACTAGGTTTGCTATACTCAAGCTAAGAATCTTGGAGAAAAATGTTGTACTCGTCTTAAATGGAGCCTTGGTAGTACAGTGGTTTAATGCACCCTGTAATTAACACAGCTGCCTGCAATTTCTGCAGGTTCGAATCTTACCAGGCTCAAGGTTGACTCAGTCTTCCATCCTTTCTAAGGTAGGTTAAATGAGGACCCAGTTTGTGGGGGCAATAAGTTGACTTTGTATAAATATACAAAAGTATGAAGGCTATTGCTTAACGCATTGTAAGCCACCCTGAGTCTCCGGAGAAGGGTGGCATATAAATCAAATAAAAAAAAAAAGTGTACTTGTCTTAAAACTCAAACCTTGCTCACATATTCTTTTTCAGGTGTGGGGGGCACACTGTCACAACATGTACTCTTCTACAAAGAAAAGTTAGGAGCAAGCTCCTTTTCATACTATAATGCTATAAGGCAGGGGTCGGCAACCTTAAACACTCAAAGAGCCACAAAGGTCCTAACCGGAAGCCTCCCATTCAATTCTGGAGCCGACCGGAAGTCCAATTCCCCCACCATAGTCTCCTCCTAACATGGCGTCCTTTTTCCTCTACCTGTCCTAACCGAAAGCCCTATCAATTGTGGAGCCGACCGGCGACAGGGAGCCGCAGCAGGGGGATAAAAGAGCCATATGCAGCTCCAGAGCCGCAGGTTGCTGACCCCTGCTATAAGGTATTTCATTCCAGTCTGTCACAGGCAGGTCATGATGGAATTTGACTCCAGCCAGATATATCCCACCTTTCCAGCTTCAGCATCCTTTTTCCAGAGCTCTAATTTTAAAAGGATATTTCTGGCATGTTTCTCTTTGACAGCAACTTCCTGAGCATTAATGGCCTTGTTGATGCTGACAGTCTTTAAAAGAGAGAGAAGGAAGAGGAGACAAATGTTAGTAAGAGAGAATATGATCATATCAAGACAGAAACCCATCCTCACACCAAGCCCTCCATAATCTTGCAAATTCCTGGACGCATTTTTGGGAAGCAACTGCAGGCTGCCATATATAGCAAGTGCCAAGAAATGTTCGCTTAGAACAATGCAAAGATTCCAGTCAGAGTAAAAAATAATTCCTAGGCTGGAAGAAGGCAAAATCAGCCCATCTTGGTTGGTGCAAGAGCATAGAGGCAAATATTTGTCAGGGTGATAATAATTATTGCTCTAACTGTTACCAAATTGTTAATTTATAGGGCCATATTTTCCACTTGTTAAAAACATAAAGTTAGCTGTGTTTGGTTCATAAACTGATGAATGAATACTAATATTTTGGGGGTACAACATGACAACCAATTGACACTAACTTCAAATTTATGGCATATTTTAAGTGGAAGAACCACATAGTAGATTGCACTAGTTTGTTTATCTACCGTAATATGTAGGAAGACCTGCTTACCTACTGGTAGTCCAATGATGTGCTGAAAACTGCCACTAGAAAGCAAGGAATTGGGTGAAGAGAGAACTATGCTGAGATATGAGAGAAAGACTCTCAATTTTGCTTATGTGTAAGCTAGCAGGTTTGGACTTAAATACAATTAAAAGCAGTTCCAAAGAAATTTAAACTGCCTTTATAAAATACTGTAACTTTATTTTGATAGATTTTTTTTTAATTCATTAGTAGCTGTTTCCATTAAGAAAACCCCTGCAAGAGACCTTGGAAAATCTCATAATCACCTCACTTTAAAGTGGCTTACTTTTTTACAAAAATGGAATAAAGGGATATTTTTCACTAGTGTAGATACTGTAGCTCCTAGAAAAAAAACAAGTAATTTCAACAATTAGAAAACAACTCTCCTATTTGTGAGGTCTCTCGATGGAGATAAACACAGGAGTAATTATATGTTTTGCCATCTTTGTATCCTGTCAAGGCTATCACCCCAAATGACTCAGCATTGTCCATTACTTTGCTCCATATTTGGATATCATAAAAGGAACTGGAGCTTGCTTTCATCTTTTGTAAAAAAAAAAATTGCATTGTTTTAAACATCATATTGTCACATTGGATATCTACTGTTTCAGTTCACAGATCAGTATATCTAATCTAGAGTCGAATGGACTCCCAACCCTCAATATCTGCAGTGCTAAATTGGATCAAAACAGACTGTTCAGCCATTTATGTCATAGTTGGTAAGCAGACTCATAACCAGAGTCCTTCGGGAGAATGGGCAGTATATAAATAAAATTATTATTATTATTATTATTTTATAGATCCTAAGCAGTTGCTAATCAAGAATGATTGAAAAAACGATGGCATGGTTGCCTGCCATTTAAGGAAAACATAGACAATATACAGTACATCCTAAATCAGATTTCCATAGTGAAAATGCCCCCTTAAGGTATGTATAACTCAGGAGACAAAAAGACAGAAAACATTAACCGTATCCATATGCATAACACGGTTCTCCCCAATTTGCATCATTTTATTGCTACACTTACCTGTCCTTAAAATATCTACTCATTACCTCCTGTGCTATAAGCGACAGTATATGGAGAATTTATTCCGAATAGCCCAAAACAGAAGGCCTTAGGAAATGACAAAGATAGGGTATCAGGACCACCATGTCCTATTCTGGTATTGGGAGATGCAGTCTTTAGTTTTGGGATATTCAAAAATGATTTTAATATGTGACTGACAGCATAGGTGGTTATAAACCAAGGAGGAAGTGGAAAGATGAATAACTGATTAATTTACCACCAAGTAAGAAGAATGGAGGGTAACTTCCCATTTTTAACAAACTTCTAGGATTCTGACGTAGGAAGAAAATAGTCATGACTCAGAAATCCAAAGTGCACATTATAAAAATCTTTCTTATTTTAACATCTAACCACAAGAAGGAAAATTGAAAAACTAAAACATTTAACCAAAGCCCTCCTAATGCTGGGCCACTGTGCTTATGCAGAGAATCTGAAACATTCCCTTGGGCATTTGCAATGTTTGAGAACCGGATCCTGCCTCTTAGGGAGCTAAGAATGTTTTTTTTCCTGGCTCTGCCAAGTGGAGTCTAGATTTAAACTCAGACGAAATATTCTTTGGAAAGTCATCAAGTTCTCTTTTTAAAACCACAGAGATCTTGATCCTTTGCCTTGTTATGAAGTATTTAAACCTCTCCTGACATCTTACAAAGGAACATTATCAATTGGAGGGGGAGGGAAGGAAGGAAGGAAAAAGGAAGTTGCATTGGCGAACCAAGTCGACAGCCAATACTGTAAATGCAACTTAGAAAAAGGTTTCCTTTGGAGGAATTCTAATCACAGCTGCAGAATTGTGAATGAGATTTCTCTGACTCAACTGAGGGACTAGGGGGTGCAAGGCCGAATTTTGAAGCCTCATTTCCTTCCTGCTGTACCAGCTGAAGAGCCAGCCTTCTCTTTCCTAGATTTGTATACAGAACTGGACATTCTCAGGGTTGAAAGCTTCCATAACTCACAAAGGAGGGAAACAGTCAATCTTCAGCCAAAAGAATTTTCTTCTTTAGCACTTCTTGTTTCAACAACTCTGTATGGAACAGGTTCCAAAAAGGCAATTATCAGCTGCAACATGCACAATGTTGTGTGCTAGGTGACACACATGTACCTCCCCTTCAACAGCTACGACAGCAATAGAAAACCAAGCACTGGATATTCCTCCTTCTCTTCAATTATCCCTCCCTAAACAGAGTAAAGCTATATAAGAGTTCCTAGTATAACACAAATATGGAAATCTCTGCTGTCAAAATGCCAGCACTTTGCCTCTTTCTCTTTACAGAAACATCTTGAAGCATTGCTATTAATTATAAGTTCTGCAAAAAAAAAAAAAAAAAGCCTTGTTTGGTTTAAATCTTTTTGAGTTTCTAGCCATATCATATGTATAATTTGACATGCAAGTCTGGACCCAAATATAAGTTCACTCCTGAATCCTAGAGGGGAGCCAAGTATCTCTCATGGAAAAGCCAACCCCCCCCCCTTTTTTTTACTGCTCTGAAACCCCTGAAAATTAAATGGCAAAGCAGCAATAAACCAAGGTGCAATTTCTTACTGATTTTCAGATACAAATAGCATTGAGAAGGCTAAACCCAACCATCTGCATCATCTAACCATTTCTTACCCACAGTAGTTTGGCTGCCAAATGAAAAAGGAATGTGTCTCAGCCACCAAAAAGTTGTCCATGCCAGTTCTATTGCATGGCTTACTTTCCAATCCATGCTCATGAACTCTAAGCTGAAAATTAGACAGAGTTGGGTCAAGGAGGGACACATTTACTACTGGCTCTATACAAAGATTAAACTCGTAAGTGACTGGCTTTAGAAGCAGACAATCTTGGGTCAGCTAATTACATCTTTTGAGGTTGTCTGTAGACTCAGAAATAGTAAGGGGGAATCTGCAGATTAAATTTAAGTTCAGGGACAATAAACAGAGAAGACTGCTTCCTTTTATAGAATACAGAGTACCTAAGCTATTAAGAATAGAGCCTGTGGAACCTCAGATGTAGAGGACTGTTTTTCAGTTCTAGCTTGGTTATACTTCCAGGTTTCATTTCAGTATAATCCAGGTCCTTTCTGCCATCTTTCCAACTGTCCAAGCGAACTAATAGAAGGTACACTTAACTTATAAAATGGCCTTAATCAAAGAACAGGTGGAAATTCCAATCCTGCAAAAGAAGAATTTTTCTCTCCAATGCCAAATCTGAGTGACACACAAGCTGTCAAGTGGACAGCTTGGCTAATAACTGGGCTGTTAAGAGCAATGCAGTGGAAAACGATAAACTAACTGGATGCTTCTCTATTCTTCCAACTTTCTAATGTGATGTAGGAAACCTTTTGGAGGCAATATTAACATTATTGGGAGTGCTTGGGAGCTATAATGAGAGATAGACATTCACACATACAAATGAAGTCAGAGTTTTCTTGTATTTTTCCATTGGAGTTTTTGAGAGCTTTTTTTAAAAAAAATACCCTCTATTCTACCCATTTTGATGCTTTTATATGCATGATATTTTAGATTTCCTGCCTCAACTTGATGGGAAATGACTACTGATTTTTGAGTATAGTAGAACTGTCCATAGGCTGAAAAATGAGAGGACATACGTATCTCATACATACCCCTGAACCCATAAGTACATGTCACTGTACTCTCAAATAATAATGCTTGCCCACACAATAATTTATTTAGGGCTCAGACACATAGAACATACAGTATTTGTCCAATCATCCAGCCTGAATATTTCTGGCCCAGTTTACAATGTAACTGACAGAAGAAAAAAACAAAATGCCAGCATGGATCCAGATTTTATGATATTAATATCTGGAAAAGTGTTTATTATGTTCCAGATCTGATTTTAAAAGACAGTAAAAGCAAATTCTTTGGCAATTATTTTTTGTAAAAAAATATTTCCAGGACAGACATTGTATCTCAATGAAATAATCTAAAAGGGACATTTAAAAAAAGCTAAATATAAAAGCAGACGTGAAAACCGGAATATTTTATTGATACCATTTAAACTAAACTTGAGTAATGGAATGAATATTCATCATGTGCCAGACAGTAAGGTTGATAAGTATGGAGCTTTTTGTGTACACAATCCACCCTCATTTCCAGACACCTCCAGTCTTTGCCAGATGGAAGAGGCCCACATCCTCAGGATCTCCTCTTTCATTCAGGCTTAGCTCACATCACAGAGGGATAGTTTACCATAGATAAACAGCCACCGAATTCTACTTTCTTATGCCCCAATGATGTTACCAAGCCTGGTAATGAAATGTCTGCAGGAAGAAAAGCAGACTTAAAGAACACAAAGAAACCAAACACAGATGGTATTGATGATATACATGTTTAGCTTCCAAATCATCTCAAAGGTGCACCAACTCCCTAAGTATAATTTTTAGACATCAATCTTTAGAAATGCTCCTGATCCTGCTACAGCACCACAGAAAGTGAATAGCACCTATTTGAAGTAGAAATTGACCATTTGATCCAATGCAATTTATCCAGATACAAAGTATTATTTATTTATTTATTTATTTATTTATTTATTTATTTATTTATTTATTTATTTATTTATTTATTTATTTATTTATTTATTTATTTATTTATTTATTTATTTATTTATTTATTTATTAGTTCAATTTATATGCTGCCCTCCTCCGCAGACTCAGGGCGGCTTACAATGCACTTATAGCAATAGCCTTCATTGTTTTGTATATAACTGCTTATTAGGGCTTTTGGCCCCCCATAAGCGGTGTTTCTACAAAGTCAGTTTATTGCCCCCACAATCTGGGTCCTCAATTTACTTACCTCGGAAGGATGGAAGGCTGAGTCAACCTTGAGAATGGTGAGATTTGAACTCGCACTAATTGCAGGCAGCTGGCAGCTAAGTGCTACATAACAGCACTTAGTCCGCTGCACCACCAAGGCTCTTGCATGATAGATAGTATCAAAGTAGCTTTTGCATGATAGGTATAGAGGACTGAAAGAACTGGAAATATTTAGCTCTGAAAAGAGAAGATTGAAGCTCAATTGCCCCATGGAAAGGACAAAAAGTGTCCCCCATCACAACCATCACCTTGCCTCAAGCACTCCTGTCTGTTTTGGCCATTTCATTTTGGACTAAACCCAGCAGTTCGTTGCCTATTTTACAGAAGCAGGAATGCATCCTCAACTGTATCAGTGGTATTTGTTACCATGCATCTTCCAGAGCTACTTTTACCAGGAATGCATAACAACACAATAGTTAAAACACTTATCTTATAAACAGCAGGTTGCTTGTTCAAAACCTAGCATAAATGTTATAATTACTCCTATTTTTCTTTCTCTGAGTTAGTTTCACCTGCAATTATTTTTCTTTATAAATTCAATAACACATTGCTTCATTATTTTCTCAGTCAACCAATTTATTGAGGAAAATGAACTGAAGGAAATTAAGAAACTTTTGACATATATGAAACATATACTATGACACTGGAAATTTTATGTTTCCTATACTAGAATTTCATTCCTTTGTGTACATTCTGTAGAATATTAACTGAATTGGAACAAGCAAAGATATTTGGAGGAAGTAAAAAGCCCTAGTAAATTATCAGCCTCCTAAGTTAAACAGCAACAAAGTAATGTCATCTCTATTATTACCAGGCCTCAGAACATATTATCTAATGATACTGATCTAAAAAAATTCTTCAATTGTGCCTTTAACTTCATAATATTGAGTTGAAGGTTACTGGAGAAATTGTTTGGGTTTAAAAAAAAAAAGCTGTTCCAAAGATTACACCAGACTAAGTAATTTATATGGCTGTACTTTTTTCTCTTGTGGAAATAATAGATACTGTTAAATCTATGAAAACAGGAAAAGGTCTTGGACCTGAGTAATATAAGACATATATATTGATTTGTTTTGCTTCTATATGCTTTGGAGGTTTATCATTATGGCTTTTTGAACAAAGTTTTTTTTCCAGCTTCTTTTAAAGAGATTTATATAATAATAAACTTTGGAGCAGAGAAAACACATTGATGAACAAACAGCAACTCTGTCTTGTTTGAATTCAAATTCAGCAATTTCATCCCATCCAGATCCTAAAAGTATTCAGACATCAGGACAAAATTTCAATTGCATCATTTCCTCGACCTAGATACAACTGGGTATCATAACCATATAACCAATAACCATATGGATGATACCATATTCTGAACCAAAAAATGATCTCTCCTAGTGACAATGTTAAATATTAAAAATAACTCCATCATATACATGCCAATTTCTCCTGCCCCATAACTATTGCAATGGCCCATGGTGTAAAACTACTGTAAATCATTGTCCCGATCCTGGTAGGCAATAATGTACTGAAGGTCACTACAATCTCCCATCTGATGCCCAGACCTAAATTCTGATTGAAAAAATCTGGATAATTCATTTCCTCTTGGCCCCTCCCCCCCAATTCTGTCAACAAAATTCTTCAAAAGGGTTGAAGACTAGGATTATTTGATAAGTATGGGCAGATCTAGGAAGGATGTCAGGATGAAGCCTCCCTATCTGATGGACAGTACTACCTGATATTTACAATGCTGGGTTGATAATATGGATTCACTTTCTATTTATAAATTAGTCCTTTATTGATCAAATGGAAGGACTAATCAATATTACTCCATGTGATTAAGGTCCAATGCTGTGTTTAAAACTGAGCTGTTTTTTATATATGAATTATACTATTTTTGCTCTTTCTTTTACTTTTCTATTACTACATATTAAAACACCAAAAAAAAAAAAATCTAGCCTTATACCAGGTTTTTTTTTTCCTAACTCCAACAGTTTATATCCTGCTTCATCCAGACCATAGTAAATTTAAGAAAAAAATATGCAATTAGAGAAAGCATCTCCCATATTAATTTCAACCTCTGAGGTTCATGGCTCCTAATCTGAAGACTTAGTATCAACTTCTGAATAACGGTGCTAAATTATGCTTTGAGCATAGAATAAATGATTAAAATTATCATAGAATGAACGATTAAAATTGTCAACACTGACATGTTATGCGCCACTTACATCCATTCCTAGATCAATGGACCCTTCTCATAGTCATTCATGCTCTGGTCATCTCCTGTTTGGACTATTGTAATGTGCTCTACACAGGGCTGCCCTTGAAGAGCATTTGGAAGCTTCAGTTGGCTCAAAAATGCAGCAAGCTGCAGTTTTGCACAAGCCTAAATTTGTACATGTGTTATCTCTTCTGCAGGAGCTGCATTGATTGCCAATTTGCTTCCACATATAATTCAAGTTGCTAGTTATCACTCTTAAAGCCCTATATGGCTTGGGGCCAGGTTATCTGAAGGATCACCTCTTCCCAGTTACATCTACCTGGCCCACAAGAATGGGAAGATAGGGCATGTTCCATCTATTAAGGAAGTACATCTGGTAGGACCAAGAAAAAGTGCCTTCTCTGTATTGGCTCCCTTCTTGCAGACCATCATTCCCAAGGGGATAAAATTGTTCCTCTCCCTTGCTACTTTTCTGAAAAGCCCTGAAGACATGATTCTGTAAGTGGGCTTGGGGGGGCCTGAACTGATATAAAGCAGATCAAGTTGCTTGCTCCATTTTGTCTGTCACAGCTGCAGGGGAGAGGAGGCTGGGTTTTTGTTTGTTTTTATTTTAAATTGTGGCTGGTATGCTGCCTGGAGTCACACATATTGGGTGACCATAAATAAAATGCCTTGTCTAAATCTGATAACATTATAGCTATGATCATTTAAAGGATGATATTTCTAGTCGCCCATTAAACTCTATAGGTCCCTTTGATTAAGGCTGTGATGCCCTAAGGAAATTACATTGACAAGCCAACCATCTATTTTTGTTCTTTAGATTTTAAGGCATTGGTGCTAACTAGAAAATCCTGAACGGCTAAATAAGGTATTATCTCTACTTCAAATAATATCCAGCTATTAAATAAAAAAAACAGACATCTTCCTCATTATGTCCATATATATATATATATTAAATCAAGATATAGGAATGGAAAAGTACCTTTCTGGCATCCCTTTGCCAAATATGTTTTCTACCCTGCAAAAGATCTCACACACTGCAACATCCTATTAGTCAAGTGACTTTCTGTTGCTAAGGTAAGTTCCTGTGTTACATTGTGATGTCAGCTTATAGGATCCACCTGTTTTAAAATCAGAATTCCAAAGTCCAAAACCTTGCAGCTTGCACCTAGACTTTATAAATCTAAAAATTTGTATTGAGTATCAGGACCAGCTGGAGTTTTGTCTTTTCAATAAAGAACATTGCTTTAAAAGAATCATGTTGATATTGCTACTATTATACAGCTAATAAGAAGGAAGCATTACTGAACTACAACAGAATATCCAGAAAGCAACAGATATCCAGTTCTATCTTCTAAATTTAATAAGTATTTTTGCCTTTTGAAAATATCAGAATGTGCAAGTAGAATATGAAGCACAATGCTTTTCCATTAGCTCCACTTCTTAATGCATCAGGTTTTTTGCCCAAGGTAATCCATTGAAGCTACATGCCAGCAACTCACTTTCATTCGGCTTTAACCAAGACACTCTCTGCCTAGTCAACACCATGCTATAGTATCCAGTCATCCTTAAAATATTAATTAGGAGTATAATTTTAATTACCACAATAGTATGATGTCACTAACCACCAATCAGTAATCTTTACAATTCATGTATACTATGATGGACAATATGAACGGCCCCCAATGCTATAAAACCTGCCTTCTTTTTGTTGCTTGAGCAGTTCTGATTCCCCCGGTTTATCTGCTTTGATTGCAAGAGAGAAAATTATTCCTGTGCCCCACCCCCACTCTTTTCCCCACAAACCCAAGAAGTCTCTGGGAGCCTTTGAAACAGCAGCTCCAATCCTTGCAGAAAGCTGCAGCAGGACTCTTCTCCCATTTCTCTTAGGGAGGGTAGGGAGATCTCAATACCTGTATTTGCATGTTGTGTCCCAAAATCAGCACTGGCCTGACTTCAGTTTTAGCTTGGGGACACAGAGAAGAAAATGCTCTCTTGGGGATATAGAGAAGAAAATGCTCCCTCTGTTTTCCACAGCAGCCTTGCGTCTCAAAAAGAAGGCAGCAGGCAATCTTCCACTGTAGAAACAAACTGCAAACTTCTTACAAACTTCATGCCTCTGTGTCTGTCTGTCTGTCTGTCTGTCTGTCTGTCTGTCTGTCTATCTGTCTATCTATCTATCTATCTATCTATCTATCTATCTATCTATCTATCTCTATCTAAATATAAATGCTCTTCCCATCCTAGTCAAAGTCCATTGGCAAAAAGAGTGAGAAAGGATGATAGTGGATGTGCCAGGAATGATTATGGATAAGAGGATCCTTCTATAAAGAGGAAAAAAAAAACAGTCTGGCGTTTAGGGAGAGAAAAATGTTACAGGGAAGGAGTGGAATTAAAAACGGTGAGTGATCCCAACCTTGGCTCCCTCAAACTCTCTCCGGGAAATGGAAGGGAAGCGACAAGCTCGTAAGTCCCTTCTCCAGTGCCAACGAACGGAAAAGCAGAGCGCTCCAGCGGGTTTCCTGGATTTGGTCCAGGGCCCGAAGGAACCGCTGTAGGAGCGATCATACCAGGTTTTCTATGGAAAGGAGGCTCAGCTAGGAATCCTGTAGCCAGCTTAGCCGACCTGCCTCCTTTTCAGAGCTTCTGCCTGTGCCCCACTTGGGAGAGCATCCCAAGATCACCCACCTGCACAGGCAGGGCGAGTTCAAACGCCATTTATCCCGCTCTCCATTGGCCACCGGTCCTCTAGGACCGGTCCAGGATGCCCCTCTCCTGGGCCATGCCCTTAGCCTTACCATCTTGCCCACCTCCATGGTGGGAGGGCTGCTGTCGCCCGGGCCCCGCCGCCCCGCGCCTCCCCGGCCGGCGGGGCGGGTCTCTCTCGCAATCTTCCTACCGCAGCGCCGAGATAGACATGTTCGGCCCCTCCGCCAAGCGCTTCCCTCCGGACCGGGGTTTCCAGAGAGGCAGTGGGAAGGTGGCGGATGTGCGGGCGACCAGGAGACGGCTGGACTGCGACGCCTGGCCAGGCGCAGCGCCGGAGCGAGCGAGGACGCGTCTGCCTGTGTGCTCGGAATGACAAAAGGCGCTGGCGCTCCCGCCCAGCCTGAGCCTCCCTTCCTCCTCCCTCCTCCCTCGAAGGACAGGGAGGGTTCCTCCGAGCAGATGCTCAGGCGGCACAAAGGCACCGTGCAGAAGCCACCGCCGGGCGAGGCCCCGTCACAAACCCGGCGGAAGGAGAGAGGAGGAGTTGTTGTTTTTTTCTCCCTCTTTTTTTTCTTTTTGCTGCGCCCGCGGGAGAGGGAGGATTTTCCTGCCTGGAGGGATCGCCAGAGCGGCTTCCCGGTTTAATGCCACATTCAACCACTTTTGCACGCAAAGGGATGGCCGCTGACTGGCGGGAAAGAAGGGGGTGGTGGGTGGCTGGGTTTTTGCCGCTGGCGGCCACTGAGCCTAAGACCTCCTCAGAGACCCGTGTGCGCGTGACTCTTCTGGGTTGCGCGTGACTCTTCTGGGTTTCAGAACGTCCGAAGGGGCTAAATCCCCCCCTTTTTCCCGCCCCCGTCCCGTTCAATGCTCCGTCACAGCAAACACGCTTCTTCCACATCAATTAGCCGAGCGGTCTTGGTCGCCGTCAGGAAAGGCGCTGAAATGTTTGACTTGACAAGTAGTAATTCCCGCCTCTTTCCAACACGCCCCCTTCGCGCCCATCAAATTCCACGGCCTCTGAAGCTTAAGGGAGGGAGGGAGCCTCGGGCAAAGCTGCACCAGGCCTTGTGTCTAGATGCTCTCATGATTGTTTTGGAACAGCATCCTAACTTCCCAATATAGAGCTGTCCTCACTTCACCAGCGACAGTCTTCGCTTTCAGGGATGAAAACAGAATGTGGATCATGTAATTTGAATAAAACAAACTGTAACAGCTAACTCATAAGTGCCAAACACCGATTTCATACAGGGCTGCAAATTTCCAAAAAAAGGCTCATTGGATTTTGACTTGTAAATCACATTGGAAACTTGAGTTTGACTAAACACAGAAAGGTATCAAAGATTCTTCAAAGTTACCAGATGAAAACTGAAATAAAGATAGGCAGCCAGAATTTTGAAGCAGCACAGAGCAGAATTGAGGGGGGGGGAAGCACTTGCAATTAAGAAGCAGGACTCTTGTCTTCACAGGAAGAAAACTCCCAGGGGCTAATTCCTCTTATCCCACTGAATTTTACATAACGATTTGGACCTACAGCCCTGCTAATTACTAACTGCAATTTTTTGCACTGCAGTGACAGATTCAATGCCCTAAAGTTGTTCCTCTGCTCCCATCTGTACAGATTTCTCACTTGATTGCAAAAGCAGTCTTGCAAAAATTGCACATGGCTGCTTATTTCTACTTCCTCTCCCTCATCAAATGCTAAGTCATTCTCTCCCCCCCCCACCCCCCCAAAAAATAATCTAGAAATGACAGGAAAGATTCAGGCTCTCACCCTGGCCAAAAAGAATATGATTTTGGTATGTGTCAAGCAAATTTAGTACAATTATATGGGTTTTAATATTTTTGACTAAAAGGTTTTGGGTGCTATTTTTAATACCTGAGCATTGCTACTGGAAGATTTGAGATTAATATTTTACCTCTAACAAAAACAAATTGGATCTAGGAACCAGGGTGGATTTGATTTAAATCGAGTTGATTTAAATCACAATTTAAATCATGATTTAAATCACTAGTAAAAAGGCTTGATTTAAATCAACTCGATTTAAATCATAATTTTTAAAGAGCAACTGTCATCTCTGCTACTCCTTTGACCCACTGTTGACTCACCGATAGTCCCAGTGTTGCAGAATATACAGCCTCATGCTACATAACTAAGCTCCATTTCATGCTGAATAAACTAAATTATTTATGTATCTTAAATAGAAAACTATCTTACAATAGATTTTTACCCCAAAAGTTTTTTATTAAAATAAATTCGATAAAAATCAAAAAAATCCAATTTAAATAAAAAAAATCCAATTTAAATCAAAAAAATCTGATTTTTTTGATTTTTTTTAAAAAAATCATTGATTTTTATCCACCCTGCTAGGAACTAGCCCTCCTCCTCCCCCAAAAAATTTGGGAAGCCTACTTCCTTCATTTATTCTCACGATCTTGTAAATAAGACTTTACCAATGAGACAAATTGCACAATCTATCTTTAATCTATCTTTAAAAATATATTTCCATTATTACCATCCTGCAGCAGTAAATGAAATTTACTTGAATTTAATGTGAATGTACAAGGTAAAGGTAAAGGTTCCTCTCGCACATATGTGCTAGTTGTTCCCGACTCTAGGGGGCGGTGCTTATCTCCGTTTCAAAGCCAAAGAGCCAGCGCTGTCCGAAGACATCTCCGTGGTCATGTGGCTGGCATGACTAAATGCCAAAGGTGCATGGAGCACTTTTACCTTCCCACCAAAGGTGGTCCCTATTTTTCTACTTGCATTTTTTACATGCTTTTGAACTGCTAGATTGGCAGAAGCTGGGACAAGTAATGGGAGCTCACCCCGTTACACGGCACTAGGGATACGAACCGCTGAACTGCCAACCTTTCAATCGACAAGCTTAGCCACTGAGCCACCAAAAGGATGTTTAAATCTTGAGTGACTTGTAATACGTACAATATGTTAATTCATACACACACACATATAGGAATGTACGATTTTCTTTTTTTTGGTATCTTCTACAGAGCACATATTTGTTTCTTACAAATGCTTTTACAGTACACAGTTTTACTTATTCTGACCATAAGCATCTTACTTTTTAATCAATCTTTAAAGCCTAAATTAACACAATCCACAACATCAATACCTGAAAATAATTTCAAGCAGAAACAGTCAGCAAGTCACTAAAACAAGTTAATAAAAAGCTAAAAGGGGAAGGGGGGAGTGATGCCTTACAAAAAAGAAAAGCCTTTGAAAATGTAGGCTGTTATGTATGTACATTGTATGAATCCGTAAGTCAAAAGAAAAAATATGTTTCACAGGGAAGACAGAAGTATATGTTTTTGTCCTTGTTATTCAGAAGAGAGAGTTGAAACACATTATGATTCCATAAGCTTAAAACAGTGAAAAAGCTTCAACAGCTTTGAAACCAGCTAGAAAAAGAGTAATACCGAGTATATGTTCATAAAAGACTGCCAACCTCAACTTGATTATTTAACTAAAGTATTAGGGTATTCAACAATGTCTCCCACCTCAAATTTTCTTTATTGAAAAAGCATAGCTGGAAGCTACAATATGCAGCAAACAGGAACAAATTGTCCAAATAACACTGAACAAGAGCAGAAAGCTTCCACAGTGCCCACGCCAAGCTGAGTTGAATGGGGGTTTGGGTGGATATGCAATTTCCTTCACAATTAAATCTCAATTGGCCAACAGCCAACTCCTCCAGAAATAGAAGCGAAAAATCTCATCTCAGTACAGGCTGATCCAAAACATTATATAGGAGGCTTATTTTATGAAGAAACATCCTAATGTTTAATTAATTAATTATACGTCAAATTTATATAGCCTATCTCCCTAAAACGAGGTGGCTGGATGGAGTCACCAAAGCAGTAGGCGTGAGCTTAAATGGACTCCAGAGGATGGTAGAGGACAGGAAAGTCTGGAGAAACGTCCATGGGGTCACGATGGGTCAGACACGACTTCGCAAGTAACAACATCTCCCTAAAAAGTTATTTTAGGCAGCATACCCTAAGATTATAAAACAGATAACAGATAAAAAAAACTATTATTAAAAATAATAAAAATCACAAAGGCTAAGATTGGACAACAGATGTTAAAAACAATGGTGCCATTTCAGCAACACAAACTATCAAATTTTGTACAAACTACCAAAAGGGCTGGACAAATAAGTAAAGCCTAGTTATCTTAGCTCTCCAATACAAAAAATTCTTGAGTTACTGTATTTTCTGGTGTAACTTTGTGTTCATGATTAAACAAATGTGTTAGAGGCATATTTCACATCTCTAGGCACCATCACCACATCTTGGACCAAGACTGCACCAGAGTTTTTAGGAATCAAGCTTATGAATAGGCTGTGTAACACTGTCAGATTCTAAGCCACTGGCACAATTATTTGAATGAAAATTGATTGGCAGATAAGCAGGACTTATAGTTGCCTGCAAATGATATATAAGCTGCTTCAAACTGCTTGGAGAAACAGCAAAATACAATTTTTTTTTATAAACCCAGTTTTTAGGAACTTGGAAATTACTTCCTGTCATGAGTTCAGAAATGAAAGCAAGATGCAAGTTGTTCTATCGTAATTATAACAGAGCTTTTTTCTCAATATGATTTGTAGAAGAATTGGAAAAAGCAGTACATTTTATCAAATCTATAAAACTTGTGTTTCAATTGTTCTTGAACTATGGAGAGGAGAAATCGGAAATTGATTTATCTGATAAAATATACAACTATAAAATACTGACTGACTCAATTTTTCTGCTTTTCCTCTCTATTTTTACTTTTTGCTGGCAAGAAACGACCTTCTGAAAAACTGACAATGATTATTCATAAGTGCCAGGTTACTTTTGAAATTATAAGCCATTAATGCATTGATCTCTTCTCTGAAATATTCACTATATCATATATAGACTTTTGAAATTATATAAGCCATTAGTGTGTTGGTCTCTTCTCTGAAATATTCACTATATCATACAGATTTAGTCTTGCCAGCAACTGACCCAATAGGAACATGCAAATAGTCTCAAATCATTCCATTTATTTATCACTGTAGAGTTGCTAATCTGCAAAAATTACAGGAATATCTCTTCTCAAACAATAATTCTTGTTTCTCACTATCTCTTAAGGGAAAACAAAAAAGGAACAACTTCCAAATCACTTCCAATTCCAGTATGTTGCCCTTTGTCAGTTATGAGATATGGAAATAACAGTCAAGTTTTTTTCTTTACCTGGAGGAAGAGGACTAAGTAGGCAGGTTCTTTCCAATCTAAGTAATGATAAAGGTTATGGAATGGATGAAGCAAAGGAAGAGAGAATTGTTTCCTTGCAGCCTTTCTCTTAAATGCTAAGAAAAAAAAACTGGACAATCTATTTTTCCCATTGTTACATAAATCCTCTTTCTCTTATTTGCCTCACAATTTTGCCTATACTTAACCTTGATGGAACTGGCTGTGTAAAATTAGATACAGATAATTTCAGACCAAATGTAAGGGACATGTCCTCTACCCTTCTGCAATTTCATCCATGGCTGAATTTACAAAGAAAAGCAGCAGTTGCAGATCAACTACGATTCTAAACAACTGTTGTTAATCTGTACAGAGAAGTACCACCTACCTGTAGCTGAAAGTCTTTGCAGTATTGTTCTTAAGATTTACATTTCTCAGCATACCCTGCCTACACCAAAGGCAACAACTAAGATAGCACATTCTTATCAAAATTTTACAGCAACTGATTTAGAAGACTAGGATCAGTTTGGATTAATGGAACCCTACCTTAAGAGAAAACAGAAAAGTATTCAAACTCTGAGCAGAATATATCCTACTCAGCCATAAACTAGTTTATTCACATTGCTTGTGACTTATACAGGTCATATTGGTACAAGGGATGAACCCAGCTAATGGATTTGGCTACTGGGACTTAGACACTGTGTCAATGTGGGAACAGATGGGCAATTTCAAATGAAAAGCAGGCATGAAATTTATCTTTAGTTGAGACTTTCCTGCAGTCAAAATCGAGAAGGAAGAACCATCTCATGTGAACGAAGAACTAAGAATATGCCAAGAAATTTGAGTGAAAGGTCTAATGAAACATACAGAACCACGATTATTTATTTCTCTACAGCTAAGAATAACAGTCTTGGCAAAACATCCTCCCTTGGAAGGCCCAAAGACCAATGTCTGCACCCAAAGCATATTTACAATGCAAAATGACTGAACGCAACCACATGTTTATTGGACCCGTGTCCCTCCTGGTTGGTGCTGGCTTCCCGGGAGGTTACACGAGGCTGGCTCCGGGGGATTATTAACGCTTCTTTGAGCGAGGGTGTCCTGCCGGCCGCCTTGAAAGAGGCGGTGGTGAGGCCTCTCCTCAAGAAGCCATCCCTGGATCCGGCTGTTTTGGCTAACTATCGTCCAGTCTCCAACCTTCGCTTTATTGCGAAGGTTGTTGAGAGTGTGGTGGCGCGACAGCTTCCCCAGTACCTGGATGAAGCTGTCTATCTGGATCCGCTCCAGTCCGGCTTCAGACCTGGGTACAGCACGGAAACGGCATTGGTCGCGTTGGTGGATGATCTCTGGAGGGCCTGGGATAGGGGTTATTCCTCTATCCTGGTCCTATTAGACCTCTCAGCGGCTTTTGATACCATCGACCATGGTATCATGTTGCGCCGGCTGGAGGGACTGGGAGTGGGGGGCACCGTTCTGCGGTGGTTCTCCTCCTATCTCTCCGACCGGTCGCAATCTGTGTTGACAGGGGGGCAGCGGTCAACCCCAAGGCGCCTTGTTTGTGGGGTGCCGCAAGGGTCGGTCCTCTCGCCCCTCCTGTTCAACATTTATGTGAAGCCGCTGGGTGAGATCATCCGTGGTTTTGGGGTGGAGTTCCATCAGTACGCTGATGATACTCAGCTGTACATTTCCACCCCAGACCATCCCAATGATGCCTTGGAAGTGATGTCCCAGTGCCTGGAGGCCGTGCGGGTCTGGATGGGGAGAAACAGGCTTCGACTCAACCCTTCCAAGACCGAGTGGCTGTGGCTGCCGGCGTCCCGGTATAGCCAGCTGATGCCATCGCTGGTTATTGGGGGCGAATCATTGGCCCCCACGGAGAGGGCCCGCAACTTGGGTGTCCTCCTGGATGCGCGGCTGTCTTTAGAAGGGCATATGACAGCCGTGGCCAGGGGGGCTTTTTGTCAGGTTCGCCTGATACGCCAGTTGCGCCCCTTTCTGGACCGGGACTCCCTACGCACGGTCACTCAAGCACTCGTCACTTCTCGTCTGGACTATTGTAACGCTCTCTACATGGGGCTCCCCTTGGGGTGCACCCGGAGGCTCCAACTGGTGCAGAATGCGGCTGCGCGGGGGCGCTCCCATGTGACTCCTCTCTTGCGCGAGCTGCATTGGCTTCCGGTGGACTTCCGGGTGTGCTTCAAGGTGTTGGTGATCACCTTTAAAGCGCTCCATGGCTTAGGGCCAGGGTACTTACGGGACCGCCTTCTGCCACCAATAGCCTCCCACCGGCCGGTTCGCTCCCACAGAGAGGGCCTCCTCAGGGTGCCGTCGGGCAGACAATGCCGGCTGACGACCCCCAGGAGAGCAGCCTTCTCTGTGGTGGCACCTACCCTATGGAACAATCTACCCCCAGAGATACGAGTGATCTCCGACCTCCGGATTTTTCGTCGGGCCCTAAAAACTTATTTTTTTCAGCTAGCCGGTCTGTCCTGATTTTAGGGTTAGTTTTAAAAATTTTAATATTTATTTTAATTGACAAGTTTTAAATTGTGGGCCAATATTTATAAATTATTTTAACTTTATTTTTAACTGTGATGTTTGTATAGATGTTTTTTATCTGGCTGTTCACCGCCCTGAGTCCGAAAGGAGAAGGGCGGTATAGAAATTCGAATAAATGAAATGAAATGAAATGAAAAGTAGTACACAATCCAGGGGAAAAAATGCTTCAAATTCACAATTCTGGTGGCTCACCTTATACAATAAAAAATAGGGAAAACTACTAAACAATTCCTAAAAATGACTTTTTTTGCTTTTAAAAAAAAATCCACCCCAATGTCTATATTACAATTAATATCTATCATACATGAGACAACAGAATGAAAAATAAAACAAACTTTAATGTTTTCATTTTAAATGGGCAGTCTGATACAGGAGTAATTTTTCCTTGCAAATGCATAATGCATTTGGGTAACATTCCTTAAAATCAGGTTTACAAAATACTTCAATATATTTCAGGAAGAACTAGAAAGGCAAATGTGAGAGATTACAGCTAGTCCTCAACTCATTATCAATCTATGTGCATGCACACAAACACACAGAAGTAACAAAATGCTAAAGGCAAACCATCCTTTTCATTAAGTATCACTTTGCATTCCTCTCAACAAAACACAAGTAGTGAGGCTGCTGATAACAGGGGGAAAAAAATCTTCTAATAGCCAGGAATGAAAATTTACTGAAAGCCCACTACGTATGGTATTTGAGAAAGTAAGTGATATGAAGTATGGCTCATAAAGAAAACTTTGTTCTATCAGTGCCCGTTGTCCACTTGACAGCATGCAAATAGTGAATTACAATTTTACTCCCCCCTCCTTTTAATCTTGGATTTAGCAACTCTTTCCCTTTCACTAAGAGCCTCCTCTTTTCAAAGTCCTATATTAACTATAAAAAGTTCCCCTGAATTTAAAATGATGTCCTTCCACAAAGAAAGCTTAGTTTATCCAATTTTACTTCTATTACTACATTCTGAATGAATCTAAGATTGCCTTCCTGTTTTATTTATTTCCCAACATTTATTTATGGAAAAAATATCTTCCTTCTTTAACAACTTTAAACAAGAAAGGTACTGTTATGCTTACCAGCAAGGAAAACAAGAAATAGTCATCTTATAGGACAAATTAATTCACTCTTGAGAAAATGATCCACACGGGGACTTTCCAAGTAGACTGCCAAGTTCTAAAGAAGTAGCCACTTAAATACATGTTTAAAAGCAGGCTACATCATGCATCAAAATATGTAATCACAGAATGTTGCCAAAGGCCAGAATAACTTGTAGCAAAACCACACCTGAAAATGTAATTTTGTCTGCAACTGAAAACAAATCATTATTCACCATTCCAAAATTAATATTAATAGATTGGACGATAGTTTTCTGTTTGCTTTTGTGTTTTTTTAAATATTTGTGGCAGTTTTTCAGCTTACAGAACAGGACAAGATGCAATGGATGGAAACTAATCAAGGAGAGAACCAACCTAGAACTAAGGAAAAATTTCCTGTCACTGAGAACAATAAACCAGTGGAACAACTTGCCTGCAAAAGTTGTGGGTGCTCCAACACTGAAAGTTTTTAAAAGAGGCTGGAAAACCACTTGTCTGAAATGGATTTCCTGCTTGAACAGCGCACTAGAAAATGATCTATTCCCAACCTGGCCTTTCAAATCCTCAAACAGTGCGTCCATCACCACTGTATTCGATTCTATCTACCTTGCTTGTTGATCATCTTTTTCTCTTCCACCTTAGCAATAGTAATAGCACGTAGACTTATAAGCCACTTCATAGTGCTTTACAAAGTGGTTTGCAGTGTATATTGCCCTCCAACAATCTGGCTGAATCCTTCCTTCTGAGGTTGGTAAAATAAGGAGCCAGATTGACTTCCGGTGGCACCGCAGGCGCCGAGGACGCTCTTTTCTTGAGCCCCAGCCCCGCGATCTTGTTAAGCCGCTAGAACAGCGCAAATCAGCTGTTGGAAATAGCGGCTTGGAAACTTTCTCCCCGGGAAAAGGGGAGGAAGAGAACAGACGGGCGTAGGTAGAGCTCCCCAAGGAGCCCCAGGAACAATTCTGGGGCTCGAAGGGTGAGAGCTCCCTGGAAGCCTGACAGAGCTCCAGATCCGGGACGTTTCTGCTTTAAGCAGAAGAAGATGCCGCGACCACCCCTGCAAACAATGCTTGGAATAAACATCATTCGGAAGCAGGCTGAGCAAACTCAGGAGAGATTAGATCTGCAAGTACTGAACTTTAACTCCAAATGTGTATTACTTCCTTCTGACTTATTAAAGGAAGAAAGTGAAACCAAGATGGCGATTGAGCTTTAATGGGGCGTGAAAGTGAAAGTTAAAAAGGAAGTTTCATTTAGTGTTGGCAGCCCCTGTTCAAAATTAGAGATTTGTGCTTTAAAAAAAAAGGAGATCAAAGATTACAGCAGTGATTTTTTAAAAAAGGATTGATATTATTTAAAGACTGATTTCTGGATTTGGTGGATTAATCGTTCTGGCAGCTGATTAAATTTAAATTGGAAACTAAAAATGGCTTCAAAACAAATTAAGACTATTGTCCCCAAAAGTGCTGGGACTTCGCCAGCTCAAACGTCTATTGCAGGAAGCCCTCAAAACACAAGCCTCTGTTACAGGAAAAAAAAATTGCTTCAATGTTTCAGGAGCAAACTCGAGAGGTTGCTGAAGAGATAGCTCAAGTCAAAGAGACTATTCAAAAACGAAACCAAGAAATTAGAGAAGATATTATCATGGCAGTACAAGGATTGGCAGGACATATTGAAGCAATAGATGAAAAAGTGGAAGAAATTAAGCAGTCTAATGAGAACTTGGAAAATAAAATGGAGGAGGTCCAGGAAAAGATGGAAAGAGCAGAGGCTGAGGTGATAATGATACAATATAGAGACATGGAATTTGCTCTGAGAATAAGAGGCCTCAAGGAAAATAAGAAAGAGAATTTGAGAGAGATCTTTTCAGAAGCATTTGCACAGATAATGGGAGATCAAAAAGCAAATTTTGAATGGCAAATTGACAAAATTTATCGTGTCAATTCATGGGTGGCCAGACAGAAACATCTACCAAGAGACATTGTAGTTTATTTTACAACAAGGAGACTATGCAATGAAATCCTACAAGTCACTTTTAAAAATAAACTTCAAGTGCAGGGGCAGGAGGTTTTAACATTGAAAGAAATTCCCCCCAAAATGTTGAGAGCCAGAAAGGATATGGCTTTCTGGTGGAAGAACTGAGAAACCGTCAGATACAGTATAGATGGGAAGTTCCAGCTGGTCTAGTGGTGAATTATTCAGGAGAAAGATATCATCTCAATTCAGTGTGGAAGGCAAGAGATTTCTATACCAATGTATTAAAGGCTGGATGCCCACAGCCCCAGGAAGCTAGAAGGAAGACGGAAATAGAGGGGGCAAGAAAGGGGGAGAAAGAAGAATTGTTGGTACAGGCCCAAAAGGGTGACTTGATTATTCAAGAAGAATTAATACAATTTTCGACTACTGTTCAAGCTTTGGAGATAGAAGAACCTAAGGATCAAAGATAGACCCGAGCAGCAGCCAAGCGTCAAGAAGAATTAAGAATGCAGCAACTTCAAATGATTCAAGATACTACAAAAACAGAAGCAATGGGAGGAGCAAGGCCAAAAAGTAAAATGCATGGAGATTTCCAGCATATGCTCCAAATGCTTCAGGGGGCCAAGAATGGCAACTAGATTTTTGACCTGGAATGTTAATGGCCTAAATTCACCACAAAAGAGGAGAAAAATATTTCATTATTTGAAACAGTTTAAAAATGGGAAAAATTGTTATAATGATTGTTAAAACTTTTTAAATTAAAAAAAAAAAAAGAAGGAAGGCTGAATCAACCTTGAGCCGGTGAGGATCAAGCTCCTGGCAGTGAGCTGAACTAGCCTGCAATACTGCATTCTAACCACTGCACCACCACAGCTCCTAACATTATAGACTTCCCCAACATTATAGACTTCTCAAGAGAACTAGGCATAATGTGTCCAAAATATGGTCATTTAAACCTGGTCATTTATGCCTTGAGTGAGAATTCTGAATTGATTTATTCTACAAAGCATTTATTTTTCTTGATTGTCCATGACATTCTCAGGAGTTTTAACCATAGTTAAAAAATGCCAATTCTCTTTCTATGTTCTTGCCTTTTTCTGTCCAACTTTTATTTTCACTTCCATAGTGTGTCATAGAGAAAACCATTGCCTATTGCGAATTATTCTGATCTCTATAGGCAAAGATATGTTAGAACATCTTTGCATACTGAGTATCTGAGTATCTTTTCCAAGGCTTTCATTGCTACTTTACCAAGTGCCACTGTGCAGCATATTTCTGGACTGCTACTTCCTTTATTGTTAATAGTCAATCCTAAAAGACCGAGGTTATCTCCCTTTTCATTTTTAACCTGGATTGGATAATCCTAAACATTATTTTTACTGACATGGGAAATTAAAGATATTTTATGAAAGACTATGCTATCTTTTTTCTTCAAGTATTGGCATGTATGCCAGCCCTTTGAGGTAGATCAGACTAGGAAACCAAAGGTTACAGTAACAGATTCTTGCAAATTTGAATATGCTACCTTCTTCCTTCCCTCCTCTTATTCCTTAAGGTAATTCCTACTGCCCATTTCAGAGTAGACTGACCTCTTCCAATCTCAGGTTTGCTGGCATTGTTTGATTAGAATGTTTATTGATTCTTTTTCAATGGCTTACTAGATTTCTATAGACATTGTACAAATTCCTGTAGCCTCCCAACTTGGTAGTGACTGGAGTGCTAATCTAACTTCACATCCTAGCACTAAATATTCTATCTAGTTAATACCTCCAACATTCTAAATAATATCTTCTAAAGTGTCATTTCTTCTGTTCGTAATTTTAGTGTACTCCTATCTTTAACTGATATCTGAACCAGTTGCTGTTTATCCACTTGCATCCTTTAACTTTGAGATTGGAACTTCCATTTGATTTCAAAGATCTTTTGGAATACTTTCCTTGTTTTTCTGGATCTCCAGATAATCTTCTATGTCATTACAGATACCATCATAATACTGCTTATTTTCTTGTCTATCAGCTCTTTGAAATTGTTATTTTCTGAAATATCTTTCTGTCTTCTTGGGAATTCTCTATTTAGTCTGACATCCAATTTCCTTTCATGTATACTTTGGTTTCTGGCAATCTCTTCACTCTTTTTTAACTTCAGAAAGAGTTAACTTTCCCCTCCCTAATTTCATTCCAGTCACTCTGTTTCCCTATCAATGAAGTTTAGGACTTCAAAATGATTCTTCTTCTTGAAAATGGTAGGTGTATGCTCAACATATTTGGAAACTGATTGGCCTTCTTCCACTTTAGCTTGATTTGGAACAAGCATGTGACCAGTTTGTGTTTTGTTCCACAGTACACCTTTAGCCATTTCTTTGCTGTTGTAACTCTGCTCTTCCACTTCCTTGTGCCAATAATATAGCCAGTTTGATTTCTGTGTACCCAACCTGGTAATGTCCATGCATATAGGCATTTTAGTTGTTGGAAGATTGTGTTAGGGTTGAAGGAATTCTTGGATTAGCAAAAATCCTACTTCTTTTCAGGTTCCTAAACTCTGCAATCCAAATATATTTTCCTTCTTAATAAACATCATTTTCAAGGGTTATTTGCAAAGTATAATTGATAATATTTGATCGCTGATGGTATTATACCCAAGTAGTCTTCTTGCTATATTATTCCTGATTCTGAAAAACAATATTGTTACTTCATTATGTTTGTACCTTGAATAGTAATCAGTCTGATGTTCTGATTTAAAGTCCTTTTCTTTTCTTTGATGCCTAAGATGTCAATGTATAGTCAATTTACTCAGTCTTTCACTGTGTTGAGCTTTTCCATGTTTCTACTATGTTTCCTTTAGATTTTCTTTTTCTGGATAGCAACATAAGCAACTAACCATGTCCAATCTAACTATGTTGTAGTCTACCCATGCTATAAACACCATTAGTACTCCAGAAGATCTTCAGTGTCATGGCCACCTCACTCTATAATGAGTGGGAGGGGGGGCACCTCCCAGCCAGGAGACACAGATGAGGAGTCTGAGTTGCCACCCCCTCCCAGTGCAAGGGCTCTCTGTGAGGACATGAGAACAGAGCAAGGGTTCCTTGCAAGAAAGACCCTCACACTTCCAAAATGAGCAACACCAGGGTTGCTTCCAGATAAGAAGAGAAGCGAGCTCAAGCTCGCTTGACATTAGCAACAACCCTTAGTTAACCTAGACTCCATGTGTCTTATGTCTTGATTTGAAATCTTCTGACTGTGATTCTGGATATAGATCGGCTGATGACCCTGCTACAATATTTGGACTTTGCCTGACCACTCTTGTGCCTGCTGTTTTGGATTGGGACTCTCTCTCAAGGCAAGCTTACTGTACTTTTGGGGACTTGATTTCTTGTACATGTGTATGCATGCATGCATGTTTGTATGTATCTTTCCTTTGCCACTTGTTCATTTGCTTGAAAACTCCCTAGTAAACTGTGCAAAATCCTCTGCATGTTTGTGAATACATGGCCTGAGATAGACCACTCAGCTCCTACTCATGAGGACATTACGGACTTGACAGAGCCATCATGCAGCACTACCTCGTCAATTACTTTATCCTGTCTACATATTAAGGCACATAATGTACTACAAAATGAATATCAAAATGCTTATTTTTCAATACATTATGCATGCTTTTCAAATGTTAATGTAAATATCCTGTTGGTCTTATAAGGGAACAAATGCCTGGTAAATTCTTAAATAAAAACATAAGAAAACTTCTGTTGTACAAGGTTTACTCCAGTATTTTCTCACACTGGTCACTAACTCAGGGATGCTTGTAAATGAAAGAAAGATTTATCACTCTTCTGCAACTGTTCATTTGCACCTGAATTTTAGAAGCATGCTGTGCCCAACATGGAGGTAGATTTTAGTTTTCAAGACTCTCTCTCTTAATAGACCTTTTCCCATTAATTAACCCTATTAAAGCTACGAGTTAATTATTGCTTTGATAGGCTACCAATTTTACAACTTAAACAGCTACCTGCAACCTTTCAGTGCATGTTATCTAAGCAAACATCAAGTACACAACTGGTATGAGTAATAAGTTGTGCTTTTATTTACTCAATTTATTTGCTTCCTTTCATCTGGTACTTCAAATAATATACATAACACTTCTATCATGACAATTGTCCTATAAGGTAGCCTAGGCTAAGAAATATTCTCAGGCCCAGTATAGCCTTTTGAGATTCCATAATTGGATTTTCCCAATCTTAGTCCATAATTTCAATCACTGCCAGTAAACTGATTCTGTTCCTAAGGCAATGCTTTGCAACAAAGCGGCCCTACTAATCTGTGTGCAGGTTGCATAATCAGGATGGTTTTTTGCCTATTCCAGAGGCTTGTTTTTCTTTTCTTTTCTTTCTCTAGAATGTCATTTCACCATTACAATACTGTATTAAAAAACAGTTATCTTCTCTCGCCATCTAAACAATACTTATTTATATATAAGTATTGTTTATATGATAATACCATATATTATCTTTATGGGACCCTTATTGTATAAAAACATGAATGTATTGAATACCATTAGTTTATTTTTAATGTTACACTTATTTAGCATTAGCTACTTGCATTTTTTGAAGAACATACCTCAGTCATAAGTCCTAAAAAATGGAGTTTACGGGGGGGGGGGGGCGAAGGCATTTCAAAATAATTAGAAAGCATTAATCTCATGAAGACTGTTTCTCTATACAGCAAGTAGAACATGCATGAGCAACCAAAATTTGTTTTTAAACAGTAATGAAAGGGCATATTCTCTTTACCATATCCCTATCTGAATTCTTCTCTTTTTCTTATTTTTTCATAAAGTCAAACTCCTGCCAAAAATATTCCAGACAATTAATGTGCTTCTAAAACAAAAGTATTAGAAAAGACTATAACAAACAGACATGAATTATATTTAATTTCCTTCAAAAGTATTAGGATTAACTTGTCAGAAAACAGATGTCAACAGTATGTGAATTCCACTGCTTAAATCAAACAAATCAAATAAAAACATTAAAAATGTTATTAAGTTGTAGCTGTATATTTGAGCAAAAAAACAAGCTTTAAGAAAAAAGTGATAGCAGAGATGCCTATAGCTCCCAAATATTGCTTCTGCTTCTCAGGATTGCCATTGGCTTTTAGCTTATGTTTTATGTCAAGAAACGTTCCAGATGAAAGCCTCTTTAACGCTACTTATCAAAATGCATTGTGCTAGTCACCATATTTTCTTCAATGGTCTTTTTCTGAAAGAAAAAATGACAGATGTCAAGCTGGGCTACTTGCTCAATAGAGGATGTAATGAGGAGCAAAACTGTCTTTTCAGTTACCAACCCAGAAAATCTCAGCGATTAGGGGGATCTGACCTTTAATCAATAAATCAGCAGCATTCACTTACTGCTTTTTATTTATAAAAATCAGAACCATGGACATTAATGTTTCATTAATAATGAAAAAAGAATCAGGAAGGAAAAATATATTTGGAGTCTACTAGACAACTCCAAATGGCTGAATGCAGAATTTATAGGGGTTAAATGGAAACACACATGATGATTATTCTGGGGGGGGGGGGGCGGGGAGAGCAATGGAAGAAAAGAAAGGAGAAATTTTAAATCATATTATGAAAGAACAGTTTTCAATAATTTTCTGAAGCATTTGCTATGTCTTCTATTGGGACAATGTTTATCACCACACATTCAATTAATGAGTGTGACCAGGACCGAACACTTACCTGCCTTGAACAAAAAAAAATGGGATCATCTGAAATTTTGACATTTAGCATCAAATACAGAAGTATAAAGACCGATTTCAGAATACTACAAACTCCAGCCAATGCAGCCTACTCTCAATGCATAACAAAGAAACATATGTATCATGCTATTGCTCGCATACTTGTCTCCATTCTGAAAGTTATTTGTACTTATTTTCTTTGCTCATCCTAGACTTCAGAAACATGAGAGTTTTTGAACAAGTTGTCCAAAAATTGCATTCTGGATAGCCTGTATGAGAAACAGTATATCCCTGAATTTTGAAAAATAAGTGATCAACAGCATGCTTAAAAATTACTTATTTCTTGCATTTATATAGCCGCCAATCTCACAATAAAGCTCCAATTTTGCAATCCAAAATTCTGTAGGAGCAGCATATAGAAATTCATGAAATCCCAGACTTGTTCTTATTTCTTTCTAACGGTTCTTCCATTAATGATAACAATGTAGCCTTCTTTCATGATTACAATATTCTCATTTCAGCCAAGGGACTCTCAAGATAATCTTCAAAAACCTGATAAAAAACACGAATTGGGCATAGCTCAATTTAACCCAATAGGTTATGTATTTTTGGAACAGAAGATGGTCCAGGTTTGCTGTACTGCACATACTTTGTGGTCAAATTCTCCAGACTTTAGGGGATAAATACTGACATATTAAGCAGGCTTCTAGCAGATGTTTCACTCCATTTCCCCATGAGGCTTCCTTAGAAAGGGCAGGAGGGGGATGGTGTTGTCTTGTAGCATTTGTCATCTGCATCAGATATGATCTTAGAGGAGTTGGTTGATGGAACGAATATTTCCCATGAGGTGTAGATCAATTGATTCTTGGAGGTGCTGTTGCCTCCATTTTGGTCTTTTTCATCTGCTTTGGGGTTCGGGGGTGAGGCACCTGACAAGATGGTAGATGCTATCCAGCTCAATGGCTCTGTTAACAGCACATTTGTTTGAGTGACTGTGATGCTTAATGGTTGAAGTTCATTAATCATGATAAGCCATGATTTGTTTACACATAGCTTGTTGAATATAAAGACACTTAACACTAAACAATTATGTAAACCATAATTGTAATTGTTAGACTTGTATCAAGACACCATTTGGCCACAGAGCTCATTATTTGATTCTGTACCAGTTATACTCTTGTAGCCCAACAAATCTCTGAAGAATAATATTGTGGAGAGGCCCTAAGTACACCCACCTTTAGTGCTCAGAAAAAAGATATAAATGTATATGTATGTAATAAAGCTAAAGCTGAACTAATCATATTATGGTTTCTAGCATAATGTGCAAACCTAATTTTTGAATTACAGAGTACTCCTCTCACTAGACCTCTAAGAAAATTAAATAAAATGCTCTAACAAGATGAAATTATACAATTATTTCCTTTAGTTTGGACTTCAATATAAAACTGCCCTTAGCCACAGTTTGATCCTTTTCTGTGTATTCCGTGTGCTGAAAATTTTACCTGTTATAAATCCGCTTGGTAGTGTGCCTGTAATAGTTCTGCACTATGACCATCAAGATCAGTGAGCAACGCACTCTTTCATATCGAAGATAACAAATACTTCATGTTTAACACATTTACTACATAAATCCCATCATCTGATACAGTATTAGCTTCTCCAAAATCATTGTATTGGTCTGTTTTCAAGTAGATAAAAGTCAGAATAACCCCATGCACTTTCTAGAAAACATAGTGCTATCTTTGTTGGAAAAAACCACTAAACCCTCTCTTGTTTGTTAAAAGCTGCTTTATTTCTGCATAATAAATATTTAATGTATTATCTTCTGAACACAAATTGATGGCTGTCAATAGTGGCCACAATAATGGAGTTATTTTTATCAGAAGTTATAACTTCAGTTTTCAGAATCTGTATGCCTTAAAGGAAGTAGCTTATCCTCACATGCAATGGATTTATTATATTCACATGTGGTGAAAGTCACAAAAAATGAAAATACTACTATGAGAATACCATTCATCCTTAATGAAACTATTCTTAACTGTCCTTTAGCAAGCCTGTGCCATCTGTATACCCATTCCCAATTCAGATCACTGCCATACTTCATAATTAATTTTCAGTGGTATCCAAATTAGTTAATCAAAATCTAGTCAATTGATCAACTATTTTTAAAGGCATTTCTCTTTTGGTATATTTCCTTGTTGGCCAATTAATATTTGCTTACTTAAGTAGAGATACCATCTTGGATGAAGTACCTTGTGATTTATTTGTAGATGATTTTTTATTTTTAACTTCATATCCAATGTACTACATATCCTATCTTTCTATTCTAACAAACAAAGACAATTAACAATATATTGAAATAGTAAAATATAAATCAAAGTACAAACATTAATCTATGATTAAAAGTCTGGAGTCAAAGATGCAACATCCATGGAGCCCATTCCATAATCCAGGAGCAATATAAGAAAAGCCAAGAATATGGTCCTTCATACTAAAAATAAGGTTGTCTAGCAATTGGGATATCTTCTAAGTAACCCGTCCTGCAGAACCTAAAGCCAGGAAAGTTCACAATGAGAAAGGCAATCTCTTGGCTGGTCAGTTTGTAAGTAGTTTAGATTTTAGGTTTGACTATAGTAACCTGCTCTAAATAGGACTGCTTGTGTTTAGCATCTGGAAATTTCAATTGATATAAAACTCAGCAACCAGATTATTCCTAGAAATAAGAAAATCCCATGCAATACTTTACCTAGGCATAAAGTACAGAGCTAGCTGCCAATTATCTTCTGAACAGAATACAAAGTCTTGCTTATTACAATTAACACCCAGTATGGCTTAGACTGGGACTACTTGAAATAGCATCTCTTTCTATATAATTTTGTATTGAGATCTGCAAATGTTGCAGCTGGCACATCTGGACCAGATGTGACTCTGGATCAAGCTTTCACTCTTGCCTTATCAAATCTCTGAAATGCACTCCCTGCAGAGTCAAGGAATCTTATAGTGTTAACTGTTGATTTTTACTTGCTTTGTTGTTTTGTCACTTTAGCTGTTATTGTTTTGATTTAAAAGTGTTTGTTTCTTGTAAACTTCTGATAGTTGGTGGTATATCAACTTAAAGAAATGTCAACATCTTAAATAATGCT
This sequence comes from Pituophis catenifer annectens, assembly GCF_029215685.1. NCBI lineage: Eukaryota > Metazoa > Chordata > Lepidosauria > Squamata > Colubridae > Pituophis > Pituophis catenifer. The sequence continues at coordinate 20,942,940 of NW_027256881.1, forward strand.
CGGTAAGCAACTTACAGTTAAGGGAGGTAGATTTTTTTGTTTCTTTATGTTGTTTGTGGAATACAACTTTACAAGCATAGCTGCATCTTTCACTTATTGACACTTTTAGACACTAAGGCAATATGTGATATATGTTGCAATAGTTGATGCATAATATAGCCAGGATATGGATAATTGCCAGCAAGTCCAACAAGCCTAGGAAGGGACATAGGTGGTGCAAATATCTTCCTTACTATGAACCTGAGAACCTGTGACAGATGAGGATGAAGAACTCCTAGGTTATGGAACTGCTCGTTCTGGAGGCATGTAAACAGGCAAAACCTCAATTTCCAAGTCCATTTTTTTCATTTACCAACATCCATCTTGTCCAAATTTAATACTACTTTGTTTTCCTCATCCGGCTCATTACTAAACTTAGACAAAATACTAGTGTACTGATTGCTTCCTGGAATAGACCATAGTTGAGTTGAATTTCACCAAATTTCACAATTTTGCAAAATTCTGAATTTCCTAGCAATTTTGCATTGATACTATATACCAGGGGTGGGTTCTAATTTTTTTTACTACCGGTTCTGTGGGCGTAGCTTATTTTGTGGGCGTGGCTTGGTGGTGGGGGTAATGTGACTGGGTGGGCATGGCCAACCTTTTTTTTTAAGACCTTAAGAGGTTGCAGCAAAAAATGCTTTTAAAAGCCTCTGACAATCAGGCAACTCAGCTGGGATCGCCAGAGGCTTTTAAAGGCATTTTTTTTCCTTCAACCTCTTCAGCCGAAGAGGTTGCAGAAAAAAATGCTTTTAAAAGCCTCTGACGATCCCAGCTGAGCTGCACAATCACCAGAGGCTTTTTTTTGGGTACTTTTAAAAGTATTTTTTCGACCGAAGAGGTTGTAGAAAAAATGCTTTTAAAAGTAAAAAAAAAAAAAGCCTCTGATGAGGTGGGCGGGGTAAGCAAGCGGCAACTGGGCCAGGGACAGGTTCAGGGATGTGGCCAGCCAATGTTATTACCGGTTCTCCAAATTACTACAGATTTTTACTATTGGTTCTTGCGAACCGGGAGCAACCCACCACTGCTGTATACCATACTGAAAGCCACCAGAATGAACTAGCAGGACTGTCCTCCCATTCACCCATACAATAAAACAAGTGACAACAGCAACATACTCGAACTGTCCTTTTCAGTTGGCAATCAGACAATCAATATCATTCAATTGGGTCTGAAGTTGCAAGGTCACTGCCTTCTCATTGATCTTTCCAGTAAATGGAGTATTTGAAGCTGAACTACAACCTCATAAATCTTTTGGGTAAATGTAATCCATCTGCAAGGGAATAGATGGTCTCCTTCTTCAAGGGGCCAGTCTCATCTTGGTCAAATTAAACAACTAGGCAGAGCAAGTGTTGAGTAGGAAGGCAGTCCAAATTTCTCTATACATCTTGCTGACTTCCTTGAGATTTACAAGCCCCAAAGAATCCAAATAACCGCATAAGTGGTTGCCAAGTTATATTCCTGTGACTTCCCCCAACATTAGACTCCAAGGCCAATTTATTCAGAATTAAATTTATTAATTTATTGTCCATGATGGATTATAAATTGTTTCAGTCCTCCGCTTAAAATTTTAGTAAAGGAGTTGATTCATAATATGAAAAAGCAATGCCATGTTGTTCCATGCAGAAGCAATGAAGGCAGTGAAGTAATACGTTCTTCATTGCTTTCTCTATTTAAACAGACTGTGTGCTCAATCTGCTGCATCCTGAGACAATTCACAAGTACTATAGCTGATGTTCTATCTTCCTCATTGAGATTAGCTCTCTAGTAAAGGGGACTGGCGGAACTCTGTAAGAGGGCAGTAAATGCTTAGGAACAATAATGTCAATCAAGACTTCACAATATTGTAGAGGATGAATGAACCCCAACCCCCCCCCCCCCAAATGCAGGAAATCATCCAGATTCATCAGGTTTTCTGGGTCTAAAATGATTACATAGTTCTACCATATCATATTACAAGATACTCTTTTATAATTACTTCAAATGTATGCTGAAAATGTGGAAACATGAAGGGCCATTTTAGCATGCCTGATGGGCTTGCAAAAAAGCCCAAAAAAATGGATACAAATACACACAGTGATACAATTAACTTTAAATATTAATATTCAATTGAAAGCAGAACTTTTCTTGTTGGGATTGCTAGAGAGACAATTAGAAGCGAGTTATAGAAGATTTTATATATAACTGCGGTGACATTATTATATGCACAAAAATGGAAAGACTCTAATACCCAGAGTGGACTAATGCCTATTGAAGACAGTAGTAGCAAAGATAGCAAAATTGACTTGTTTGATTACAGAAAGGACAATTACATTTGATAATGACTAGAAATCCCTTATGGGTTTTTTGCTGGGAAAAAAAAACTGAACTTGTGATTTATGGGTTTGAGGATTAGAAAGGATAAACTATGAAAATAAGAAAATTATATTGTAACTTTAGAAAAAGAGGGTAAAATATATGTGTACTTGTAACTGCTTCAAGAAAATAGGAAGATGTCTTTTTATAACTTTTCCCTTCGTTTTCTTATTTTATTTCTTCAGCTTCTCTATTTCTTTGCACTTTTTCATTTACTTATTATCTTACTTTCCTTACTTTTTTCTTTCAAAATTTGTAATGTTTTTATTCTCTTAAAAATATATTGTTTTTAAGGGCCAGATTATCTTCGAGACCGCCTTCTGCCGCATAGCTCCCAGTGACCGGTAAGATCCCACAGAGTTGGTCTCCTCCAGGTCCCGTCAGCTAAACAATGCCGGCTGGCGGGCCCGCAGGGGAGGGCCTTCTCTGTGGCTGCCCCAGCTCTCTGGAACCAGTTACCTCCTGAGGTCCGGACCATCCCCACCCTATTGGCCTTCCGAAAAGCAGTGAAGACCTGGCTTTTCCAGCAGGCCTGGGGCAGTTGATCTCGCTCTTGTGATCTGGCGAGATCCGGCCATGAATGGCGTGAATGAGTTTTAAATATTTTTAATGTTTTTAATTTTTAAATGTTTTTTTATAATGATTTTTTGGAATGTATTGTGAGCCGCCCTGAGTCTTCGGAGAGGGGCGCCATATAAATTGAATTAATTAAATTAAATTAAATTAAATTAAATTAAATTAAATTAAATTATTAAATTAATTAAATTAAATTAAATTAAATTAAATTAAATTAAATTAAATTAAATTAAATTAAATTAAATTATTAAATTAAATTAAATTAAATTAAATTAAATTAAATTAAATTAAATTAAATTAAATTAAATTAATAAAAACCCTAAATAGCTGTTTAAAACAACCGTTTAAATGTTAGAGCATTTTAAAAGAAGCCAGATTTCTATAGACAACATTTGTTTGACTTATATGGCCACCCATACTGCACAAGGAGCTCAGAGCAAATCAATATATATTGACAGATAGCTAGGAGTAAGAAACATGTGTCCTCAAGTTTTAACACTTAGAAAACTAAAATTTAAGCAAAACTAACAATACTGTTTAATTTGTGCACGATTCTTTTAATGCTGATATAGCAAGGGATAACACATTGGGTATCTGCCAAACAAAATGTGCATCTTGTATTGTCTAGATAAATCTAGAACAAACAACTATTGACTCCCTAACAGGGAAAAAAAATCTTCAAAAATACTGGTAATAGTATTTATATAAAGCAAAATAAATTAAAACATTTTAGTTTCCCTTCTGAGAAAAGTGAAAGGATTCCTCTATTGTAGAAATGACTTCTACATATAAGATTATCCCACCTATTTGTGTGGATTTTCAGGTAACCTCTCCCCTTTAATACATGACCATCCATGTTTATTAAATATTTATGGAGACCAGCATGAGTAAATGCACCTATAGCATGAAAAAGCCAGCCCACCCTTAAACCGTTCTTAAACTCACTCTTACAAACTTCATTTTATATTTTAATAATAATAATAATAATAATAATAATAATAATAATAATAATAATAATAATTTTATTTCTATACCTATTTCTTTATTTTAGAGCTCCTTCAGAAGACTTCACACACACACACACTCAATATACCTTCCCAGATTGCACCAAGAGAGTTTGCTCACCTCTGTGCAGTCCCTGAACAACAGCAATGATACCACAAGATGTAAACAGAATACATGTCACAGCAAACATATCAAATTCCTCACATATTTGTTATTTGGGATTAATAATCATTGCCCAAGGAAATCAGCTTGTTTCCAGCAGTTAGATGTGCTGCCAACAGAACAGCTAACTTCATATATCATAATAAACTGTAATATAGGCTCCCACAAGAAGATTTAATCTCTATATGTTGGGATCAAAATTTCCAGAATTCCCAAAGAACATTCCTAAATTGAGAAAGGCTGTTATAGAAATTGGTGTTTAGCCACTACGATGGTCTGTAACTTGGTGCTTTGATTTATGTTGGATTATCACTACATTCAAGTGCTGAAAGTGCCAAATGATAAACACTGTATTCTAATAACTTTAAAGAGCACCTGGTTTGGGATTCCTGATCCTGCAACTTTACAATTAGATATTCTAACAGAAAATAAGAATGTTTAACAGGAGACATGAGCAACAGCTTTCCTGATATAAGTAAGATTCTTGCCAGCTCTCTACCACGGTTAGCACTGTAAATAAATACCTGCTTAGTTGAGAGAAACCAAGCCCTAGAAAACAAAAAAAGAAGTGTGCAACTAACCATTGTACACCTATAGAAAAGCTTTTATTTATTTATTTGTAGTTTCTTTATTTATAAAATTTATTTAGTTGTAGGTTTTTTTATTAATCTCTAGGAAGGCAACATGCTTCTATGGTTTTTCTATGGTCTCTCACTAATTATTTCCTCTGCTCAAAGGCTGAAGAGCCAAAAAGTGAAGATATGTAATACAAGAAAAGTAAACCATATAACTATAGCAGCACAACACTTCTGAATGAAGTTCCTCCGTTTAGCATAAATGCCATCAGGGCTTAGCATACTACCCTATGTACTAGGAGAATAGAAAGCATAAAGTGGATTTTGTTTCATAATTTATTTTTTTTGTTCACACACAAACTCTGAAGACTTTCTTATACAAGAGGGGGGAAAAACATCAGTTATATGAAATGTTGTTCTGTAAAACAAGAGTAACCTCTACTCCCACTCTGTCAATCTGGTCTGCCAAAACCCATAACCAGCCACCTGGAAAATTTGACAAAGACACTCTCAACCTAAAAAAGACTTAGAGCAAAGGTCTCATTATAAACAATCCATCTTTTTATTTTTAACATTACCAGTTGTTTCTAGCCAGAAGTAGGTCATCCACATACAGACTTGTATTCATTTGTGCTCTGGTCCACAAAACTCTCTTGTGTGGTTTGGCCTTGGCCTAACTTGCCCACCAAAGTATGCTCTGAATTAGGAAAGCATACATTTCACCATTTTGGCAACTAATTTTCATAAGTAACAATATCGGCTATAGCATTTGAAAGTTTATTAGTGTTCATTACATTGCCTATCTTGGTGGTATTTATTCACTACATATCACAACAGTATCTAGTACTGATTTTCAAGAAATCATAGGGCTCTTTTTGAACTTCTGAAGCAACAGATGAATAGTTACAGTACTGTTTCAGAATTGAAAAAAGTATTACTGTTATTCAATAATTTCTAGCCACATCCATTAATGCTTACAAATAAATGTTGTGATTTTGTTGATGCTGTACTGTTAACCTTCTTAGATAGGTTAAAACATTTTTTTAAAATGGTCTCCTTAAGTTACATCCACTTCTCCAGCCCCCTGATCTTTAATTTCATGCAATGAATCCATTGCACTAAGGAGTTAGAGGTAGTCCTCGACTTACAACAGTTCATTTAATAACTGTTGGAAGTTACAATGGCACTGAAAAAAGTGACTTATGACCATTTTTCAAATTTATGACTACTGTAACATCCCCATAATCACATGATCAACATTCAGATGCTTGGCAACTGACTTGCATTTATGACCATTGCAATGTCCTGGGGTCATGTGATCACATTTTGTGACCTTCTGACAAGCAAAGTCAACGGGGAAGACAGATTCACTTAACAACCGTGTTACTAATTTAACAACTGCAATGATTTACTTAACAACTGTGGCATGAGGTGGTAAAATGGAGCAAAATTCACTTAAAAAATGTCTCACTTAGCAAAAGTGAAAAATCTGGGACTCAATTGTGGTCCTAAGCCAAAGACTACCTGTACAAGCTTTCTCCGCCCAGCCTTTTAAGTGTGTCGTAGGGCTATTTGCTTTTTAAATGGGGGGAAAAATTATGTGATTTTTTTACCATATTTCTAGCCATGTTCCTCCTTTAGTTAAGAGGAGCGGTGTCTTTTTTGAAGGGTGACAGCCAGTCTCCAAAATGACACTGGCAAAACGCAGGGAAGGATTGAAAGAGAAGCTGTTAATACTGAAACATTTCCATCCAAACTCAAACTTGTTCTTTATTCCGGTTTATGACAAATTAAGTCCCCTTTCCCACTTAAAAATCCGTCGAAGTTTGTTACCCGCCAATGAAAGCGCGTAACAAAAGTTTGTTACTTTTGCCCGAAAGTGTGCAAAAGTAGCTGAAAAGTTGGTAAAAAGTTCCAACCACATCCTGATCCTTTCGGACCCCCCTTGTGCCACCTACACACACGCATCACCCCACCCCACCCACCCACTCCGCTTTCCCCGGCAACTTTCCCTCCTCTTCCACGCCGCTTCCCACGGCAAACTCTTTTCCCGCAGCCGGGTACCTGCCCTCTCTCGAAGGCGTCGCGCTCGGCAACATCCACCAGGGCCCCTCCGGCACCAGCCCGCGCGGCCGCGCCACCTCCGCCGCTCAAGGCTGTTGCCGAGGCCGGCACCGAGAGCCGACGGCGGCCCCGCAAACTCTTGGCGAGCGGGTTGGAGCCGTCCCTGATGGAACTACTCGAGCGCTCCATCTCGGCGTGGAAGAAGGCCCGCTTTGCGCTCTTGACAGGACTAGCCAATGCCGCTCCTCCGGTTGGCTTTCAAAGGCTGCCATTCATTTGGCCACGCCGCTAATTGGGCTTCGGGTCCAAAGAGGCGAACTTTCTGGACACGCCCCCTTAATTTTTTTTCCCTGCCCGCTTTCCCGCTCCCGTATTCCTCCCCCCCTCCCCTTGCCGCTACGCCTCGTCTCCAAGGAGGAATGCTGTCGCGAGAAAGGCAGCGGTAGAGGAGCGTCTGCTCGGATGGGATTGGCTATCCCTGCAGAATCTGCCTGGTTTTTGCACGTGCGCCAACTCCGCCCACTGAGGGAGCGCTTTAAATGCTGCGCGGTGGAAGTGTTGCTTCCACATAGCCTAAACGGTGGCTGCTTGAGGTCTGCCTGCTGCGTTTGCATACCTAAACTAAACTACTGTTTGTGTAACCACATTCAGGGGTGAAATCCAACAGGTTCTGGAGAACCGGTAGCGGAAATTTTGAGTAGTTTGGAGAACCAGCAAATACCAGCTCTGGCTGGTCCCAGGGTGAGGTGGGAATGGAGATTTTGCAATGTCCTTCCCCCAGGAGTGGGGTGGAAATGGAGATTTTGCAGTATCCTTCCCCTGGAGTGGGGTGGGAATGGAGATTTTGCAATATCCTTCCCCCAAGAATGGGGAGGGAATGGGGATTTTGCAATATCCTTCCCCCAGGAGTGGGGTGGGAATGGAGATTTTGCAATGTCCTTCCCCCAGGAGTGGGGTGGAAATGGAGATTTTGCAGTATCCTTCCCCTGGAGTGGGGTGGGAATGGAGATTTTGCAATATCCTTCACCCAAGAATGGCGAGGGAATGGGGATTTTGCAATATCCTTCCCCCAGGAGTGGGGTGGGAATGGAGATTTTGCAGTATCCTTCCCCTGGAGTGGGGTGGGAATGGAGATTTTGCAATATCCTTCCCCCAAGAATGGGGAGAGAATGGGGATTTTGCAATATCCTTCCCCCAAGAGTGGGGAGAGAATGGGGATTTTGCAGTATCCTTCCCCTGTCACGCCCACCAAGCCATGCCACACTCACTATGCCACGCCCACAGAACCGGTAGTAAAAAAAATTGGATATCACCACTGACCTCATTCCATATTGGGTTAGTTTGTGGATATGCTGTGCCCCAGAAAGATTATTATTCAGTGTATTCAATACTTTATTCAAAACTGGATTCAGAACTTCAATTAAATACGTTGAGAATACAGCTAGGGTTTGTTGTTCTTCAGCTTTTTGAATGAGAAGCAAAATGTTTTCAAAGAAAACATTTCAAAGAAAAAAAAAGTGCAGTTGCCTTTTGGAAAAGCACCTTTGGGACAGATAATCTGGATGACAGAGAGTCTCCATATGCAAGAAAATTGGAGTTCTCACATAAGCATATATGTTCTTTTTTAAGAACTGGAGATAGTAGCAGTTATGCTGACATTCAAACATTTGTGATGAGTAACTTTACTAACGAATTGCTTTCCTCTTTAATTCCGTGTTCAAAATTATCACCAAGTTAGGGTTAAGACCCTTCAATTCCTACCATGAAGGAATGATTGCAGAAGTTGATGGAGTTGGCTAAAATGGCAAAATTGAGTATTTTGATTAAAGAAAATATAAGTACTTTTGTTTCCACATGGAGACTGCTTCTGAACTTTGTGCTTGAAGTGGAACAGTATGAAATTTTGATTTTGGGTTTTACCAATTAGACTGATAGATCTTTATAGAAATGGCTAGTTTATATTATTATGAAAAAACAAAAAGTTGTGATTTGATGCCTTATTTTACTGCAACAGAGAGAGTTGGAAGTCAATGTTTCCTTTTCTTTTTTTTCTACCCTTCCTCACTTCCCCTTTTTCATCTTCACCATTCTCCTATTTACTTTTGTGTTTTGTAACTTATTTTATGTTACAACTCAATAAAAATGTTAAAGCAGAAAATTATCACCAAGTTAAAGGATGTGTAATGCAAGATAGTTTCAAAAATGCCAAAGTGTTCTAACAGCCTTAGTGGCGCAGCAGACTAAAGTGCTATTAAGTAGCACCAGCTGCCTGCAATTACTGCAAGTTCAAATCTCATCAGGCTCAAGGCTGACTCAGCCTTCCATCCTTTCAAGGTAGGTAAAATGAGGACCCGGATTGTGGGAGCAATAAAATGACTTTTTATAAAAAAACACCGCTTAGGAGGGCCCAAAAGCCCTACTAAGCAGGTATATACAAAAGTATGAAGGCTATTGCTTAACGCATTGTAAGCTGCCCTGAGTCTCCGGAGAAGGGCGGCATATAAATTGAACCAATAAATAAATAAATAAACAAACTACCGGTATCATTGTCTTACGGTGTTGGAGACCTGTTGTCAGAGATGAGATGGGGATTATATAGGTTTGGATGAGTTATCTATATACTGCTAAAACTTTCCTGTCCGTTTGTAACCTTCAATCAGGCAAAACCCATGAATTGAAATTTCAAGGATCTTCAGATCACTTTTTATCCACAAACGTGTAGCTGTTGCAGTATCCCTGCAGTTACTTGATTGTGATTTCCAACACTCTCTTGCCCCCTGAGGAGCAAAGGCAATGAGGAAGCCCAAAGGAAGTTAAAAGTCCTTCCTGCTCCCATTGTTTGTTTTTTTTTTACTTGCCTGTGGTCATTCTGTTTATCAGTTTAGGTAAGGAAATACCTCTGAAAAGTGACCCAACAAGGCACGGTAGTAATTTATTACTATTTTCTCTAAACTTTGGGAGCGATGGTATCCGGAGTTTATCTACATCTAAAAAGTTGCAGTCTTATTCACACAAAGTCTTACCTGCACAACATGCTTACTGTAAGTATCGTTCATCTGACCATGGAGTACTAATTTGCACAGCACATATAGTAGAATCAGACTAACTACACAGACGGGATCTACAACATGTAAACTAAATTGTTTATACTTTAATATGCCACGCGAGCACCTTTGTTGTGACCTGTTTCTTAAAGATTAGCTGTTGGCCCTCATTCAAGCTGTCAGCTAGAAAAGATGATCCATGAAAATTACTATCCCCAAGGCATATTTTGCAAGCCAGTTGCATAATAAATAGGTGGAGGTGACTGTATCTCAACCTTCACCATTATGAAACTCTTTCTTATAGGGTTAGAATATAATGGAGGTATGCTTTGAATATGATAGCCCATTATTATAATCTGAGTCTTCAGAGCTAGATCTTAGTTGGGGAAGCAGCTTTCACTTTTGAGAAAAGATTAAGATAATCTACAACATAGAAGCAATGTTGCCTGTTACTCGGGTGAAATCCAGCAGGTTCTGACAGGTTCTGGAGAACCGGTAGTGGAAATTTTGAGCAGTTCAGAGACCCGGCAGCGGAAATTTTGAGTAGTTTGGAGAACCAGCAAATACCACCTCTGGTTGGTCCCAGTGGGGTGGGAATGGGGATTTTGCAGTATCCTTCCCCTGCCACGCCCACCAAGCCACACCACGCCTACCAAGCCACGCCCACATTACTGGTTGTAAATTAATTAACAAAATCTATATGAATAGTATTAGATTTAGTCTTAGAGAGTTGAGCACTATTATTTTTAAGTGTTTGAAATTAAATCTAGCTTCAAGAAACAATATCAACAAAAGACAAGCAATAATGTATATAGATGTATATATGTATATAATTGCACCAATGAACCGAAAATGTACCGATTGTATCACTATATGTTATAATAAAATCAAATTTAAAAAAAAAAAAACTGGTAGTAAAAAAAAAATGGATTTCACCACTGCTGTTACTATTATACATAATTACATTATATGGAAAAGTCTGATCTTTTTCTCCAGAGTAGGTGGGAAAGGAGGAAGAGGAGAGGAAAACAATGAGCACCATGAGGATAGACATGGATTATCTGAGACGCTTATGAGGCAAAAGAAGAAAAGTAAAAGCCAAGCCTTTTTCTAAGCAGATCGTTCAAATCAGGTTGCAGCATCTTGTAAAAAGTTCCTAACGATGCTATTGCTAAACAATTAATTAAATTATACTCTGCACAAGGGATGGGAGGCTGAAAAGGCTCCCTCTTAGGAAAATCATCTTGATTTGACTTCCTGAGGTAATTGATAGTGCTGCTATGGAGATTCTCAATCATCCAGGTCATGATTGTCCCAAAGGTGCTTTTCAAAAGGCAACTGCACTTTCTTGGTTTTGTTTTCCCTTGAAAATGTTTCATTTCTCCTCTAAGAAGTTTCTTCAGAACTGTTCTGAAGAAGCTTCTTGGATGAGAATGAAATTTTCAGGGGGGGAAACCCAAGGAAGTCCAATTGCCTTTTGAAAAGCATTTTTGGGTTAATAGGGCTGCTGTAGTTTTCCCACTGCAGCTGAAGGCAGCAGACTTGGAGATCCAATTTCATCTATGTAGTTAGAAAGCAGGAAACTATGAGTTCAAGTTCTGCTTTAGCCATGAAAGCTAGCTGGGTGACATTGGGCCAGCATGGTCTCTCAGCGCAACTCACCTCACAGAGCTGTTGTGGGGAAAATAGGAAAGTGTATTGAATATGTTCCTGCCTTGAGTTATTTGTAAAAAAAAAAATAAGGGCAGGATATAAATAAATAAGCAAGATAAGTTTTCTTCTCCAGCACAATTCTGTTTCCTTCTGGAATTTGCATGTGCTCCACTACTTCACTGCATTTTATAATAGGGCTACCCCAGGGGTGAAATCCAAATTTGTTCCCTACCGGTTCTGTGGGCGTGGCTTGGTGGGCGTGGCAGGGGAAGGATACTGCAAAATCTCCATTCCCACCCCACTCGGGGGCCAGCCAGAGGTGGTATTTGGCCGTTCTCCGAACTACTCAAAATTTCCGCTACTGGTTCTCCAGAACCTGTTAGAACCTGCTGGATTTCATCCCTGGGCTACCCCAATTGTGAAAGGTAGTATCTCCAACCAATACATTTTTCCATAGCCGCATAATTTTAGTCTCCCAATCTGGTGTTGATAGCAAGGTTTCTCTTTTCCAATATTGTGCCAAACTGATTGGTGCTGCTCTTAGCATATATCATAATACAGGTAGTCCTCGGCTTACAACAGTTCATTTAATGACCATTCAAAGTTACAACGGCACTGAAAAAAAGTGTCTTATGACCATTTTTCACACTTACGACTTTCTAGCATCCCCATGATCATGTGATCAAAATTCAGATGTTTGGCAATTGGTTCATATTTATGATTGTTGTGTCTCAAGATCATGTGGTATCTTCTGCAACTTTTTGATTTTTACTTGGCTGTTCACCGCCCTGAGTCCTCAGGGAGAAGGGCGGTATACAAATTCAAAATAAAATAAAAAATAAATAAAATAAATTGATAAGCAAAGTCAATGTGGAAGCTGTATTTGCTTAACAATCAGGTTACTAACTTATCAACTGCAATGATTCACTTAACAACTGAGGCAAGATAGGTCATAAAATGGGGCAAAATTCACTTAAATGTCTCACTTAACAGCATAAATTTTGGTTAAGTGTGGACATAAGTTGAGGACTACCTGTAAATAGTGTTGTTTTTCGTTTATATTCTCTAGGACCATAGCTAATAAATATATTTGTGAATTTAGTTTAGATTTTATTGGGATATTTGGTAATTTCTTTGCAGCACTCTAGAATCTTTTTGCACAATCAACATTTGGAATGGACAGCTACTTTTAAAAAGAAAGAAAACATAGCTATGTCAGTCTTCTTTGATGTGTGGAGGTTTAATAACATGTACTGCGGTTTTGTATGTGGCACTAGGATGAGTAGAAGCAAGCTGGCAGTGTGAGATGACCTTGGAGGAAAAAGAGACAGATAACTGAAACTAGACTGTTTGTCTTTTCTTTGGTGTGAAGGGAGGCAGTATATATGCTGTTGTTATGGTACAGGGTGTTGGTATCTGTAATCAGGACAGTAATAGAATCCGGTTGACTGAGAGAAGCATTTCTCAACTTCAGCAAGTTTAAGACTGGAGCTGAAGTCCACACATCTTAACATCTTAAACATGCTGAGACTGAGGAGCTCTGGTTTAGGGGAATATAGAGGCGCTGTAGTAAGAAGATCCTATAAGTTGTGGGGAGCAGAGGTTCTTTCTGTGCCTTCAAGTCAGTGATGACTCCTGATACTACCTGGCCAAATATTTGGAGTTTTATTGACAAGCAATGGAAACTAATCAAGGAGAAAAACAACTTAGAACTAAGGAGAAATTTCCTGATAGAACAATTAATCAGTGGAACCACTTGCCTTCAGGAGTTGTGAGTACTCCAACACTGGAAGTTTTAAAGAAGAGATTGGACAACCATTTGTCTGAAATAGTATAGGTCTACTGTAACAGCACATTTTCCAAACCTTTCCATTTTTTCAGAAGTGGTTTGCCATTGACCAGTGTCTGGTCCAAGGTTACCCAGTTGACTTTGTGCCTAAGGTAGGGCTAGAACTCTTGGTCTCCCAGTTTCTAGCCTGGTGCCTTAATTACTGCACCAAACTGGCTCTCATTCCATATTATCAACAGATGCTGTGTTCTAGTTGTATGGCTTACAATATTTCCTTTATCATGCCTATGTAACAAAACCAAGGTATATAACCTATAATCTTCTTTATTCAGATCTCTTTTGCATTCTTTTTGTCTGGGAGCCCAATGATCACTATAGTTGTGCATGCTGATAAAAGGTATTTTCTTCCATCTGCCTCCAATCTCTTTGCCTCCTTATTCAGGTGGAAAATTTACCAACACAAATCTTTGATAAGCTCCTTTGGAGGTGACATCTTAAATCTTATAAACTGGCAAAGTCTCTATTATTTCTTCCCCAAGGTCATGTCTTCCCAATTAGCAGCTGTGGATCCTTTTGCTAAAGGAGGTAAAGCTAGTAGCTGTGATTATCTAATGCCGTGATGGTGAACCTATGATACGCGTGTCAGAGGTGGCACGCAGCGCCCTCTCTGATGGCACACAAGCCGTTGCCCCAGTTCAGCTCTGCTGCGTATGCGTGCGGGCCTCTCACCAGCCAGCTGCTGTTTGGGTCTCTGCCACGCATGCATTTGTGCACACGTGCGTGCTTTGGGCACTCAGTCCAGAAAAATTTAGCCATCACTGATGGATCTGGAGAGAGGAGCACTGACCATAGTCTTGAAACCAATGTTGGACTTTTTTTGGAAGCCGAGGAATGACAGACCACTTCTGAACTCTTGTATGGACTTGTCCAGGCAGTCAACCAGGAGTCCGTATTGACATGAAGCACTCTCCCTGCCCGCCCCACAAAGAAGGCTGAGTTTAATCAAGCCAAAACTAGTATTTATTAAGTATTGAAGCCCCAACCTCTCTAATCACCTGTGATGGAATATTTTCTCCGGCAGGTGAAAAAATGAGCTTTGCAAATTGGAAGAAGAAAGATTTCCTCCTCATTTTCCCATATCTTCTATGAACAAATCAACCCATTATTGCTAGAATTTACAAGTATGTTGCAAATAATTATTAACTAATAAATACAGTGCCTGTCTGCAGTTATTGTTGAACTACTCTTTTGGGTATCCAAACTCACCTGAATTAATATTGCTTATGTACTATGTGAAAAGCAGCGTGTTCCTAGCACAGGAGGAAACTGATCCTAAAGTCTTCTTCTCAGTACAGGTCATCTCAGCAAAGATGGCTCAAGGCTCAAGGGCACTCAACTTACCTGCATGGTGCTTCCACTTCTCCTCATCTTGTCTATTCCCTTGTCTTTAATTTGTTTGTTGGAAAGTTGCCCCTTTCATGTGGGGCTAATGGAATTAATAATGCAGCCACAGCTGGCACAGCACAAAAGTAGATGCTGAATAATTCAGATCATAGAAAGTACCAGAGAAATGAGGGAAAACAGGGCGAGGAAGTCTGCCTGAGCCTCTTGATGTTATCCTGTCTTGGTTTTTCAAAAGCAGGGGATTTGTGCTGCCAAGCCAGATCCCTTTTAGCCAGAACAGCTCTGCCTTTTTCTCATTTCAATCCCTCAAAGTCTATGAGGTTTTAATTTCGCCTTCATTCTTGCCTGCAGTGGCATCTCTGTTTTGAAATGGTTTCTCTCTTAATATTTAGGAGACATCTAATAATTATGCAGTGGGAGGCGGTGGCTCAGTGGCTAAGACACTGAGTTTGTGGAGCAGAAAGGTCAGCAGTTCAAATCCCTAGTGCTGCATAACGGGGTGAGCTCCCGTTACTTGCCCCAGCTTCTGCCAACCTAGCAGTTCGAAAGCACATAAAAAATGCAAGTAGAAAAATAGGGACCACCTTTGGTGGGAAGGTTACAGCATTCCATGTGTGAGGGGGACCTTTACCTTTAATAATTATGCCCCTTTGTTGAATGGGTTTTTTTCCCTCCCTCCACCATAGCTTTTTTTAAATTTAGGTTTAATATGAAAAAGTTTTCAATTGGTTTTGATTTCATTATTTTAATGTCCTTTGCATCAGTGGTGGGTTTCAAATTTTTTTACTACCTTCTGTGGGCGTGGCTTGGGCGTGGTGTGGCTTGGTGGGTGTAGCTTGGTGGGCGTGGCAGGGGAAGGATACTGCAAAATCTCCATTCCCTCCCCAATCGAGGGGAAGGTTACTGCAAAATCCCCATTTCTTCCCGATCAGCTGGGACTTGGGAAGCAGAAAATAGATGGTGGTGGGGCCAGTCAGAATTTTTATTACCAGTTCTCCGAACTACTCAAAATTTCCGCTACCGGTTCTCCAGAACTGGTCAGAACCTGCTGAAACCCACCTCTGCCCTGAATGCAATGGAAAGTTTTGTTTTCATTTTAATCGTTCACCGCTTGGAATGTGTTTTCTCATTAGAAAGTGGTCTTAAGTTATATAAAATATATAGCAATTTAGTGTCAGAACCGGAGAGAGATAATCATTTGCAACCTGCTCCTGATTAAAAAAAGAGGCAGAGTGACTTAAAATAGAGTAATAAATAAAACATCTCATAACAACATGTGCCATTTATAAATGGCAATTCCTTAGGTGACTTGTAGGACAGAAGAACAATCCAGTTGCTCAGCAATTTAGAGATTGCTGCTTTGACAACTTCAGGAGAAATATGAAACATAGCTCTCAGAGGTTTCCACATTCTCTGAAAATGCAAACTATCTCATTCTAGGAGAGGGAGAGGAAATGAATAGCAAAATGGGTGATCAGAAAGAGTGGTACCCAGACATAACATCAGTTTATACTGCCATCTAATGGGGGCATCTGACCTTCACAAGGACTTTTCAAAAGATAGTTGTACAGAAAATGACTATTAAGCTAGTGCTTGTGAATAATTCATGGAGATTCTTGCTCAGCATAAACATTATTTAACTACTGTAAAATGGCTTCTCTAGTTACACAGAGAAGAAACTTATTTTGGACATTATTTGGTATATTCTTTCCTGGCACCATGAAGGATTAGTATGAGCAGGTGTTCAAATGTAAAGATTGATTTAATGCCATAAACACCTATATTGGGTTTGTATAATGCCAGAAGAAAATAATAGTGTTTTACATCTAAGTCCCTTAAAAGGAGCTTTAATGTCTCCAGTGGTACTCAAATATACAATGCAGAGCTGAATTCTGGATATATATTCTAAGTTTCATCCCAATAATTCAGTCTTCACAGTATATATAACATTTTAGTAAACTGTAAAATTTCCTACTGGCAATTAATTTAGTGTCCAGTCTTGAGGTACCGAATTATGCCTGGAAGAAATGGATGCTAGATATTATCTTGACATCTCATACAGGGGAGATATGCTTCAGGAGGGAAAAAGATAATTCAAAATGGTTTTGGTAGAATGAAAACCAAGGATGAAATGAAATGCAACAGAGGTCAATACAAAGTTTTGCATTGGAGATAAAAGAAATACACAGCTATGAGAACAGTTATCTGATCTTTCAATGGTAGAAATGAAAAGGATCTTTAACCATAAGCTAAACTTGAATCAATAGGATGATATAGGGAGAAAAAAAATGTAAGCAGCAGATTTGTCTGCATTTAACAGCCTTGGTGGCGCAGCAGACTAAAGTGCTGTTAAGTAGCACCAGCTGCCTGCAATTACTGCAAGTTCAAATCTCACCAGGCTCAAGGTTGACTCAGCTTTCCATCCTTTCGAGGTAGGTAAAATGAGGACCCGGTTTGTGGGGGCAATAAGCTGACTTTGTATAAAAAAGAACACTGCTTAGGGGGGGCCAAAAGCCTTACTAAGCAGGTATATACAAAAGTATGAAGGCTATTACTTAACGCATTGTAAGCCGCCCTGAGTCTCCGGAGAAGGGCGGCATATAAATCGAACCAATAAATGAATAAATAAATAAATAAATAAATAAATAAATTTACAGGAATGTATCCATCTTATTGTTACTGATAAGGCATCACCTGGAATACCATGTGTTTAGTTCTAACTGTGCCATTTAGAGGTATATACAGATTTGAATGGCTTTAGTGCAGGGGTGGGTTCTACTTACCTTTACTACCGGTTTGCAACGGGGCCACACATACATGCGCGCTTCGCTCATGCACATGCGCGCTCTTCTGCGCATGCGCAGAAGCATTTTGATGATGTCGGGGTTGGTGGGCGGAGCCTCCTGCCAGTTTTACTACTGGTTCTACAGAACCGGTGCGAACCGGGGGCAACCACCCACTGCTTTAGTGATGTGGAATGAAGTTGGTCAATCCCCTCATGAGCCTGGAATATAGATTAAAGAGTTCCCAGCAGATGGTTTTCTACTCTGTAAATACATTCCACAGAAGGGGAACCCAGCACCTTCTTGAATAACTGGTACCAGTATCAAACTGCCTTTATGTTTAGGATTTTTTTCCTAACATTCAATTGGATTTTTTCTCCCTGTAATTTAATAGCAGTAGCACTTAGACTTATATACTGCGTCACCGTGCTTTACAGCCCACTCTAAGCAGTTTGAAGAGTCAGCATCAGTGCTGGGTTGCTACCGGTTCGCCTCGAATTGGGCGAACCAGTAGCGGCAGCGGCAGCGGAAGGCTCCACCCACCTGCCTGGACGTTTCTGCGCATGCAAACCAGTAGCGAAGGGTTTTGAAACCTGCTCCTGGTCAGCATATTGCCCCCAATAACCTGGGTCCTCATTTTACTGATCTCGGAAGGATGGAAGGCTGAGTCCATCTTGAACCGCTCAGAATCGAAATCCTGGAGTGAGCGGTGAGTTAGCCTGCAGTACTGCATTCTAACCACTGCGCCACCATGGCTCTGGAATCCATTTGTGTGTGTGTGTGTTCCCTGCATCTTTAGAACAAGAAAGAATAGGTTCGGACCTTTTCTGTCACATCTTTTCAGATATTTTAGGAGTACTATTGCATCCTCTGTCAATTGTCTTTTCTCAGTGCTAAACATAGCCAGGTCCTTCAGTCTTTTCTCAGTGCTAAACATAGCCAGGTCCTCAATAAGACAAAGAAGTCTTAGTTTCTAGTTCATAGGTCCTATTTTTTCTGAATCTTTATTTAAAATATGTGGTGCCTAGAACTGCAAACATTATTCAAAATGGAGACTACAAAAGCAAAATAAAGTAGAACAAGAGCTTTTTATGATTTGGAAATTATACTTCCATTGATGCAACCTAAAATTGTCTTTGCTGCAATCTCATCACACTGCTGACTTGTAACAGTTACAATCAACTGTTATTTCATACTTTTTAAAAAAGTACTATTATCAACTGAGGTATCTAGCATCCTACACTGATACATTTGATTTTTATTTCCTAAAATGGAGAACTTTGCACTGTCATAAATCACACTATTACCTTCTACCTTTTTCTGTGCATATCAAAAGCATTTTGGATTTTAACAGTAGAAGGTTGGTTTTTACAGCTGCTATTTATTGGTGAATTGACTTCTGGCAGTGGTGGGTTGCTACTGGTTCGCCCCACATTGGGCGAACCAGTAGCAGTGGCGGGAGGCTCCGCCCACCCACCCAGAGGCTTCTGCGCATATGCAAAAGCTTCTGAGCATGTGCAGATGCGTTGCGCACACCAGTAGCAAACTACATTGAAACCCGCTACTGACTTTGGGTAATGCTGCATGAAGTAATGCATATATGCTGATGTATTTTTAATTTTAATTCTGCCTTCTGGGTATTAGTTATCACAAGCAAAGCCAATTTATTTATTTGTAATTCAGATACAGTGAATTTAGAACCACAAAAAGTCTATATTCTTTCTATTTGCAGAGCTTATAAAGCCATCATAGTATTGTATCACCCCACCTACAGTTCTAGGGATCAACCCAAATTCTCTCCCTTCCCCACCGAGGTTTGGTTGGCATACACAACACAAGGAGAATGTCTTGGTGGATTAAATATGAATTTAAAATATAGAAGGGGAGTATACACAGACTGAATGCTGTTCTTTGCGTTCTCCTACTTGGGAGCAGCTATAAGCAAAAACTGATTGATTCATTCTGTCCTCGGTGTTTCCAGGTCAGTGACAGTGAAGAAGGTTGCAAGTCAGCTTCAAACCGTTTTTGACAGATTGGGGTGTAGAAATTAGTGAGGTGGAAATGCCCTTAGCTGACTATGCAGCCCAGCACTGGTAATGTATTAATGCTTGGAGAGTTTTGAGTTACTGAACTAAACCTTCAGCTCTAGGTATTTGCAGCAACTATAAGAAAGAGATCTTGCTTTTATTGGCCAACGTCTGTATTCTGCTTCAGGGATTTAAAGTTATGATACCAACTTACACAAGTCTCTGTGTGTGTATTTTTGATATGCAGAAAGACAAGAGATGAAATCTTTTCCTCTAACGGCTTATAGCATCTACTAGACAATCCAACAGTCATCATCCAACATTCACTGTGGCAATGAGGACAGAATTTATATTAACAACAATGTCTGGGTAATGCTAGTGAGTCGTGTCTATATGCCAGGAAAACCTGATGTGACTGTACTTGCTGACTTGCAACAGCTCTCCAAGATATAAGGCAAGATCAGTGGTGGGTTGCCCCTGGTTTGGACCGGTTCGCAAGAACAGGTAGTAAAACTGGTGGGAGGCCCCGCCCACCACCCCGGATGTCATCATCGGCGATCTGCGCATCCCATTGTGAACCAGTAGTAAAGGTAAATAGAACCCACCCCTGGGCAAGATGCTTTCCCAACCCTTCAGTAGATGTGTTCTCACATCTGATATGACATCACACTCTGATGATACAGTACTCTGGGTCTTAGACAGTGGTGGGATGCTGCTGGTTTAACAACTGGTTTGGTGATCATGCGCTTTGTGCGTGCGCACACATGCACAATTTTACAAATACTAACCTTCTAACCGCTTGGGAGTAACACAGCTGAGACGCGGCAATCTGCTCTGCCATGCCAATCAGCTGAGAAGATAAAGGTAAGTAAAGCACACGGGCGGGTGGGAGAGCCGATGTGATCATCAGAACGAACTGGTTCGCTCCCAGCTGATCGTCGGAGGTACCAGTTCGCCCGAAACAGTCCGAAACAGTAGACTCCTAACCCCGGTCTTAGAGCGGTCTTTTCAACTTGAACTCTTCCACAGGAGTTGAGAACCTACTGTAACTCCTAGAATTATTTGCCTAAGCAAGTAGACATCATTTTAAAGTGAAAATGAGATATTATGATTGTCAATGGATATAAATTCTGTAAAGAAGATTCCAACTTGGTACAGGCTAGGGTAAAAAAAAATATATCTCATGCCCTCAAATTGCTCTTGCTTTATTAACGTCTCTGTGAATTGATATGCCTTACATTTAAATGCTTCTCTAGGAAGGATACTCTCTTTCTGTCATAGAGTGAAACGGACATGGAGATCAAAACGTTATTTTACCTGCTGGTAGAATATTGTTAAATGTACATACTCTGACTCACTTCTCATAACACAATTCAGTCTGCTGCTAATAAACTAAAATCTACTTACTGGTGCTTCTGGGAGCACAGAAATGCAATGAATGAATTTTTAAAAAATCACCTAGGTGTAAATAGAGTCCACACCTTTCAGGAAAACTTGCTTTTTCAGATTCCATTCCTCCAGCTGCTTTTCTTAGAGGACTAGGTATATAAAACAGAATAACTACCTGGTAATTGGTCTTTGATTCAGCTACAATAAGTCAATTACTACAACAGACTGACCATGTGAATTTAATTTCTTCCTGGGTATGCCTGCTTTTGGTTAAACACAATTGCTCTTTGGCCTGCTATTCCAAGTTAGCAAATGGTGGGACTGGACCAGAAGTGGTATTCAGCAGGTTCTGACAGGTTCTGGAGACCCGGTAGTGGAAATTTTGAGTAGTTCGGAGAACCAGTAAATACCACCTCTGACTGGCCCCAACCCCATCTATTCTCTGCCTCCCGAGTCCCAGCTGATCGGGAGAAAATGGGGATTTTGCAGTAACCTTCTCCTGGAGTGAGGAGGGAATGGAGATTTTACAGTATCTTTCCCCTGCCATGCCCACAAAACAACGCCACACCCACAAAGCCACGCCCACAGAGCCGGTAGTAAAAAAATTTGAATCCCACCACTGGACTGAACATATTGCGAATTGTTGGAAGATAGTAGACCGCAAAATGCCAGTTGCAGGGGGAATATAAGTGGGAGTGTCATTTGTCTCCATCTTTTGCTCAGAAGCACGTTGGAAAAATTTGGTCACTTGGAGAAACAAAATGCTGACTAAGATGAGCCTTGGACTCATCCCTCAGAGCTATTCTGATGTTATTCTGTTGTTATGGTGATGAATGCACCAAAGCAACTAATCAGTTGTGCAAATGGTTTCCCCTGAAATGACTTAATAGCAGCAGAGGGCATCAGGATGTGGCATCAAGAGGACTAGTTCTTTGCAAGAAACTTCCTTTTCTGGATGATTCATGGGGACTTGGTTAAGGATACAAGGGTAAAGTTGAGGAGAGGGACATGGATTAGTGAGTGTGCATCTCCTACATCAAACATCATTGCCCAAGTCTTGAGACTAGCACAACATTATTTCCTGCTCTTTGCAACATGAGTAACTACAAGACCGAAGCTTCTTGAAACAGTTGGCAGTAAAAGAAAAATACATCATAAAAGAATATATTAAAAACACATTCAATAAAACTATTCATTAAAAAGATGACAATAAAATTCTGATCATGTGGCAAATCACCACCATGTAAACAAAGCTGAAGAACAGACCATCCATGAGCGGCCACCAGATGACAGTCAGTGGTTTTTGAGTTTCTGGAGAGCAAGATGCTGTTCCAAGGGTCAAGAATGATGCCCTCCCCAGCTCAGACTGAAAAACCAGATGAGCACATAGTAATTACAGGTAGTCAGCAATTGTTCGAAGTTCCAACAGACCTCCCTAGAGCTACTTAGGACCTGGTTTCAAAGTTCTAACAGTTGTCCCCCCTTCAGTCACATTATTGCAATGGGGTGCTTGGCAGCTGGTCTGCATTCATGGCCATTGGTAGCATCCTGTGGTCACGTGATGGAGATTTACAATGTTTTTTTTGCCAAAAACTGGCATTTACTTTCTATTTCCAGATAAAAATACCCAATAGATAACAATAGGTTCACTTAATCAACTTTCGTTTACTTAACCACTGCATTAACAGAACAGAATAACAGATTTGGAAGGGACCTTGGAGGTCTTCTAGTCCAACCCCCTGCTCAGGCAGGATACCCTATACCAGCGATGGTGAAATTTTTCGGCACTGAATGCCCAAGCTGAAATATGTGTGTGCGTGCGCATGCGCACACATGCACTGGAGCGCACATACCAGAATGCGGGAAACCCAAAGACCAACTGGCTAATGCACATGCGCGTGCCAGCCACCTGGTCTTCGTGTTTCCGGCGCACCGGCCAGCTGGCGCCAGAGCGCCGGAAACCCAAAGACTAGCTGGCGATGGCGTGCTTGCCCACAGAGAGGGCTCTGCATGCCATCTCTAGCATGCGTGCCATAGATTCGCCATCACGGCCTTATATTATTTCAGACAAATGGTTGTCCAATCTCTTCTTAAAAACTTCCAGTGTTGGAGCATTCACAACTTCTGGAGGCCAGTTGTTCCACTGATTAATTGTTCTCACTGTCAGGAAATTTTTCCTTAGTTCTAGGTTGCTTCTCTCCTTGATTAGTTTCCATCCGTTGTTTCTTATCTTGCCTTCTGGTGCTTTGAACCATAGCATTTGCTTAACAACTGCTGCCAAAAAATGTCACAAAATTTGTTGCGATCAGTGGTCTGTTTAACAACTGGCACAACTTATGACTGTAATTCCAGGCTGAATTATGGTCATAAATCAAGGACTACTCAAACTTACAAGCTTTTTCATCCATGATCAAATGATGAATCAGTGATGTTTTTAGTTTCCCCCTAGCTTGATGAAGATTAATGGGCTGAGCTGCATTGGGCTTATGAACCTAGAATTTTGTCCTTAATACTTAACATGTTTTAAACAGTCAAGCAAGGATGAATTTTTAATGCATGCTCAGGTTTGGGAGAGATAATTTAGCTAATGAAGGAGATCCAGATATACATATTTCATAAGGGAATTAAATAAGAGGAATATGGATCTGTTTGACTATTTATTAGCTTCGTTCAAGTTAATTAAATTCTCATGGAGAGAAAAAGGAAATTTGATGGTTAGGATATTGCAAAAGATTATTCCAGTTCTGAAACATGAGAAGATTAAAGAAGATTATGAGGATATAGGAAATGTTCAGATAATAAATTCTGCTTGGCTAAAGACAAATGTTACTTACGCCACCAGACTAACCAGCCTGAAGATTTCTCAGCAAACATAGCCACAAGGTGGTGCTCTTGTAATTTGTTAGATGTAGGATTTCCTAAGGATCAACATTCCTTCTTTGCCTTCTTTTTGGCAAGCCTTAGAAAAATCATGAAACTAAACTAGGTATTATATTTATTTTGCAGTTCCAAGCAAACAATTATCCACTATCATCACTTTGATAAAAAGTTAACCATATCATCCCAAAGGTGCTTTTTCAAAAGGTGACTGGACTTTGTTTTTCCTTGAAGACCTTTCGTTTCTCATTCAAGCTTCATTCAGCTCTCTGAAGCAGTATATGAGTCTATGAACTGAAGAAGCTCCTTGGATGAGAAGCGAAACATCTAGCTGCCTTTTGAAAAAGCACCTTTGGCTTTTTTAGGCTTGTCATGGGACAAGCATGACCTGGATGACTGAGGATCTCTATAGATATTTAACCATATCATCTCAATTCACAATCCATCTTGTTCACCTAGATTGGCAATTCAGCTTCTAATAAAAAGCTCCTACAAAAAGCTTCTTATTGAATGTATCCCATTTGAAATCCTGCTTCATCCCAGTAAGGTTTCAATTTTATTTTTCTGTTTAATAAGGAACTTTTCTATTTTACTTACTTTACTGGAAATACATATAGCTTTTAGATGTCCATATAATAGGTAATTAGTTATTGGACATATTAACTATTAATTATTCTTCTTAACCTATTGCCTTCCAGGTATCTTCCAAAAACTTACTCAAAACTTTTCTACCATAGCTTGGAATTCAAGGAGTTGCAATCCCAAGATTTCTGGAAAGAATTCTTTACAACTTGCTACAAGTTGTTTTCAGATAATAAATATAGTATTGAAGATGATATCTGCTTTGTAGTAATTAAGTTAAGACTTTGCTTGAGCATCTTTAACTTACCTTTCCTTGATATGCAAATTTTAGTGGTGGAAGTTGAGCAGTGAAATTCTTGCTCCTTTTCTCATTATATGTCACACCTATTTAACATCTACATGAACCTCCTGAGAAAGTTCGTCCTTGGTTCAGGGTGAAGTGTCATCAACATGCTGTATTGGGCTGATTTAGATTCTTGGGTGTTATTATTTATTATCATTCGATCTTAACTGGTTTTAATTGGGTTTTTATTGTATGTTTTTATCTGTTTATTTGTTTTTACCTGTGTTCGTCGCCCTGAGTCCTTTCGGGAGAAGGGCGGCATATAAATACTTGCAAATAAATAAATAAATAAATAAATAAATAAATAAATAAATAAATGAATGAATGAATGAATGAATGAATGAATGAATGAATGAATGATTGAATAAAGAAAATAAAGAAATAAAAGAAATAGGCCCACATGGTTTACTCTAGCAACTGGGTTTCTCTTAGGGTTTATTCAACCCCATCTGTTACTACATTCTCAGCCCCAAATCCTAACTCTCATATTCAGTTCTTTATCATCTATTGTACAAGAGAATTGGTCTTGAGAATATCTGGTTGATTAAATATCAATGCTCTTGTCTTAGTACTAGATACAGATAGTCCTTGACTTGTAACCACAATTGGGATCAGAATTTCTGTTGTTGAGCAGAAATTGTTGTTAAGTGAGTCGCGGCCAACTTTTTTTTGTCATGGTTAACACAGAAAGGCTAAGCAACTGTAATTGTTCAGTGAATTATACAGGTGTTAAGCAAATTGGGCTTCCCCTATTGACTTTGTCAGAAGCTGGCTGGGAAGAGATTTATATGTGTAATTTTCAAACTCTAATGACCTGGGTCCTATGCTATATGTAAAGTTAGCTGATTTGAATAAAAGTGTATCTTCAGAAAACCAACATGGTAGCACAGTAGTTAGAAAGCAGTATTGCAAGCTGACTCTGCCCATAGTCTGGAGTTCAATCCTGACCGGTTCAAGGTTGACTCAGCCTTCCATCCTTTCGAGGTCGGTAAAATGGGGACCCAGATTGTTGGGAGTAATATGCTGACTCTGTAAACCACTTAGAGAGGGCTGTAAAGCACTATGGAGCAGTATATAAGTCCTATTGCTATTGCTGTTGTATGTTAGGAACATACAGAGTAGTACCCAATTAATTAACTAATATAGCTATTAAGTACAGCTATTAATTTAACCAGGATCTAAAATGGAATGTGATGGTAGCTTATATATAGCATTAAGATTTTGAAAGTATTCAGGCAGAATTTTCCCACAATTTGTGGAGGAGGGTGGAAGGAAATAAGTCTTTAGAGATAAATAATATTAATAGAAAAATATTTATTAACACAAATATTTTTTCGGTTTGATGTCTATTACAACATTCAAATACATAAACATATTCAAAGTTCTTTATCTTGCACTTTTTTCATAAATAAAATAATTACTAGGAGTGAACATTCATTCCTCATATAAAATAGTTTAAATATTTTAAAATAATTTCCTGAGATTTAAAGTGCAGTTGCACCTGGAGAATTGCTTGATTAAGCAAGTATGTATACAATTGTGTTATGCCCTTCAGTTTTCATCTCTTCTAATATGTCGCAGTTGCGTTCACTGTTCTGTTCATTTTCAAGTATTTCATATAATCTTGGACCCACTGTTCAGAGGGATTGGTACACATCTGTAGTTTTTTCCGTGTGATGAACCTGGAGGGAATAATAAGAATAACAAAAATTATACCTTCCAATTTTATTATCACCCCAATTGCACTGCTTTCCATTGGCTTTTTTTATCACACATTCTGCTTCACCTGAACTCTAATTTCCAAGATTTCCTAACTGTTTTCCCTTAAATTATTCCACGCAGCAATTATGCTAAGCATGGAAGGTAGCATATATGGTTTCAAGCACCTAATCCTCAAACTTTAATCTGGAAAACATGACTTCCTCCCTGAAATACTACAAATTACATAATTTCATTAGGACAACCATCCCAAATTGGGATCCTCAGCTATATTGATTTGACCTCCCAGAATCCCCATGCTTCACCATAATGGTTACTCTGGCCATTCTGATTGCTGAAAGTACTTACTTCTGGAAAGCACCATATTGATGATGATGATGCATTAGAAAATGTAGCAATATTTCTCAGAATTAAAAAAAGACCAAGGTTTGCTATCTCATCAATTTACATAAAGCACTAAACCAGGTATATTTCAGCTATGTTTAAAATAAATCAGTTAGTTGGTTTTTCAAAATAAACTAAGCTAACACTGTATGGATTTGTATGTCACTGTATGGATTTCCCTGAGGTGCAAACCCTGTTAATATATTAATATAGATCAATGCAAGAAATGTCTTGTTATATCTGTTTTATTACTGACCACTGGATAATACTGTCTTATATCTCTTTTTAATACTCTTCCTGCCCTTACCAAAATAGTAGGAACTATATTCCATACATCCAGTAAAATGTATGGTTATTTAGAAAAGCTTATGTGAAAATTAATTTCCTAATATTGTTTCTAAGTTGTGGGGTGTACTTTCTTTTCACTTTCAGGAAAAAAAGTTAAAAAACACCCTCTTGAGCTACGTTTTTAGCTTCTGTGAATAACACTTTGTTTTATTTATTGCTTTTAATTGATTTAAATTTGTTTTAGATGCTTAGCCCTTTATTGGCTTATGGGCAAAAAAAATGGGGGTTGGTTATAGCAGTATATGCACATAATAACTTGATAATAAGACTTCATTGTTTTTGTTGCAAGACCGTAATAGAGCTACTCCCTTTCTTTCTCCTTTTTCATATTGTAAAATATTAGTGAGCTCTATATATCAGCTCTTTGCCTCTAAACGTCAATGATCAAATTTCAGGAGAATTTGGAAGTCACCTGCAGCATATGGATTATGTTAATTATCCTTGCTCTAGTAGGTACATTTACAAAGAAGTAGTGAGGATGCTTTAGCCCGTACACACTATACCTGCTCTATGCCCAACAGCTGAAATTGCTGTGGAATTGATACTTACACAACAGCTGGCTGAGAGCATTGGCCATTTGTTTCATAGAAATCAATCACAAGATTACGTGGAATCTTCTTTTTTGAATATTTGAAGCAGCAGGAGATTGGGGGATAAGATGCTATGGGAGGAAATGAAAACGCAAGTAAGTGGAAGAACAATTTTTGATTTCTGCAATAAAAGACAATAAGGCTTGTACTTGTCAAGAACTCATTTGGGTTTTTTTTTTTACTCTGGAATCCTGGGACTCCAGAATAAATGTAAGAAGAGGGCTAATTATTCAGCAATGATGGAAGAGACACTCTGCATTAAGGCTTCCAAAGGTTTTTTTCCCCCTTTCCTTACATAAACAAGTTTATCAGAAAGTCTTCAAGGTCTGGTCAGAAGCCCTTTTCTTCAACACCATGGTAACTTCCAACAATCATTGAATGAATGGTAATTACTTGAAGACAGGTTTTCCTGAACTCCTCCTTTGATCAATAGTTCCAAAGAGCTGCAATCACCCTTTGATCATGAAACAGGGGGGGAAGGAAATCAGTGGGCCTGTTTTGACAAAGAGGTTCTCAAACAACTTTCCCTTTCTTAGAGGCGGGGAGAAGCTGTGGTTTTTAAAGAGAAGGAAAAGTGGTTTGGGGCTTGAGACTTTCAAGAAAAGACTGGACTGCCATTTGTAAGAAATGGTGTAGGGTCTCCTGCCTGTTGGAGACCCTTGGACTAGATGACCTATAAAGTCCCTTCCAACTCTGCTAATCCGCTCCCCGCCCACTCAAGGTTTTCTCTTCCACCCTGTCACCTCGGGACAACAGGAAAGCGACAGACCCCTTCTTCATCCCTTTCTTTCCCCCCCCTCCCTTTTTTCCCAGACTTGCCCAGACTGACCTAGAATCGAAGAACTCAGCACCAGAACCAGCAGGGCCAGAGAGGCGGCAGTCTGAGTGGAAGCGCGCATGGTGGCCGAAGGTATATAGGAGAAGCGAGGTTGGCTGCTGAGAGATCCTGGAAAGCGTGTGAAGGTCTCCATGGTCCCCTTGGCTTATATGGTGGTTTCTAAGAGGGCGGAGAGAAGGTCGGGAATTCCAAGAGTGAGCTCACTTCGAAAACTCCACCTTATTCAGCAAAGGGGCGGGGCTGAGGATTTGATGAGACAAATCTGCCGACCGTCGCCAGTCCGTACTTGCGCAATCCTGGGAAAGCGTCGCTCTCCCCTTCACTCGTGAGGGGGGGGGGGGCGCAGCGGCTTCTCTTCGTTTTGCATTCCAGGTTGAGCAATCCCGTGCGTGCACGTTCTCGGAGGGGATTTTGGGGTGGGCATTGCTGGGACTGGGGGGAAGGCCGGGGGAGAATTTAAATGTGCCGGGGGGGGGGGATGCTATCTGATGAGATCGCGCACCTTTGGCTTTTTTAGGCTTGTCATGGGACAAGCATGACCTGGATGACTGAGGATCTCTATAGATATTTAACCATATCATCTCAATTCACAATCCATCTTGTTCACCTAGATTGGCAATTCAGCTTCTAATAAAAAGCTCCTACAAAAAGCTTCTTATTGAATGTATCCCGTTTGAAATCCTGCTTCATCCCAGTAAGGTTTCATTTGTGTTTTCTGTTTAATAAGGAACTTTTGTATTTTACTTACTTTACTGGAAATGCATATAGCTTTTAGATGTCCATATAATAGGTAATTAGTTATTGGACATGTTCAGAATCATAAAGCAGATGCATTTATATCAGTGTTTTCCAAACTTGGCAACTTTAAGATATGTGAACTTCAGTTCTCAGAATTTCCTTGTTGGGGAATTCTGAGAGTTGGTCCACAGATCTTAAAGTTACCAAGTTTGAAAAATCCTGATGTATACAAAATGCAAAGCTTAGCTTTAAACTTGTTAATGTGTGTATGCATGTGCATCTTAGATTTACAGCAAATCTCAATTGTTTATTTATGGTTCAGTGTTTTATTCAGCCAATAAAATAGATTAATTCAATTGCCAGATTAAATGTGTGTTTCTTTGTCACATCAATCTTAGATGTAACTAGTGTCATCACTTAAGCCATGGGTGTCAAACTCACTGTGTCACATCGTCATCACATGACTTTTGCAATGTTTTTCCCATTCATGGAGCTGGGGCATGACCTACATGTGACACCCCAGATTGACATCCCTGACTTAAGCGATCTTAACTATTCTTCTTAACCTATTGCCTTCCAGGTATCTTCCAAAAACTTACTCAAAACTTTTCTACCATAGCTTGGAATTTAAGGAGTTGCAATCCCAAAATTTCTGGAAAGAATTCTTTACAACTTGCTACAAGTTGTTTTCAGATAATAAATATAGTATTGAAGATAATATCTGCTTTGTAGTAATTAAGTTAAGACTTTGCTTGAGCATCTTTAACTTACCTTTCCTTGATATGCAAATTTTAGTGGTGGAAGTTGAGCAGTGAAATTCTTGCTCCTTTTCTCATTATATGTCACACCTATTTAACATCTACATGAACCTCCTGAGAAAGTTCGTCCTTGGTTCAGGGTGAAGTGTCATCAACATGCTGATAGGTTATATGTATAGTTCTCAAATTGTGTGCCGCAATGCCCCAGGCAAAGTCACAGGGATGCTGTGGGATATTTTGCTACTTAATAAATGGAGCTCAGCTGTTTGTGAGTTTGCTGTGCTGCCCCGGGACACTCCAGCACACAATTGAGATACCAGGAAGAATGCTATGAACCAAGAAAATTTCAGAACTCTGAATCATTTACATCCAGAATCAAACAGGAGATCCAGCAAATGTCCTTATCAATTGGATACTGCAAGGATCTGGATGGGACAAACAAGATGAAGCTAAAAGTTAAGAAAATGAAATCTTGACAGGCGGTTGGCTCTGGGGAGGGTTACACACTTTCTCCAAAGAGCAAATCTACAACTTGTTTGCTCCTGAAACAGCAGCTCCACTTAGATCAGCAGTTGGAAACTGTCCCCAGGATTGTGCTAATGCTCAGCTGTGTCCATTTTTATGCAAGAGGCCATCATTGCTTAATAATTGCGTTATTGCAAGTCACTCTATATTGGGCTGCTCTTGAATACTGCCAAGAAAGTGGAGTTGGTACAAAATATAATGGTTTGCATCGGACGGACCAAGTCAACAAAACATACTTTCTGTGAATGATGCATTGGCTTCCAGTAAGTTTCCAAATACAATTTGAGGTAGTTCAAGTATAAAGACCTACAAAGCAACAGACCAGGTTTTTATGGGACTGTCTCCTTCAAGTTGACTCTGGCTAACTTGTCTGTTCTGCTAAGAGGAGATGTTCCAGATTCCCTCAGTTTAGGAGAAGGGTGTCAGGGTCCAGAAGCAACATTTATTTATTTATTTATTTGTTTGTTTGTTTGTTTGTTTATTTCGATTTATATGCCGCCTTTCTCCCTAGGGACTCAAGGCGGCTTACAAAATGACAACTTCAATACAAATCACAATACAATACCAAATTAAAATCAGTAACCCAATTAAAAAACGATTTAAAATTATACCCCCAAACGGATCAGTTTAATGGGCGGAAGAGCCACATCTTCAGCTTGCGACGGAAGGAAAGAAGGTTGGGGCTGTCCTGAGCTCAGTGGGCAATCCATTCCAGAGGGTCGGGGCTCCCACAGAGAATGCCCTCCCCCTGGGGGTCGTCAGCCGACATTGTTTGGCCGACGGCACCCTGAGGAGGCCGACTCTGTGAGAGCGCACAGGACGATGGGAGAACGGCTGGAGATGGTCCTGCAAGTACCCCGGGCCTAAGCCACGAAGGGCTTTATAGGTGAGCACCAGCACCTTGAAACGTATCCGGAGTGCCACCGGTAGCCAGTGCAGCTCACGCAGGAGAGGTGTTACACGGGAGTATCTAGACGCCCCCGTAACTACCCGCACGGCTGCATTTTGGACTAGCTGAAGCCTCCAGACACATCCCAAGGGCAGCCCCATGTAGAGGGTGTTACAGTAGTCCAACCTAGAGGTAACAAGGGCGTGAGTGACCGTGGCGAGGGCATCCCGGTCTAGGAACGGACGCAACTGGCGCACAAGACGGACCTGTGCGAAGGCCCCCCTGGTTACGGCCGTCAGATGTCATCTAAAGACAGCCGAGAATCCAGGAGGACACCCAAGTTGCGGACCCTATCGGAGGGAGCAAGGGTTTCACCTCCGATCGTTAAGGATGGAACCTCCAGATCCCGGGATGCCGGCATCCACAACCACTCAGTCTTGGAAGGGTTGAGTCCAAGCCTGTTCCTCCCCATCCAAACCCGCACCGCTTCCAGGCAGTGGGACATCACGGAAAGGGCATCCCTAGGGTGTTCAGGGGTGGAAATGTAAAGCTGGGTATCATCAGCATATTGATGATACCTCACCCCAAAACCACGGATGATCTCACCCAGCGGTTTCATATAGATATTAAAGAGCAGAGGAGAGAGAACCGAGCCCTGAGGCACCCCACAAGTGAGAGGCCTCTGGGAGGATCCCTGACCCCCCGCCCAAACAGACTGCAGACGGCCCGAGAGACAGGAGGAGAACCACTGTAAAACAGTGCCTCCTAACCCTATCCCCCTGAGCCGCTGCAGTTGTACCAACTGTGCAATATGCTGCCCCCTTTAGATTTTTAGTCACTTTACCAAACCTTTGTTTCTGAACCTATTGGTAGTAGGCTACTTAAAATTTTACTGTTCTTTTAAGAGTTACCCTTATTTGTGGCATTATCAGAAACTACTCAAGGAGAAAAGCAATCTGGAATTAAGGAGAAATTTCCTGACATTGAGAACAATTAACCAGTGGAACAACTTGCCTTCAGAAATTGTGGGTGCACCATCACTGGAGGTTTTTAAGAAGAGGCTGGACAGCCATTTGTCTGAAGTGATATCGGATCTCTTGTTTGAGCAGAGAATTGGACTAAAAGACCTCCAAGGTCCCTTCCAACTCTTTTATTTTGTTATTCTGTTTTTTATTAATTGATAGAAATAGCTAAAATACATACATCTGATGATGCTCTGGAGAACCCGAAAGCTTTTTCAACGACTTCTCTTATTTCACATGATTTAATATAACAAAGATGTTACCCCATAAGCCATTTTGAGGCTATTTCTTACAGATCACCAGGACCTGGTTTGCTTTTAATCTGTCAGCAAATTTAAGAATGCAGTGAATAATATTAAGTTCTGTAGATGGTCCTTCACATCAAAAGGCAGAATTTCACATCAAAAGAAGCTACAGGGGGAAAAAATCAGCCTTTAAAATGGTAACACACTTTTTGTAAGGGAAAGCATCAAAATTCTTTGGAGAAGTGTATGGAGAGATAAAGTCTTGGTAAGAGGGAATGTAATTTAAAGTAATTACAAATGAGTTAGTGAGGCAATCATCTGTAATAATTTCTCTGAGGGTTAAGCCAGAGATTCTAGATATAAAAAGTACCAGAAGTACCCATTGGCTTGGAGAAATTGCAAGGAGTAGGGTGGGCCAATTCATGAAGCAAAAACAAGAATTGTTATAAGGAAATGTTGGCTTTGGTGGCTATATGGATCCTTTGTGTTCAGAGAGTCTATCTCTAAACCAGATGCTAGGATGAGAAAAAAAGTTTTCTTCATCTTTTGCTTGAAGGGTTGTCCCCCCCTCATTGGTTATTGTGGGAAAACAATAACTGACATCCAGGGATAGGGCGTTCTCTGTGGGCGCCCCTGCCCTCTGGAACGAGTTACCCATCGAGCTCCGGGCGGCACCTGATCTCCGTTCCTTCCATCGGGGCCTGACGGCTATTCCAACAAATGGGCTGATTTAGATTCTTGGATGTTATTATTTATTATCATTCGATCTTAACTGGTTTTAATTGGGTTTTTATTGTATGTTTTTATCTGTTTATTTGTTTTTACCTGTGTTCGCTGCCCTGAGTCCTTTCGGGAGAAGGGCGGCATATAAATACTTGCAAATAAATAAATAAATAAATAAATAAAAGGCCCACATGGTTTACTCTAGCAACTGGGTTTCTATTAGGGTTTATTCAACCCCATCTGTTACTACGTTCTCAGCCCCAAATCCTAACTCTCATATTCAGTTCTTTATCATCTATTGTACAAGAGAATTGGTCTTGAGAATATCTGGTTGATTAAATATCAATGCTCTTGTCTTAGTACTAGATACAGATAGTCCTTGACTTGTGACCACAATTGGGATCAGAATTTTTGTTGTTGAGCAGAAATTGTTATTAAGGGAGTCACGGCCAACCTTTTTTTGTCATGGTTAACACAGAAAGGCTAAGCAACTGTAATTGTTCAGTGAATTATATAGATGTTAAGCAAATTGGGCTTCCTCTATTGACTTTGTCAGAAGCTGGCTGGGAAGATTGCAAATGGTAAAACAGGACTCTGGAATGCCACAATCATGGTAAATACATTTGCTAAGCACTTGAATTTTGATCATGTGATTGTGGGGATGCTACGGTGGTTATAAAGGCAAGAACCTGGTTGAAAGTTACCTTTTTCAATGCTGTTGTAACTCTGAATAGTCGCTAAATGAATGATTTTAAGTTGCAGACTACCTATATAAACATTTTACAGATTTATATGTATAATTTTCAAACTCTAATGACCTAGGTTCTATGCTATATGTAAAGTTAGCTGATTTGAATAAAAGTGTATCTTCAGAAAACCAACATGGTAGCACAGTAGTTAGAAAGCAGTATTGCAAGCTGACTCTGCCCATAGTCTGGAGTTCAATCCTGACCGGTTCAAGGTTGACTCAGCCTTCCATCCTTTCGAGGTCGGTAAAATGAGGACCGAGATTGTTGGGAGTAATATGCTGACTCTGTAAACCACTTAGAGAGGGCTGTAAAGCACTATGGAGCAGTATATAAGTCTAAGTCCTATTGCTATTGCTGTTGTATGCTAGGAACATACAGAATAGTACTCAATTAATTAACTAATATAGCTATTAAGTACAGCTATTAATTTAACCAGGATCTAAAATGGAATGTGATCGTGTAAAGAGTGTGGTAGCTTATATATAGCATTAAGATTTTGAAAGTATTCAGGCAGAATTTTCCCACAATTTGTGGAGGAGGGTGGAAGGAAATACCCGTATTTTCTGGCGTATAAAACGACTTTTTAACACATGAAAATCTTCTCAAAAGTCAGGGGTCGTCTTATACGCCAAGTGTCGTTCTCCTGTAACCAGGCAGACCAGCTCGAAAGGTTCTGACGAGCCTTAAATGGCTCTGACGATCCAAGCTCTGACGATCTGCTAATCAGGCAACTCCGCTGGGATCGCCAGAGCCAGGGAGAAGGAAAAAAGTTTTCCCCCTCCAGCTTGCTTACCTTAGCTGCTTGCCTTGCTTCACTTTGCCTTCCTTCGCTTGCCTGAATCCATTCCATCAGCAAGCAACTCCCTGCCTGCAATCAAGCAGGCAGGGAGTTGTGGACTTCAACTCCCAGAATTCCTCAGCCAGCAAAGCAAAGCTGGCTGAGGAATACTGGGAGTTGAAGTCTACAAGTCTTAAAGTTGCCAAGGTTGGAGACCCCTGTTCTATTGGGTAAGTTTTTTTCCCCTTTGGGATCTTTAAAAAAAATAGTTAATTGGGGGTTTTTTTAGTTGTTCTTTTTTAGACCTAGCCATTTAAAGTTTAGGAAGTTTTAAATTTAGCTTTCATATAAAAATAAAAATAAAATAAAATAATATTTGTGCAGCTTTCTGAGATTTAGTGTGTTTTTGTAGTGTTTCACTCTAAATACACAAACACACAAAATCTCACAAAGCTGTATGTGGAATTTTGTGTGTGTAAAGTGTGAAAGTTGGGGGTTTGGGCTTTTTGTGGCTGTGTGAGGTTCCTGCTTGTTGCAGGGGCCATTTTGGGTCTAGCACAGCTGCTTTTACATTGTGGGTGAGCCAGTTGTGTTGTGTTGTGTTGTGTTGTGTTGTGTGTGTGTAAAGTGTGAAAGTTGTTTTTTTGGGCTTTTTGTGGCTGTGTGAGGTTCCTGCTTGTTGCAGGGGCCTGCTTGTAGCTGAGTCTAGCACAGCTGCTTTTACATTGTGGGTGAGCCAGTTGATGTTTTTTAATTTTTATTTGGTGTGCGTTGGAAGAGGGGTAGTCTTATACGGCGAGTATAGCCCAAACCCTATATTTTAACAGGAAAATGAGGGGGTCGTCTTATATGCCCAGTCGTCTTATACGCCGGAAAATACGGTAAGTCTTTAGAGATAAATATTAATAGAAAAATATTTATTAACATAAATATTTTTTCGGTTTGATGTCTATTACAACACTCAAATACATAAACATATTCAAAGTTCTTTATCTTGCACTTTTTTCATAAATAAAATAATTACTAGGAGTGAACATTCATTCCCCAAATAAAATAGTTTAAATATTTTAAAATAATTTCCTTAGATTTAAAGTGCAGTTGCACCTGGAGAATTGCTTGATTAAGCAAATATGTATACAATTGTTTTATGCCCTTCAGTTTTCATCTCTTCTATTATGTCGCAGTTGCGCGCACTGTTCTGTTCGCTTTCAAGTAATTCATATAATCTTGGACCCACTGCTCAGAGGGATCGGTACACATCTGTCGTTTTTTCTGTGTGATGAACCTGGAGGGAATAATAAGAATAACAAAAATTATACCTTCCAATTTTATTATCACCCCAATTGCACTGCTTTCCATTGGCTTTTTTTATCACACATTCTGCTTCACCTGAACTCTAATTTCCAAGATTTCCTAACTGTTTTCCCTTAAATTATTCCACGCAGCAATTATGCTAAGCATGGAAGGTAGCATATATGGTTTCAAGCACCTAATCCTCAAACTTTAATCTGGAAAACATGACTTCCTCCCTGAAATACTACAAATTACATAATTTCATTAGGACAACCATCCCAAATTGGGATCCTCAGCTATATTGATTTGACCTCCCAGAATCCCCATGCTTCACCATAATGGTTACTCTGGCCATTCTGATTGCTGAAAGTACTTACTTCTGGAAAGCACCATATTGATGATGATGATGATGCATTAGAAAATGTAGCAATATTTCTCAGAATTAAAAAAAGACCAAGGTTTGCTATCTCATCAATTTACATAAAGCACTAAACCAGGTATATTTCAGCCATGTTTAAAATAAATCAGTTAGTTGGTTTTTCAAAATAAACTAAGCTAACACTGTATGGATTTGTATGTCACTGTATGGATTTCCCTGATGTGCAAACCCTGTTAATGTATTAATATAGATCAATGCAAGAAATGTCTTGTTATATCTGTTTTATTACTGACCACTGGATAATACTGTCTTATATCTCTTTTTAATACTCTTCCTGCCCTTACCAAAATAGTAGGAACTATATTCCATACATCCAGTAAAATGTATGGTTATTTAGAAAAGCTTATGTGAAAATTATTTTCCTAATATTGTTTCTAAGTTGTGGGGTGTACTTTCTTTTCCCTTTCAGGAAAAAAAGTTTAAAAACACCCTCTTGAGCTACATTTTTAGCTTCTGTGAATAACACTTTGTTTTATTTATTGCTTTTAATTGATTTAAATTTGTTTTAGATGCTTAGCCCTTTATTGGCTTATGGGCAAAAAAAATGGGGGTTGGTTATAGCAGTATATGCACATAATAACTTGATAATAAGACTTCATTGTTTTTGTTGCAAGACCGTAATAGAGCTACTCCCTTTCTTTCTCCTTTTTCATATTGTAAAATATTAGTGAGCAATATTTATTTTATTTATTTATTTAATTTAAATTTGTATACCGCCCTTCTCCTAGTGGACTCAGGGCGGTGCACAGCCAAGTAAAAAACATCCAACAAAAAAATTTAAAAATTTAAAAGAATTATACCCTTTGGCCAAAAATTTAAGAACTTTACGACTAAAACCCATTAAACAATTAAAAATCTAATATCTCAAAAACGGGGGGGGGGGGGGGGGGGGTCACGCCAGCCCTGCTTGATGGAAGAGAAAAGTTTTTAGGGCACGGCGAACAGCCCGGAGATCTGATATCCTCCGTATCTCCGGGGGCAAATCGTTCCAGAGGGCAGGTGCTGCCACAGAGAAGGCCCTCCCTCTGGGGGTCGCCAGCCGACACTGCCTAGCTGACGGCACCCTGAGGAGTCCCTCTCTGTGGGAGCGTACTGGCCGGTGGGAGGCTATTGACGGCAGAAGGCGGTCCCGCAAATACCCAGGTCCGATGCCATGGAGCGCTTTAAAGGTGGTAACCAGTACCTTGAAGCGCACCCGGAAGTCCACCGGGAGCCAATGCAGCTCATGCAGGAGAGGTGTCACATATATCAGCTCTTTGCCTCTAAATGTCAATTATCAAATTTCAGGAGAATTTGGAAGTCACCTGCAGCATATGGATTATGTTAATTATGCTTGCTCTAGTAGGTACATTTACAAAGAAGTAGTGAGGATGCTTTAGCCCGTACACACTATACCTGCTCTATGC
This sequence comes from Pituophis catenifer annectens, assembly GCF_029215685.1. Classification (NCBI taxonomy): domain Eukaryota; kingdom Metazoa; phylum Chordata; class Lepidosauria; order Squamata; family Colubridae; genus Pituophis; species Pituophis catenifer. The sequence goes on from NW_027256881.1 coordinate 20,981,054, forward strand.
CCGACAGCTGAAATTGCTGTGGAATTGATACTTACACAACAGCTGGCTGAGAGCATGTGCCTTCTGTTTCATAGAAATCAATCACAAGATTACGTGGAATCATCTTTTTTGAATAGCTGAAGCAGCAGATGAGTGGGGGATAAGATGCTATGGGAGGAAATGAAAACGCAAGTAAGTGGAAGAACAATTTTTGATTTCTGCAATAAAAGACAATAAGGCTTGTACTTGTCAAGAACTCGTTTGTTTGGGGTATTTTTTTTTTCCTCTGGAATCCTGGGACTCCAGAATAAATGCAAGAAGAGGGCTAATTATTCAGCAATGATGGAAGAGACACTCTGCATCAAGGCTTCCAAAGGTTTTTTTTCCCCTTTCCTTACATAAACAAGCTTATCAGAAAGTCTTCAAGGTCTGGTCAGAAGCCCTTTTCTTCAACACCATGGTAACTTCCAACAATCATTGAATGAATGGTAATTACTTGAAGATAGGTTTTCCTGTCTTTCCTCCTTTGATCAATAGTTCCAAAGAGCTGCAATCACCCTTTGATCATTAAATAGGGGGGGAAGGAAATCAGTGGGCCTGTTTCAGGGGTGGGTTCCAAATTTTTTTACTACCGGTTCTGTGGGCGCGGCTTATTTTATGGGTGTGGCTTGGAGGTCATGTGACTAGGTGGGTGTGGCTAGCTGGTCAGTCATTTCTGGAAGGTCCTTGAACTTACGACCAGTCCTCGCACTTACGACCCGACTCATTTGTTTGCTTTTAACATTGATCAGCTGTAGGATGGCCCTTTGAAGCCCGGCGGCAAGAGTTTAAACAGTTTTTTTCCCTCTAGTCATCAGGTGGGACTCAGGAGGCAGCAATAGTTTGGGGGTGGGACCAAATAAAAGGTAAGAATAACGTGGGTGGGTGGGTGGGGAAGAACCGGTTCAGTGATGTCATATTATCACCGCTACCGGCTTGGCCGAACCGGACAGAACCGGGAGGAACCCACCACTGGCCTGTTTTGAGAAAGAGGTTCTCAAACAACTTTCCCTTTCTTAGAAGCGGGGAGAAGCTGTGGTTTTTAAAGAGAAGGAAAAGTGGTTTGGGGCTTGAGACTTTCAAGAAAAGACTGGACTGCCATTTGTGAGAAATGGTGTAGGGTCTCCTGCCTGTTGGAGACCCTTGAACTAGATGACCTATAAAATCCCTTCCAACTCTGCTAATCTGTTAAACCGCTCCCCGCCCACTCAAGGTTTTCTCTTCCACCCTGTCATCTCGGGCTCAACAGGAAAGCGACAGACCCCTTCTTCATCCCTTTCTTCCCCCCCTCCTCCCTTTTTTCCCAGACTTTCCCAGGCAGACCTAGAATCGAAGAACTCAGCACCAGAACCAGCAGGGCCAGAGAGGCGGCAGTCTGAGTGGAAGCGCGCATGGTGGCCGAAGGTATATAGGAGAAGCGAAGTTGGCTGCTGAGAGATCCTGGAAAGCGTGTGAAGTCTCCATGGTCCCCTTGGCTTATATGGTGGTTTCCGAGAATGAGCTCACTTCGAAAACTCCACCTTATTCAGCAAAGGGGCGGGGCTGAGGATTTGATGAGACAAATCTGCCGACCGTCGCCAGTCCGTGCTCGCGTCTCGTGCAGTCCTGGGAAAGCGTCGCTCTCCCCTTCACGCGGGAAGCGAGGGGGGGGGGGGGCGCAGGGGGCAGCGGCTTCTCTTCGTTTTGCATTCCAGGCTGAGCAATCCCGTGCATGCACGTTCTCGGAGGGGATTTTGGGGTGGGCATTGCTGGGACTGGGGGGAAGGCCGGGGGAGAATTTAAATGTGCCGGGGGCAGGGGGGGGAATGCTATCTGATGAGATCGCGCACTTGTCTGAAATGGTATATAGCAGGGGTCTCCAACCCTGGCAATTTTAAGACTTGTGGATGTCAATCCCCAGAGTTCCTCAGCCAGCTCTGCTTCAACTGGGAGTTGAAGTCCACAAGTCTTAAAGTTGCCAAGGTTGGAGATCCCTGCTATATAGGGTCTCCTGCTTAAATACGGGGCTGGATTAGAAGACCCTCTTAAAAATATTCTATTCTATTCTATTCTATTCTATTCTATTCTATTCTATTCTATTCTATTCTATTCTATTCTATTCTTCTCTACTCTACTCTACTCTACTCTACTCTACTCTACTCTACTCTACTCCTATTCCATATTCCATATTCCATATTCCATATTCCATATTCTACTCTACCCTACCCTACTCTACCCTACCCTTCCCATCCCATTACAAATCTCTCCTCTTTGGCTGCATTCGCACATCACAGACTTAAATTCTGATTCGCAAAATGCAGTTATTGTGCTGATGTAACATACTGTGCTCAAACAAACAAGCCATAAATAAATCCAAAACCCAATGTTTAACGGAATATCCTGATGCACACTATATGCCACGTGATCTCAGGCCTGAACATAGCAGGTTTAAGTCAGTCATTCTGGTATTCCTCCCTTGTTAACAGGAGATTGTTTAGGCATTGCCTCGAGGTAGGTAAGATCACTTCAACCTACTTGGAGAAAATCAAGTGATGTGGCAATATGGGAATTTGATGTCAGTGCAAGGAAAGTTTGGCAGCACTTCAACACCGCAGGTGTCTTGTTTCCTTTACACAAGGTGTAGTTGCTTTCTAGTTAAATGTGTAGCATGTGTTTAATAAAGAAGATAGTCAAGACAGAACATGGCAGTGAGAATGCCGATAAAGGATCTGGCACTGGCTGCTTCTTTGTTTCCTGGTCCATATTTTTCTAAACCTCCACTTTATTTGGTTCATTTTGGATCCTGCACGCCACTTCAGTCCTTACAGTTTGCTTATGGTTCGCTAGACTAAGCAGTAATTTGTGACTAGAGACTGGATCCAGGCAATTGTCAACGCTTCGTTGAGAGAGGGGAACTTCCCCGCCTCTCTTAAGGAGGCGGTGGTTCGACCTCTCCTCAAGAAGCCTTCCCTGGATCCAGACTCACTTAATAACTATCGTCCCGTCTCCAACCTTCACTTCATCGTGAAGGTTGTTGAGACTGTAGTGGCGCAACAGCTCCCACAATTCCTGGAGGAAACGGAATACCTTGACCCGTACCAATCGGGCTTCCGACATGGACACAGCATGGAAACGGCATTGGTCGCTCTGGTGAATGATCTCTGGCGGGCTCAGGATGGTGGTTGTTCCTCCATCCTGGTCCTACTTTACCTCTCAGCGGCTTTTGATACCATCGACCATGGTATCCTACTGCAGCGACTTGTGGGGTTGGGGGTGGGGGTGGGACGCACTGTCTTACAGTGGTTCTCCTCCTACCTCTCGGGTTGCTTTCAGTTTGTATGGGCGGGAGGGCAGAGATCCACCCCGAGGCCCCTAAATTGTGGGGTGCCTCAGGGGTCAGTACTCTTCCCCCCTTCTCTTTAACATTTATATGAAGCCACTGGGTGAGATCATTCGTGGCTTTGGGGTGAGATATCATCAATATGCTAATGATACCCAATTATACATCTCCACCCCAGACCACCCCAGAGATGCCCTTTCTGTGATGTCCCGTTGCCTGGAGGCGGTACGGGCCTGGATGGGCAGAAACAGACTCAAACTCAATCCCTCTAAGACTGAGTGGCTGTGGATGCCGGTATCTCGGGTTTCAGAAGCCCCATCACTTTTGATAGATGGGGAAAAACTTGCGCCCGTTGATAAGGCTCGCAACTTGGGTGTCCTCCTGGATGCTCGGCTGTCCCTAGAAGACCATCTAACGGCCGTGACCAGGGGGGCCTTCGCACAGGTTAACCTGGTGCGCCAGTTGCACCCTTTCCTGGACCGAGATGACCTTCGCACAGTCACTCATGCCCTGGTTACTTCCCGCTTGGATTACTGCAATTCCCTCTACATGGGCCTGCCCCTGAGATGCACCCAGGGACTCCAGCTGATCCAGAATGCAGCCGCACAGGTTGTTACGGGACCCCCTTGTTACTCCCATATAACACCCCTCCTGCGTGAGCTGCACTGGTTACCAGTGGTTCTCCGGGTCCGCTTCAAGGTTCTAGTTCTCACCTATATGACTTAGGTCTGGAATATTTGCAGGACCTTCTCCTGCCTGCCTCTCACCGTCCTGTTCGCTCACATAAGGCTGCTCTCCTCAGGGTTCCGACGGTGAGCCAATATTGTCTTGCTGTGCCCAGGGGTAGGGCGTTCTCTGTGGGTGCTCCCACCCTCTGGAATGAATTACCTACTGAGCTCCGGACAGCTCCTGATCTCCGTTCCTTCCGTCGGGACCTGAAGACTTGGCTGTTCAAACAAATAGGCTGACTCTGAATCCGGGTTTTATTATTTACTATTAATCAGTTATTTGGTTTAAAATGGGATTTTATTGTACTTGTTTCTTAACTTGTGTTCGCCGCCCTGAGTCCTTCGGGAGAATGGCGGCATATAAATACATGTAATAAATAAATAAATAAATTTCCCCTATTTAATTTTACTAAGACGCTAATCTATTCTTTTTCTGAACACTACAGAAAAATTATCTCAAGATGTTGCAATCTCATTTGGAAAACGGAAACCCATGCCTTCATTTAGTCATACAATTCATAAGATTCTTTAACTCAGCAAGTCAAACTCCAAATTACCTAGAATCAGAAATCATCTATAGCATCTCTTTAAGTATCACACTCTATTATAAAGCATAAGTTTTGGTGAACTACAGCTCACTTCCATTGTTGCTACCAGTGTCTTGCTGGTTTTTGACTAACTTGGACTAATATGGCTCTCTTTCTACAATGTCCCTTAGTCAAGGTACCCAATTAAAGCATGCCTGTCATAAGGGATTATGCATTATGAGTCTAAAATATCTAACTTCATTATTCCAATGAGAATCTGTTTTTATTCATCTTGTATCAAACTGTTTGTTGTTCTTGGTGTCCAAGGTACTGTCAACAATTTCCTCCAGTGTAAAGGGGTTGATTTTTCTTTGCTCAGTCTTTCTGATGGTTCAGCTTTCACAGCCATGTGTTGCAACAGGGAAGACCTTGGCCTTGGTGGTAGTGTGATGTCTCTGCATCTTTGTGGAGTTTTGAGCCCAGGAAAATAGAGCCGATTATCAGTTTCTACTATTTCCCCTATTTGCATTATGGCGGCACTAGCAATCAATATATTTTAGGATGTTTCATTTTGAGCAACAGGTTGGCTTTTGCACATCTGTCTTTTCTTCTGAAAGAAATTTCTTCATTCTTCCTCACTTCTATCTACCCAAATTGTTTCTTCTGTCTCCCTATCATATCTGGTGATATATCCTATATATAATTTAAATAGATCGGGGACAATATGCAGTCTTGGCATCCTCCTTGCCCATTTTTGAACCCAATAGTAGTTTCATATTCCATTCTAAATGTTGGTAGCTAATCAGTGTTATTTCCAGCAAAAATTGTCCTTGTATTCCCAGGCAATATGTTTAGTGCCCCTCTTCCTTTACATCCAGTCTAAAGCATCCTTTCCTTTGAATACACAACTTTATTTTCTCGGCCCTGACACATTTTATTTATATTTTTCCCCATACACATATCCAGCTTCTTCTATTGTCTCCCCTATATATCATATACATGTGGGGAATTCTTGGCCTTTTTTTTATTAGCATTACCAGATCTGGATCACAAAAACTCTGGACATATTTTTTTCCTTCTATTGGCTGCTATCTAGTGGTTGCACAGAATAGGGAATGCAGCTTGTATCTCTAGCAGCCTGTGTTTCTCATAATTAAATGGGAGACTTGGGGTGTGAGGAGGGGATTGCATTGATGATGGGAGGTACTGCTATTTGGATTACTCCAGCAACATTCTCCGAGGGCTACTTTCAGGCTGAGCCAGCCATGGCCTCTTCACTGCCAGGATATTTCCTTGTATTTCTCAATTTAGGTAGATGGAAATTGAGTTTAAAATTAGAGGACTTCTCTTTAAGTCTGAGGGACAGGTCACAGACATAGTGGAGGAATCCACACTTGGAATACTGCATTCAGTTTTGGTCGCCACGATATAAAAAAGATGTGGAGACTCTAGAAAGAGTGCAGAGAAGAGCAACAAAGATGATTAGGGGACTGGAGGCTAAAACATATGAAGAACGGTTGCAGGAACCGGGTATATCTAGTTTGATGAAGAGAAGGACTAGGGGAGACATGATAGCAGTGTTCCAATTTCTCAGGGGCTGCCACAAAGAAGAGGGAGTCAAACTATTCTCCAAAGCACCTGAGGGTAGAACAAGAAACAATGGGTGGAAACTAATCAAGGAGAGAAGCAACTTAGAACTAAGGAGAAATTTCCTGACAGTTAGAACAATTAATCAGTGGGACAACTTGCCTCCAGAAGTTGTAAACACTCCAACACTGGAAGTTTTTAAGAAGAGATTGGATAACAATTTATCTGAAGTGGTGTAGGGTTTCCTGCCTAAGCAGGGGGTTGGACTAAAAGACCTCCAAGGTCCCTTCCAACTCTGTTATTCTATTCTTCTATTCTAATCCAGTTGAAGCAAGAGGAAGATCACCCTATGGTCCTCACAATCCCTTCATTGCTTTGGTGACTATAATCAGCCTATTTCCAGACAAGGATCTAGTAATCTATTTCCAGACAAGGGTCTAGTAATCGTCCATATAAAGAACAACAAAAGCCTGGCATGTCATAAGAGTAGAGAAAGTTTAATACCCGATTACACATTGCAGAGTCTTCTTTAGTATGATTTCCACTCTTTGGAACAATTTTTAAAACATATTCCAGATGAGTCTTTTACTGCAAAATAGTCTTGTCTCTTTTGTGGAATTGTATAGTGATTAGATTTACCCTGATTTTTATTGGTATATGCATTAAAGAGGAAAAGACAAACTTTTTTTTTTGATTGGTAGCACTTGAAACTGTTATTCTGGCTGCCCTCCAAATCTCTAGTGACTGCCTTGGGAATTTCCCATCCAATCAGCAAAGGAGAAAACACAGAACCCTATCATTTTACCTACTTTGTATGCAGTATTATTTTTGCCATTGAAGCAGAAATACATTTGAACCCCTTTAGGGTTGTTATCCTTCTGAAAATAAGAGTTAAAGAAAAGGGAACTGAATACCTGAATTTGGTAGTGGACAATCAAATAATATAAAGGTCGAGAACTATTTCTCAAGAGCAGAAAATCCTGAAACAAAAATGATCCCACACCAAGTGCTGATTTTAAAAGATCAGGAAGGCATGCAACCAAATCAGGATTTTTTTTTTTTTAAAAAAAACCCATTTTCTCCTAGTGCTATACTTTCGAAAATCTGGAGGGTGCTCTTTCTCATTTTGCTACTGGTCTACAGTGTTCACCTCTTGTCTTGACCCAACGTTGGTAGCAACTGATTTGAACATATGACCAAAATTCTGGGATGGGGGTGGGGTGGGGACTGGGGACAGACACACTGTTGCTGCCACTGTTTGTTTCTTTCGGCTGTAATGTACACCACATACTTAACTGCTGGCACAACATACCAGTATTAAGTTTGGTTAATGATACGGTTTATTGTACCATGTGGGTGAACCTAATCTATTTGGGATTTTGTTAGATTGTGATTTACATACTGTACCAAATCAGAAAACGAGTTAGAGTCAGTAACTGTATTATATAAATGTACTGCATGTAGTCCTTGACTTACAACCATACGTTTAGTGACCGTTCAAAGTTGCAACGGCACTGGAAAAAAATTACTTATTTTCACACTTATGACTGTTACATAATCCTCATGGTCATGTGATCAAAACTCAAACGCTTGGCAACTGATTCATATTTATGATGGTTGCAGCATCCTGGAATCATGCCATCGCTTTTTGCAACTTTCTGACAAGCAGTCAATGGGGAAGCCAGATTCACTTAACAACTCTGTTACTAATTTAACAACTGCAGTGATTTCTTAACAATTGTGGCAAATAATATCGTAATATGAGGCAAAATTTACTTAACAACTCTCTTGCTTAGCAACAGTAATCTGGGGCTCAGACTGTGGTCCTAAATCAAGGACTACCTGCAAATGCTCAGAGGTGGCAGGGAGTAAACAAAACAAAACAAAACAAAACAAAACAAAACAAAAAACAAAACAAAACAAAACAAAACAAAACAAAACAAAACAAAACAAAACAAAACAAAACAAAACACAAAACTTGGCAACCAAGTTTTATCTGATGATAAAACTGGTAGGTAAAAATGGCCTGAGCCATTTCCTGCCTGAGCAAGGGGTTGGACTAGAAGACCTCCAAGGTCCCTTCCAACTCTGTTATTTTGTTATCCTGGCATCTGTTGAAGCCAACATCTTTTTTCACCATTTCTCCCACCAGCAAGCAGCCCAGAACATTCTATAATTATATAATATGCGTCTACATTTTGTTAGAAAGGTTAAATATAACTTTTAAAACGTAGATCCCCCACCGTTAAGGTTGGGTGGGCTCCCAGACTCTGACTAATGTTCTGCAGCTTGGAGTATTGATATCACAATTCCCAGGATTCCCGCCTGCGTTTTCTGCAGAATTATGGGGAGGAGGGGAGTGAGTTTCCAAAACATCTGGAGGAGAGCAGACTGGGAGAAAAGCTGGTGGGAGTACCGGGAAGAAGCGATCTTTAATTTCCCGGAATTCCGGAAGGAACGATGGGCCAACTTCTATAGAAGGATTACAGAAGGGATGGCATTCCTCATTAAGAGGCCTCTGCGACCCTTGGGACGGCGGGGCTGTCAGAAAGCCGGGTCTGTGTGAATCACTCCCCGGCATGGGCGCATTTTGCTCCGCCGTGGCTTTCCAGGCGCCTTTCTGTTTGTTCACCAAACGCCGATTAGCGCGGTTGAGTCAGCAAGGCACGGGATCGGCGGCCAAGGAAACGAGTCGGGGAAATGAGGAAGAAAAGAAAGTTGAGATACTGGGCGATTTGTAATCCATAACGAGGAAAGGCTTCGCTGCCAGCAGAGGAAACCTCTCCAGGGGATTTCGCGCTGCTTCTGGGACTTGAAAGGCGTATGGCGCCAATGTGTTACGGTTTGATTAATCGCGTTTGCTTGTTCCTCGATTACACCTTCTCTTCTAAGAAAAAGGAGCCGGCGAAATTGCCTTCCCCCCCCTCCACCCCCGTTGTGTGTGTGTGTGTGTGTGTGTGTGGAGTGTTTCTCAGCGATCCTCAGGGTCGCAAATTTTTCCCTCAGGGCGTCTGTTCTGTGGGCCTTTTTTACTGCGCGCGGCGGCTGCCTCTTTAGCAAGTCCCTTCGCGGACGACGACGCATGCTGCGTAAACGTCGCCTGTTCATAAGCGGATTCAGTATTAATAGTGACTTTATTATTTTCGTGCAGAAAATGAGTGCTAGCGTTGAGCTTCCGGTCCTCTCATTTTTTGGTCAGAAACTGGGAAGGGAATCTGCGCAACGCAACTCAGACAAGGAGGGAGAAAAACATAATTTACCATCTTTCAACAGTGTCAGAAGATAGGATATTTAAGTACGCCAATATGAGAGCAACTTGGAGAGTGCAAATATAACACACACACACACACCGGTAATAGGAAGTCAGCAGATTCATTGGCATCCTTCAGTCTCAAGAGACTATGCTTTCCTGCTCTGGAAAGAGGTCCTAAACAGCATCTAGTGTGACTAAAAAGGCCAATTCGAGAGTGGCAATCCCTTCCACACTGAGGGCAAATACATTCTGTCCTCTGTCCAGTCCCCAGATTTCGCTGGTTCCGGGAGAACAAGTGTCTTTTCAAATTGGAGGAGGCCATGCTGCATCTCTAGCCTCCAAGCTGAATGATCGGAGGTCAAGGTTTCCCAGTTGTTAATGTCCATTCCCAAGGCCTTTAGATCCCTCTTGCAGATATCCTTATATCACAGCTGTGGTCTCCCTTTGAGGCGCTTTCCCTGCACTAATTCTCCAGAATCCGGAATCCGGAAGTCAGCAGAAATGTTTAGACTAAAGGTAAAGGTAAAGGCACATATGTGCTAGTCGTTCCTGACTCTAGGGGGCGGTGCTCATCTCCATTTCAAAGCCGAAGAGCCAGCGCTGTCCAAAGATGTCTCCGTGGTCATGTGGCCGACATGACTAAATGCCAAAGGCGCACAGAACACTGTTACCTTCCCACCAAAGGTGGTCCCTATTTTTCTACTTGCATTTTTAATGTGCTTTCGAACTGCTAGGTTGGCAGAAGCTGGGATAAGTAATGGGAGTTCACCCCGTTACGCGGCACTAGGGATTTGAACCGCTGAACTGCCGACCTTTTGATCAACAAGCTCAGCATCTTAGGCTAAGTTCAGTCAAAAGGTTATGAAGGTTGGATTTGTGTCAGATACACTGCAAGTCGTACTTTAGTGATATTCCAGCACCCATCTGATTCCTTATATTTCAGGATTTCAAGATATTCCTTATCCTTTGCCTTTTGTAAATTTCGCAGGTAGCATTTCTTGGATTGCACCATTTAACGTTCATTCATCTTCTTCCTCAGAAGCATTTTTGAAAAGTGCAAGCTTCCAGGGAAGGAAGGCAGTCTGATTCAGGAGCTGAGTTCAATGGATATACTGAGCTCACATTAAAAAGTTCTTGTGTTGGAGGTAGGAGGAGTGATGTCACCAGGCAACTGGATGGAGCTGTGATTGGACCATGTGACTGATTGTTTTGAGAAAGTGACAAATTTTTACTTATAATTAGGTGAAAACCGCGGGAATCTTCAGAGTCGGTTTTCACCAGATCTGTGCCAATATGATATATCCAATAAAGCTATTCTTTGAGGAACCTACGTGCCTCTGAATTTTGCCTACTATGGGTCCATTACTTGGAACCCTGACACACAACCAGAAAATGCAAAACAAAAGACACATCACTAGCCTCCTGGAAACCTGCTGGTAACAACCAGAGATTCTGGCCATCCTTCGTTGTTGTTATTGTTGTTCTCTCCAGAAGCTCTAATATTGGCTAGATTCATACAGCATGCTCAAGTAAAGTGAGATGAAGTTGGGTAGGCTGTTGCAGGAATTCAGCTACGGTATTGTCATAATGTGCTGTGTGAATCACCACATTAAGTCCACTAGAACAGGGGTCTCCAACCTTGGTAAGTTTAAGATTTGTGGACTTCAACTCCCAGAATTCCTCAACTTTGCTGGGAGTTGAAGTCCACAAGTTTTAAACTTACCAAGGTTGCAGACCCCTGCACTAGAGAGATGTGGAAGCCAAATGAGAACAGGAACTGTGATTTGTGACTGTGTTGTATGAATCCAACCTCAAGAACAATAGGCCATTTTCACACTTCATGCCAGTGGAGTGAAAACCGCATCTTCAAAAACAACACAAAATCCAGGTTGCTTAGTTACTGGCTACATTCTCACAGCAGACTTACCAGTAATCAGATCAAGGAAAGTTTTAAAAGATGCATTTGTACAACCTGCTAAGCTTGGTTAGCTTTTTTAAACAGCATGTTGTATGCACGAGGGCTGTTTGTTTACTTTAGAGCTTAGTGCATGGAACCAAAGTAAGTGCAGAAAATGAGGTCATTGAATAACCAAGTTAAACATGGTGTGTGAAAACAACAGTCAGCTGAACACCTAGGTGATGATGACTCACTTCCAGATGTTGAGGTTGACTGGAGGTGATTGTGCGGAAACAGATGAAAAGGGGAAGCCTTTGAGTGACTCATCAGAGCTGCTGTTGCATTCCAAAAGGCTTGTGCTGCACTGCTGTATCCAGAAGGACCCTTTGAAGATGAATTTGTGTAAAGTAATCCGGAAATGTGATTAATGAATACAGCTGGGTAGTGTGCAGTAGATGCCAGGAATCTCATTGTATTAATGAGCATTAATTCTAAGATTTCATAATCTTGGTTTGCAACCCTCAGAACTCAAGATTGTCTGGAAATAACTGTCATTGATAAACTTTTGTCTGTGTGGTCCGGAATTTCCAACTTTGAAAGTTAAAATTAACTATTTGGGTGCCTGACTGCTCTTTTGTCAGACTAAAAATCTGACAAAAACTTGTCAAATATTCTTTGTCATGGTTGTTAAGCGAATCATTGCAATTGTTAAATGAATCACATGACCATTAAGCAAATCCAGCTCCCTTCATAGACTTTAGCTGGGGAGGTTGTAAATGGTGACCACATGATCCTGAGTTGCTGAAAATCAGGGATGGGTTCTACTTACCTTTACCACCGGTTCGCAATGGGATAGCTCACTTTGCTCGCGCACTCACCTTGCTTCAGCGCATGCACGGAAGCTTCGGCACATGCGCAAATCACTGATGATGACATCTGGGGTGGTGGGTGGGGCCTCCCACCAGTTTTACTACCAGTTCTTGCAAACCGGTCCGAACCGGGGGCAAACCTACCACTGCTGCAAACATAGTAAATATACAAGACAGTTGCTAAGTGCCTGAATTTTGATCACCGGTCCCTGGGGATGCTGTCACAGTTGTAAGTGCCAGAACTGGTTGTAAGTCAATATTTAATGCTGCTGTAACTTCGCCAAATGAACGGTTGTGAATCAAGGACTATTTGCACCAATTTGTAGAATTTGATTTTGAAGATGACTTTGCTACTGATCTAAATGGCTTTAAAATTCATGGAGAAAAGTTTGCCCTGTGCAATATTCTGAGGAAAAGATTGCTCTTTCTAAATGTTGGGTGCTGGCAGAAGGATGTGCTCTTGTCTTAATTCTGCCAAATAACTGGTTGATCATTGCAGGAAATAGGATGCCTGATTCAGTAGAATTTTGCTCTGTTCTGCAAACCTCTAGTAATGCTTTCCTTCTTTCCATTGTGATGCAAGTGAATGGAACAAGCAATGGTAATGGGACTAATTTAAGCAAGACAAGATTGTATCACATCATGGGACATGAAGAAAGTGGAACCCATCCCTCACAGAAACATCCGGGCTCCCTCACCCTGGTTTAGTCTAAATGAGTTCCTTCCTCTTTTTGATTCTGGGGAATTTCCACAGATCTTCGGAGGTTATCACAAAACTAACATACAGATTTCATATGTCTGCTTTTTGCCTGGCAGTGAAGTCATGCTTATAATGCCATAGGTAGGCCATTCCCTTCTTGCAGAGCTAGGAATGATGCAAAGAGAAGAAGGCAGTCTAAATGTAAAAGGTTACAGCACTTTCCCTAAGAAAACATTTTAAAGAAAATGTCAGCGAAGGAATATACTTGCCAGCTGAATTTCTTTAAAATCAGTGTGTTCAATATATAGACTGCATAATTCCCAAGATTGTGCAAAAGCTGCATTATGAGATAAACTTTTCCTGCTTTTGTTTTTGTTAAAATTGTCTCTATTAAACCTCTGCTAGTTCTCCAGCCAGGAAAAACATTACCCATGCATTTAGAGTTTGATTGAAGAATGTGGAATCTGGGTCAGCCTATTGTTTCAGGGGAAATATCAAATACACAAGATCAGACATGTTGTAGGACTCAACATGTGATTCAGCATGTTGTAGGAATTCCAACCATAGGTTTAACATATGTGAATCATCAAACCATCACTTAAGCCTTAGGTGAAGATAGCAACTGTGCTTTATTAAGCCAGTGAAGGGTTTAGCATATAGTATGAATCGTTGGATCTGACTACAGTAATGAAAAGTAGGTGCACTGCTAATGTGGATGTCATCTGAAAGGAGGAAGATGGTTTAGCTTGCTTCTATCCCTTTCTCTAAGCTAGTTTCTTAATCCTCCCAGGGACAAAATCAAAATCAGGTACTTACTGGCTTTGTATAAAATCAGGTTTGTACAATACACTAGACGCGGCTAAAATGCAGTTGAGTAATTTGTGGTTCAGTGTGCTGTGGATACTAGCCACTGTCTTAACATACTATGACTCAGGTTATCATGTTAAGTCATAATATGATTTATTTAGGTGTAGCAAGCTATGGGCATACAATAGTTGTTTTGTTGCCTTGGATTTAGCATATTGTGCAAATGAAGAGCAATCTCAAATCACCAAGATTGTTCTGCATGAGGCAGAGGAAATTATTTCATACCAAGTATGAAATAGCATGCCAAGTATGACTTAGATTGTATTTTGTGCTAAATCATAGTCAGTTTGTCTATTGACTGAAACTAATAAAAACCAAAACAAATCTCATTCTGGTGTACTATAATGTACAAATCCAAGCATTCTTCTTGGTATAGCCCCTTTTTACTCAGAGGTTCCTCAGAAAAGGGTTATGATTAAGGTGGGCTCTGGTTGGGCAACTATCAATATGTCAAAAAATATCAAGAAATGGAATTGTGGAGAGATTAAAAGAAAATGGTTAAAAGGGGATAGTAGAAAGGAAATTAAAATATTAGTATGTTGATTTAAGAGAAGGATATTAGTAGTAGAAATTGTATGTAAAAAGTAATTTAGAAGAAATATATAGATTATTGTAAAAGGGATATAAGTAAGGATGAAATGAGATGTGGGTAAGAAGCAAAAAAGAAGAAATATGCTGTTTAATGTAAAATAGATCAGTAGATGCAATGTGAAAGACAGAATGGGTTATATGTTTTGCTGTTTGAAGATATAATGATTGGAGAGAAATAATAGTGGATGGAAAAGAAGTGTGTTTTAAAGATGGAGAAGAACAAAAGAATTAATTGAAATTAAGATGAAAAATTGAAATGAAAATTGAACAAAATTGAAATGTTAGTAAATGATGTAAGTAAGAATGAAATGAAATATAAGTAAGAAGTAAAATAGAAGAAATATATTGTTAAATGTAAAATAGATTAAGGGTTGGAAGACTAACTTAGCAAAGGTTTTAAGGTAAAAATGGAATAAGTTGAAATACATTGTTAATAATTAAAAAGATGAGGGGAATTTTGAGAAATATATTTAATAAATGGAGGAAAAGTCGGGATTGCCTGGACACCATAGTGAAAAATAGTAAATTGAAAATGAATACAGCAATAGAGAGAGACGAAAGAAGGAGTAGAGAGATGGAAGGAAGGAAGAAGGAGAGAGAGGAATGGAAGAAAGGGAAGAGGGGAGGAAGGAAGGGAGGGGAAATAAGAGTAGGAGAGAAGGTTAGATAGGGAGAAAGAGAGAAGGGGAGGGGGAGAAAGAAAGGGGAAGTAGAGAAGGAGTAGGAGAGGAGGGAAGAAGAAAGTAGGAAGGATAAAAGAAGGGAGGGAGATGGAAGAGAATGAGAAGAAAGATTGCTGTACAATAAAAAAGATGAAATGGAAGAAAGGCAACCCTGAACATGTATAAATGTACCAGGATAAAGAATGAACTATTAAAAAATAAAAGAGAATAAATATGAGTAAAAATAGAGAAATTAGAACTTGAGGGCAAATGAAGTTATTGTTTATATAAATAAGCATAGAAATATTAAGATATGATAAAAAAACATGGAAAAAGAAGATTTTGGCAGAAATTGTAACAAAGTAAAATGTATTTGGATATGATAAGTTGTATAAGATATGATATGGCCAAATACTCTGTTCATAAAATATGCGGAATGTGGGGGGGGGGGGAAATCAATAAAACTTGATTAAAAAAAACAAAAACAAAAACCCCAAAGCAAATCTCATTCTGGTGTACCATGATGTACAAATCCAAGCATTCTTCTTGCTATAGCCCCTTTTTACTCAGAGGTTCCTCAGAAAAGAGTTATGATTGAGGTGGGCTCTGGTTGGGCAACTCTACAGTAGTGGCCAAAATTGTGGAAACCTTTTGGGGAAAGTGTATTTTCTAAAACTAGCTAATAACACCACTTTTTTTTTTTTTTGGAGTAGTACCATAAAATTATATATCAATGGAAAGATAATTTAATAAAGAATGTAATGCAATAACTTTTATGAAAGATTTGCTATTAGAATAGCAGTTACAGTATAAAGAAGAAAAGTGAAACATGTAGAAAAAACGAGATATTCAAAAATTATCACGTCAGTTAATACTTAGTTGGGTAGCCTTTAGAATGAATTATGGCCTTACAACATCTTCCCATGGAGTGAACCAAGTCTTTTAGTTCTGCAGCTGTTATAATGTGAAACCAAGATTGAATGATTGCTTCTATTAATTGGGTTTTATTGCTGGGTCGCTTCTGACTAACAAGTTTCTTTAGTCGGCTCCATAGATTTTCAATTGGGTTTAAGGTCTGGGCTATTCCTAGGCCATTCCAGCAGTGGAATAGGATTATCTTGAAACTCAAAAAAAAAAAAAAGTGGTGTTATTAGCCATCAAATCTCAAAAATACACTTTTCCCAAAAGGTTTCCACAATTTTGGCCACTACTGTAGGCTGTTTTCCGGCACTGAATACGGGATCTGAAAACTGGCTTCATAGGTCTATTTCTTTTCAATCGAACATAGAAATAATAAAAAGGAAGGAACTGCATGTGAGAAGGCAAGTCTCTGCTTGCCTTGTCCCAAGGCTAGTAACCACTTGTTAGCATTTCTCAAGGGGATGTGTGTTAAGAGGCATGTAAAAGCAGATTTATGGAAGGTAGAACATTAAGGACAGTTGAGAATTAATTGAGAATTATTGGTTGGAGAAGAAGCTGCTGTTCATAAGAATGCCAAGACGGTGAGCTAGAGATGGTTGGAGAAGAAAAGGAGAAAAAGGCAGAGCATTCACAAACCCATAGAAAATAATCAATTTTAGATTCAGATGATATTCCAAGGTGATAGAGAATAAAACAATGAACTTTGGAAAGGGATCACTATTGAAAGTGTGAGTGTAATCGAAGGCAAAGATGACAGTATTTACAGATTACAGATTAACAGAGTTGGAAGGGACCTTGTAGGTCATCTAGTCCAACGCCCCGCCCAAGCAGGAGACCCTACACCATTTCTGACAAATGGCAGTCCAATCTCTTCTTGAAAGCCTCCAGTGATGAAGCTCCCACAACTTCCGAACGCAAGCTGTTCCATCTCTAGGAAAGAGAGAGAAAGAGAGTAATTCCAGGCAAAGCTGACTTGGAAGGAAAAAAAGATGGCTGGGAGGGCAATCTTGCATTATTGCCCAGCTCTTAGTTAATCAGAATTAAGAGTTGTGGCAGGTGCTCAAGCCAGAGAAAGGAAGTGCCAGAAAATAAATGAATAGAATCTATAAGGGATGGGAGGAAAAGGAGGTTGGAAAAGAACTCTCACATCATCTAAGGAGAATTCCCACACGTGTTGTTGGGAGAAAGATGAGAGTTGAGAGAAAGGAATGGCACTCCACCCTCTGAACTGAAGATGAGTGACTGCTGTTTTCATTGAGAGCATCCAACCTCAACCCCTTGAAGGAAGAAGCAAAATAAATAACTTGAGGGGGGTGAAGTGGGAGGAGGAGAGAAGAAATAATAAAGCAGGGGTGTCAAACTCGTGGCTCGTGGGCTGGATGCGTCATGCATTGGCCACACCCACCACCGGTTTAGTGAAGGTGGGGGGAAGTTGCGATATGTCATGTGATGATGTGTTGTCATGAATTTGACACCTCTGTAATAAAGTAATAGAAGTGAACTAAGACATTCCAGATACTTTGCATTTTGGTTCCCATAAAGAGGGCTAACAGGTGAATAAATGAGTGGTCAGAAGACTGAAGTAAAGAAAGATGAGTAAGATAGTAAGGATGAAGTTTAAGGTTGACTCAGCCTTCCATCCTTTCTAAGGTAGGTAAATTGAGGACCCAATTGTGGGGGCAATAAGCTGACTTTGTATAAATATACAAAAGGATGAAGGCTATTGCTGAGCACATTGTAAGCCGCCTTGAGTCTCCGGAGAAGGGCGGCATATAAATCAAATTAAAAAACAACAACAACCTGAATTTAATAGAAAATTAAATTGGAATAAGACCAAAAAAGAACAAACATTTTGCAATAGAAATGAATGAGGTTTAAAAGTGATAAGTAATACGTTTTCAGTATATCTGTATGCAGTATATTTTGTAAATCATTGTATAATAAGATCCTTTTTGTAAGAAGCATGTGTGTTGACTGGTTGCCACCATTCCTTAACAAAAATACAACACTTTAATTTTCTAAATCACAAAAGTTGTAAATTATAATACAATTTACAACACAGCTTGATACTTGGACAATCTAGTACATGGGGGAGAGTTTCAAGAAGAAGATTTCCGAAGAAATGCCCTTTTCCATGGAAACTATGAATACATGGAAAGCTGATAAATTTATTTGATAAATTATATGATGCACAACAGTACATAATACATTTTACTTGATTAAATTTGATTGTTTCAGCCAAATCAAATGCGTCTGCATTCCAAATAAAGCAAAAATAACCCTTAGAAGCCAAGTTTACTCGCTCCTTATAAGTCTTAAGATTGTGGTGCTGTGCAGCTTCTTGAAGGAAAAGACATTTGTGAATTTTTAGCATCCATTTCTTTTATCACATGATTTCTACCGTTTCCAAAAAAGACAAGAGTAATGATCTGTATTTAAAGGAATTTAAGGTAAATGAGTGGAGCTTCAACCTTAGCCTGACAATAATTGGACAAATTATGTCAAAAATGAAGGTAAATATATGTGTCCCAGGATAATGTTGCAGGATCCAATCTGGGTCGGTCACCGGGATCTTCAGAGCTTTCGGACTCATGCTGGAGTCCATCCTCAGGGAACTTCTCTCTAACAGAGTGTGTGCTTTGGACTATTCTATGCATACTATTTATGTGGTACCTAGCTGTGTGTGGCTTTTTATTTGTTGATTAGGGTGTTGATGATCAGATATTAAGTCATCCTTTCCTTGTTCTGTCAAGTCCTCAGTTCCTAAGTACTTGATAAGGTGGTGGTAAATCAGCACTCCTGATTGACTGACAAGAGGCCCATTTCCCAGGCTTCAATCATTTCCCTGACTATCTTTGTACCTGCTCAGCCAACAATCTTAGTAGCTGCAAAATTGAATGAATGTCCTTGTTCATTGCAATGTGAGCTCCCAATGAGTCCGGATCTCTTTGTCTGACCACTTGCTTGTGTTTTTACAGTCTGATGATTAACTTCCTCCCTGTCTGTGCTATATAATCACAGGGGCAATCTGTGCAGGGAACATTAGAAGTATCTCTTATTTGTGCAGGGAACATTAGAAGTATCTCCTATCTCCAAGCAATCTTTGCAATGCATGATTTGTCCTCATATGGTAGCCTCTGGGGAGTGCATGATGCCCACATTCAGATCTCGGAAACTTTGTTCTACTGCTTCCAAAATGTTTTTGATGTATGGCAGGGGGTGCCATATAATTTCTTTCTTTCTTTCTTTCTTTCTTTCTTTCTTTCTTTCTTTCTTTCTTTCTTTCTTTCTTTCTTTCTTTCTTTCTTTCTTTCTCTCTTTCTCTCTCTCTCTCTCTCTCCTTCCTTCCTTCCTTCTTCCTTCCTTCCTTCCTTCCTTCCTTCCTTCCTTCCTTCCTTCCTTCCTTCCTTCCTTCCTTCCTTCTCTCCCTTGCATGTTGTGCAGGCATCTTGTAATAAATGCTTGTGGGTACCCATTCTGCCTGAATTGTTCACATAGATATCTGTTCTCCAGTTATTTAGCTTGCTGGGTACTACAGTGAGTTCTTACCCTGCCATAGTGTTCTGATGCAACTCTTTTTGCATGACAGTGGATGGTTATTGTTGGAACTTATGTATGGTGTGTTGGTGACCTTGTGATAAACTATGATTTCTAGGGTTCCATCTTCCTGCCTGTTGACAAGCATATCTAAAAATGGTAATTGTTTAGCCATTTCTTCCTCCGTTGTGGATTGTCTGTCTGGGAAGATGCAGTTCAGTAGGGTATGAAAGTCTTTCGGTGCATTTCTTTCAATGGCACCAAAATTTAGGTGTGTAGTTTTGAAATGTGTGGTGTAAACCTCTGGTCCCAGTGACCAAGCCAGCTTGGATCCTGCAAAATCACGTCAAGCTCCAGGTTTGAAGTATAGTACAGATAGCAGTTCTATAATCCCCTCTACTATTTCTTTCAATGCCATTGACGTCATTTGACTGATTCCCAAGCCTTGAATTCATTTAAATTAGGGAAGTTCTCTTTTGCCTTTTCAGCGTCTATCCTGAACGGCAAATTTTCCTTCAATGATAGAAGAGGCAGAATAATGCTGAACTACAACTTTTTTTCCTTTCTGAGAAATGACAAATATAAAATACAAGTCAGGACATTCTGCCTGTTTACCATCATCCATTACCAATTCATTCCTTTCTCCTTGCATCAGATCTACACCCTCTTCCACTTTCTCTTTTGTTTTTCATTACTCCAAATGAGCCTTTTTTCTTCCCTGTTCTGGGCATTTCTTGTAAGGCTCAGTTCTACACCCCTAGCCTTATTATTGTGCCTGGAACAGAAAAGAATGGCCACATAGAATATTTTCAAGATGGATCATTTCATGTTATCTAGCCAGAGATTTATTTATTAATATTTTAATAATTATTTAACAATTATTTAACAATAATTTATTACATTTTGGAATCACCCATCTCTCTTACCGATATATGTCACCAATAAAGATGTGAATAAAACATATTTCCAGATGTTAAGCAATGGATTTCAGATTTATCTGTTTTGGAAAGGAGATATTTTCTGTCAATCAAAGGTTGAAGCAATATGTACTACCATGGAAGAGATTTTTTAAAAATATTTTACAATAATAGTTTGTATTAATTACATGGCATTGATTAGTAAACTAGTGACTATTAATAATTTTATATATAAGGTAGAGTTTGTTTTTCTTCTTTAGTCTTAGTTTTTTTTAAAAAATACTTTGTTTACTTTGATTTTTATTATTTATTATTATTATTATTAATAGTAGTAGTAGTAGTAGTACACATGGTTTTGTTTAATTGTGTATGTGTTTTTTTAGTGTATTTAGCAATTTTGTCACTTTTTTGTAATTTATATTTTGAATAATAATAATACATTAAAGGGGAAAAAAGATTGACAGTATTTCAGCATAAACAGAAAGCAGTTGATTCCATTTGACTGAGGGACTTCTGGGAACTGTAGTACAAAACATATGAAGATTTCAACATCTTTTTAAAAAAATTTAATTACTTTCATGAAATGCCATCTGTCATCTGATTTTTGCATATTTTTATTTGCCCCTTGGGCAGAGAGGCAAAAGTCAAAACAGAGATCAATTGATTAATAATTCTTTGCTATAAACAGCTGTATGATTTGTCTGCAGCGCAAAGTGATAGACTGATCATAGAAAGATGCCCAGATTTCAGCATTTATTACTTCTTGAAACACATGTTAATCAACTAATCTCCCTGGCTCCTGATTCTTAATCAGGAAAGCGATTACAATGTCGGCTTTCATCTGAACCGAAGCTTAGTCATGCAAACAAGAAAGATGAATCGGTGTCTGTGTCAATAAAAATTGTAATAATTCCATCATTATTACAGAACAAGAGCAATGGATGGATGGAAACAAATCAAGGAGGGAACCAACCTAGAACTAAGGAGAAAGGAGACAGAACAATTAATCAGTGGCTTACCTTCAGAAGTTGTAGGTGCTCCAACACTGGGGGCTTTTAAGAAGAGATTGGGCAACCATTTGTCTGAAATGGTATAGGGTTTCCTGCTTGAGTAGGGGGTTGGACTAGAAGATCTCCAAGGTCCCTTCCAACTCTGTTATTCTCTTATTCTCTTATCATGGGAGCCCATCAGCTATACTTTTCTGCATAGGCTTTTCTCTCATGTTTTTTGCTACTTCACAGAACACACCTACTGTTTCCATCTGTCTTGAAAGGCCTCTTCTGGGAAAATCCAGAGGAATGGAAAGGGCATTCCAGACCTGTAACGATGCACAGCTCTTATCTAAACAAATTCCAAACATTAGGCAAATCAACGGGGAGTGGAAGTGAAAGAAAAACAAAAGGCAGGCTAAGGTTCAAGAGTGAATTTTCTTTGGAAAAAAATGGATAGCTTGACCGCAGAACTTGTGACATATCTGGGGAAAATCCCAGGCAGAACCTGGCATTTCCAGGCAGGGCTAGAGTTAGTTTCAGGGATCAGAAAAAGATCCCTTTGTGAAACCCACGACTTGCGACTATGAAACTAGATACCATAGATCCATGTGATCCAAGTGTAACTACTGGAATAGCTAAGTTTGCTGATAACACTATAGGTGATCCATTTCTTTAATGATTGAAGTTTTGTTCTGACCTAGGCTTCCCCAACAGCACAAAGCTGAGTCCTCATCCCGATAAACCTTTTTATTTAATTTACAGTGAATTCCACTCCAGCAGAGTCTTTCCTCTCCCACAGTCTTTCAAAATAGTTCCCAATTACTGACCTTTATCAGGCTTGGAGAGTGGCCAGGCCGATATATTTCAGACTCCACACTGTAACGGACAATACTTGGCAAGAATTCAGGAACAGATCTTCACCCAAATGAACTAATTGTCTCCTGCAAACTGCCCTCTCCTTTGCTCCTCTTTATTTTTTTTATTTTTTTTTTAATTTGATTTATATGCCGCCTTTCTCCGGAGACTCAGGGCGGCTTACAGTGCGTTAAGCAATAGCCTTCATACTTTTGTATATTTATACAAAGTCAGCTTATTGCCCCCACAAACTGGGTCCTCATTTAACCTACCTTAGAAAGGATGGAAGGCTGAGTCAACCTTGAGCCTTGGAGAGATTCGAACCAGCAGTAAATTGCAGGCAGCTGTGTTAATAACAGGGTGCTTTAAACCACTGTAGTACCAAGGCTCTTTTTTTTTTTTTCCCCTATGGGAGGGGCCAATCACCGTCCACCTGTGGCTTTACTCCTGAGTCGACCCTTGTTCCTTAGCTGTTCCCTTCTCCTGGAAGCTCTGCGCATGCGCACCCTGGGAACAGGATCCAGCTGTTCTTCTGCCCCACTGATGTCCAACTCCAAAGGCAGCTGACAACTGTCAGACGACCCTGGCCCCATCTCTGCCTCTGAGGCAGAGCACTCATCAGAGCCTTCCCCAGACTCCAGGACTGGCCCATGTTCCTCCCCAACCTCCTCACCGTCCAAATCTGCTGCCAGATCTGCTGGCCGCTGACGGGCTACAACAAGTTTCAACAGCATTGGCAAAGTGATTTATGACCATCACAGTGTTTCCTGTAGTCATGTGATCAAAATTTGGCCACTTGTCAACTGACATGTACTTACAATGGTTGCAGTATCCTGTTGCCATTGACCTCCATTTATGACCTTCCCAGGTGGCTTCCAACAAGCAGTCAAGAAGGAAGCTGGATTCATGTAATAACTGGGGCAAAAATAAAGTCATTAAATTGGGTGCAGCTCACTTAATAATTATATTCTTAGCAACAGAAGTCCAGTTGTTCTGAGTGGTAAACACAATAAGGTTTGGAGAAAGCTTCAAAGGAATCTTTGCATGTTGAGCATCCAAATGGCAAATGTTATCCAATATGCCCTCATGCACACTGGGCCAAAAATTCTGACCACTCATACAAACTAATGGGATCACAATTATCAAGGATTATTGCTAAGGAAAGAGATTTTGGAGTAATGGCAAACGGTTTGAAAAGGGATTGACACAGTGTGAACCTGCTGTAAAAAAACGACAACAGCTTCTTAGGAATCATAATAAATGGTGATTGAAAATAGAGGTGCCTATATCATAATGCCCTTATATAAACCAATGGTATGACTGCATCTGAAATATTGCGTGTAGTCCAAAAAAAAAAAAAAAAAAAGCAGATATAGAGAAGGTTCAGAGGAGGGCAACTAAGGCAGGGGCAGGTTTCAAAACCCGTCGCTACCGGTTCGCTTGCATGCACAGAAGCATCCGGGCGGGTGGGTGGAACCTCCCGCTGCCACTACTGGTTTGCCCGAATCGGGGCGAACCGGTAGCAACCCGCCACTGAACTAAGGTGGTCAAGAGGCTGGTGGCATTTCCTTTTAAGAAAGGTTTATTTAACTGATTTATACAGCCACTTATCTCGCACTCATGACTTTGGGTAGCTTACAATAAAAAGTAAATAAAACAAGTTTTGCAACATTTGGGAATTTTCAGTTGAGAAAGGAAGCAAATGGGAGGGCACACGATTGAAGCTTAGAAAATTATGTATGGTGTGGGTAAAGTTATTTTCCTTTTTCCAAAATGTTAAAACCAGATGTCCCCTGATGACATTGAATCTTGGAATCAGGACAAACAAAAGGATTTTTATTTATTCTTTTACAAAGCAAATAAGTACATTTTAGGCTTTGCTTTTGTGAGATGTGGTGCTGGCTGCTACAAAAAAGAAAGAAAGAAAGAAAGAAAGGAAGGAAGGAAGGAAGGAAGGAAGGAAGGAAGGAAGGAAGAAAGAAAGAAAGAAAGAAAGAAAGAAAGAAAGAAAGAAAGAAAGAAAGAAAGAAAGAAAGAAAGAAAGAAAGAAGCTTTGGACCAATTCATAAAAGTCACTGGAGTTCAATGGCTGTTAAGCCATACTGGCAGAGTGATTGCCTCAGAAGGCCATCTGCTATGAAACGAAGAGAGGCTTCTCTTGTGCAGTTGTTTGGCCATGGTGAGATCATGTTGAAGTTAAACAAGCCAGTTATAATTCTAAAAGCTGCATGTGTACAATATCTTAAGTTTGGTTGGTGCTCTAGTTGCAATATCTAGTACAATATCTTAAGTTTGGTTAGTTGGGATTTTCGTGATTTAATATACTACAGAATAACTGAGTTGGAAGGGACCTTGGAGGTCTTCTAGTCCAACACCCTGCTCAGGCAGGAAACCCTATACCCATGATGGCGAACCTATGGCACGCGTGCCACAGGTGGCACAAGGAGCCATATCGGTGGGCACGCGAGCATTGCCCTAACATGCATGCGCCAGCCAGCTGATTTTTGGGCCTTCTTGGCCCACCGGAAGTCAGGAAACATGCTGTTTCCAGCCTCCGGAGGGCCTCCGGGGATTGGGGAAGGCCGTTTTTGCCCTCCCCAGGCTCCTAGAAAGGCTCTGGAGCCTGGGGAGGGCGAAAAATGGGCCTACCAGACCCACCATGCCATCGCATGCCAAAAGCGGGGGCAGCGGGGTGGGGGGGTTACGCGCGCATGTGCGGAGGAGCGGGGCACATTGAATTACGGGTATAGGCACACACGTGCGTGACTCCCCCCCCGCTCCCCCCACTTTTGGCACACGACGGCAAAAAGGTTAGCCATCACTGCCCTATACCATTTCAGGCAAATGGTATACTGTTTAAGCCCAGCCCATTTGGTCAGTTTATGGTTGACTCAATGTTCTGAATTAACATGAAGAAATGCTAAGCATGGTGCATAAATCAGCAAAGTGTCTGTGGGCTAGATAGATCATGTGGAATGACTAACTGGGATAGTGAAACAGCACTCTTACCATAATTCAGATTTCTCAAAGCTTTGGTGTCCCTATTTCCCAAATAGCTTTGGGTCATGCAAATTAATATGACATTTATCAGAAAGTGCTGAGAGATATTTTGTGGAAAGCTATTTTTTCAATCACAAGCAAAGAGGCAAGCAAATGACAATTTTCTCTAGTAAAATTTCTTTGGCACAGTCAACTGTCTCATTCTTGAACTCTGTAATGGGACACTGCTTAGATTGTGGTTTCTATAAAGGCCATAATTTTTTTGCAGGAAATGGAAACATCTCTGGAATCTCTTAAGATTTCTAAAGAAACTATGCATAATGGCACTTCTGTGAATTATCTCTTTGGTAATTTACATGTAATGTAATTTAGACTCCCCCTCTGAAGTTGTTAGTGACCAATAAGCATGGGTGAAGCAGGGGTGGGTTCTACTTACCTTTACTACCGGTTTGCATTGCGCTCACATGTGCTCTTCTGTACATGCACAGATCACTTATGATGATGTCCGGGTCAGTGGGCGGAGCTTCCCGCCAGTTTTACTACTGGATCTTGCGAACCGGCCCAAACCAGGGGCAACCCACCACTGGTGTGAAGTGAGCAGATCCAATGAGAAAAAATGCTATAAAACAGATGTCTGATAGATTTCAAAAAGAAATGAGAATACTATTAACTATAGGCATATAATGTTTAGTATATATTTACTATATATACACCCATAGGCTATGCCCCCATCCCCCAAGCAACATGCTTTCTTCCTGTTCCTTAAATGGAAATAGAATATGTTGTTTTCTGTACTACTAAACCAACAGTAGTCCTTTTATTGCACCTGTGCACATTGCTGCAAGCACAGAAAATTGTGTGCAGTTGGCTTGTGTCTGCTGCAAAGTCATTTAATAGCCTTCTGGATTCTCCCTTTAAACTCAGTGCTCCCATTGCAAGCATTGAATTTTAAGGGACAAGAAAAGAAGTGGGGTGTGGGGAGGTCTTTTCAAATTTTAGAACTGGCATCAGAATGCTGAGTTGAAAGGAATAACGAAAGATAGAAGATAGCTGCTCGCTACACAACACTTGCTTTCCAGGTGAAAATCCAACACAGTGCTGAATTCTTCCCTTGCAGTTTCTGGACATGTGTCCAATACGGTCTGAATGATTCAGCCTTCTCCAGTGCAGGCCTGTATAGAGACCACCTTCTACTTTAGGCCTAAAATGAATCACATTATTTACAAGTAAGAATCATAGAACTGTGGAGTTGGAAAGGCTCACAAAGAGCATTGCAACCTTTTGCAATGCACAAGAAAGCCAATTAAACCATCCTTGAGTGGTGACTGTCCAACCTCTTCTTTAAAGACTTCCAGATGGAGAACCCACAACTTCCATACATAGGCTGTTTCATTACTGTGCAGATCTTACACAATCAGAAAATTGTTTATATTTAAATGAAATCTGGATAGTATCACACCTCATTGTATCTGGTCCTAGTTTCTGTGACCTTGGGAAAATAGTTTATTTATTTATTTATTTACTTATCATATTTATATGCCGCCCTTCTTCCGAAGGACTCGGGGCAGCTCACAAGTTAAAACAACACGACAATAAAATGATATTAAAATAATCCAATTTAAAATCCCCAAGCAATTAAAACTCCTGGCAGATCAGGGAATTTGCTGAAAAAGCCATGTCTTCAGGTCACCATGGAAAGTGCGGAGGTCGGGGGCCGTCCGGAGCCCAGTGGGTAACTCATTCCAGAGGGTCGGTGCCACCACAGAGAACGCCCTCAACCTGGCCACCACCAGCCGACATTGTCTGGCCGATGGCACCCGGAGGAGGGTAATCCTATGTGAGCACACCAGGTGGTGGGAGGCCGGTAGGAGGTGGTCCTGCAAGTACCCCAGGCCCATGCCATAAAGGGCTTTATAGGTAAGCACCAGCACCTTGAAGCGGATCCGAAGGATCAAGAAGTTCTTGATCTTCTTCCCTGTAGCTTCTTTATAACAGAATAAAAGAGTTTGGAAGGGACCTTGGAGGTCTTCTAGTCCAACCCCCTGCTCAGGCAGGAAACCCTATACTATTTCAGACAAATGGTTGTCCAACTTCTTCTTAAAAACTCCCAGTGTTGGAGCATTCACAACTTCTGGAGGCAAGTTGTTCCACTGATTCATTGTTCTAAATGTCAGGAAATTTCTCCTTAGTTCTAAGTTGCTTCTCTCCTTGATTAGTTTCCACTCATTGCTTCTTGTCCTGCCCTCAGGTGCTTTGGAGAATAGCTTGACTCCCACTTCTTATCTACCTAACCATGGCTAAACAGAAGACTGTTTAGGGTCTGTAATTCCATCCACACTCAAAAGTGTCCCCTCTTCTTCTCTGGTCCATTTGAGGAAAACTATCTACTAAGCTGTCAAACTATTTACTAAGTCTGCATTACTATTAATCTTCTCATCGTTCCCATCACCCATCTCCTTTTACTTTTGACTCTATGACTGTAACTTTGTTGCTTGTATCCTTACGATTTATATTGATATTGTTTCCTGATTGCTTATTTGTACCCTATGACTATCATTAAGTGTTGTACCTTATGATTCTTGATGAACGTATCTTCCTTTATGTACACTGAGAGCATATGCACCAAGACAAATTCCTTGTATGTCCAATCACACCTGGCCAATAAAATATTCTCTTCTCTTCTCTTCTCTTCTCTTCTCTTCTCTTCTCTTCTCTTCTCTTCTCTTCTCTTCTCTTCTCTTCTCTTCTCTTCTCTTCCCTTCCCTTCCCTTCCCTTCCCTTCCCTTCCCTTCCCTTCCCTTCCATTCCATTCCATTCCATTCCATTCTATTTTACTATACTCTTTTTATTTTTTTTTTGATATAGTAGTTTAAGCATTAGGCTAAAAATCAGGAGACCATGAGTCCTGCCTCAGGTTCAAGTCTAGTTCGGTGGCTTTGGGCCAGTCTCTCGTTCTTAGCGCTATGAAAAAGGCAATAGCAAGCCAGCTTTGAAACTCTAGCCAAGAAAATTACAGGACTAGTCTAGGCAATTGCCAGATATCAACGTTGACGTAAAGGCATGCATGTGGGCACATGCATGTGCACACAACGCACACAAAAACACCCCTGAACATTTGTTTCCTTCTCACTCCTTCTCATGAACATAAGCTTTCAATAGTCTCTGCCCACTTAAAGAATGAAAGAGTCCAATGTCATCTGCAGAGGGCTTTCTCATTGCTGTCTTCCCCCTTCTCTGCAATAATATTCCCCTGGAGATCAGACTATCTCAGTGCTATTGGATTTATGGAAAGCCAAGAAGATGTTGTTATTCTGGCAACCCTTTGGATTGGAATCTGAAGAATGAAATAGCTCTCTCTTTTACAGAAGGATTTGTTGATTAATTGACATATTAGTGCTACGATTTCTTTATGGATTAATTATTTTTGTTCTTCAAGTTGCTATGATCATTGCGCCAGTAGATATTTAATAATGTGGAATGTAAGTTGCTCTGAATCAGTTGTTGATTGAAGCAACCTATGAACCCATCAGTAAATACATAAATAAACAAGCTGTTGAATGCCACACAGAGAAAACTGAATGCCACTAACACCTATACAGCGTGTGTTAGTGTGTTACATACACATACACACCTACCAAACATTTGATCTAAGATACTGTGAGTTGAAAGGGGTGATATTTTCATCATTCTGTAGTGACAGCAACAGCATCAACATATTTTGAGGTACAAATTTGACACTATATTCAGAGGTTGCCATTTCAGACTGAAAACAAACACAACAAGTAAATAATTGAAACCACATGTTTTTTATGGTCCCACAAAAAGGACAATAAGATAAATGTCTTTAAATATAAGACCTTAATAGCACTATACCAATAGCATTTAGACTTATATACCACTTCACAGTGCTTTACAGCCCTCTCTAAGCAGTTTACAGAGTCAGCATATTACCCCAACAATCTGGGTCCTCATTTTACCAACCTCAGAAGGATGGAAGGCTGAGTCAACATTAAGCAGGTGAGGATCGAAATGCTGGCAGTCAGCGGAATTAGCCTGCAATACTGCATTCTAACCACTGCACCACCAGGGCTCTTAGCACCTTAATACACCCTCCTTAAAGGATGAAATAGACATCTTCTGCAATCAGCATTTACTTTAATTTCCCATGGAAGAACATTTTCTTAATCATTGTTCTAAGAAATAGAACACTGGGTTATTCAGTACTGATGGTAAATGATTGTGTACAAAAGGAAATCAATTCTAAAAAATGCTGAACTGCAATATTTGCAAGAATAAATTATTGGAAAACCAAAGACAGATTTCATGTAAGCCTTTTCCTTGAAAGCTGAAGCTGTTTAACATTGGATTATATTAATCAATTGCACTGGTCTACAAATTTGGGGAAATTATCGACCTCTGAGATACAATGTGTTAATTTTACATATTTTGATTAAATGAATTAAAAAAAACAGGTGATCATGGTGCTGGTTGGCTAAAGTTTTTAAGATATTTCACGATAAAGATTTATACACAGGCGGGTACATTTGCCTACAAGGGAGGGAAGTTTCTAATGACCATGATGCCTCATAACTTCTCAACAAAGTACAGTGGAACAATGAAAATGGTACCACATGGAAGTGTATAAATTTATCTTCACTTTGAGAACAGAAGGCAGATGACTATGAAAAACATGTGGAAAATTTGCTTAGGTCAAACTGGCGGCCTGTGGGCTGGATGCGTCACGCGCAGGCCACGCCCATCCCAGCTCTGCAAAGAGGGAAAAAGTCACGGAACATCATGTGATGGCAATGTGACGCCGCGACTTTGACACCCGTGGCACCCGTGGTTTGCACTCGGTGCAAACATGTCACTGAAAATTCACTTCTTACACTCGCATTTAGACTATTTCCCTTTGAACTGTGAGGTGGTGAGTGATGAGCATGGGGAGAGATTCCACCAGGATATTGCAGGCATGGGGAAAAGATACCAAGGGAAATGGAGTCCATCCATGCTTGCCAATTGCTGCTGGAATCTCCCCAGGGATGATCCTACTGCTGTTCACAAAAGAAAAGCCAAAAAGTGCAGTTTAGACACCGAATAAAGATGGAACCTTGTCGTTTAATATGACGTTACAGCTTGTCAGTTTTTCATGCAAAAAGCATGAAAATGTTACACAAAAAACCAATAAATGAATGGAAAGTTATGTTATTGGTATCAATAAAAAGATACATTTATAATGATTGGTGTGGCACCATTCTCATTGCTATATCACATTTTGCAGAAAAGTTATGGAGCATAATCGCATATCCCCGTCATAATTCTGAATTATTTGGATGCAATTACTTGGAATTATTTGGCTGCATCCAATTCTGAAGCTGTATTTTGGAAACTGGAGCCAATCAATACTCAGGATTTAATTTTCCTTTATTAACGATCCAATTCTGGCAAAATTAAGCTACTTTCATTTCCCAGGCTTTCTCCTTGTAGACCAGTGTTATGCATTGATGCCCTAACAAAGAATGTTTAAAATGTAAAACGTAATCTTTTAAATCCCATTGAAATCTGGTTGAAGTTGAATATTCAGAAGGAGAGAAGCAGCGTGTATACATGTATCTTATTCTATATAAGCCCTGGTGACACACTGCAAAACTCTGTCCACAGCCTGGAGTTTGATTCTGATGGGACTCAAAGTTGATTCAGCCAACTGTAGTCAATAAAATCAGGATCCAGATAATTGGGGGCAACATGTACATAATACTTTTACATTAAAGGAGAATATTTGTAGCTCAGGGTTGAAATGAAGGGTCCTTGGTGTTCTCGAGCTTGCTTGTTTTCTTGCAGACAAAGGAGCGCTGTTTGCTGTCAGTTTATAAAGCAAAGAACACTCCTTACTAGCACTGATGATGTTACCTAGTTAGGGTAATGAACGTCTGCTAGAAAACAAGCAAGCCCAGAGAGCACCAAGGACCCCTTCACTTCTACATTGTAAACCTCAAAGAGAATGCTGCAAAATGCTATGGGGCAGTATATAAGCCTAAATGCTGAATGCTGAATGTATCAGGGGTGGGTTCTAAATTTTTTTACTATTGGTTCTGTGGGTGTGGCTTATTTGGTGGGTGTGGCTTATTTTGTGGGTGTGGTTTGATGGTCAGGTGACAATTCTTTAGGATTTAGCAGAGGTACTGGTCTACCAGGCTTTTAACTGCTTGAAGAACTGTACCGGTCTACCCATTTGTTCTTGGAGCATTCCGGTCTACCCATTTGTTTTTGGAGGCACCAGTCTACCCATTTGTTCTTGGAGCATTCTGGTCTACCCATTTGTTCTTGGAGCGTTCCGGTCTACCCATTTGTTCTTGGAGCATTCTGGTCTACCCATTTGTTCTTGGAGCATTCCGGTCTACCCATTTGTTCTTGGAGCGTTCCGGTCTACCCATTTGTTCTTGGAGCATTCCAGTCTACCCATTTGTTCTTGGAGCATTCCGGTCTACCCATTTGTTTTTGGAGGCACCGGTCTACCCATTTGTTCTTGGAGCGTTCCGGTCTACCCATTTGTTCTTGGAGCATTCTGGTCTACCCATTTGTTCTTGGAGCATTCCGGTCTACCCATTTGTTCTTGGAGCGTTCCGGTCTACCCATTTGTTCTTGGAGCATTCCGGTCTACCCATTTGTTCTTGGAGGCACCGGTCTACCCATTTGTTCTTGGAGCATTCTGGTCTACCCATTTGTTCTTGGAGCATTCCGGTCTACCCATTTGTTCTTGGAGCGTTCCGGTCTACCCATTTGTTCTTGGAGCGTTCCGGTCTACCCATTTGTTTTTGGAGGCACCGGTCTACCCATTTGTTCTTGGAGCATTCCGGTCTACCCATTTGTTCTTGGAGCATTCCGGTCTACCCATTTGTTCTTGGAGGCACCGGTCCACCCATTTGTTCTTGGAGCATTCTGGTCTACCCATTTGTTCTTGGAGCATTCCGGTCTACCCATTTGTTCTTGGAGCGTTCCGGTCTACCCATTTGTTCTTGGAGCATTCCGGTCTACCCATTTGTTCTTGGAGCATTCCGGTCTACCCATTTGTTCTTGGAGGCACCGGTCCACCCATTTGTTCTTGGAGCATTCTGGTCTACCCATTTGTTCTTGGAGCATTCTGGTGTACCCATTTGTTCTTGGAGCGTTCCGGTCTACCCATTTGTTCTTGGAGCATTCCGGTCTACCCATTTGTTTTTGGAGGCACCGGTCTACCCATTTGTTCTTGGAGCATTCCGGTCTACCCATTTGTTCTTGGAGCATTCCGGTCTACCCATTTGTTCTTGGAGGCACCGGTCTACCCATTTGTTCTTGGAGCGTTCCGGTGTACCCATTTGTTCTTGGAGCGTTCCGGTCTACCTATTTGTTCTTGGAGCATTCTTGTCTACCCATTTGTTCTTGGAGCATTCCGGTCTACCCATTTGTTTTTGGAGGCACCGGTCTACCCATTTGTTCTTGTAGCATTCCGGTCTACCCATTTGTTCTTGGAGCATTCTGGTCTACCCATTTGTTTTTGGAGACACAGGTCTACCAATTTGTTTTTTGAGTGCACTGGTCTACCACCACACTGCCTTTTAACATTGATCAGCTGTAGTGAGGCCCTTTGAAGCCCCGTGGCAAGAGTTTAAACAGTTTTTTCCTTTAGCCAATCAGCTGGGACTCGGGAGGCAGCGAATAGATTGGGGGCAGGGCCAAATAAAAGGTAAGAATAATGTGGGGAGGGAGGGAGGGCCCAGCTCCCGAACAAAGGGAACTGGTTCGGTGATGTCATATCGTCACTGCTACCGGCTTGACAGAACTGGGAGGAACCCACCACTGGAATGTATATATACACTAAGCAATTTTATTCTGAAATCCTATCCTACAGTTACATCATGCATTTTCTTCTAATAACTGGCATCTGCTTTTGTGTTGCTTGATTAAATTAATCTGCGTAAAAAATTTCCCACTCAGCCCTGCTTATATAGGTGACACAATAAAGCCGCTGATATGTGACACTTTATTTCCAGATCTTGCTTGTTTTTATCTCTTCTTGGTAATTATGAATGGAGGTGAAGTAATTGATTGCCCCTTCATTCCACCCTGAAGAGCTTCTTTTAATTGCTGCAGTTTTAGTTTCTGCTTTCCCAACAGCAAGACTTTAATGAATTCTCCTGCTATAATTGCCTGGGATTTCAATTTCTATGTCATTTCCCCCTAATTGAGGCAGAGTCGTGTCTCAGTGGTGCTTGCAGACACTGGTATGAAAGCAATTCCAATTTTAATGATGAGTTTGAGGAGCAAATAACCCAGAAGACATTAAAGACATTTAAAAAAAAATCTTGTGGAGGTTTTAATAAGTCCAGTTGAGACAATTCTCATCTGACCATTGAGGTTCTTGGCCTCATAAACAAACCTAAGCAAATCAGTTGACGGTCCAGTACAGTAGGTCTCTCAAGCTACAGATACTGATTTGTGTACATATTCTAGTCCAGGGGTGTCAAACTGGATTTGTTCGAGGGCCGGATCAGCATTGTAGTTCTCCTCCATGGGCTGGCTGGGAGGGGAAGGGGAAGATGGGACAGAGGCCTCCTGCAGCACTTTGCTGTCCAAAACAGGGCACGTGGGGGCCCAACACAGCCCATTTTTGGCCTGGATGGCCTCCTGTAACACTTTGCCAGCCAAAATGGGGCACAAGGGGTGTGCTCCGTTTTGGCTGGCAAAGTGTTGCAGGAGGCCATCCAGGCCAAAAATGGGCCGCATATGCCCCCCCGGGCCCCATTTTGGCTGCTAGAGGCACTGCAGGCCAGTCCTTTGCTATTTCCAGGTCAGCTCCACAGGCCAGATTTAACCACTCCACAGGCCAGATTCAGCCCATGGGCCTTGAGTTTGACACCCCTGCTCAGGGGTGGGATTAAGCCAGTTCAGACCAGTTCAGGAGAACCGGGTGTTAATTTTAATCTGGTTCACCGAACCAGTAGTTGCAAGGACTGGCTGACTCTGCCCACCCTACCAGGAGTCTCCACATGGCCCGTTTTGGATGTCAGGTAAGTGCAGGGCCCGCATGGAGGCTCTGTCAGGGCAAAAAATGGCCTACTGGAAGTACCAGAAGTCAGAAAACAGGCCCATTTCTGGCCTCCGAGGGTCTCCGGAGCCCAGGGGAGGCTGTTTTTGTCTTCCTCAAGCCTCCGGAGCCTGGGGATGGCAAGAATGCCCCCCTCCCCGTGGTGCAGGGAGCTGCCTGGGCCACACCCCCATGGCCACGCCCACCCAGCAACTGGATAGAGAACCGGTTGCTAAAATTTTTCAATCCCACCCCTGCCCCTGCTCTAGTCTAATGTATGGTATTTCTAGTGAATATTTCTGTTCTGTTTTTCCTTTGTACACTGCTGAAGTCCCAGTGACTGGGATAATCTACAAATATTGTAAGTAAGCACATCAGTAAATTGAGAACCATCCAATTAAACCATATCCTGTCACTTAAATTTCATTTTCAACACCATGAGAATTCACATGTTGCAGATCAAAAAGACAAATATAGGGTATATGCTTCTCCATTCTTGCTGGTTGCACAGACCTTTTTAAACTGAACTTTGTGGGTGTTTTTTTTCTCCGGTGGGACTGGTCTATCAAGGCAACTTGGTCTACCCAATTATAGGACAGAGCATACTGCTTCCATTTTTGCCTTTTAGCCCCAATCCAGGGGCAGGCAGGGGCCTGTCTTCGCAGGCAGTCACTTTCGTGACAAACTATCTTTGTGTTAAATTTATGTTTTACTGCTGTGGCTTAATGGTAAAACATAAATTTAACATAAACTTTGTGATTGTGTTTGTGTGTGTGTGTGTTTTTTTTTTAAAAATCATAAACTGAGTGGTTTTATGTATCAATATTACAGTAATAGCACTCTCTAGTTGCTCATCTAGAATGAGTAGATTTCCAGATAGATAGATTGTCAGGGTTCTGACCGATGCCCTAACGAAAGCATGAACCCCAAGCTATTTATCAAGAAAAATCCAGTTGTTTATTAGGAGCGACATGTTGGCACAAACTAAGTGAAGCCAACTCTGAATTCACCCAGTTCACGCTTTGCCTCTGACCCTGTTGTCCCCTCCCCCCAAGGTGTGTCACCAGTCACATTCCCCAACGAAACAATTTCGCAGGTCGTAGAAGTCACTCCCTCTGGCTGTTGCAGGTCTTTGTGGAGATGGCCTTGACTTTGAGTGACTAGGATGTGTTTTGTTTTGACTGAGGTGTGAATTCCTCGGTGCACCTGCGAGGCGCGATTTCCCATCCCCTGCGCATCGTAACTCGGGAGCAGGTCAGGAAAGCTTTGTGAGTTGACATAGAGATAGATAGATAGATAGATAGATAGATAGATAGATAGATAGATAGATAGATAGCAATAGCAGTAGCACTTAGACTTATATACCGCTTCACAGTGCTTTACAGCCCTCTCTAAGCGTTTCATAGATAGATAGATGGAAGATAGCTAGATGATAGCTAGATAGCTAGATAGCTAGATAGCTAGATAGCTAGATGGATAGATAGATGGATAGATAGATAGATAGATAGATAGATAGATAGATAGATAGATAGATAGATAGCAATAGCAGTAGCACTTAGACTTATATACCACTTCACAGTGCTTTACAGCCCTCTCTAAGCATTTCATAGATAGATAGATGGAAGATAGCTAGCTAGCTAGCTAGCTAGCTAGATAGATAGAATAACTTTATTGTCACTTTAAATGTACACCAATTGGCATACATTAGAATAAAATTTTGATGAATACAGCTCTCAAAGGGTCACCACCTCCAATATACACTACATAACCATGACAAAATAAATAAATAAATAAACACAAAATTATTCATATACCCACATATATCATATGACAATGAAATTCTACTTTTAGATATTCATCAAACTATATTCTATTTGTATTCTTCTTTGGGGAATGCTGATGTGATATAGTATTTCCACTGAGGTCAGCATATGCAAATTCACTTGAGTCCTGTTCGCTATTGAATTTTAGGGAATGTTAGTCACTCATATAGCTACTCATTTTGTAACTTGTAACGCTTCAATAAAACAATTTCCAGCCACAAATGTGTTTTCGTGAGCCATGAAAGTGGCTTGTCGTCTGCCGAGGTGTCAGGCGGTGAATGGAGGGACCATTAGTGCAGTCCATGGGCGATCCATGGCCTCTTGACCTCTCTTTGAGAATCACTAATTTAATAGGTGCATTTCCATGACATGCAAAAATTTTTGGTTTCCTTTGTGGCTTAAAATATTGTGCTAGCCCACAAATCAGAATTTATGATTCAGTCCACTGTGTGATTTCAAAAGGCAGGTTAATTTCATAACCAAGTATGATGATGAACTGCTGGACTTCTGCCTTGTTGTTGCCAACAGTAAATCTCATTAGGAAATGTCTGTTTATTCTGTGTGGGTGACTGTTTTGGATACCCCTCATATCTTAATAAGGTAGTTGATATTTGCAGTGGGTGGAAATCACCCATTGTAACAGGGAAACCTCTGACATCTTTTTAATTTATTGATGGAGCAATAATGGTCTTCCTTTCCCCTCCTCTTTCCCTCCCTCCCTCCCTCCCTCCCTCCCTCCCTCCCTTCTTTCTTTCTTTCTTTCTTTCTTTCTTTCTTTCTTTCTTTCTTTCTTTCTTTCTTTCTTTCTTTCTTTCTCCTTCTTTCTTTCTTTCTTTCTTTCTCTCTCTCTCTCTCTCTCTTTCTCTGTCTCTCCCTTTCTTTTTCTTTCTTTCATTTATTGTTGGAACAATAATGGTATTCCTTTCCCTCCCTCCCTCCCTCCCTCCCTCCCTCCCTCCCTCCCTCCCTCCCTCCCTCCCTCCCTCCCTCCCTCCTTTCTTTCTTTCTTTCTTTCTTTCTTTCTTTCTTTCTTTCTTTCTTTCTTTCTTTCTTTCTTTCTTTCTTTCTTTCTTTCTTTCCAGTGCCATTCTGGGTTGCATTAGAAAAAGGATTAAATAAAAGACATGTGAAGTCCTTATTCCTTTATATTTTGCACTGGAGAGACCCACATCTGTGTGTGACTTTGGATGCCCTATTTCAAGGAGGATACTAAGAGGTGAGAAGAGGGGAACAAAGCACATAATGACAAAAATTTTGTCTCCACTTGTAAAAATAAGGTTCTTGATGGATTTAATTATTTTGTAGATGCTTTCTTAAAAACATTTTGAGGTCGTGCTATATTACTGGAACTTTTATGTGGTTCCCTGCTGAGAGTTTGAAAATAAAAATAAGATTGTTTGGCCCAAATCAGGGATATCCTAAAAATCTTAGGATATGATATGTCCTTCATATGACTTTCACCCATAAATTCTTTGTAAGCAAGCAATTTTTATTCCAGCAAAAATAATATGTCCCTTTTCTGACAGCTTCATATGTGAGGAACAGAAAAAAATTGAGAAAAGGAATGAAAAGAGAAAGGAAAAAAGAACAAAGTATCACAAACAGAGAGAACAGAGACACCACTTAATCCTTAATTATGTCTTCTCGCTAGCCTACAAATTAGCCCTCCAACGATTTCAATTCATTGGAGGGCTAGTTTGTTGAAATTAGGACTGTATTAGAAGAAGAAAAAATTAAACAGAAGTTATCTTTCATCTATTGGTTTTCTCAAAAGTTCAGATGTTTCTGGATGGTTCCATTTTAGATGGAAGCTGGGATTTTAGGTATACTAAGGTAGAAATACTGCCACATGTCAAGTATTTTACAGTAATTTATATGACAGCTTTCTCTATAGAAAATTGTGGAAAAGAAACTTGTTGGTTGTGTAACTCCCAGTCTAAATTGAAGCTTTCTAGTAATATAAGAAACATTTCCTGTGAGAAAAGTTATTTGTAATATACTTGGTTTCAGTTCTTGTTACAGTAATACATTAAAACTAATTGGCATCATGGAATAAATCTATACATTTCCTTATATAGAAGTGACACATTATAGCAGGGGTGAAATCCAGCAGGTTCTGACAGGTTCTGGAGAACTGGTAGCGGAAATTTTGAGTAGTTTGGAGAACCAGCAAATACCATCTCTGGCTGGTCCCAGGGTGGGGTGGGAATGGAGATTTTGCAATATCCTTCCCCCAGGAGTGGGGTGGAAATGGAGATTTTGCAGTATCCTTCCTCTGCCACGCCCACCAAGCCACACCACACCCACCAAGCCATGCTCACAGAACCGGTAGCAAAAAAATTGAATTTGACCACTGCATTATAGTACCTATAGCAATAGCAAGCCCACTTAGACTTATATATAGCTCCACAGCACTCTTTGAGCAGTTTACAATGTCAGCATAGTACAGATTTGAATTTTGAAATATGGAGGTTTACATGTAATTTCAAGAGTTAGGGCAAAATATGTTTTGTGATGTTGATGCAAACCCAGCTTCTAGGTCAAATACAGTGTGAATGCAATCATAATCATGGCTTAATGAGCACCAGGGAAAACCAAACTGGCCTACAAGAAAGACTAAATGAAGAATAGAAAAGAGACAGGGCAAGACAAAGTATTACATGGCCAGTACACCTCACCTACCCCGCCCCGCCCCACCCCCCACAACAAAGCAGGCAAAGCAGATAACAAGATCTTGCAATGGCTAAGAGCAGGAAAATTAAAGAAAATGCAGAGGAGCCTCTTCTGGCTCTACCCGAGATCAAAGCTGAAGAACAAAGCTGCATACAAAGCCAGAACTAAGAAGACAGCAATAGACTGCAAATGCCACCTCTGCAAGGAAGATCTAGTTAACTGCTGCAAGAAAATCACGAAGACTGACTACTACAGAAAAAGCATGACAAAGTAGCAACAACGATGCATTGGAAGATGCAAGAATACCATTTGCAAGCAAGCAAGAAATGGTGGAACCATAAATAAAGAAAGAAATAGAAAACGAAGATGCTCTGGGATTTTAGCATTCAAACAGATAAGCACCTACCTCATAACACTCCAGACTTAACCATTGTTGAGAAGAAACACAAAAAAATCTGCATAGTGGATGTTGCAGTACCTGGAGACAGCAGAATAGAAGAGAAAGAACCAGAGAAAAATAACAAACCACAAAGACTTGCAAATAGCAATAGAGCAATTATGGTAAAGGAAAGCAAAGAAAGTGCCAATAGTAATAGGTACCTTTCCAAAACAACTGGAGCACCATTTGAATACCATCCGCATTGACAAAATCACCAATCAGTCAATTGCAAAAGGCAGGTTTACTTGGAACAGTTTATCTCCTGCAATAATACCTTTAACACCATCAAACATCTGCCTATCCCAGGTCCTTGGGGATGGATTTGATTGGTGGACAAAAATGCCAAATCTAGTCTACATATCTGGCTGACTGCAATCAACCATAATAATAAATCTTACCAATTTGTTTTCTCTTGCTTATTATCACAATATACATTGGAATATTTTAATGATATTTTTATGCATGCTTATTAAGATTTTTCATAAAATAAAAGACAATTTGAAAGAAAAAAGTTCGAGAAAAAATTAAGTTAATATATATATATAAATGATTTCCCATTTTCTGTTCAACAAATAATTAGAATCTTATTTATAATTAGAATCCTCCAAAATATTTTACAAATGCCCTTACCCTTTCAATTAATCTGCATCTTTGTTTCTTTCTCTTTCTCCGAATCACTGTTTCTCAGAACTGAGAATCTTTCTGAAAACCATTGAACCATATCTTTGAAACATCCTGGACCACCGGGGAACTATCTGAGGACTAGAAAGAGTTGATATGATTCCAATCTTTAAAAAAAGGAGGAAAAAATCGATCCGGGAAATATCAATCAGCTTGACATCAATAGTCGGGAAATCTTGGAAAAGATGATTAAGCAATGTATCTGCAAACAGTTAGAAACAAGCAAAGCTTTATTAGAAGCCAACATCTGTTTGTCAAAAACAGATCATGCCAAATGAACCTTATGGCATTATTTGACAGAATGATTAAATTTGTGGATTAGTGAAATGTTGTGGATATAGCATACTTGGACTTCAGTAAGGCATTTGACAAAGTAGACCACCACCTATTTCTTGGTAAGATAGAAAACAAATAAATTTAAATATGAGCCAGCAGTGTGTAGCAGCTGCCAAAAAAGCCAACATAGTTCTGGGCTGCATAAACAGAGGGGTAGAATCAAGATCACGTGAGGTGTTAATACCACTTTATAATGCCTTGGTAAGGCCACACTTGGAATAATGCATCCAGTTTTGGTCGCCATGATGTAAAAAAGATGTGGAGACTCTAGAAAGAGTGCAGAGAAGAGCAACAAAGATGATTAGGGGACTGGAGGCTAAAACATATGAAGAACGGTTGCAGGAACTGGGTATGTCTAGTTTAATGAAAAGAAGGACTAGGGGAGACATGATAGCAGTGTTCCAATATCTCAGGGGTGCCATAAAGAAGAGGGAGTCAAGCTATTCTCCAAAGCACCTGAGGGCAGGACAAGAAGCAATGGGTGGAAACTAATCAAGGAGAGAAGCAACTTAGAACTAAGGAGAAATTTCCTGACAGTTAGAACAATTAATCAGTGGAACAGCTTGTCTCCAAAATAGCAATAGCAATAGCACTTATATACCACTTGTAAATGCTCCAACACGGAAGTTTTAAAGAAGATATTGGATAACCATTTGTCTGAAGTGGTTTCCTGCCTAAGCAGGGGGTTGGACTAGAAGACCTCCAAGTTCCCTTTCAACTCTGTTATTCTGTTTTCTTTTGCAGGAGTTGGGTATAATTAGTCTCATAAAAACAGACTAGAAGCAACATGATATCAGTCTTCCAATATTTGAGGGGCTTTCATGGAGAAGAAGAAGTCAACCTATTTTCCAGAGCCCCTGAGGGCAGGAGAAGAAGTATTGGATGGAAACTTATCAAGGAGAGATCCAACCTAGAACTCAGGAGAAATTTCCTGTCAGTGAGAAGAATTAATCAGTGAAATGGCTTGCCTCCAGAAGTTGTGGGTGCTCCATCACTGGAGATTTTAAAGAAAATATTGGATAGCCATTTTCCCAGAATGGTATATAGGATCTCCTGCTCAGCTGGAGGGTTGGACTAGAAGACCTCCAAGGTCCATTTCAACTTTGTTGTTATTCTGTTAATGTTCAGATTCATAAATCATCAACTCATTTTTTTCTTCTTCCAGCAAAAAAAATCCCATATAAGGTTTCCTATCTTTCAGAAAAGTTTGTTGTTGTTTGCCCTCTGATCAAACAAGTCCCTTTCATCATTTCTGCAAATGGTGACATTTTACAATGAATTCTTCCGTTGTGGGAATTTCATTATTTGTCCATCATTCTTCATACAATTACCTTGCTGCAGTGATTTTAATGACAGTGTTTGAAGTTCCCGGAGAAAAGAATGACAGAATTACAGCCTTACATGTTTATCTGAAGCATGGAGCTCTGGGCTAGAGGTCTGCAGATGACAGAACTACAGATTTATGTTTAGAAGTAAGCCCAGGCAATTACTCTTTTCGCTAGTTATTTGAAGTGTACAGACTGAGGAAGCCTCATCATAGGACAATTCAAGCTGAGAACCATGACAGCTAGTGATATAGGAAGTATATGATTCTTCCTGCCTCTGAAGATAGAGAAAAGATGGACATTCCCCAATTGCTTTGCATTTCAAATAGGGACTTTTCCTCCTGCTATTCTTGAATTGCATTTCTTCATATCCAGACATGTAAAGCTACTAGTCTGCCATTTGGCTTTTTCTTTCATCAATATGTTTTCTAAATCAGGGGTCTCCAACCTTGGCAACTTTAAGAACTCTGGGAGTTGAAGTCCATAAGTCTTAAAGTTGCCAAGGTTGGAGACCCCTGTTCTAAATAACACAAACATGGAAGATTTCTCAGCTGCTTTTCAGGATACCATCAGACACGGTATCCTTCAGAACAGGCTTACAGATTTGGGATTGGCGGCCCTTGTTTTGTAATAGTTTCTTTTTTTAAGGCTGGCTCCAGGCAGTGTTGGTGGGAGAGGGAGGAGGGCTGCACTCATTCACTCCTTTTCAGGGATGCTGCTGAACACACAGTGATACTCAGTTGGACATCTCTGCCTCAGCTGGCCCAGTGGTGCTGCTGAAGTTCTTTTCCAGTGTCTGGAAATGGTAAGGGTGCAAATAGGGAAGAACAGGCTTTGGTTCAATCCTGGAAAGACTGAGTGGCTGTGGGTTCTGAACAGGGGTGAAATACTACCGGTTCGGTCCGGCTCGGGTGAAAGGGTAGTGATAAAAACTACCGGTTCAGGCGAACCAGTAGTAAAAAAAAAAGTGCTTTAAAAAGTTTTTTAAAAAAAGGTTCCGACGATCATAGCTGTGCCATGCGATTGTCAGAACCTTTTTTTTTTTTTACTTTTTTAAAGCATTTTGTAACTACCTATTCGCCCGAACTGGTAGTAAAAAAATACTTTAAAAAAGAGAGTTGGCCACACCCACCCAGTCACATGACCCACCACCAGGCCACGCCCAACGAGCCATGCCCACAGAACTGGTAGCAAAAATTTTTGCATTTCACCACTGGTTCTGAAGCTGCAAGTTCCAGAGATTTTCCATCTTTATATAGGATAGCAACCCCCCTTAACCATCCAACCAATGTCTAGCACATTTTGGGGATGGTATTGGATTCATGGTTCCTGTTCAAGGAGCAAATGGCAGATGACTAGGAGAGTCTGCACAAATCTATTGTATAGATAGTCCTCGAATTACAACAGTTCATTTAGCGACATAATGGCACTGAAAAAAGTGACATTTTTCACACAACCATTGCAGCAACCTCCCCATGATCATATGATCGAAATCCAGCTGTTTGGCAACTGACTTATATTTATGACCATTTGCAGTGTCCCAGGGTCATATGATCTCCTTTCGCGACCTTTCAGACAAGCAAAGCCTGATTCACTCAAAAACCATGTTACTAACTTACAAACTTCAGTGATTAACAACTGTGGCAAGAAAGGTCATAAAATGGGGCAAAACTCAATGTCTTGCTTAGCAACAGAAATGTTGGGCTCAGTTGTGGTCATAAGTTGAGGTCTACTTCTGCTTATTCCTGGATCAGGAGGCCCTGCTCTTGGTCACTTCCCAGTTAGTTTATTGCATCACATGGGATGCCCTTGGAGAACGTCCAGAAGTTGCAGTTGATCCA
The DNA here is from genome assembly GCF_029215685.1 of Pituophis catenifer annectens. Lineage (NCBI taxonomy): Eukaryota > Metazoa > Chordata > Lepidosauria > Squamata > Colubridae > Pituophis > Pituophis catenifer. The sequence goes on from NW_027256881.1 coordinate 21,024,476, forward strand.
GAATGTAGCAGTATAGGCAATTTTAGGCATACCATGAGATACACAAGTAACCTTCGTCAGTCAAGTCTGTTCAGAAGGAACAATAAAGGACAAAATGATTGAGGAGAGCAGCAACCAGTGACTAGGGGAGAAGGACTATTCTTAGTACATTGCACAGTAGCAACTGTAAGCATTTAGCTACAGTACAATCCAACGAAGTACACCAAGTTAACTGGACAGCACCACTAGTGCTGATACATTAGAAAATACAGGAAAGATTTCATGAAGTGTACTTGCACTGGAGCAACCTGATGGTGCAAGTCAGTTTTTAGCCGGTGATGCAGAATAATTATTCAACTGTGATTAGGAACAGCCAATCAGACTGGGAAATGACTGCATCCAACTTTATCCAGACATTTAAATTACTTTAAATATTGTCTAAGTGAAAGTTCAGAGTTCTTGAATGAAGCTTTCTAAATTACCCAATTGTCTACTGGAGTTGGAAACAACATGGTGGACTAAATGAACCACTGTTTTGTTTTGGAGTCTTTGGAGTCTATGAGTTGCCTTATAGGGGAGATGGGAGGCATAAATAGATTAGATGAGATAGATAGATGATAGATAGATAGATAGATAGATAGATAGATAGACAGACCAAGCGACCGACTGACAGATAGATATAGAGATGGATGATAGACAGACAGACAGACAGACAGACAGACAGACAGACATATATAGAGATGGATGATAGATAGATAGATAGATAGATAGATAGATAGATAGATAGTGAGATGGATGATAGATAGATAGATAGATAGAGATAGATAGATAGATAGATAGATAGATAGATAGATAGATAGATAGATAATGAGATGGATGATAGATGATAGATATAGATGATAGAGAGATGTTAGAGAGATAGATATAAATAGATGATTGAGAGGAAAAGAGAGAGAGAGAGACAGATAGACAGATAGACAGACAATAGAGATCTGGACATGTCTTTCTTTCTTTTTTTTTATTAAAAAGTTTTACAAGACAAAAAACATTTTTACAAGAAAAACATAAACCGTTTGCCATCTTTCCATATATGAATTATACAATCACATTTGCAAATTAACAACCTCTTTAAAAAGAAAAATTACGTAAACTCCAAAAACCTCTCCAGATTCTTTACACATGTTTTCCCTCCCCTCCTCCCCCCTCCTCCCCCAACCCTCCCCTCCCCCCTTCCCAGAGCAAATACAGGATATAGCATCTAACAAACATATATATATATATATATATATATATATATATATATATATATATATATATATATATATATATATATAAAAGAAAGAAAGAAAAAAAATTAACTCCCCTTGTTCATATCTAAATATAACTATTTAAACCAATTATTATTTAAAAGTAGTCAATCCAACTTCTTTCTTATCTGTTCTTCAATAATAAGCAAGTCTTCTTTCTTCCAGCATTACACAATCAGAACCCAGTTACAATTAACCATCACATCTACAACCCTTACATATATTAACACATTGGCAAGATATTTTAACCAATCTCAAATAAAATATATTGTAAAAAACCTTATTTCTACTTTTTGCCCCACAAACTTATATTGATTCTGCCTGGAAACATTCCTAGCTTAATAACTTTATACAAACTTATTCATCTTGTTCTCTACAAATCCATTATGTATACTCAAATAACATCTTCACTATTTAAAGTCTATAAAAATATTACAAAAACCTTCCCTCAACCCTTGCACCATTTTTAACCCATAAGCTTATATAGATTCTTCAACAAAACATTCCTTAACATATGAGATTTGGCCATGTCTTAAGACAGCAGGCAGTCACCCTGGGAAATCACACACAAGTCACAAGATGTGACAGATATTTCCTTACCTCAGACGACTGCAAAATACCCTTACTCAAATATTCTTATTAGAAGTATCCCAAACAGGCATTCAAACAGAATAAAAAACTTATCCTTTGATGTCTGCGGTTGATTTGCATAACCTCTCCTGTTCTTGATGGGCTGCATGTTTTGTAGATTACACTTTTTCTTGACTCTTTGCCATTGGCATATTGCCCATTCTCCATATTTGAATTGCGTGTTGTATTTTAGGAATGTATATATGAATTGGATGATATGGTAATTTTTTATTAAGGCCATAAAGGCTAATCTAGTTCAGTGATAAAGGCTGAGAGCTAACTTATTGGTACTTAATTAAAGTTTTATTGTGCGGATTTATATTAAAGCACAGGTAAAGCCATAACATTACATTTCAAATCTCTATTAACTGGCTGTTTGTGAATATATATTGTTTTATTTTGTGAAGCTGATTTGTTTTCTGGGTTACTCTAAAAAAAAACCAAAGTAGGAAACATTAAGAATACAGCAGAGGTGGGTTTCAGCAGGTTCTGACCAGTTCTGGAGAACTGGTAGTGGAAATTTTGAGTAGTTCGGAGAACCGGTAGTAAAAATTCTGATTGGCCCTGCCCCCATCTATTTTCTGCCTCCCAAATCCCAGATGATTGGGAGGAAATGGGGATTTTGCAGTAATCTTCCCCTGGATTGGGGAGGGAATGGAGATTTTATAGTATCCTTCCCCTAGAGTAGGGTGGGAATGGAGATTTTACAGTATCCTTCCTATGCCACACCCACCAAGCCACGCCCACCAAACCATGCCATGCCCACCAAGCCACACCCACAGAACCGGTAGTAAAAAATTTTGAAACCCACCACTGGAATACAGGTAGTACTTGACTTACAACAGTTCATTTAATGATTTTTCGAAGTTACAACGGCACTCAAAAAAGTGACTTATGACCATTTTTCACACTTACATGCATTGCAGCATCCCCATGGTCATGTGATCAAAATTTGGACCCTTGGCAACTGACTCATATTTATGAGAGTTGTAGGATCCTGGGGTCCTGTGATCCCCTTCTGACAAGCATAGTCAATGGGGAAATCAGATTCACTTAACAGGCGTTTTACTAACTTAACAACTGCAGTGATTCACTTAACATCTGTGGCAAGAAAGGTTGTAAGATGGGGCAAAACTCACTTGTCTCAACAACAGAAATTTTGGACTCAACTGTCATCATAAATCAAGGATCCATTTTAATTCTGTCCATTGAAGGCAATAGTCTTAACATTGGGACAAAATGTCCATATTTGTGTTGTTGTCTAGGTTGTTTCATATAACCTAAAACAGAATGAGGAGAGGTCCCATGAGTAAGAACTGTGTCTCTGAAAACTTTCAATTATTTTAGCTTGTGTTATAAGAACAGACACTGACAATCAAAGGCTTTGACAGATTTAAGTAGTCAACTTTGGATCTCAAAGAGAGCTCTAGTCCACATCTAATTTTTACCACTGGCTGCCAAAATACATCCACGGAATTCCCAGAGACAAGAAATAACAACATGGTGAGGCTTATATGGTGCAGAGGAATCCCTGTTTCACAGATGGGAAATAGAATTTTTAATCAAGCTTGGAAGATAAATTGTACAAAAGGTGTTCTGAGCTGGCATCTGTTAGACCATGGGTCTGCAACCTTAAACACTCGAAGAACCATTTGGACCTGTTTCCCACAGAAAAGAAAACACAGGGAGCCACAAAACCTGGGTGGGAGTGGCCAACTCAATGTCACTCACTTCCACCAGTCACATGACCCCCCCTAGCCACGCCTACCCAGCTGGTCATTAGGGCAGAGAACCAGTTGTTAAAAAACACCGGAAACCACAAAACCCTTTTGACATCTCTTTCTCTCTCCCTGCCCCCTCCCTCCCCTCCTCTCTTTCCCTCTTTCCCCCCTCTCTTGGTATCTCTCTATGTTTCTCTCTCTCTCCCTCTCTCTGTATCTCTCTGTCTCTGCCCTGGCTGCTTCTCCATCCCCCGCCATTGCCCTTACCTTCTCAGGCCAGGCAAGGAGTGACTGGGAGGGGAGGGTGAGGGGCGGGGCCAACCAGTGGTGGGGTCACCTGACAGGGATTCACAGCAGAGGGCACAAAGAGCCACATGGGCTCTGGAGCCGCAGGTTGCTGACACCTGTGTTAGACCAATGCCCTCTTGTTACAAATGCCTCATGTCTGGTTAGCTTTTTCATTGGTCTGTATCCTTCCTTGGCGTATTTGATAGAAGGATACATTTTTATTTAAATATATTATTTAAATTATTTATTTTAAATTTATTATTTATTTATTTATTATTTAAATTGTTTATTTAAATATATTTATTTAAATATATTGGTCCTTCTTTTGAATTTAGGGAGACTGTGTCAGCACTGGCCTAAAAGATAGTTTTTTCTCATTTTTTTTCTGTGATCACCATGAATAGAAGAAAAAACCCTTTGTAATGATTTCATTCTTAGTTCTTGAGTATGGTTGCCATGCCACCAACCACTGAGAGGTGTAGAAATAATCCTTCACAAGAAAAGATGTCTTTGGCTACTTTCTATGGTTTCATGAGGTGTTCCCACGAAACTTCTCTTTTTTTTGTTTCCATCAGTTGTCCCATGATATCAATTCTGTTTCTCAGGACTGGTTTTCTGGTATTTTCCCTTATGAGTAAAAACACATAAGCTTCCCTATGAACATAAGCAGAAAGTTGTATAAAAGGAGAGTTCAGGAATAGAGAGCACCAAACAAAAGAGGCAGCGTTTTCAACACCCCTGAGTCTGCTCTTCAACTCTGCTCATCATGAAGATCTCGGTGGTAGCCTTCATGTTTCTCTTTCTTGTGGCCTCCATCTCTCTGCCTGTAACTGATGCAAGTGAGTTAATTTAGAGCTAAATGAATTTCAGTCTAAACCTAACAAATGTATAATTGTGGATGATGTATTTGATAAGATAGCATGTGAGGAGGGATATTAATTGAAAGCAACACAGTTCTTCAGGAATATGTCTGAAAGTAACATAGAAACATCTTTAAATGATTAGACAGCTATTGTATATCTTCAAAATAGTGACGTTTTAAAAGGTGCTAGTTCATTTCAAATAGAAATCACCCAGTGGTTAGGAATCTCAGTTTGGTATACTCTGAATTAATAGATTCTACAATCAGAATCACTAGATGTATTTAAAAATAGAAACATTAGCTAGAGTTAAGGAGAATGATGTTCTCATCATTGATTATAGGCTAAAAGCCATTGATGTCTGTCTGTTTGTCTATCTATCTATATCTATCATATGCCTGTCTGTCTGTCTGTCTGTCTGTCTGTTTATCTATCTTTTATCTCTAATCTGTCTATCTGTCTGTATCTGTATCTCTCTATCTCTATGTCTGTCTGTCTATCTATCTATATTATCTGTCTGTCTGTAACTCTATCTCTATCTCTATCTCTATCTCTATCTCTATCTCTATCTCTATCTCTATCTCTATCCCTATCTCTATCTCTATCTCTATCTCTATCTCTATCTCTATCTCTATCTCTCTATATCTATATCTATATCTATGTCTGTCTGTCTGTCTTCTGTCTATCTATCTATCTATCTATCTATCTATCTATCTATCTATCTATCTATCTATCTATTTATCATCTCTGTAACTCTATCTATGTCTGTCTATCTATCTATCTATCTATCTATCTATCTATCTATCTATCATCTCTCTGTAACTCTATCTATGTCTATCTATCTATCTATCTATCTATCTATCTATCTATCTATCTATCTATCTATCTCTGTCTGCCTATATCATCTAGCTAATCAAACTTAACAATCCATCTCCCTCGCAGAGGAGCTTTGGGTGGTGATGACTAAATCAGATGTCCCCATCTGATGGGAACAACAACTGTCTCATATGCAGTTCTTGTAATCTGTTTAAATATGCTATACTGATCACATTTCCCTCTTGCCATCCTAATAGGTGTCACTTGGCTATAAGACAAAATTCTAGGGATAAAGAACACCACAAAATAGGAGTAGAGTGAGTAAATCCTGTTAGAAGATCAATGAATCTATTTTAAGTCGTTAAACCAGGTGTCAAAACAAATAACTAGAAGACAAAAAAAAAAAAAGGAAACAAATCATATTTCCCAACCCTGTTCCAGCCTTGTGATGTTAGATGATTATGGAAGGTTTCAATGGTGCTGTGAGATTTAAATGTGTTCAGTGAGATGATGAATGGTCAACCTCAGGAAACAGGGGTCTCAAAGTCCTTGTATAGAAAAGGCTGATATTTTATAATTGAGCGAAGCTAAATATTGACACCTTTAACATCTCTTACAGTGGGCTTTGAGTCAACCATCTGCTGCCTAAGTTACACCGTGAAAAAAATTCCGAAGTTTCGCGTGAAAAGTTTTTTCTCCACCAGTGGGACATGCAGACTGCCAGCTCTAGTGTAAGTCGGGGAATTGGACAAAAGCTTAAGAAATGGTTGTCCTTTGCACTTCCTTTTATGAATTAAAGTCTAAAAGCATAGGCATAAGGAATAGAATGCTGAATGTACAGTAGTCTGCCTGTGTAAGGATTTAAACTTTTGAAGGTGTGCATACCCTACTGCAGTGTTTCCTAACCTTGGTGACTTTACGATATGTGGACTTCAACTCCCAGAATTCCCCAGCGAGCATGGCTGAATGAGAAATTGTGGGAGTTGAAGTCCATACATTTTAAAGTTCCAAGCAGTAGTGGGATTCAAAATTTTTGATTACCGGGGTCTGTGGGCATGGCTTGGTGGGTGTGGCATAGTTTGGTGGGAGTGGCTTGGTGGGAGTGGCAGGGGAAGGATACTGTAAAATCTCCATTCCTACCCCACTCCAGGGGAAGGATACTGTAAAATCTCCATTCCCACCCCACTCCTGGGGTGGGGAGGCAAAATCCCCATTGCCTACCCACTCCACTAACCTGCTTTCCAGCTCTGTTCTCCTGTGCAGGGCAACAAAAGAAGAACCAGCAGATCAGCTGGGACTCGTGAGGCAGCAAATAGATGGGGGCGGGGCCAGTCAGAGGTGGTATTTGCCGGTTCTCCAAACTACTCAAAATTTCCACTACCAGTTCTCCAGAACTGGTCAAAACCTACTGAAACCCACCTCTGGTTCCAAGGTTGAGGAATACTGCCCTACTGTAGTATGGTATTGTAGGAAGTTAGAACTCACTCCTCTCCTAGAAGAATGAAATATTTTAGGAAATATTAAAAAGGCAGAATATTATATTTCCCTGGTTGAGAAATGGAGAAACATGTTTTAAAGACAAAGCATCTCCCACCTTCCTGCCCCCCCACCCTTTGTCAATGGACCATCATCTGCAACACAATAGGACTCATCTAGCAACAGAAACTCACCACATGGCACCTAGGAAGATTACATCAACCAGCAAGGCTAGCTAAGACCCCCACCCCCTGGGAGTCTGACAACCAATCAGGATACTCTTTCGGGGCTCCAGGAAGTTCAAAGCCAGAGAGGGCATAAAACCCAGGGACTCGCTGCATTTCGGCCCTTTTCTGTTCAGGAACTCAAACCATGTGATCCTGTCCACCATTAAACCATCTTTCCAAGCAGTCTCCATGTTTCCAGTGTCTTTTTCCCCACTTGGAACTGAACCCAGAAGGATAATTCTTCTAACAGTATTATAAAATCCATTCATTACTCTGTAGCTAATAAATATGGTATCACTTAGTTCTCAGCATGCTTTTCTAAACCCAGCCAATTGGTGGTGTTATTTTTTTGAACAAACTATATATTTAAACAAATTGTATCTCAGTATGCTATGTGAACCCAGCTGGTGAAAATATAGCTTAAATTGTAAAAAAATTATCTTACTTTCTGATAGGTTTATGCTAAGGAATGGTACGCCAGCCTGTGTTAACCCAGGAGAAAAATGGGTCATGGATATTGTGACATCTCTCAAAGAAAAATGAAGATCCTAACTGCTGAGCTTCTGCCATATTGCCATATATTGAGGTTAATAGAGAAACTCCATCTGGGAAACAGCTACATTAGAAGCTCAACTGTGCCTTCATCACTCTCCCCATATATTCTGGCAATTCGGTGGCTGAACAGAGTCCCTGCCAGAAGATTCCAAGATTAGAAGGCAGGAATCCCCTGGATAATCATGCTGTGGACTTCTAGCCTCAGTTCTTGAAGGGCCTCCTTTCTCAGCTAAATCTTCCAACTTCAGATTCTATTGTTCCCAAAATTAATTTGAAAATTACTCTGCTTTATCCTGATGTGGCTGAAGACCAGGCATATCGTTCACCTAAAATGTTTGAAAGCTATACCCTTAAATGTAAAGAGCCCACCTCTCCCGTTCTTAAAAATCATCTCACTTTGAGTTCTAGGTGCTGCTAAATTAAATGTGTTATTTAACTACTGAAATTTACTGTACATCAGTTCAGGATTATACTATACTAAATGGAAAGTCCCAGAGCACCTCTCCAAACTGCAACTCCCAGAATGCTGTGTGGGATATCATGAAAAGAAAGATGGAAATTTAAGTTTGTTATAGAGATTTCATTAAACATAGATTGAAACTGAAAGCAGGGATTTCACAAGCTAGAGGCTTCAGTGTTTGTGAAAACTATTTTTGAATCCCGCTCTGCACCCATTTGTTTGTGTTTATTTATATACTGATGTCAGGGGCATTTCACATCCTTATCTGAAACTGACTATGTGATATTTCTATTTCTATTGTGTTTGTATTGATACATAGTTAAAAGCTATGTTCATAACAGTATTTATTTGTCTCCATATCCCAGGAAGATGTTTCTTGATACTTTCAAAAATAAAAATGAAATTTAATTCAGTTTTGTCCCCGTCTCTTTTGCTGAGTTTGTCTCTATACCGTGAGTCCCAAAATAATATGGTTTGCATCCTATGAACAAGTGCAGGGAAGGGAATTGGTCCAATGCTATAAAATTAGACATGGGGCAAGGATGAAATCCAGCAGGTTCTGGAGAACTGGTAGCGGAAATTTTGAGCAGTTCAGAGAACTGGCATATACCACCTCTGGCTGGCCCCAGAGTGAGGTGGGAATGGGGATTTTGCAGTATCCTTCCCCTGCCATGCGCACCAAGCCATGCCCACCACACCACACCACGTCCACCAAGCCACACCCATAGAACCAGTAGTAAAAAATTTGGATTTCACCACTGACATGGGGTAGAACAACAAATGCAATTGCAGGTTCAAATTCAATGTCAGAGTTTCTTTTAGCCAAAATATTACCTGGAAATGTTCAGTGGTAGTGAACAAGATTCTTGGGTTGTCATCAGTGATAACTAAGAAGAATCCCGTTGTTTCTGGTTCCATCTGTAGCCCACCATAAAATATTCTGACTCTTCACTGACTTCTGACTCTGTCTGTTGCAGTAGAATAAAGCATTAGCATCGGACCTCAACTTTTTACTTTTCCATGATAATATAAACTAGCCATTTCTATAACAACAAATCAATCTAATCAGTAAAACCCAAAATCAAAGTTTCATTTTTTTCCCACCTCAAGCACAAAATCCAGAAGCGGTCTCCATGTAGCAACAAAAGTATTTATATTCTTTTCTTTGATCAAAACAATCAATTTAACCATCTCTGCCAACTCCATCAACTTCTGTAACCAGTGGTGGGTTTCAATTTTTTTTACTACTGGTTCTGTGGGTGTGACTTGGTGGCCGTGGCAGGAGAAGGATACTGTAAAATCTCCATTCCCTCCCCAATCCAGGGGAAGGTTACTGCAAAATCCCCATTTCCTCCTGATCAGCTGGGACTTGGGAGTAGAGAATAGATGGGAGTGGGGCCAGTCAGAATTTTTACTACTGGTTGTCCGAACTACTCAAAATTTCCGCTACTGGTTATCCAGAACTGGTCGGAACCTGCTGAAATCCACCTCTGAACACATCCAGAAACAGAACAACTGACTAAGATTAAAACTAACCAAAACATCAGCTTGTGTAAATGCAGCTGATGAGTTTTTAAACTACCGGTAATCTCATTAAGTATGGTATGTTGAGTAAACCCAGTTTCCCAAACATTCTCACACACACATACTGCCAAAAATTTTGCAATGAGGACACCAGGAAATCTTGGCAGAACAAGCTGAATATAAATACAATTTATATTATATGTGTCATGCAATTGTGTTACATATAAAATAAATAAAAGTGGGGCTTTTTTTTGATTTGATATATGTTGACGGCAGCAAGACTAGTGTATGCACAAAAATGGAAGGACATTTGATTCCCACCCTGGACAAATGGTTACAGATAGTGGTGGGTTGCTATCGGTTCTCCCCGGTTTCTGCGAACCGGTAGTGGAAATTTTGAGTAGTTCGGAGAACCGGTAAATACCACCTCTGCCTGGCCCCACCCCCAATCTATTCGCTGCCTCCCGAGTCCCAGCTGATCGGCTAGAAGGAAAAAAATCAGGGCTCACTTGACAAAGAAGAGAAAAAAAAAAACAAGACACCATAGCTTTAAATTGAGAAGCCAAGAAGCCTCCCAACCAGGAGTGAAATGCTCCCAGTTCGGACTGGATTGCCCAATCCGGTAACGATGGAAGTGGGTGGTCCGGAGAACTGGTAGCAAAAATCCCTGCCCCGCCCCCATTGCCCAGCTGAGCCACGCAATCATCAGAGGTTTTTTTTAAATTTTTAAAAGCATTTTTTCTACAACCTCTTTGGGCGAAAAAATGCTTTTAAAAGTAAAAAAAAAGCCTCTGATGATCGTGCGGCTCAGCTGGGATCATCAGAGGCTTTTTTTAAAAAAAGAAACCCTCTGCCAATCAGGCAAGTCAGCTGGGATCGTCAGAGGCTTTAAAAGCCTCTTCAGCCGAAGAGGTTGTAGAAAAAAATGGTTTTAAAAGTTTTTTTTTTTTTAAAAAAGTTGGCCGATGCTCTCAGTGGTGGCAGAGTGGCTGTTTAAACTCTTGCCGCGGCACTTCAAAGGGCCACCCTACAGCTGATCAGTGGTAAAAGGCAGTGTGGTAGTAGACCAGAACGCTCCAAAAACAAATGGGTAGACTGGTACGGCTCTGCAAGCAGTTAAAAGCTTGGTAGACCAGTACCTCTGCTAAATCCTAAAGAACTGTTTGTCACATGACCATCAAACCACGCCCACCCAAAAAGCCACGCCCACAGAACTGGTAGTAAAAGCCCACTCCTGATTCAAAGTTACAAGACGACTGAAAAAAGTGACTTATGACCATTTTTCACATGGCCATTGCAGCATCTCCATAGTCACATGACCAAAATTCAGGTGCTTTGGTAACTGGCATGTACAGTATTTATGATAGTTGCACTGACCAGGGAGTCACATAATAGCAATAGATCTTATACATATAAACCACCCCATAGGGCTTTATAGCACTCTCTGAGCGGTTTACAGCAGGGGTGAAATCTAAAATTTGTTACTACCGGTTCTGTGGGTGTGGTTTGGTGGGGGGGAGGTAATGTGACTGGGTGGGCGTGGACAACTTTTTTTTTTTTTTTTTACTTTTAAAAGCATTTTTTCTACAGCCTCTTCAGCCGAAGAGGTTGCAGAAAAAAATGCTTTTAGAAACCTCTGATGATCAGGCAACTCAGCTGGGATCGCCAGAGGCTTTTAAAGGCATTTTTTTTTCTACAACCTCTTCGGCTGAAGAGGTTGCAGAAAAAAATGCTTTTAGAAGGCTCTGACAATCCCAGCTGAGCCGCGCGATCATCAGAGGTTTTTTTTTTTTACTTTTAAAAGCATTTTGTAGAAAAAATCAAATCAAAAAGTAAAAAAACCAGCCTCTGATGATCTCACGGGGGGTGCAGGGATTTTTGCTACTGGTTCTCCGAACCACCCGCCACCATCGCTACCGGATTGGGCGATCCGGTCTGAACCGGGAGCATTTCACCCCTGGTTTACAGAGTCAGTCTATTTCCTCCAACAATCTGAGTCCTTATTTTACCAACCTCAGGAAGGATCACCATTTGTAATCACCTTCCCAGCCAGCTTCTGACCAGCAAAGTCAATGTGGGAAGCCTGATTTGTTTAATAACAGCATGATTCACTGAACAGCTGCACTGTTTGGCTTAACAACTGTGGCAAAAAGGTCATAAAATGGAGCAAAATTCCCTTAACTACCACGTTGCGTAGCAACAGATATTTTGGGTTCAGTTGTGGTCATAAGTCAAGGATTTCCTGTATCTTCTTTCCTTTGGGGCAAGAATACAGGGTGCCCACCTATTACCAATTGGTGCAGTTCTCAGCTATTCCCCAAGATCCTTAATTTTAGCTACGAAGTCCGGGGCTGAAGTGCAGATGAAAACTGAAGACAAATAAGTTGGCCTAAGCATACTTAAAAACAGAAACTCTGAATGTTTTTTTTTAAATTGAAACCGATCCTTCCATATAGATGACATCATGCTAATAGCATCCTCTGCAAAACCTCAGTTGCTGGAACCAAAAGCCAAAAATGAAGTGTGCAAAAATCCCACCGGCCACAAAATATTTTCTTTTTTAAAGGGGTCACAGCCCAATCTCCCCATTTCTGCTCATCCAAAATGCGACTAAGTGAATTTCGTATCTGCTTCCTCTTTCTTTACCATGAAGCCGGCAGCCCCCCTCCTCACTCTTCCCCCCTCCCCCCACCTTTTTAAAAAATCACCCGGAAAGCAGTATTATTACATTACTGGGAAATTCCAGGCAGGATCTTAAAAAGCTTAATCAGTCAGGCATGCATTTAAACTAATGAAAGAAAGTCAGCTGCTGGGTTTAGAGATATTTTTCTTTTAATTCTTTTTGTCTCTTCCTTCTTGTTTCTTTTGTGATCTATTGTGGTCTGGCCAAGAGCCATGAAAAAGAGAAGCTTATCCTACATGTGATTCGTTCTCAGACAGAGATAGATATCACCATAGAAATCCTTTACTGAATTGTGCAAAACATTATGAAATACATATGAAGCCTGCTAAATGGAATATTGTCCAGAGGTTGCCTGTTAAGGCAACTCTTCTGTTCTGTCACCCGATTGAAAATTGATGGGAAGGCTCGATATACTTTTCTTGAACCTTTTCCCATTTTCCAGAATGCAAGAGTTGCTTTGCAGATTCATTAAGAACTTGTTCTGTACTCTTCTCAAGAGGGGTACAAAAAGAGCACTTCCTTCCAAAGGAAGTCTTTTTTGGAAATAAAATAATTATAAATAGATAAATAATACATTCATTCACAGCATTATTGCTAATTGTCCTTTTAATCTGGGAAAAGCAGAAAAGTTTTTGGCTGTTTTTCCTTCCATCCTTTCAGACTGCAGTGTAGATACCATCTATTCCCTTGGGAACAAATTTGAGGAGTTTATTTAAACGGAGTCACAGGAGACCATGGCAAGACAGAAGATATCGGGGGTGTAGTTTGGCTGCTGTTTATCTTTGGGGAGAAAAATGAGGTCGGGTATTGACTTACTTCCAAGGGGTCAAAAGTTTCTTCAGTTATTTTAACTCTTTAAAACAGGATCCAGTCTTGTTCACTGGGATCACAGGCCACGTCTTCCGCACTTTCAAACTAGTGCTGGAGCCCCCCCTCAGCGAATTTCTCTTTCACCAGCATGTGTGCTTTGGGGTCTTCTATGCATAATATATGGGACACGGTGGCTCAGTGGCTAAGACGTTGAGCTTGTCGATCGAAAGGTCGGCAGTTCAGCAGTTCAAATCCCTAGTGCCGCGTAATGGGGTGAGCTCCAGTTACTTGTCTCAGCTTCTGCCAACCTAGCAGTTCAAAAGCACGTAAAAAAATACGAGTAGAAAAATAGGGACCACCTTTGGTGGGAAGATAACAGCGTTCCGTGTGCCTTTGGCGTTTAGTCATGCCGGCCACATGACCACGGAGACGTTTTCGGACAGTGGTGGCGCTTTGGCTTTGAAATGGAGATGAGCACCGCCTCCTAGAGTCGGGAATGACTAGCACATATGTGCAAGGGGAACCTTTACCTTTACCTTTATGCATAGTGTTTGTGTACTGTTTCAACTCTTTAAAAGCCTACTACACTTTGAAGAGCGCTGACATCTTTGAAAAGAAACTTCTCCAGATGGAATGGAGAGGTTTTGTACAGATAGTCCTTGACTTACAACTGGTTGCTTAGTGACCATTTGAAGTTATGACTACCTACCTAAGAGCTACTTATGACCTGGATTTGAAGTTCTGATGATTGGGACACACACACACACACACACACAAACTGTCTGAACTTCAGTTACTTGGTAACCAGGCTGCATTTATAGCTATTTGCAGTGTCCCTGTGGCCCCATGATTGTGCTTTACAACAGTTTTGATGACAACCAACATTTACTTCCCTCAACAATAATTCCCTCAACACTGTCAAACTATTTACTAAGTCTGCATTACTATTAATCTTCTCATCATTCCTATCACCCATCTCCTCCCACTTATGATTGTATGATTGTAACCTTGTTGCTGGTATCCTTATGATTTATATTGACTGTTTCCTAATATGATTTTATTGCTTATTTTGTTCCCTATGACTACCATTAAGTGTTATACCTTATGATTCTTTTCTTTAAAAAGTTTTTTATTATACCTTATGATTCTTGATGAACGTATCTTTGTTCTTATGTACACTGAGAGCATATGCACCAAGACAAATTCCTTGTGTGTCCAATCACACTTGGCCAATAAAGAATTCTATTCTATTCTATTCTATTCTGTTCTGTTCTGTTCTGTTCTGTTCTGTTCTGTTCTGTTCTGTTCTGTTCTGTTCTATCCTATCCTATCCTATCCTATCCTATCCTATCCTATCCTATCCTATCCTATCCTATCCTATTCTATTCTATTCTATTCTATTCTATTCTATTCTTTTATAACTTCGGGGTTTTGGCAAATGTGCCCATAGAAAACTGTTGGTTTATTTAACAACGGAGGTGTTAGTTTAACAATCATGGTATTCACTTAATGACTGCCACAAAGAAGGCTCATAAAACTGGGCCTGAAAATGCTGCCAAGAAAATTGCTGGGACTTGTCCAGGCCATTACCACCTGTCAACAATGACCTGAAGGTATGCACAGATGCACACATAAAATGATCTCCCAATCCCTAGTTTACATACAATATTTAAAACAGAATTGTAGACTGTCCTGGCATAAACTATGAATCCAGAGAGAATTGGACAATTGAGATGTCTTTTAAAATTCATTTGAGGACTTTCTTAGTGATAACCCCAAGTCAATTAGTTAATAAACAGCTTAGGAATTCGCACACCAGCCAGCTGATTTTTGGGCCTTCTGGGCCCACTGGAAGTCAGGAAACAGGCTGTTTCCAGCCTCTGGAGGGCCTCCGGTGGGGTGGGGAAGGCCGTTTCCCCCCTCCACAGGTTTCTAGAAAGCCTCTGGAGCCTGGGGAGAGCGAAAAATGGGACTAACGGGCCCACTGTGCCATTGTGTGCCAAAAGTGGGGGGAGCGCGGAGCGGGGCACATTGAATTATGAGTGTGGGCATGTGCACACATGACACCCCCCCCGCGCGCTCCCCCTGCTTTTGGCACGCGATGCCAAAAAGGTTAGCCATCACGGCCCTATACATTTCATTAAATTCTATCTCCAAAAAAGAAAAAAAAAGTTGAGACACTTGAAAAAATAGATTTTAAAGGTTTGTAACATTAGGAAGTACCAAAAAAAAAAAAAAAAAAAAATCTAGAAGAAAACAGTGCATCTATTTCCATACAGTTGCCAAAAGGAACTGCACATATATCATCATTAGTAATAGAACTATGATGATTTCTGTGAGCCAAGTCACTGTGGGACAACTTACCGCAGGATTAATATCGAATGGTGGAATAGTATCATTAAAAAAAAAAAAAGGATGCAAAAGGAGGGACAAAATGAAATGTGAATGACAGAAAATAAAATAATTTTAAAATTATTTTATATTACTTAAATTGAAGTGTTGAATTGTCTCTTAGCAAGTTGTCCCATGGTGAGTTGGCCGTGGTGAGTTGGTTGCAGTGAGTTGTCCCATTCTGATTTCTATTAAACTAGATGTAAGTCCTTTTGTTATTTATTTATTTTATTTATTTATTTTATGCAATTTATGTGCCGCCCTATCTCCGAGGACTCAGGGCGGCTCACAATGGTAAAATGCATAATTCCTTATTAAAACGATATAAAATTTAAACCCAATTTAAAACAGTTTAAAATTCATTAAAAAACCCCCATCAGTCCAGGCTATGGAACAACCAGGTCTTCAACTCGCGGCGGAATGAGCGAAGGTCAGGGGCCATCCGGAGCTCCAACGGAAGTTGGTTCCAGAGGGTGGGTGTGCCCACAGAGAAAGCTCTCCCCCTGGGGGTCGCCAGCTGACATTGTCTGGCCGACGGCATCCGGAGGGGACCCTGTCTGTGGGAACGCACCAGGCGATTGGGGATTGTCGCTGGCTGCAGGGGGTCCGACAGATATCCCAGGCCTAGGCCATGAAGGGCTTTATAGGTGATAACCAGCACCTTGAACCTCACCCGAGATTATGCTACTCCTCTCCTATTTTTCTATTTATATTGTCCTGAACAAGAGAATTCTTCCTTTTTCTCAATTAATCTTTCATGACTCCAGGATTTGGATGAATCAGGGCAGGCAAGCTTCCCTGGTCAATATTCTAAGCTAAGGATCCAGCTGAGAGGTAGGTAAGGTCCCCGAACACACTAATTTTAAAATGTTTGGCTTGAGAGCCTCAGCTAATCCAAACCATCTAATCAACTGAAACAGAAGATTCATTCTGACTGGTTCTTATTATAATAGAATGTGATTCATTTTTTGAGGATGGCCTGAATTGCTGACAGAACCCACAACTTTTTCAATTTATTTAAACACTTTTCTGGAAAAGTTTATAGTGACAAACCTTAAAAATTAACAGCAAATTCAGTAGCTTAGCCTTCCTTCCCCCCTCTTCTTTCCTTCTTTCTTCCCTTCTCTCATTTTTCCTTCCCTTCCCTTCCCTTCCCTCCCCTCCCCTCTTTTTTCTTCACATGACTTTTACTGGTAAACAGCAGCCAGTCATGGTCAAGCCCCCAAACCATGGTCAAGCCCACAACTTTCATCCAGTCACTCTTTCTCTATGCAATCTATCTCACAGAATTATTATGATGGAGCATAACAAAAGGCGGGAATGTGATATATGTTGCTTTGAAGTCCTGGATGAAAAGGGAGATACAAATTAAATAAATAGATAATTTATATAATATTAAAACTCTCATGTCTCTTTGTTTGTAACATTCAATTGGGCAAAATGCTGTGTCATTGGTGTGGCAACACTTTTTGACTCAATAGACCTCAAATGGACTAACTTACAGAATGCATCCAAAAATCTGAGACCCATGACTCCTGTGGGTTTAAATTTGGCAAAACAGTGACCAGTCCTGTGCTGTTGGGCTGCCAGGTCACTGTGCTGCCATGATCAGCCACAGCCACATAATCATCATTTCTAACACTCCCTATCAGTTTCCTGTAAGGAAAATCAGCGGGGAAGCCGGCAGGAAGTCAGAAATTACTCCTGTTTCCTATAAGGAAAATCAGTGGGGAAGTCTGCAGGAAGCCAGATGTTGCTCCTTTTTGTTCAGCCATGGTCGTTCTGTTTCTCTGTTTAGGTAAGGAAGCATTTCTGAAATGATGACCCAATGGGTCACAGATTGTCTTGTAATAAATAAAGTAATATTTGTCTTCTCCTGACACTCAGCTAATTTGATCCATTCTATTATTGAGCTCCTGATATGCTGTATTTCTGGGCCTCTACATTGCAGATGATCAATAGATGGATGCACAGAAATATAAGGAGGAAAAAATTGTTATCACCATCAAGCAGGCATTTGGGTGGTTTGAGTCCGGTTCTGTATTGTGGGATCTCAACTATTTCTGAAAGGGATGTCATAGGATGAAAGGGTTCAGGGAGTCAGACACATTTGGGCAGATAACTGGCATTCATTCTTGCTTCTGGGGAAGAACTGGATCCACAACTGAAAGATCCCTGAGCAGGAACAAGGAGGTTCAATGGTGTAAACTATTGACACCTACTTCAGCATTGATTATACTGGGGCTAGTTCTATTTACCACAATATCTTTTTAAAATATTCTAAAGAGAATGTCTATCCAGGAGGGAGATGGCCAAAGCATGTACATAATTACATGTCCATTTCAATACATCCTTTTCTATCCTTTTCTATAACCATATATTTTCTTATTCTCAAGTAGATGGGCAGTCATACTGATGTTACTGTATAAGTAAATCTTAAACTGTACAGTGTTTTTTTTTTAAATTAGGGCTGACAATCAATTTGTGGGCTGGAATGCAAAAATCAGAAATGTAACTTTTGTACATTGTACATTACAAATGATGTAATACAATAGTTCTAAAGACTAGGACTAATTATTTAACTTTATCATTGTTCTCCCAGCTCAGAAACCCAAAGTATTTCATATGTTGTGTCACTCTGTGTGTGTTTGTGCACGCACATACCTTTGTGTCAGTATTAACTGTTGGCACTTGCCTGAACGAGACTCTGCAATTTTTTATGCAAGATTTCAGAAGTATTTTGCCACTGCCATCTTCTTAGGGTGACTTGCCCAAGGTCACTTAACTGTCTTTGTGCATAAGGTGGAACCAGAACTCATGGTCTCCCAATTTCTAGCCCGATATCTTAACCACTACACCAATAGCAATAGCACTTAGGCCTATATACCACTTCATAGTGCTTTACAGTCCTCTCTAAGCAGTTTACAGAGCATATTTCCCCCAACAATCTGGGTCCCCATTTTACCGACTTTGGAAGGATGGAAGCTTGAGTGTACCTTGAGCTGGTCAGAATCGAACTGCTGGCAGTCAGCAGAATTAGCCTGCAATACTGCATTCTAACCACTGCACCACCACCAAACCAATTCTCTTTATGACATTATATTATATGAATTACATGATGATGTATATGACATTATTGTGGCTTATAAAAATTGTTTATGTTGGCATACTAGTAGTGAAGTTATAGACCTGGGAAGAAAGGGGCTTCAAGTACAAAAGCAGTTTCCAAAAATTTCTTGAAAGACGCTATTGTTTGCTGTGTGCAAGGATTAACGTTATTTTTCTTCTTACACAATCATTCAACAACATGATGCAATGAAGTTCACTGAGGCTAGAACTGGAAGAGTTGCCTTCATTCATAGACAGAAAAGAGTTTGAACAAACATTGCGTAAATAATTTATGTCTGCAGATTCTCCATTTATCACAGAAGAGATCTATCACACTATGTTTTATCTCAAGGAGTTGAGAACAAGAGATGGAAAGTCCCTGCCCCAGATTACACATAAATACCTTGGTACTAAACTGGCACTTCTGCGGTTTACTTGTATCAAATATTGCCTTCATCGCAATAAATTTGGCTGATGAGAACATTGCGAAATTCATACTTGGAAAAACCACTGTCAGCTCAGGTAGCTACCACGGTTTGACAGGAACTACAATAGATTTAAAGGTGTCCAAAGGCTTCAAACCTCCTATGTTGGCCCTAGAAGCTGTCCACACAAAATCTTTCCCTTATAATAGCAATAGCACTTAGACTTTCAGCCCTCTCTAAGTGGTTTATAGAGTCAGCATATTGCCCCCAACAATTTGGGTCCTCACTGACCTCGGAAGGATGGAAGGCTGAGTCAACCTTGAGCCTGGTGAGATTTGAACTGCTGAACTGCAGCTAGCAGTCAGCTGAAGTATCCTGAAGTACTGCACTCTAATCACTGCACCACCTCAGCGCCATATAAAACTATGATCTTCTTGAGAGTTAGTGATTTTCTAAGGGTTTCTTTACCTTTGAAATAGGTCATATTTGCTGATGGGGGAAAAGAAGACTGGTGGGTGGGTTATTGTGTGTGGGGTTTTTTTGGTTTACTTACATAATGGAACTTATAGTTTAGTGATATAAGTAAATAAAAAAACCCAATTTCTTTTCTCCCATCAGCAAAGATGACTGAGGGGACTCATACCAAAGGTAAGGAAACTTGTAAAAATACCTTACTTTCAGTGAATTCTATTCTACAGTATTTAAATGAGGCAAATA
The DNA here is from genome assembly GCF_029215685.1 of Pituophis catenifer annectens. NCBI lineage: Eukaryota > Metazoa > Chordata > Lepidosauria > Squamata > Colubridae > Pituophis > Pituophis catenifer. Next base: position 21,044,453 of record NW_027256881.1, read on the forward strand.
TTGCAAATATCCTGTGGCTATTCAGAGTATTTTTCCCCAGAAGCCACAAATGGTAATTCTTGTCAGCTCAGGATGCAGAACAGGAAGACATCATCTCATCTCCTTCCTCTTTTCCTTCCTCTTCCTCTTTCCACCATCCGATTATGAGGCGCTCCCAAGTTTACATTTTGATTTCTGACATCTATGTCATATTCGCTTGTTCAGCACAATATCACATGAGTGTTGACAACTCTATATTGCATATCAGTGGAAGCCTTGAGTCACAATGAAGGAAAATTTTGCTCATATATCTATTATCATCATTAGCAAGAAGAGGGAATGGGTGAAATCAAGAAACAGATTTGTGGTAAATATGATTCAATATGTTTTAGGTTGGATGTGTCACTTAAAAAATTATTTATAGTAATATATATGTATATATATACACAATTTTGGGGCACGATGGTCTAAAGGTTTAATGTCTAAAGGTTAAGACATTAGGCTTGTTGGCAAGCAGTTCAAGACCCAAGTACCATGTAACAGGATATTCCGTACACCTCGGTCAGTGGAGGGTTGCCCCGGTTCGCACCGGTTCTATAGAACCGGTAGTAAAACCGGCGGGAGGCTCCACCTATCGACCCTGACATCATCTTCTATGCATGTGCAAAAGAGCGCGTGTAGTAAAGGTAAGTAGAACCCACCACTGACTTCAGTGTATAGTCATGCTGGCCACATGACCATGGAAGTGTCTTCAGACAATGCTGGCTCCCTTGGGTAGGAAATGGAGATGAGCACTGCCCCTAAAGTCCAATACAACTGGGTAGGGGAAAACTTTACCTTTTAAAATTATTTATTTATTTATTTATTTATTTATTTATTTATTTATTTATTTATTATTCAACAGTATAAAATCTTATAGTATTATTGTAGGAGCTCTTTCCTATTTTTGGTTTTTAATATTATAGTATTTCCTTTGTTTCTCATTTTCTTTTGTCTTTTGTTTTATTTTTGGTGTTGCTTCTTTAGCATTCCTTTTAAGTCAAGGGTTGGGGACAATGGCTGAGGAATTCTGGGAGATGAAGGCCACAAGTTATAAAGGGGCTATTGTTCCCCACCTCTGCTTGAAGTATATAGTTTGCTACTGAATAGCTTGAAATGTAATTAGTAACTCCTGATTTCGGCACTTATTATCCCTACTCTTTATAAAGTTCAATAACAATTATATTAAAAAAGGCATTGTTTTTACTGTAACAATCTGTTATGTAAGTGATCTGGGATTAGACCCATCCTAACCTGTCTTTTCCTCAACAATACCATCCTTGTCTTTTAGGAAACTCCTAGGGTCAATAGCAATAGCAATAGCAATAGCACTTAGACTTATATATTGCTTCATAGTGCTTTACAGTCCTCTCTAAGGGGTTTACAGAGTCAGCATATTGCCCGCAACAATCTGGGTCCTCATTTTACCGAGCTCGGAAGGATGGAAGGCTGAGTCAACCTTGAGCCAGTGAGATTTGAACTGCTGAACTGCAGCTAGCAGTCAGCTGAAGCCTGCAGTGCTGCACTCTAACCACTGCACCACCTATATATTCTATACAGCAAGAAGATCAATAGTGATCTTCCTGCTGAAGGTGAGCCTTCATAGGTATCCAATAGACCAACATAAGTCCTCGTTATCGATTGCTTTTCCTTTCATAAAATGCATTTAGAACAGATACATGGGTCACACTTGACTGATGTATAAGTGTTTATGTTAAATGCCAATTCATTCAGCAGTCATAGACATATTAGCAACCTCTGGTGGAAACTCCATAGCAACACTGTCTTCATGCCAATGCCAGCTATTTCTTTTTTTTTTTTTCCACTTTGGAAAAAAAATAATTTACTGGGCCTGGTATTATCTATCTATCTATTATGGTGATAAATAGATAGATGATAGAGATGACAGAGCACAAGTTTGCCAGCTTGTATTTGGGTTGTTGCATTCTGATGCAACAATCCAAATCTGATGCACTGACTGATATTTGCCAGTATCATCTTCCTTATAAAATATATTGTAGTAGCCCAGATGCTTGGCTAGAGAGTTGGCAGGAAAATTTCCAAACAACATGAATGGTAGGGAAAGCATCAAAATGACCATCAGAGTCTTTGTAACGTTTTCCTTCTTGCCTAAAGAGCATCCAATCTACAACTACAAGTATCATCATGTTTCCCTACTGGAGGAAGTGAAAAGAGGGAAGAGGAAATAATTTTTATCCTGAAATGCAATAGAGACAACATGAATTTCCTACATAAGGAAAGCTGATGTTCTCCAGACAAGGTTGGAAAATCAAAACAGCACCAAAGAACAGTGGGGAAAAACATTGGCAGAGCAAATACATGAGATACAGTATTTGAGATCACAGTGGAACTGAAGAACCAATTTCCAGATCTCTCTTTAGAGAATGATGGACTGACAGCTGAAGGACATGGATTGTTGTAGAAACCACTTGGGTCCCAATGGATCAAGGAAATCCAAGAAACACTTGGAGAAAGAAGAGGTATACAATGGTGGTCGTTGTTTTTCTGTTAAGAGAACTGAAATCGCTATGTGCAAATCCAGTATGACACTGCAGGAAGTGTCCTGCCTACCAGGCGTATAGGTTCTAAGTGCATGCCCACTGTAGGACATGATGAAGAAGTGATCAAGACTATTCAAACCTACCAAATTATCCTTTCCTTTTGTGCCATGTGGAAATAAATGATACTCACAGAAAAATCATAGTAACATTCTCTGGAGACTATGAGATCTTGGACCAAAACATGAGGCAGTTGAAAGCACAGGTAGTTTAAAGAAAATTCTTCCAATGGAGGGTCATAAGGCAAAAAGACAACCAAGTTCCACAAGTCAAAACATGGCCATGCAAATGGTGTCACCGAAAAAGGTTGGATATTATGACCATCCCCGCTATACATTCATGGAGGACTACTGGGAAGAGAAGAGAAATGTCTTACACACACTGGGAAGGCAGTGCTGACAGGAATCTCACCAATCTCATTAGCAGAGTATTATAACAAAAGGGGAAAGGAGGCAAAACCCCAGAACCACATATGGAGCCAAGAACTGAGGCCAAGAAAGCAGAACTTTAAGGAAGAAGCATGAGGTCAGGATGGGGACTCAAGAGTTTTATTGGACTTTACAACAGAATGTCAACAGGAGGTACAGTACTCAGAACTTCAGATGTTTCTACACCAACCTACAGAGTAGGGGAAATAAATAGGAAGAACTAGAATTGTTAATTCAGAGAGACAAATTATATGTGATAAGCATCAATGAAAGTTGGTGGAAAAATACTCATGATTGGAACACAGCAATGCAATGCTATTAGGTGTTCCCCCCCCCAAAGGAGCAGATTGAAGAAAAAGGGGGAAGGGGTATTTCACCATGCAAAGAGAAAGAAAATTTACACACACAAAAATCTAGGAATCTGAACATGGACCTCCTATTGGAAGTATTTTGGTAAGGTTAAAAGGAGAGAGAAATAAGGCAGAAGATATAGTTGAGGACTTTCCACATCAAATAACCAATGTTTTAGAGAGGGTTGCAATTGCAGTAGTTATTGTGGCATCTTGATATCCACCCAAAAGCTCATCCCTGTTTCACTGATGCCAGTCTTGAAAACCTATACTAGTATATCTTGACCTCTGTGGAAATCTGCTAAGAGTGAGTGGATCAATAATTTCTTGTCTTCTCAAAAAATGGAAGGCAGGACAAGGGGGCATGTTAGCCTGAACCCAATCCTCACCAAAAGGAAGGAAAAGCCATACATGCACATGGTCACCATGAGGTCATGAATTTCTCCATTCACCTGTTCTTATAAACATGGAAAATGAAGTTGCCCAAAGGCAAAAGAACTGTAACATCAATCTTGAGTATACAGAGAGCAGTTCAGGAAGGATGCTACTGGACAACTCAGCTGCCAGGTCACCAGTAGGATGACTAACTTGCCTTTATAAACTGTTTTGCCAAGATTGCTTATGCAGAGATAAGTGCCATTCATTTCTCGACATTTGTTAAGGCTCTAAGTCTGTTTTTGACCCAGTTGGGCAAGAGTAGAGGTCCCTGACTCATTGCCTTGCTCTTTCCTCAGACAAGATAGGAAAAGTAGAAGGTCCTTTCTGGGCTTCTGGGTTTCCTCTTCAACTCTAACTCTTGAACTCTTAACAATTGATAGTTTTCCTTGCTATCTGATTCATGTTCTCTATGACCCAAAAGTTCCTTGTCCTCAAATGTTCTCCTTTTCACTAGTTGGGTGGAGAACTGGAAGTCCCATTCACCTGATAAAACTCTACATTCTAAAGAAACATTCCAAATAAAAGAAACAAAAAATAGTTGAGCATTTTCATCATAGATTAGAATTTGCTTTTTTACTTCTCCTTCTGTTCTCAATATCAAATTTTTATTACTGTCCTATAGATCAATGTATCTCTTCCCAGGAGATTGAGTTGGATGCAAACAGAAATCACTCATCTCAGAGATCTCTCAATAGAAAGAGAGACGGTTGATCTGTTGGATTCTATAGAAGCCAGTAGGGTCTTTCTTTCTGCCAAGGAGAACCATGCTGAACTAACATTTGTGTCAAGAGAAGTATTCTGTGTCTTTCATATTGCAAACATATTACTATTAACCTTTGTTTTTGTTTTTTTAAAATAATTTTTATTCAGCATTTACATCTTTGTTACATTTTTACAGCTTTCCGATACCGGCATCTTTGGTAATATCTGTTTTATCTTTTGACCAACTATATACACATACATTTTATATATTACTTATTAATTCCTATATTCACTACAATATATACCTATCTATTACACATAAACTGTTTCATTCCTCTATAATATCTTCTCTTACATTTATACATTGATTTTAGATTCTTTCTCCAACCAGCTATACCGTCTATTCCATGTTTCGTAATAAACCGTTTCCTCTCGGTCTTTTAGTTCCATTGTTAATTTATCTGCTTCTGCACATTCTAGCACCTTCTTTATAATCATCGTATTTGATGGAGCAAATCTTTGTTTCCAATTTTGTGCAAATGAAATTCTGGCAGCCATAATTATGTGAAGTATGAGGTAATAAATTTTTTTTCTAATCTTCTCTTTTATAAATCACAACAAAAATAGTTCGGGTTTCATAGTAATTTTTTCCCATCATTTCCTCTAGCCATTTTTTAATTTTTAACCAGTATGTCTTTGCTTTGGGGCATATCCACCACATGTGGAAATATGTCCCGTGTTGATGGTTGCATTTTCAACAATTTGGTGAATTTTTTTGGGATATCTTGGCCAATCTTGCCGGGGGTAAATTCCACCTATAAAACATTTTGTAAATATTTTCTTTATAAGTGGCCAACAACGTCATCTTATAATTTGTTTCCCATAATTTTTCCCAATACTCTAATTCAATATTATACTCAAAATTTTTTGCCCAAATTATTATTATTAACCTTTGATGTATCCTTTCCCTGCTGGAATATTTGCCAAGGGGAATCCAAAACATCTTCTGAAAAGGAAAGACCTATTCTGGCAAATGTTCAGTGCTCCTTGGGGGTTTAATCTGTTTGATATCATTTCAGCATTGACATTATTTGAAAGAACATTTCAAGTTCCTATAAATGAGAAATCCTGACATTTTTAATTATTCATATCATTTATTAATGACAGATGACAAATTACATTTTGGTCATTACTCATTTAAGGAAGGGACTGAGTGAAATTTGCAAAAGCCAGAAAGCTTTTTATGTAGAAAGAAAACAGTGACGTGTTCATATATCAGGCCAAGGAATAATGTGGTCTATTTGATTTTGCTTAATCAGTTATGTGAATCTAGCTATTGCGGTTGCTTAATTATGTTTTATAATTTAGTGATTTATTTAGGTTACTACATTTTGTTCAACAAATCATGTCTTCATGTGTTCATAGGTATGTTCATCCGATGAGCTCTGAGAAGAACTTTGAGAAACAGGAGAAAGAGCTGCAGACTAGACAGCAATCAGGCAAAAGATATCTTACTCCACAGAAGAAATGAAGTATGGGAAGTGTCTCAGAAGGGACCCTCCCTAGTTCTCTAGACAGCAAAGGTGGAGCGGGAAGACTTTCAGACTTGCAAAATACTGTAACCTTCCATAAAGGTAGTGTTAGTACTAATGGTTTTAGCTTCTTGTCTGGACCGCCTCAAAGGGCTGGCAGTTCATGAAGTCACCTGGAGTTAAGCTCAACTCAAAGAAGATCTTTTTGTCACCAAACCAGGGGCAAAATACAACAAGTTCTGACAGGTTCTCAATTTCCTTATTGGAAATTTTGAGCAGTTCAGAGAACTGGCAAATAACACCTCTGGCTGGTCCCAGAGTGGGGTGGGAATGGAGATTTTGCAATATCCTTCTTCCAAAAGTGAGGAGGGAATGGGGATTTTGCAGTATCCTTCCCCTGGAGTGGGGTGGGAATGGAGATTTTGCAGTATCCTTCCCCTGTCACGCCCACCAAGCCACGCCCACAGAACCGGTAGTAAAAAAAAATTTGATTTCACCACTGCACCAAACCCAAAGGTTCTGGGTAGGTGATTGCCACTATTCACTTGCACACTTTCCTGAAATATTGGAGAAGAAAGTTCTGTATCTCTTGATGAAAGGGTTTTTTTCCCCCCTCCAATGAATAAATTCTTTCACTAGGGTCAATCATCTTGTTTCCCAACAGAGAAAATTGGTTTAGTTTCAAAGCATAGTCATACATTCTCTATAAAACAGTTAATGTGTTCGAAGGAAGATCATTTCCATTGGAAATAAAAATTTGAACTTGAGAATAACATCATGTCAGCACACACTAACAGTAAATTATTTGTTTCATTTGCTTCTAAAAACAAACTTGTACTGAGTCCAGCACATGTGTGTTGTATTTTTTTGACAAGTAAATTTGTTAACTGTAAGAATGAGAAACACAATTTAATGTTTTACAAATTTATGACATTTTTCTGTATGAGGGGTTTTAGTTTATGTAAAGCATATGAGCTATTTTTCTGTACAAATCTCAAATGACACATAAAATGGTGTATATTCTTGTTCACATTTCTCCCTGTTGGCAGATTTGCCTTTAGTACAGTTTTTGCCAGCAATTTTCCTAAATACACCAAAAGGAAACAAGAGAAACAAACACTTAAACAGCATTATTAGATTCAAAGCAATCCAAATGTAGCAGGCATTAAACTAGGGGTGAAATGCTCCCGGTTCGGACTGGATCGCCCGATCCGGTAGCGATGGAGACGGGTGGTTCGGAGAACCAGCAGCAAAAATCCCTGCCCCCCACATTGCCCAGCTGAGCCGCGCAATCATCAGAGGCTTTTTAAAAATTATTTTTAAAAGCTTTTTTTTCTACAACCTCTTTGGCCGAAAAAATGCTTTTAAAAGTAAAAAGCACCACATCTTCTCCAGCCTCCTCATTGTCCGACTCGAGTGCCAGTTGCACAGGCTGCTGGTGCAGCACCACAGCAGCCTCCTCACTGTCTGAATCAGCTACTAGCTGCACAGGCTGCGTACGGGCCACAACAGTTCCATTGTAACTTTGAACAGTCACTAAATGAAATGTTGTAAGTTGAGGACTATCTGTCTACAGTTCAGGATCAGGTTTACATCTAAGGAACTCACTTGTATTTCAAAGAAAATAGAGTATCTTTAAATAGCGGGTTGATAGTTTTACCCATTGGAAGTCATAAATTAGCAATAATAGCCTCCTTTATGAAAGTTATCATGATTCAGTTTAAGTAGAAATAGTTGGCAGCCTTCCACACAGCTGTTTTGGTCTTGGTGGCTCCTCTTCAATATGCGAATACATTTGTTGTTCTGGGACTTATGCTCAGAGAATTAACCAATTTTTAACCTGGTTCTGAATGTTAATAAAACAAAGGAGATCATTACTGATTTTAGAAAGAGCCGGCATAGTCATTCTCCATTTTGTATCAAGGCTTCAGCTGTGTCAATAGCATTAAGTATATGGGGGTGCAGATAACTAATAATCCGACTTGGTCTCTCCACATCAAGTGAAGCGTGCAAACCAGTTTTTGCATTTACTGCGTCGGATGAGTAGAACACATCTTTCTCCTTCTATCCTGGCCACTTTTTACCGAGGCATGATTGAGAGCATTTTAACAAACCGCCTTACTGTTTGGTTTGGTGGCAGCAGTGCCTCAGATAGAAGGATCATACAGAGAGTGGTAAGGACAGCTAAGAAAACCATAGGAAGCTCACTTCCCGTTATTCAGGATATTGCTAATAAGCACTTATGTGCTTAGAGCTCAAAGCATTGTTAGAGACCCCACACACTTACTTCACAGCCTGTTTCTGTTGCTCCCCTCTGGGACGAGGTTTCGAAGTATCTATAGCAGGACTGGTAGATTCTATAACGGCTTTGTTCCTTTTGCCATCCGTCTTGTAAATTCGCAGGATTCTTTTCCCCCCCCCCACGGTATACATTTGAATTCCTGTGATGTTTCTCTGTGTCGTATATGTGTGTGTGTGTGGTATATGCATAATGGTTAACTTTTGAGAGCTGAACACAATGAAATTTTGTTTTAATGTATGCTGATTAATGGATGATTATTGACAAAGATTATTGTCATTTAAAGTGACAATAGACATATTCTATTCTATTCTGTTCTGTTCTGTTCTGTTCTGTTCTGTTCTGTTCTGTTCTGTTCTGTTCTGTTCTGATATGTTACGTTACGTTACGTTACGTTGCGTTGCGTTGCGTTGCGTTGCGTTGCGTTGCGTTGCGTTACGTTACGTTATGTTACGTTATGTTACGTTACATTCTGTTCCATTACCCAGGAACTGCAGGGAACTCTGCTTTTCCAGCCTCTCCGAGTGACAGCTGTGCTAACAGCCTCTGCTGTGAAAGGCAAAGAAGAAACAGGAACAGGATCGCTGATCTCAGGTGGACCTTTGGATTGAGACCAGGGCCAAACTCAAGCAAAGAGCAAGTTTATTTATTTATTTATTTATTTATTTATTTATTTATTTATTCATTTATTTATTTATTTGGTCAAATTTATATGCCGCCCTTCTCCCGAAGGACTCGAGGCGGTTCACAAAGGATTAAAACCGTAGAACAGTAAAAAGAAATTAATCTAGATTAATTAAAAATACAACAATTAAAACCCATATTAAAACCAAACTAAAAACACCCCGTAGGTCAGGCAATTTGTTTAAAAAGCCACATCTTTAGGTCCTTGAGGAAGGAGCGGAAGTCGGGAGCCGTGCGGAGCCCGGTGGGTAAACCATTCCAGAGGGTTGGCGCGCTCACAGAGAACGCCCTCATCCTGGGCGCCATCAGCCGACATTGCCTGGCCGTTGGCACCCAGAGAGGGCTGCCCTATGCGAGCGCACTGGTCGGTGAGAGGCTGGCTCCTGCAAGTTTTCCACCATTGTTCCCCCATTTCTTTGCAAATCAGTGCTCTCAGAAATCCCCAAAGTCTTGCACCATTTTCAGATTCTGAGGCCCTAATTGAGATAAAAGTATATTTAAAAGTCTATAAACGATAAATGCTGCATACCTATCAGCTTATTTAAAAAGTGAGATATCTGTGTGAGACCAGACCTCAGAGGGCCCCTGCTTGATTTCCTACTTCCTTGCTCCTCACTCACTCACACCTTGCCAGAAAAAGCTATTCTGCTCTTCTAGCACCATTCCCATTCCCCCCCCCTGCCAGGAATGTTATTTCCAAAATCCCTGGCTCAGATGGCTTAACCGGCACTCGCTTTGTAAAGTTAAAATTCCATTTCTCTGGCAATATTTGCTTCCTCTTTCGTCCAGAGAACTGATTGTAGCAGACTTTTTTACTGTTATGTCATCATTTCTCAGATATGAAGCGTGGATTTATTCCCAGCAAATCTCCACCCTCTCTTCAACCAGTCTATATAAACATGAGAAGTTCTGCCTCTCACCATGGAGCTAGGGAGGTGCACAAGCTACCCCAACTACTATTTCTTCTCTCGTTTGATCCAAGAGCAAAGATGAACAGCTCCCTGGCTACCCTTGCCGTCTTCCTGGTTGCTGCTATGTTCTTATCCCAAGCTCAGGCTCAGTTTGGTAAGACTGCATTTTCTTCTCTTTTTCAGCATCCCAGCTGCTGGGGATTCTGAGGGCGGTTAGGTGGCTCATGGTTAAAATGCTCGACTTGTCAGCTGAAAAGCTGGCAGCTTAGGTTCAAGACCTGAGCACCAAGTGATGGGATGAGCTCCCGCCCTTGCCTCAGCTCTTGTCAACCTAGCATGAGAGCATGCAAATGCGAGTAAATAAATAGGTAAAACTTTGGTGGGAAGGTAATAGCACTCTGGGATGTCATGTTGGCCCCATGATTGCAGAAATGTCTTCTGATTGTGCTGGCTCAATGGCTTTGAATTGGAGATGAGTAGCTCCCCTATAGTTGCCAATGACTAGCAGAGTTAAATCCTCAGCGACTCCTTTACCTTTTATCTACATTCAGAATTATAACCCTTGCCATCTTGACATGGGTTCTAGATTTTGCTCAACCATCTCTCTTGAAAGTGCTGGTCATACAACAAACAACAAGGATAGTTAGGGACAGGCAATGCTGCTCAGGGTGTAAGTACAACCTCATCTGAAAAGGGAAGATCTGCAGAAGAATTAAGCCACTTGCTTGGAGCTGAATTTGAGATGAGAAGGAGAGAGCAGCACTCTATCCAACCCTTCAGAAGATGTATGTGGAGAGAATGAGCTCTTCCTTTCAGGTTTCAAAAGAGGATAGGGTAGATGAATATATGACATTTATCCTTTTTATTCTGAAACGCTTTTATAATTATCAGAAGCCATTTCAAGGATTTGTAGGAAGGGGGAATTCAGTATGAGTTGTATTAATGCATGCAAAAAGAATTATTTTCCATATTGAACATTGTCTATTGAGTGGACAAAAGAAAGTGGATTCCCTATGTAAGAGAAATCTAAAGTTCCTCTCCAAAATAAGCTTGTTTTTCTCTAGTGCCAGGTAGAATTTTTAGGAGTTAGTGCTTTGGGGCTCACATAGTCACTATCTAGCTGTAATAGATACATGCTACCCTGTTTCCCCAAAAATAAGACATCCCCTGATAATAAGCCCAATCGGGCTTTTGAGCACATGGCAATAAGGCCAAGCGCTTATTTCAGGGTTCAAAAAAATATAAGACAGGGTCATATTTTCAGGGAACACAGTAATAAGAATCCATTCCATCGTGAAGGAAGGAAGGAAGGAAGGAAGGAAGGAAGGAAGGAAGGAGGGAAGGATTCTGCCTGAGTGAGACAATTCCTGCATTTTTAATTTCTGCAGAATTCATTGTTGAATTTGCCTCTGAAATTTTCACAACTAGAAGTAAAAAAACAAATCTCCACCTCTTAAACATATGGTTTAAAAGACTTTGGCCCAAAGTTCAGCCTATCTCTAGGGCTGTGTTTGTGGGGAATATAGGAAGATAAAGCATTAGCTATGTATGCTACCTTGAGTTGTACCAAATAAAGTTGGATATAAATCTAACAACAACAACAACAACAACAACAACAACAACAACAACAACAACAATATGATCCATGGTAAGGTCAGTCCAGGGAAAATCTGCCCATATTATATGAGGGGGAATGGTAGATATTCTAAACTAGCAGGTGAGAAGTTCAGGTTCAAGACTCAATGATTGGGGAAGGGAAACCATTAAAATGACACAAGTCTCTTTTCCTGTTGTTCAGACGCCACGGTCTGTTGTTTTGACTATGTAACCAAGCCTATTCCACGGAGGAACCTGAAGTCCTATGAACATGCAAATGCCAGGTGTTCCATGCAAGCTGTCATGTAAGTATTAAAAAAAATCTATCAACTCCTAAGCGATTCCTAAATATGTTAAATGTGATGTTGGCTGCTCTTGAAACATCTACCGTGTTTCCCCGAAAATAAGACCCTATCTTATATTTTTTTGAGCCCTTGAGTGCTTTATTATTTTATTATTTATTTTATTAATTCAATTTGTATGCCGCCCCTCTCCGAACACTCAGGGCGGCTCACAATGCATTTAAAATCATTATAAAAAACATTTAAAAATTAAAAACATTAAAAACATTAAAACTCATTCACACCATTCATGGACGGATCTCCTTGGATCGCAAGAGCGTGATCCCAGGCCTGCCGGAAAAGCCAGGTCTTCACCGCTTTTCGGAAGGCCGATAGGGTGGGGATAGTCTGGACCTCAGGAGGTAACTGGTTCCAGAGAGCTGGGGCAGCCCCAGAGAAGGCCCTCCCTCACGGGCCCACCAGCTGGCATTGTTTAGCTTGACGGGACCTGGAGGAGACCAACTCTGTGGGATCTTACTGGTCGTTGGGAGTTATGCGGTAGAAGGCAGTCTCGAAGATACCCTGGCCATGAGCCATGTAGGGCTTTAAAAGTAATAACCAACACCTTGAATTGTGACCGGAGACCAATAGGGAGCCAGTGCAGCTCGTGGAGAATTGGTGTAATGTGGGTGTACCTAGGTGCACCCACGACAGCTCGCGCGGCTGCGTTCTGGACCAACTGTAGTCTCCGAACACTTTTCAAGGGTAGCCCCATGTAGAGCGCATTGCAATAATCTAACCGTGAGGTGACAAGGGCATGAGTGACCGTGAGGAGAGCTTCCCGATCCAAGTAGGGTCGCAATTGGTGCACCAGGCGAACCTGTGCAAAAGTGCCCCTAGCCACAACTGTCAGATGTTGCTCTAATCTTAGCTGTGAGTCTAGGAGGACACCCAAATTGCGAACCCGTTCTGAGGGGGACAATTTCTCCCCCCCCCCAGAACCAAGGATGGACAATCAACATGCTTGGCCTTATTTTTGGGGAGGTCTTATTATTTTGGGGTGCATGGAGGAAACCAGAGGAAATGGCAGGGACTGGCTGCACATGCATTTTCAGGGAGGGCTTATTTTGGTGCATGTGCTCAAAAGCCCAATTGGGCTTATTATCAGGGAATGTTTTATTTTAGGGGAAAGAGGGTAGTTTCTTTGTGTGACCTTTATGTAAAAGTGCACCAGCCATAATCATCATATTTTCCTACATTGACTTTATGTGAATTTGATTTAAATGTAAAATTAGTTGCATTCCCATCCAACATATCACAATGAGGCCAGAGAGTTCTTTACTCAGAAAAAAAAATATCTATTCATTTTTTGCAATAAACATTAACAAAGAGGTGGGGTTTCAATGGCAAGACCCTTGGCTGCTGTCTTGATTTATCTGTCACCCCATCTGCAGATATCCTCATACCAAAATCTAAATTTATCTCCCTCTTGCAAGGGCCTGTGTGCAGGTTTAGTTCAACATTTCGAGTCACAGTTTTCAGGCAAATCAGCCCTTTAGCTTAAATAATTAAATTAATTGAAAGATTTAGTGGACGTCTGCCCATGCACCCCCTTTCATGAAATCAATTTGGAACAGGAGCCTCTTGAGGGTAACTGATGGGAGGGGCTCTGCCCCCTTGAAAACTGTGTGTGGTGCCAATTGTAGAGAATTGCTTTCTTGCCAGCTTGTGACGAAATATGCATGTGTATGTCTCTTCTGCAGATTTATCACACATAAGAACCGACGGATATGTGCAGATCCCAATGCACCATGGGCCCAGGATCGTGTAAAATATTTGTCCAAAAACTGACAACCTACCACTTCCTTCATATTCACCTGGAGAAGCCCAAGAAGTGAAAGCTTTTAAAATGCTTCGGATGTTGGGGAAAAGAAGAACATGCGTGACTATTATTCTGACCTTGCACACTCCTAATTTAAACTTCATTGATGGAAGCTGAAATAATGTATTTTATTTAAATTATGGGCAAATATATTTTGTATTTTATATTATTATTTTTAAAAAGAAGTAGTTCCTTTTGTCTAAAGGTTCTGAAAAATATTTGAGAGAAACGTAATGTATGAATAAACCTCAGGGTTATGGAATCCATACATGTCTCTGCTTGTCTATGTTTGAAATATTTTCCGAGAGCTCCTTCAGGTTACACAACAATTCTTATTTCATTGAAAGATCGACTAGGACTCTGTCTGGGATCTGGTTCTTCTCCTTCCCTGGGAGTGGGGATTCTTGGGACCCTCCATCTGTTCCTGCACCACCATTCATAACATCCCTCCTTTTCAGACTTGAAAGATGGGTGTCAACCTTGCAAGGTAGACTAGACAGGAAACATAGTGAGATGAACTATTTTTACTTTATTGTAAGGTTCCATTAACAGAATCTTGCAAGTCTGAAAATACCTTCATCTTCCATCCCCTTATACAGCCCAAGAAACTAGGGATGGTCCCTCCTGAGTCTCTTGCCCTACTCACATTCCTGCTGCAGGCTAAATTGCCTCTTATCTGCCTCTGCCTGCCCTGACTCCCAAGGTCATTCCCAGGGGTGGGCTTCAAAAATTTAAGCAAGGAGTTCTTTGCCCGGTTGCTGGGTGGGCATGGCCATGGTGGGTGTGGCCTAGTTGGCCTCCTGCACCATAGTGGGGGGGTGCTTTTTTGCCCTCCCCAGGCTTCGGAGGCTTTTCTCGAGCCTCCGGGAGGATGAAAACGGCCTCCTCAGACTCCCGAGTCCCTCCGGAGGCCAGAAACGGGAGCATTTCCTGAACTCCCAGTAGGCCTATTTTTCACCCTCCCTGAGCCTCCGTGCACGCCCTGCACTTACCTGCATCCAAAACGGGCTGCGTGGGGACTCCTGGCAGGGGTGGGGTGGGGCCACTCAGGAGTGGGATTTGGGGGTTCTCCGAACTGCATAGAATCTTAGCTAGAGATTCTCCCAAACCCCTGCGAACCCCCAGCAGCCCACCCCTGGTCATTCCCACAGAACATTGTACCCTCCGTTGACTGTGCTGCTGGCGCGCTGGAACTTATGAGACAGGGAAGCAGCAGCATGCAAGGCAGTGGAGATACTCTGTATTCAGAGCAAAGCCTTCGAAAGCAATGAGGAAGTAGGAGTGAAAGCTATTGAAATCATCCATTGGGGCTATTTCTTTTGTCTGTTCATTATACTCACATAAGACGTGGCTCCATTCTAAAACGGCTATACTCTTGTTGGTTTTCTCTTCATTTCCAGCACTCTTATTCTTAAAAAAAAACGAAAACCGACCTTATACTGCTGTTTACGTGGTTGCATGTAGTAGGGATTTTGATGCAAGATGGATGCTGCTTTAACATTGAATGCTTACAGGTCGTCTTAGTTTGCAAGGAAGAGATAAGGGGGGGGAGGGGAGGGGAGGCTGAGGGGTTGTTTATAAGTAATCAAGAGCTTGCTTATCACAAACAGCATCTTAGCCCAGGTGACAAGAAACCTGGGAAGGAGTGTTTAAAGTCATTTAAAGAGACTGCACTTTAATTAACTCAGTACAAATGAAAATAGGAAATTCCTCTTAGCTTTGGCATTTAGCCAAGAAAAGCATTAAAGACACTGATGAAACCTCGATTGGTCTTGCACAGCTGTGTCGGGCTTAGCTGTCTTCCTGCACTATTAACACGAGTATCAACCATGTGGCATTGTAACTAATACAGGTGGGAGTTTCTGCAGATCTGGGATTTCCAAAATGAAAGCATGTGATTATTACCACCCCTACTTCGTGGACAGGAACTCTTTTCTTTTAAAATATGCCACTGAATCTGTGCACAATACTGTGATTTAAACATCGTTGGACTGAGCTGTGCAGATGTGAAAAAAGCTTGTGTGAACCTGGGGTCAGATTCTGTTTTTCTAATGCTTAAATCTGCCTGTGCTATTCTGTAGATGAGGCTCACGTTACTATAATTACTAGGATATTTTGAAACACATCCTTTAATGGATACTGTTTGTTATGGTTATTTTATGGGACATTTGCTATCGACTTTTGGCTAACAGCCCACAATTCTCTCTTTCCTTCTTTTTCATTTTAATCTATAATTTTTATTAAAACTTTTAAATAAGAAGATAAAAATTAACAAATTAAGGGAGAAAAAGAAATAAAAGGAAAACGAAAAGGGCAAGAAAAAAAAAGTTAAAGAAAGTTATAAGCACAGATATATTTTAACCTCTCTGTAAATTTACATCATAGAATAGAATAGAATAGAATTCTTTATTGGCCAAGTGTGATTGGACACACAAGGAATTTGTCTTGGGGCATACGCTCTCGGAGTACGTAAAAGAAAAGATACATTCATCAAGAATCATACGATACAACACTTAATGATAGTCATAGGGAAACAGTCAATATAAATCTTAAGGATACCAGCAACAAGGTTACAGTCATACAGTCATAAGTGGGAGGAGATGGGTGATAGGAACGATGAGAAGATTAATAGTAGTGCAGACTTAGTAAATAGTTTGACAGTGTTGAGGGAATTATTTGTTTAGCAGAGTGATGGCATTCGGGAAAAACCTGTTCTGATGTGCAGTGCTTTATAGCATTGTTTGGAGTTGAAACCGTTTATGTCCAGGATGTGAGGGGTCTGTAAATATTTTCACAGCCCTCTTTTTGACTCGTGCAGTATACAGGTCCTCAATGGAAGGCAGGTTGGTAGTAATAGTTTTTTCTGCAGTTCTAATTATCCTCTGAAGCAGTGGTGGGTTTCAAAATTGTTTACTACCGGTTCTGTGGGTGTGGCTTGGTGGGCGTTGCAGGGGAAGGATACTGTAAAATCTCCATTCCCTCCCCACTCCAGGGGAAGGTTACTGCAAAATCCCCACTTCCTCCCGATCAGCTGGGACTTGGGAGGCAGAGAATAGATGGGGGCAGGGCCAGTCAGAATTTTTACTACCTGTTCTCCAAACTACTCAAAATTTCTGCTACCGGTTCTCCAGAACTGGTCAGAACCTGTTGAAACCCACCTCTGGTGAAATGTCTGTGTCTGTCTTGTTGTGTTGTGGAACCAAACCAGACATGTATCATGTTACAATACTCTTTCTTTCTTGGTTGAGGAAAGGACAGGCCCAAAGTGACCTCAGGGAAGCAACACGCCTTTCTAGTCCAGCATTAACAATTACATATACTGCTGTCATCCCAAGTGTACATAAAAAAAACACAATGTCACACTTATATTTTTCCCCCAAAGGACATTTGTTCCTTCAATTATACTTGGGCATGCTTATGTTAAGATAACCTGTATTGCCACTTTTCTGTGTACACACTGGCACACATTGAAATTCTGATGCTCTCAAAAGAGAGAGAGAGTGAGTGTGTGTGTGTGTATGTGTGCATATAATAATAATAATAATAATAATTATATATATATATATATATATATATATATATATATAGGTCTTTGGTTATTCGGGTCTTCTCCCACGTAAAATTGGAAGTGTCTTGGCGACGTTTCGACAAAGTCTCATTCGTCATCTTCAGGCTGGTGTTCTCGGCTTCGTGCTTCCAGGAGCAAGCCGAGAACACCAGCCTGAAGATGACGAATGAGACTTCGTCGAAACGTCGCCAAGACACTTCCAATTTTACGTGGGAGAAGACCCGAATAACCAAAGACCTACATACAAACACCCGCGAAAACCTGAGAAAACATATATATATATATATATATATATATATATATATATATATATATATATAATTTTATATATATTAATCACAATCTATTTTGAACATAGCAGAATTTTTTTTAGAAATTATTAATTTTTAATTTAATTATTAAACTACCAGTAAATAAGAGTCTAGAAAATATTAAACAAGGGTTAAAGTACGGTAATCAGTATTTGCTTTACCTTTTTTTTTTCTTTTTTAAAGAGCACTAAGGGGAATTCCTCCATTGAATTTCCTTCTCTTGTTTCCTCTCTGCATAACTTTCTAAAAAATCACTAATTTCTAATCATGCCATGCTATTCAAGTGAGTCTCCCTATACAAAATAAATAAAAAACCATGAGTCAAATGAGGTTATGGACACAGCAGGGGAAAATACGCACAAAATAATTTTATTAAGGAGAGGCAAACAGCCAGCACATCATCTGGCATCTCAATTATGACTTCCAAATGACTAGCAGCAATCTTTGGAGTGGAAATTGATGATCCTGTTCTCACTTCGTTGAAAACAAAATGATTATGTCAGGCTGATTTTTAGCAACCGCATTGTTAGATCTTCTTCAGCATGATTTGTCCCAATGTGGTCCTTCAGGATTCCCAATGATGGAGCTAATAATGAACCTTCCTAGATTTAAAAACTTGGAATCCTGCTTCCAGGGCAAAAGTGTTAGATTGAAAACTACTATCAAGACTCTTGAGTAGCTGTACTGGCCAGTTATAGATTTCTATAATGGATCCTTCTCCTTAGAATAACAGAGTTGGAAGGGACCTTGGAGGTCTTCTAGTCCAACCCCCTGCTTAGGCAGGAAATCCTACACCATTTCAGACAAATGGTTATCCAATCTCTTCTTAAAAACTTCCAATGTTGGAGCATTTACAACTTTTGTAAATGCTGAGGTGGCACAGTGATTAGAGTGCAGTACTGCAGGCTACTTCAGCTGACTGCTAGCTGCAGTTCAGCAGTTCAAATCTCACCAGGCTCAAGATTGATTCAGCCTTCCATCCTTCCGAGGTGGGTAAAATGAGGACCCAGATTGTTGGGGGCAATATGCTGACTCTGTAAACCGCTTAGAGAGGGCTGTAAAAGCACTATAAAGCAGTATATAAGTGCTATTGCTATTCTGGAGGCAAGTTGTTCCACTGATTAATTGTTCTAACGCAGGAATTTTCTCCTTAGTTCTAGGTTGCTTTTCTCCTTGATTAGTTTCCACCCATTGCTTCTTGTCCTACCCTCAGGTGCTTTGGAGAATAGTTTGACTCCCTCTTCTTTGTGGCAGCCCCTGAGATATTGGAACACTGCTATCATGTCTTCCCTAGTCCTTCTTTTCATCAAACGAGACATACCCAGCTCCTGCAACCGTTCTTCATATGTTTTAGCTTCCAGTCCCCTAATCATCTTTGTTGCTCTTCTCTGCACTCTTTCTAGTCTCAACATCTTTTTTTACATCGTGGCGACCAAAACTGAATACAGTATTCCAAGTGTGGCCTTACCAAGGCCTTATAAAGTGGTATTAACATTTCACGTGATCTTGATTCCTCTTTTAATTTGATGCACTAATACAGTGCTACAGATAATCCTCAATATACAACCATTCATTTAATGACTGTTCAAGGCCACAATGGCACTAAAAAAAGTGGTTTAAAAAACCGGTTCTCACACTTTAACTGTTGCAGCATCCCCACAGTCACATGATCAAAATTCAAGCACTTGTCAAACGTGAGTTCACGTGATTACCATTTACAAGCTTCCCAGGTGGCTTCCGACAAGCAAAGTTAATGGGGGAAACTGGATTTGCTTAGTGACCATGTGATTCACTTAAGAAATATAGCTAAAAGGTCATAAAATAAGGCATGTCTCACTTAATGGTTGCATTGCTTAATGATGCCCATTCTGATCCCAAATGTGGTTGTAAATTCAAGACTACTTGAATGTATATGCATTGGAGAGGCATTCTATCCTGCTGTGAGCACAAAGTCATCTGGGTGACACAAGGCCAGTCACTTGCTCTCAGCCCTGGGAATTAAGCAATGACAAGTCACTTCCAAGCATGTTACCAAAAGAATCGCAGAGACCTGTCTAGACAATTATCAGGAGCAAAGATCCACTCCAAGAGAGACACACCTCTTTCCCACATAATCTACTGTCTTACTTCCAAAACAGCCCTGTTCAGTTTCTCGGGCTGGCTGGTCATCAAGAAATGAGTAATTAATAAGGGATAATCCCTTTCTACCTTGCATGCTGCTTAAATATATTTAAGTTGTAAAATCAAACTGACAGAACAATTAATCACAGCTTGCCTCCAAAAGTTGGGAATGCTCCCAACACTGGAAGTTTTTAAGAAGAGATTGGATAACCATTTGTCTGAAATGGTATAGGGCAGGGCTGTCAAAACTCTTGGCCCACGGGCCAGATGTGTCATGCGCTGGCCACACCCATGCCCGGTTTAGTGAAGGGGAAAAGAGCCACGATACATCACGTGACACCATTGTGACATGAGTTTGACACCCCTGGTATAGGTTTTCCTGACTGAAAATGGGTTGGATTAGAAGACCTCCAAGGTCCCTTCTAATCTGTTATTCTATTCTGTTTTGTTCAGAGGTGGCATTCAGCAGGTTCTGACCAGTTCTGGAGAACCGGTAGCGGAAATTTTGAATAGTTCTGAGAACCGCGAAATACCACCTCTGACTGGCCCTGCCCCCATCTATTCTCTGCCTCCGGAGTCCCAGCTGATCGGGAGGAAATGAAGATTTTGCAGTATCCTTCCCCTGGAGTGGGGAGAGAATGGAGATTTTACAGTATCCTTCCCCTGCCACGCCCATCAAGCCACGCCCACCAAGCCACACTATTCTATTCTATTCTAAATTCTACTCTACTCAATTCATTATCACCTCTTGCTTATTCATGGGCTTGATTTTACGTTCTTAGCTACTTGGCATAGAAAAGCAGCCCTGAAAATTTTTATGATATGAGAAGCCTAAAGCTCTCAAATATAGTGAATGTGATAGATAGGCACTAACCTCAACAAGCAACAATCATTCCTGGAAATCCAAAATGAGATTGTGTTGTTGTTGTTTTTACTCAGGAATAGGTAACTATACTCTCTCTTTATTCAGTCTCAGAATGGTTTATTTTTCCTGTATTCAAGCTTTATTGGAAACAGTAATCCCACTCTGCCATTCAATAAGCCAATGTTATTTCCCTCGTTGGTGGAAACAGTAGGCTAAAAAAGCTTGTAAGAAATACAGATAGTCCTTGACTTACAACAGTTCATTCAGTGACCGTTCAAAGTGCAAGAGCACTGAAAAAAGTGACTTATGACCAGTGGTGGAATTCAAATTGTTTTACTACCGGTTCTGTGGGCGTGGCCTGGTGGGCGTGGCAGGGGAAGGATACTGCAAAATCTCCATTGCCTCCCCACTCCTGGGGGAAGGATATTGCAAAATCTCCATTCCCACCCCACTCTGGGGCCAGCCAAAGGTGGTATTTGCCAGTTCTCCGATCTACGCAAAATTTCCGGTACCGGTTCTCCGAACTACTCAAAATTTCCGCTACCGGTTCTCCAGAACCTGTCAGAATCTGCTGAATAGCACCCCTGCTTATGACCATTTGTCACACAACCACTGCAGCATCCCCATGGTTACATGATCAAAATTCAGATGCTTAGCAATTGACTCATATTTATAATGGGTGCTATGTTCCAGGGTCATGTGAGCACCTTTTGTGACCTTCTGACTAGCAAAGTCAATGGGGAATCCAGATTCACTTAACAACGGAATTACTAACTTAACTGCAGTGAAACAACGGAGTTACTAACTTAACTACAGTGATTCACTTAACAACTGTGGCAAGAAGGGTCATAAAAGGGAGCAAAACTCACTTAACTAATGAAATTTCATTAGTGACAGAAAATTTGGACTCACTTGTAAGTTGAAGAGTGCCTGTAGTTATTTTTTTTTCTAATTTAATTGTTTCTGTTGTTTGCAATTTAAAATAAGTTGTGGGTTTATCACATTATAGAGAGTTTGTTGAACAAACTGCAGTTGACAGAATGTACACATTTCACTCTTGCGCTTAAAAGTACTTAAAGTCCTGGTGGCGCAGCAGACTAAAGCATTGTTATTAACACCAGCTGCCTGCAATTACCGCAAGTTCAAATCTCACCAGGCTCAAGGTTGACACGGCCTTCTGTACTTTCTAAGGTAGGTAAAATGAGGACCCAGATTGTGGGGGCAATAAGCTGACTTTGTATAAAATATACAAAAGTATGAAGGCTATTGCTTAACGCATTGTAAGCTGCCCTGAGTCTCCGGAGAAGGGCGGCATATAAATAATAATTTTTTAAAAAGCAGCATTTTGGCTTCGGAGGACCATAAGGGGCAGATCTAATGAAGGAAGTTAAAAGTGTACATTTTGAAAGGAGTTTGGAAATTTTAAGAGTAAAAATGGGAGCATAAGGCTCAGAGGCTCAGCACTTCAATTTCCATTTTTAATTCGATGTAAAAATCTCTAAAATGCCATTGAGAATCTGCCATTTTGTCATGGAATGTCGGTGCCATGAGGATTTTCTACCCTGTTGATTAGCCATAAAGAAAGGTTTATGAACCCCAATGAATTAATTCCCATAGCATGAAGAACACAATGAGTGAATATGGTTAATTAACTTTCGCCTTGAATGGCTGCTTGGCTAATTATTCCCCACTTAAGATCGGCATTCCCTATTTACAAATTTCAGTCCACATACCTCCCTCATCTGCAGGTTATTCCACAAAATGGAATACAGGTCAAGCCTCCATTCCCCTATCTGTTCACCCAAAACCGTGCAAGGCAGGGTGTCCGGCTCAAGGGCTTAAATCTGGCCCATGGGGCCATCCTGGAAACAGCAGAGGACCAGCCCGCGGTGCCTCTGCCAGCGAAAACAGAGCTCCATTTTTGCTGGCAGAGGGCGCACGAGGCCATTGGGGCTGAAAACGGGGCCCAGGGGGGCACGCGTAGCCCACCCAAGCTCCATTTTTGCTGACAGAGGGCTGCAGGAGGCCGTCGCAGCCAAAAACTGAGCTCAGGAGCACCGTTTTGCTGGCAGAGGGCTTGGGCCGCCACAGGCGCCCCGATGACATCACGAATGACGTCAAGCTGGCCACACCCGCCCTGGCCCCTGAGGTGAAAAACAACCCTGATCTGCACCTCAATGAAATCGAGTTTGACGTCCAATATAAGGGATTTGAAGCACATGTGGTAGCAGACAGTAAAGACTCAGTTTGATTTAGAAGTTACATTACTTTATTTCGTCTTCTGCTTGTGTACAGTCATGGTTTTGTAGAATGTATAGTGTAGGAATAGATACATTTTTTTTTCTGCATGAACCAAAGATGCACTCATGGAAACAGTAAGAATCACTAGTTTCAAACAAGAAGGTCTGGTGCTTTATTTCATCAGAGTGTTAAAACTGAGTGTTAAAACAATTAATCAAAAATCGTGGGTCCGAGCAACAGAAAAAAATACTCCCACATCAAAGAAAGAATTTAAAAAGATACATACTGAAAGGCAAAGAAAGTGCGATACTTGACATTAAGTCACATTAAGTCACTTAACTAATGAAATTTCATTAGTGACAGAAAATTTGGACTCACTTGTAAGTCGAAGAGTGCCTGTAGTTATTTTTTTTTCTAATTTAATTGTTTCTGTTGCTTGCAATTTAAAATAAGTTGTGGGTTTATCACATTATAGAGAGTTTGTTGAACAAACTGCAGTTGACAGAATGTACACATTTCAGTCTTGCGCTTAAAAGCAGCATTTTGCTTTCGAGGACCACAAGGGGCAGATCTAATGAAGGAGGTTAAAAATGTACATTTTAAAAGGAGTTTGGCAGTTTTAAGAGTAAAAATGGGTGCTTAAAGCTCAGAGGCTCAGAACCACAATTTCCATTTTTAATTTGATGTAAAAATCTAAAATGCCATTGAGAATCTGCCAAATAATGTAGGCTGGTGGCCCCCAGGGGGAGGGCCTTCTCTGTGGGGGCTCCCACCCTCTGGAATCAGTTGCCCCCGGAGATAAGGAGAATCCATGACCTCAATGCCTTCCGTCGTTCCCTGAAAACCCATCTTTTCCAGTAAGCCGGGTTGGCTTAAGAAGAAATTTTTAAATTCTTTTAATCAGTCTGTGATTTTTTAACTTTCGGGCCAAAATTTATATATATTTTTAAATGTTTTAATATTTCTATTCTATATTTTTTATCTTGGCTGTACACTGCCCTGAGTCCTCAGGGAGAAGGGCGGTATATAAATTGGAAATTAAATTAAATTTTGTCATGGATTGTCGGTGCCATGAGGATTTTCTACCCTGTTGATTAGCCATAAAGAAAGGTTTATGAATCCCAATGAATTAATTCCCATAGCATGAAGAACACAATGAGTGAATATGGTTAATTAACTTTCGCCTTGAATGGCTGCTTGGCTAATTATTCCCCACTTAAGATCTGAATTCCCTATTTACAAATTTCAGTCCACATACCTCCCTCATCTGCAGGTTATTCCACAAAATGGAATACAGGTCAAGCCTCCATTCCCCTATCTGTTCATCCAAAACCGTGCAAGGCAGGGGTGTCCAGCTCAAGGGCTTAAATCTGGCCCATGGGGCCATCCTGGAAACAGCAGAGGACCAGCCCACAGTGCCTCTGCCAGCGAAAACAGAGCTCCATTTTTGCTAGCAGAGGGCACAGGAGGCCATTGGGGCTGAAAACGGGGCCCAGAGGGGCACGCGTAGCCCACCCAAGCTCCATTTTTGCTGACAGAGGGCTGCAGGAGGCCGTTGCAGCCGAAAACAGAGCTCAGGAGCCCCTTTTTGCTGGCAGAGGGCTTGGGCCGCCACAGGCGCCCCGATGACATCACGACTGACATCAAGCTGGCCACACCCGCCCTGGCCCCTGAGGTGAAAAACAACCCTGATCTGCACCTCAATGAAATCGAGTTTGACGTCCCTAATATAAGGGATTTGAAGGACATGTGGTAGCAGACAGTAAAGACTCAGCTTGATTTAGAAGTTACATTGCTTTATTTCCTCTTCTGCTTGTGTACAGTCATGGTTTTGTAGAATGTATAGAGTAGGAATAGATACATTTTGTTTTGTTCCTGAACCAAAGATGCACACGTGGAAACAGTAAGAATCACTAGTCTCAAACAAGAAGGTCTGGTGCTTTATTTCATCAGAGTGTTAAAACTGAGTGTTAAAACAATTAATCAAAAATCGTGGGTCCGAGCAACAGAAAAAAACACTCCCACATCAAAGAAAGAATTTAAAAAGATAGATACTGAAAGGCAAAGAAAGTGCGATACTTGACATTAAGTCACATTAAGTCACTTAACTAATGAAATTTCATTAGTGACAGAAAATTTGGACTCACTTGTAAGTCGAGGACTGCCTGTAGTTATTTTTTTTTCTAATTTAATTGTTTCTGTTGTTTGCAATTTAAAATAAATTGTGGGTTTATCACATTATACAGAGTTTGTTGAACAAACTGCAGTTGACAGAATGTACACATTTCACTCTTGCGCTTAAAAGTACTTAAGAGTCCTGGTGGCGCAGCAGACTAAAGCACTGTTATTAACACCAGCTGCCTGCAATTACTGCAAGTTCAAATCTCACCAGGCTCAAGGTTGACTCAGCCTTCCATCCTTTCTAAGGTAGGTAAAATGAGGACCCAGATTGTGGGGGCAATAAGCTGACTTTGTATAAAATATACAAAAGTATGAAGGCTATTGCTTAACGCATTGTAAGCCGCCCTGAGTCTCCGGAGAAGGACGGCATATAAATAATAATAATAAAAAAAGCAGCATTTTGGCTTCCGAGGACCATAAGGGGCAGATCTAATGAAGGAGGTTAAAAGTGTACATTTTGAAAGGAGTTTGGAAATTTTAAGAGTAAAAATGGGAGCATAAGGCTCAGAGGCTCAGCACTTCAATTTCCATTTTTAATTGGATGTAAAAATTTCTAAAATGCCATTGAGAATCTGCCATTTTGTCATGGAATGTCGGTGCCAGGAGTATTTTCTACCCTGTTGATTAGCCGTAAAGAAAGGTTTATGAATCCCAATGAATTAATTCCCATAGCATGAAGAACACAATGAGTGAATATGGTTAATTAACTTTTGCCTTGAATGGCTGCTTGGCTAATTATTCCCCACTTAAGATCGGCATTCCCTATTTGCAAATTTCAGTCCACATACCTCCCTCATCTGCAGGCTATCCCACAAAATGGAGTACAGGTCAAGCCTCCATTCCCCTATCTGTTCACCCAAAACCGTGCAAGGCAGGGGTGTCCAACTCAAGGGCTTAAATCTGGCCCATGGGGCCATCCTGGAAACAGCAGAGGACCAGCCCACGGTGCCTCTGCCAGCGAAAACAGAGCTCCATTTTTGCTGGCAGAGGGCGCAGGAGGCCATTGGGGCTGAAAACGGGGCCCAGGGGGGCACGCGCAGCCCACCCAAGCTCCATTTTTGCTGGCAGAGGGCTGCAGGAGGCCGTTGCAGCCGAAAAGAGAGCTAAGGAGCCCCTTTTTCCTGGCAGAGGGCTTGGGCCGCCACAGGCGCCCCGATGACATCACAGATGACGTCAAGCTGGCCACACCCACCCTGGCCCCTGAGGTCAAACACAAACCTGATCTGCCCCTCAATGAAATCGAGTTTGACATCCCTGATATAAGGGATTTGAAGGACATGTGGTAGCAGACAGGAAAGACTCAGCTTGATTTAGAAGTTACATTGCTTTATTTCCTCTTCTGCTTGTGTACAGTCATGGTTTTGTAGAATGTATAGAGTAGGAATAGATACATTTTTTTTCTGCACGAACCAAAGATGCACTCGTGGAAACAGTAAGAATCACTAGTCTCAAACAAGAAGGTCTGGTGCTTTATTTCATCAGAGTGTTAAAACTGAGTGTTAAAACAATTAATCAGAAATCGTGGGTCCGAGTAACAGAAAAATACTCCCACCTCAAAGAAAGAATTTAAAAAGATACATACTGAAAGGCAAAGAAAGTGCGATATTTGACATTAAGTCACGTTATGTTAGAAGATTTTAAAAACTAGCTGAAAATAAAATAAAATACCATTTGGAAAAACGTTAACACTTCTGCCCCTCCCCCAATCATCTTTTTAAGCTTCTCTGTAAGAAATTCATTAGCTGTACACTGGAAATGGTTATGTGATTAAAATATTCTGACAACCTCTCTCTCTGCTGCTGGAATTTATCCAAAATTCAAAATACCACATATTCTCATATGTAGACTCGTAACAAACAATTTTTCAGTTCAAAGCTCACATTCTTTGGCATCTCAGTGTTAAAAAGTCATTCAGTGAAGGAAATGGGTAATCTCCAAATTGGATACATAAATAAAATAATCATAGAAATAAAAGTATAAATATATGGCAGCCTTCAAATCCAAGCTGTTAAAAAAAAAAAACTCCAAATATAATAAATAACAAGGCCAATTTGGTATGCTGCTTTGAGAGGCAGAGTAGAATTATTTACTTTTTACCGTAGTCTCTGCTGTTCCATAAATATTTAGCTGGCTATCCATCATCATTATATACTTGATAATCCTCTGTATTGTTTATACTTACTCTACATTTACCAATTCAAAGTTTAATTCTTGAAGTACCTCAGTCTTTCCAATTACACCCTTCAACTATTCCATTGATCTCTAAATCTCACCCTAAAGTGTTTTCCAAGAGCCACAGAGCCATACAAATCTTGAGTTTGAAAACAACATCTTGAGGCCAATTCAGGGAAGCATGGTCTACTCTAGGAATCCCAGGGCTGAGAACCTAAAACGCCTTGAAAGTAGCTTATTTGTAGTACACAGAACCAATCCAATGATTAATCACATTTGGAAGCGCTGATAACTAGATCTGAAATCAATATTCATAATTAACCCAGAAAACAAAATAGGTTTTTAATTTTGCCATTTCACCTCTCGATGGAGAAAGATCAAAGCTGTTTTGTATTTTATAATTATGGATGTAAAGAGTAACACTGATAAGGCAGGAAGCCAGAGTTCCTGGAAGAATAACTATGTCACTATCTCCCAAGGCTATAAGAAAACAGGGTAATATATGCTGATTTGGAAAGGTGGCCGGGGAAAAAATGGAATCTTGTAAATAAGCATTGATTTCTCCATACTTCAAAAGGGGTCTCTTTTGCTCAGCTGTGTCTATTGACTAAACCAAGATTTGTACAAATCTTGTCTAGAGATGAATCAGCATACCTGGCCTCGCCAATGGAAATTTCATCTCAAAAAATAAAAATATGAAAATATTTAGGATTATTAGTGCCTCAGATTATTTTGATTTGGGCCCTTTTAACATGAAGTCTACCCTGTTTTCCCCAAAATAAGACATCCCCTGATAATAAGCCCAATCGGGCTTTTGAGCTCATGGCAATAAAGCCAAGTGCTTATTTCAGGGTTCAAAAAAAAATATAAGACAGGATCTTATTTTCAGGGAAACACTGTAATAAGCCAATAACTTCATGTCATCTTTCCAAGATATTTTTTTTTTAAAATAAAAAGAAGTATTAAATACTTTTGCAGATTAGTATTAAACATTTTGAACAGCAAATGATATCAAATATGGTGCACAAATGGTTTTTATCCTGCTTTCTGGGGAATTTGGTTCTTTGGAAGGTTGCAGAACCCTTTAGAATTTGGAAATTCATCTACCTGTTTGTGATGAAGAAATTTAGGGTCCAAATGTGTTCCAGCTTTACAACAGGAATAGGAGAAACTGTGTTTTTAGCATTTTGCTGTCTGAAGGATTCATTCTATTGGCAGTAATAATCAGTGCACGTCATGGGAGCAGAAAAAAATGTGAAATAGTTAATCTCTACCAGCACGGAGCTTTTATGAGCTCAACTTTCAGCCTTCAAATGACCCTTAATCAACCTGCATTGCTACCTGATATTGTTGCAAAACTGTTTTGTCTTACTTTGCAAGAGGATCCCTTTGTAGAAGATATTCACCACTTACAATAATGGTTCTGGTAATTGACAGGAGACACTGCAAGGCACAAGTGCCTTGTGTAGAAAAAAGGCAAAACTCACATCTAGCCTCCTTTGAATATCATTTTCCATTCTTCTTCTCCCTCCCTCCCTCGCCACCTTGGTCCAACACAGAAGATGCTGCATTCAAATGATGGGGTGAATGATGTGGTTTTCCACCTAGTAAGGTCATAAAAAATAAGAGTTGATCTGTAAATGCCAATGAATGAGAAGAAACCTCTTATCTTTGAACATTCAAGAGGACTCAAAGACTACTTCAGAAAAAAGACACACCACAGAATATGTGGATCAAGCAGCAGAGGCCACCAGCCCAACATTTCCTTTAGTGCTACTTAAATGTAAAAGCTCAGATTTGTATGAACAATGCTACTCATACCTGGAACGGAGTCGAAGGTCTTTTCACAATGCTACAACGGAACAGCCAAACTTTGAACAAAACATGTAATATAAAAGTTAACTTCTGCTATGCAAAGTTAGCAATGGCACTGATGTGAAACACTGTACACACATGTATGCGCACACACAGCACAACCATATATGTACATGTCGCCTCGTAACAACACACATTTTAACAAGCCACCATTGTTATTCACTGGCTTTTTTTTTAAAAAGAACAAGTTCTTAAATATGAGGGAGCAGCATAAAGGGAACTGTTAACAAGGCATTTAAGAACATTAAGGTTGTCCCAGTCCTGGATGGGGAGAAAGATGATGATGCATTGGTTAACTGGATACTCCTTTCTATTTATCTTCAGAAAGAGACACACTGGTAGATGGAAGTAACTTTGGGGAATCCAACAGATCATTCCTCACAGATTGAATCCAAGACCCACAAAGTGATCAATCCTAGTTAGGATCAGTCCTAACATGTAGGTTCAAACATCCATTTATCCCAATACCAAGACTGCTATTCCAAGATAGTCCACAAGTGTTCCTTCTTCTTGACTGTAATGTTTTAGAATTATCCAGATCTTCAGTTTTCCTACGAATTTCCCATCTGAATGCACTTGATGCTATTTGCTTCCAACAAAACAGAACATAACCTTGTTTAAGCAACCTTTCCTATCTATGTTGTCTAGTTGCTTGTTCCAGTCTTCATTTTTTTCCAGGTGAATTCCGAAGCATCAGAAAAACACGGTACTCTCCTATAAAACTACAGCGAAAAGTAACAGGATGTGGGTGCAGCCCACATGGGAATGGAAAATGTCAGCCAACACAATACATTCTTGGTTTTAGTGCCAGCATTTCCATATCTTAAAGCTTCAAGCCTAAAATGAGACTACAGGGAACTCTTTGGTAGAGATTCCTAAATTGTCATGTCTGAACATTCTTGTTTGTCCCACTTTTGGATAGCAAAGCTTACAGTATGTTGAGTCACATAAATAGCCTGGAAGTACTTACTGAGGCAATAATTAAGTCAGTGGAAGGAGAAGCATTATTAAATGTGGAGGTCCGAGATGAATTAAGAGAAGAGTGTATTTTTAAATAAACAGTACTTTAAGAATACCAGCAGATAATCCTAGGGCCAACAAATTTGTTTTGCTAAAATCTCTCAGGTGCCAATAGATCTGACCTTACAAAACCATTTCTTGTAACATGTTATATTTAAATTGAGTTACAAACCTGTTTGCACTTTATGGATTTTCCACATATCGAGATGCAATTATTCTGTCCCATTCCTACAAACATGGAGGATTACAACACATTCAAGCATACAGTTTGGGGGATATAGTCCCTTACTGTAACCATGAGCTAAAGTTGATGTGTTTAACTCTGAATTATCTGGTATATAGGACTCTGTTACAACACCCTGAGGACACTCTATTTTTCTCCAGGTAGGGTGGTAGCAAAATCTCTCAATAATGTCACCCATAATGCACTGTTGCAAAATATGATTGGGAATTCTTCTTCAACCTTAACTTGCTTCATTAACTAGATGTGATGTCAGTTAAGTCATGTAGAAGCATTTATATTAGTCCAGGCCCCTGGACAAAGGGAAAGTGCCTCTCTGTTTCCCAAGATGCATCCTCAATTGCTTGGAGAAGATGGCCTATGCCTATCTCTTTTTTAAAAATAGCAAATTTACTCGCTAGATTACATCTAATTTAGTTTTTAAGCCCATGCTATCTGATTCAATCTTGGTGTAAGGGATGCTTATTATTCACTGGGTTTACTAAAACCACTAAACGCAGCTTACAAAAACACTATCTTGAGACATTACTATACCTAAAGAAAGAAACCATGTTAACATTATGGTCAAATTCTCACCACTTGTTACAACTAATGGCTGGATTCTCACAAAGGCCTGAATCACCAATTACCCATTTTAGCATTACCTACCAACTTGAGGATATGCAGTTATTATCAATCAAAACCATGTACTGTATGAACTTGAGCAGTTTAACAATTCTGGCAGATATGCTATCCCTATCTATGCAAGAACCAGAAAAAGACCAATAAAAAGAATGATTAAAGAAGCATTCTTTATATGAAGGAGAACAAGAGATAAAATGAAGGAACAGCACAGTAAGAGATTCAAAGCTTTTGAGTGGTGTGGTGAGATAAGAGAGCCAAAAAGAGAACGCCTGCACTTTCTGTATTCAAAAATCAATCAAGGTCAACAACTTGGAAGGTTGGTGTTTCAGTTTCATTGCCTGCTCCTTCTTTTCTTTCGTCATCTTTGCTGTTCAGCATATGATAGATAAATGGACCAATGTGATGCACACTTGGCTGGAAATAGTAGAGTTGTGGTCCCATGTTGTCAAAATCATGAAGGTTAAATAGACACTCAATCAGAAAGCAGCTTCAGATTTATGGATATTCTCTTGGGAAACTAATGTATAACTATGGCAGAATAAGGAGGAGACCATTTGAACATCGGAAGAAGCAAGAGATGTTATTAAATGCGTCTGATGCTCAGAATCAACCCATATTTGAAAAGGTTAAAAATGTCCCCGTCTGTCATCCTGTCATTTTTTTTTTTTTTTTTGATTTATATGCCGCCCTTCTCCGGAGACTCAGGGCGGCTTACAATGCGTTAAGCAATAGCCTTCATTCTTTTGTATATTTTATACAAAGTCAGCTTATTGCCCCCACAAACTGGGTCCTCATTTCACCTACCTTAGAAAGGATGGAAGGCTGAGTCAACCTTGAGCCTTGGAGAGATTCGAACCAGCAGAAATTGCAGGCAGCTGTGTTAATAACAGGGTGCACTAAACCCCTGTACTATCAAGGCTCTTACTTAATATAATTACTTGGATACTCCATCTGTACTTCAAGCCGATAACCTGACTCTGAGAAGAATTGGAGAAGCAGATAGTTTGAAAATATAGTGTCCTATGGGGAAGAGAAGCCAAAGGGGGCTAAGAGGCTGGTAAAATGTTAGAACTGTTGGAGTCTAAGACTACAGGAGAAGAAGAAGAAGAAATGGTTATCAGGCAGAGATGGAACTAGCAGTCTTAGGCCGCCAAACAGATGTAGATTCAAGAGTGATCCAAAATCTCTGAAGAGCAGTTGCAACAGAAATCATTATGAAAAGAGAATAATGCAACTGGTGCAGATGCCCATAGGGAGAAAAGGCTTTGAAGATACAGGAAAAATCAAGATTGCATTAGCTATGAGACACTGACAGCTAATTTTTTTTTACAAAGCCCTTAACTGTCTGAGGAAATTTTGTTGCTGCAGCTTAGGAAAGGTATACTGTTGTATTACCTGAAGCAGAATTATTAAAGGCAAGGAAATAGTTAATCTCAGGATTGTACAGCAATTAAGCTATGAAGCAATTTGCCATATTTCATTCTCCTTTCATTATCGTAGGCACCATCTGCTTTCTAATATCCATCTTTGATATACTTCACATAAAGATAAAAAGCTCAATCTATTGATGGGTAAGATTCTTGAATGCTGTTATCTTGTCTGGTCAATCCTAAGAACTGATGATAAGACATGTTTTGCCTATTATTTCTGCTATAAAATATGGGCTATTGTACTCTACTCCAATATTTAGTAGTACAATATAATTTGCTGTCTCATGACTCATTCCCTTTGCAGTTCTTCCATTGTACTTTCTTGTGATAGGAATAGCAATAGCATTTAAATTTATATACCGCTTTACAGTGCTTTTCAGCTCTCTCTAAGCGGTTTACAGAATCAGCATATTGCCCCCAACAATCTGGGTCCTCATTTTACCCACCTTGGAAGGATGGAAGGCTGAGTCAACCTTGAGCCTGGTGAGATTCGATCTGCCAAACTGCTGGCAGCCGGTGATCAGCAGAAGTAGCCTGCAGTACTGCACTCTAACCACTGTGCCACCATGGCTCATTCTTGTGATGGGGTAATGCTTGATTGGGGTTGCTCAAATTCTACCAAGGTCAGGTAGATAGGGCCCAGAACAGAGTTCTCAGTCTCTTTCTCAAGCGTTGCATGGAAGTTTCATTTACTGTGTATTTTCTATAGTTACACTGCATCTGATGGTGGGAAAAACAGGTGAGAGACTCCTGAAAAGCATGTATGCTATTGCATACATATTTACCTTATAGGAACAAAATAAACTCCCTTATTTTGAATCAGTTCACTAGTTTATTAACTCATTTTATATCTAAATCGACTAGGATTTACCAGCCCTAACTGGAGATATCAGGTTTTGTCATGGGATCCTTTCCTATGGAAAACCGATACCTTATCACTGAGTATTTGGGATACATATTTTATTCAGAAATGGCAACAGATGGATCTCTTAAAGCATTGGCGATATGGCACAGAAAATTTGTCTCTTGAAGCTCAACAGTGTGTTCAACACATAGGATAGGACACTGAGTAGCAGGAGTGAAGGTTGCTTCAGTGGGATTATGATGATGGTGGCAGAAGGATGCAGACAATCCCTTTAGTCTCTTTAGAAGTTATGGTTTTCTGCAAAAATAGCAAAAAATGCTATTGTGTGGCCACAGAAGATGGGTGCCACATCTAAAAAACAGTAGGCCTACATTGAATCCAGGGTTCAATTTTTTCACCACTGGTTTCCATGTTCATGTGTTGCCTCTATTGAAGTCTCTGATAAATAAGTAAAATTGAGACCTACTCTGGTGATGAGCCAGTGATAAGAGCTGTCTGGATGAAAAGATATTGGGCTTAAGGCACCCAAGAGATTCCCCAGTGCACAGCTATGGGCTCCTCCCTTTGATTCTCATTTGCCCCAAGAACTGCAGATGTTGCTGCTGCCACATCAGAAGGCTGCCTTTTCGAGAAGCAGATGTGGTTGCTGTCAGTGAGGCCCTTTCTCACTGAGATAAGCTGGAGCTTCCCCGCTCTGCTTTATTGCACATTTTTGTTACGAAGTAAACATTAAGACACAAGCTCATTTTCCTGTCCAGTGTCACCCCCGCAAGAGATTGCGGTTGGTACAAATGGTTTCTCTACTTTCAATGTTTCATGAGTGGATACAAACAAGAGGAACGAACAGAAAGTTCCCCTGGGGAGACAGAAGCTGCCAGAGCTTTGTGAATTCCAATCCTCTCCATCACTTTGAACCATGAAGCTGCCAAGTGCAACTCAAAGAGCAAATGCCTACAAGCTCTTTGCGGGATGCCAGAGGCCTGGTGGTGCAATCCCAACTCTTGTTATGGGACAGACTCAAACTTATGAACCCCCCCTCTCATCCACACTATGGAGGGCAGATGCCGGTCATGGTCTTTATCTGATTCGGGCTGGCTTTGGGCACGCTCTGGCTTGGGGGTCAAGGATGGTGGGTCAGGCTGCTGGACAGACATAGTTCTCCGGAGGTGATTCCTCTTGCGCAGGAAATCAGGTTGAGAATGAAGACCAAAGCTGCCTTTCCTTAGGATCATGCGGGAGTTGTTCTTCTTAGGCCGGGAACGGAGGCTGAACTCCAGGGAAGCCAAGTGGGCTGCATAACCTTCGCTGATAAACTGGAGGAGAGAAGGAGAACAAAGATGACAAACATTTAGCATCATCTGTGGCATGGAGGACAAGGATAAGGATAATTTTATTTCTATACCGCCCCTCTCCTGAAGGACTCGGGGCGGTGTATAGCCAGGTAAAAACACAATACAAATATCACAATTTAAATTTAAAAAATTATTAAAAGTATTACATTTAAGGCCAAAATTAACTAAAAAACCCAAAAATTTAAGAACTCCGAATTTAAAACTCAATTATGAAGCTAGCCCTGCCTGTCGGAAGAGCAGGGTCTTAAAAGCACAGAGGAAAACTCGGAGGTCAGAAATCTTGCGTATGTCCGGGGGCAGTTCATTCCAAAATGAATGGGGCTCCCACAGAGAAGGCTCTCCCCTTGGGTGTCGCCAGCCGACATAATTTGGCCAACGGCACCCTGAGGAGTCCCTCTCTGTGGGAGCGGACTGGTCAGTGGGAGGCTATTGGTGGCAGAAGGCGGTCTCGTAGGTACCCAGGTCCTACGAGAGGGAGGAAGGGAGTAATGTATTACAGACGTTTCACTGCTCTTCTTTCTCCCAAAACACCAACCAACCAGACTAAAGCTGACAAAGGACAAGTGAATCAAGCATAGACCAATCATCTGGCTTCTTCCTTGCGGCCACCTGTATGGATTAAGACAGAATTTGTTCCAAGGAATTGGCCAAGGAAGTGAATTCTCCAATGGAGGGTAATGTTTGCCTACATTTGTAGTAAGAAATGCAAAGAACGTAGGGACTTTACAGCCTCCACAGACGGATGAGTGGGTGGGCAAGAAACATTAAGCTGGTTTTGGATTAGCTAGAAGAAAATGTGGAAACACATTAGGCTACCCGAATCTGTTTATATACTGAAAATGCTTAACTATTAGAATTGATCAATTGACCTAATTGACTGCAAACCTGTTTAAAATGCAGGACCTGGAAATCAGCAAACATTAGCAGGCTTAATCCAAACCATAGAGTGCACAACAGAATAAACTAGAAGTCTTGTGAAGAAGATAGGGTGCACCAAGCATTCTCTGGCAGGGAAGAGAATAAATGCGA
Source organism: Pituophis catenifer annectens (assembly GCF_029215685.1). Taxonomy (NCBI): domain Eukaryota; kingdom Metazoa; phylum Chordata; class Lepidosauria; order Squamata; family Colubridae; genus Pituophis; species Pituophis catenifer. The sequence goes on from NW_027256881.1 coordinate 21,080,048, forward strand.
CATACAGGCTCTGAACAAGATTAGAAACAAACTCCCTTCATTTAATATACTGCCTTGTCGAATTGCTAGAGATAGCAGCAAATTAGAAATAACTATGTGTGGTCAAAGAGTAGGCTGTTCCTTTCCTAAACCAATTACTGTTTGTTCTTAATAAAATAGAGAAGAAGATGACATATGAAATCGGCTTGATAAATGTGCCTGTAAATTTTGTCTTCCACTGAGAACAAACACCCTGTGACAGATCAATAAAAAAACACTGGAGTACTTTTCAGCTGTTTGGTTTTGTTGGCTTAAATTAGGAAAAAGGGGATTTTTTTTCATGGAACAATAGAACATAATCTTTCGCCATGTCACCTGCCAACAGGAGCTGCTGCTGAATTCCTGAATGGGAGGGATGAACAATTTGTTGTTTGAACTGCTTGAAATTGTCTTCCCTGCTATGGAGTCTAGGCTTTTATTTGCCCAATTTTCAAGTTCCTTTCCAAGTAGAACATAAAATATCAAATAAAGGCAATTTCATTTAAGCATGACTTTGAAACAGATTTCTTTCTTTCTTTTTCTTTCTTTCTTTCTTTCTATATATATATGTGTGTGTGTGTGTGTGTGTGTGTGTGTGTGCGCGCGCGCATGCGCGTGTGTCTTCTTAAGTTTTCCTGGGTGTGTATATGCAAAAAATTAAAATCTCAGGTGTTTACCCGCGGGGAAAGGATGCCAGAATTCTTCCTTCTTTGCAGAGGGTGGCTAGCAATAGAGAGAGAGAGAGAGGATCGAGCCAGAAGACAGGCTGAGATCTCAATTAACAATCAAGGGTGCTGTGATGCCTACCAGAATCCTTTCCCCTCTACAGCAGACAGATAATAATAGAGAACCTGAGAAAGTTAGGCCGGTAACACATAGCCAAACAACCAGAATGAGGAAGCAGGAAGAAAAACTGCTGTCCTCCAATCACAACACAGAGTTACAGGCTAACCAGCATAGATCAGCAGCAGCAAACATAGAAAAGCGACAGCTCCGACCTCGCAACACACCCACAGCTTCTAAACTAGATAAGAGCCTGAAGATGACAGGGTTGTGAGCCTGTCGAAACGTTGCTATAAAGAAAAACTTCTAAGGTTCTGGTAGGATTTTAGCTAAGGTTTTAAAGGACCTTGCAGAGTGCTCTGTAAGGATTTTTAGAAGATTTTAAGCTAGGATTTTAACCAGAATTTTAAACATTTTAATTAACTTATTTAACATGACGCGGGAAAACACCAGAGATTTTAATTTTTTGCCTATATATATATATATATATAATTCCTGACAGCTCCTAATAGATTTTTGCTTTTTTATATTCTTCTTAGTTTGTATTAATTTTCTCTCTTTGCAGTTGTAAAATTTAATAAAAATTATAAAAAAGAAAATTAATCAGATCTGCCATATTTAATGTTTAAAACAAAGCAGGTATAAATCAGAGCAATGCAACATAAGATAAGTAAGAAAAAAATGCTGATGGCCATTGCAGGTTTTATTCTGCTGGCATAGAAATCATAGATATAACACTTAAGTAGATTAGAAGTTTTACGGCTTGGAAGCATTACATGGGAAAAGGTCTTAGATGTAGTCATTGACAATATGAGGCAGCTAGACAGCTGGTAGAAGAAGCACTATCATAGTTCTGGGCTACATTAGGAGGAATACTGAATCAAAAAGAAGTGAAATTCTTATTCCCCTCTACGCAGGGGTGAAATCTACTTACCTCTCTTACTGGTTCGGAAGTGCACGTGCCGCGTGTGTCACCTTCTGCGCATGCGCAGAAGGTAAAAAAACATTACTTCCTGGTTAAAACCAGGTTAAAACCAGGAAGTAAGGACACCTGGGCGGCTATCGCTTACTGGATCGCCAAACCACAGGGAAAAATCACTACCCCTGCCTCTACACCTGGAACATCTATAATTTTGGCAGCCCATTTCTAGAGGTATGAGGCAACTTAGAGCAGGTTCCATGGAGGGTAACACAGATGATGCTATGACTTGAGAACGTGCTCTATAATGCTCTTTTTAATGTTGTAAACCACCAGAGTTGCCTCGCAGTGAGATGGGCAGCAAACAAATTTAATAAATAATGAAAAGATTGAAGGAACGTGGGAGATTCAGTCTGAACAAAACTGGGGAGACACATCAGTTGCACAAGAGAGCCATACTCTTTCGATCAAGAAATGTTTTCCATAGGGTCAGAAAAAATGGGCATAATACAGAGTTCTCAAATTATGACCCTTTTGTTTAACAACTATTCAAAGCTCAATGGCACTGAAAAAAGTGATTTATGACTCGTCTTTGCATTTAAGACTGTCACAGTGCCCTCAGAGCCATGTGATCAAAATTCAGTTGTTCGGTAACCAGCATGTACTGTATATATGACGGCTGCAGTCATCTGCACCCTTCTCAAGGGGCTTCCAACAAAGTCAACGGAGAAAGCTGGACTCACTTAAGAATTGTGTGATTTGTTTAATGACCTTGGCCAAAAAAAAAAAAAAAAAAAAAGTGAGCATGACTCATTTAACAATCGCATCACTTAGCAATGGAAGTTCTGGTCACAATTGTGGTTCTAAATCAAGGACTACCTGTAGAAGAAAGAATCTGTAGTTTGGGATTGATCTGTTGAGTTCTTGGTGCTCTCTGAGCTTCATTGTTTCCATGCAGACATTTCATTATTCAGTGAAAGTTATACAGATGTTACCTGAGGATGTTATCTAGTTGGGTAATGAAGTTCTGCTAACAAGCAAACAAGCTCGGACAGCACCAAAGACTCCAGAATGGGAATATGTTGCAGCTACCTAGGTTTTATTTAAATATAATGGCGATCTGTTCAACAGTGGAAATTTCTACTTAGGAAGCTTTAGAATTCTCTGGAGTTTTTTTTTAAAAAGAAATAGCATCTTTCAAGGATGGTTTTATTAGTTTTCTTATACACTATAGGGCAGTGATGGCTAACCTTTTTGCCATCGCGTGCCAAAAGCAGGGGGAGCGCGGGAGGGTCGCACGCGTGTGTGCCCACACCCATAATTCAATGCCCCCCTGCACCCGCCCCCCGCTCCCCCACCGCTTTTGGCACGTAATGGCATGGTGGGCCCAATAGACTTTTTTTTTTTTTGCTCTTCCCAGTGCCCAGAGGCTTCCTTGGAGCCTGGGGAGGGCAAAAACAGCCTTTCCCACCGTCCTGGAGGTCCTCCGGAGGCCAGAAACAGCCCATTTTCCGACTTCCAGCAGTTCCCGGAAGGCCTGAAAATCAGCTGGCACACTGGAGCTGAGCTATGGCAACGCTCATGTGCCCACAGATGTGGCTCCGCGTGTCACCTGTGGCACGCGTGCCATAGGTTCGCCATCACGGCTATAGGGGGTAGGAGTAAATCAGTGTTTCTCAACCTCATCAGATTTAAAATGTATGGACATTAACTTCCAGAATTCCTCAACCCGTATGAAGAAACACTGTACGAGATTATCCATGCAATTCTTTCCAGTTCCACAATTCTATGATTCGAAGACTTACAATTAAGACTTAAATAAGGAGAGTGTGTATATCCTTTAGTATATTTTTATATACTAAACGTAAGACTAAGCTAAGTGCTCTGGTTTGCTGTTGCTGCAGACAAATTCCATCTCATAAGGGTTAATTGTACAATGCCCCCAAAACCTTCATATTTTCCAGGGCCCTTAAATCTTCCAGAAAAAGAAAAAAAAAATCACCTGGCACAGAGTCTGATATTTCTTTGCTGGTCGTCCAACAATGTAAATCTGAGAGGGGGAAAGACCCAGGACATTATACACAGAAATGTCCTTCATGGAGCCATATGCAGCACAAATTTTGATGTGGCACTGGAGGGAGAAATGTCAAAGGTTAGCCATGAAAATGTGATACCAATCAGAGCCAATAGCTCCCCAATTAATACCCCAATTGACTCATGTCATCAGTCTGGGTCACTAGCAATCATGAATTTGAACTATGAAGTATATGGATTAATGGGAGTCTTAGCTCACACGTGATGGCTGTTTCTGGCCATGAATCTGATCTAATTACTCAGGAAAATTAGTGTCTAATTAACCAAACTTCAAAACTTCCCCATTCAATGCTCCTGAAAGGCAAGGAGGAAGGCTATCAACTATTACCTCTTGCACAAGATTCCGGAGAAAAATGGTTTTCTGCCTTAAAGGATCATGGACAAGACCATCAGAGAAGAAAATCATTCCTTGAGGGAAGTTGTGCTGAGACAGCCAGGAGACAACACGTTGCTTCTGCATGTCGGGACGTCCTGTGATATAGATAATCAGGTAGCCAAGATCTTGCCAATGCCTGTGTTAGAGAGAAGAGAAAAGCAACTGGGATCATCAAACAGTTTATGACTATTCTGTCTGGTAGAGGGGAGGGGTTGAATGGGAGAATACCAGAAGGTGGGAAGGTAACTACAGAGGTGTCTATGGAGATTCTTGGTCATCCAGGTCATGGCTGTCTCAAAGGTGCCTTTTCAAAAGGCAACTGGACTTCCTTGGTTTTTCCTTGAAGAGGTTTTGTTTCTCATCCAAGAAGCTTCTTCAGTTCATGTCTTCAAGGAAAAACCAAGAAAGACCACTTGCCTTTTGAAAAAGCGCTTTTGGGACAATCATGACCTGGATGACAGAGAATCTCCATAGACATTTATTCGGTCTGATAGAATCCCAGAGGGGAGAGTGAGAATGGGAGAGTACCAAAAGGTGAGAAAGTAACCATAAGGAAAAACAGATGGTTAGGAAGAGGGAAGGGATGGAATTGTACATGATGGTTGTGAAAGTGAAATTGTAAGGAGCTGAGGTCCCATGGTTATTAGCATGCTATAACAGTCAGAGATAGGGGGATAAAATTATTTAGCTTACAATTGAATGCAAATGTGTAGCACTTTAAAAATACTTCTGAAACCAGTAAATAAGCATGAATTATCCTTCAAAATTTTCATTTCTCTGTATTATTTAACACAGTCTTCTTAATAATAAGTTCCCTCTTTTACCTCCGTATCAATTACTTTCAATTTCAACTTTCTTTCTCATCCAGTGTTTCTCAACCTTGATAAACTTTTATAGTGCATGGACTTCAATTCCCAGAATTCCCCAGTCACTGCTGACATCTTTTTCCTCCTTAGATAAAAGTTTATAAATTATGCATATTAATGAAAAAAGTAAAAAATGCATATTAAACATGGTTTGCAAAAGTTGTAGAGTGATCCGAAATACAAGAAGAAAAGCAATGAAGTTTCCCCCTCTGTCCCCACATACCGTATTTTTCAGAGTATAAGATGCACCTTTTCCCCCAAAAAAGAGGGTGAAAATCTGGGTGCATTTTATATTCCAAATGAAGCCCCTCCCAGCCTCACAAACAGAGATTTCAGAGCTGAAAGAAGCCTCTGAAAGAAGCTTCAGAAAAAAAGCCTCCAAACAGAGCTTCAGAAAAAAAGCCTCTGAAAGGCTTTTATCTAAAATAATATGGCAAGCAACAAAAGAAGAATCAGTAAAGATTCTAACCAAACTATGCTAACACATCTGGAGAATGACACAATAACCAACAGATCGGAAGAGGTTAATCTATATACCAATACCAAAGGAAGGAGATTGAACAGAGTACAGATAGTCCTTCAAAATAAAAGCCTCTGAAAGAAACTCTGTTTCAGAGGCTTTCAGAGGCAGAAAAAAAAGCAAGGTACAGAGCTCACAACCAACGAACCTGTTGCTAAAATTCACCTCTGGGAACAGCTGATTGGGGGTATTCCGAGAGGCCATCCACCCACCAATCAACTTTTTCTTATTTTCCTCCCCAAAAACTAAGGTGCGTCTTATAGTCCGAAAAATACGGTATATTGCATCTACCAATAAACCTGGTCTGAGTTCTCTTTCCTTCTCCCACAGTTCTACTATAGAAACTTCAGAGACACTTTAAATTAGGGAGTTTTTACAGATAAATTATTTTACATTTGGGGCTATCTGAATACTGTATTTTTTATCAGAGAGTTAACTATGAGGGTTGAATTGGATCAACCCCAATTTGCAATACATGAGAAAGTAGATAGCATGTTGGCAACAATATTTTTATATCCTTGCACAACCTGGCTTCCAACTTCTAGCCAAGAGGATGTTAGTAATTACATATTACTTAAAATTAGGCATGCCTTTCTGAGGGAAGGCCAAATGCCTCTTTATTTAAAAAGGATAGATCTCTTCTTAAGGAGCTTTCCACTTCTTAAGAAGACAGGCAGTTAAAAGCTAGTCTCTAATCTACCATGCTTGATAAGGGGATTGTGAGACTGCTGTCTTGTCAATTGTAGCCAGTCCTGGATGAAGCAGATTATTCTAATGATACTGCCAAAAGTTTTCCAGTTTGTGGCAATATAACAATGTGATAGATAAAATCCAATAAAATAATGACACATTTCAAACTGGCTTCAGGGTAGGCTGTGGGTTGGCTGGCCTGATGGTCTTTGTTTGGGCAAGAACAGAGGGTGTAGATCAGGGCAGGGTGTCAAACTCATGTTATCACAGCGGCGTCACATGGCGTATCGGGATTTCCCCCTTTCACTAAACCGGGGGTGGGCGTGGCCAGCATGTGACACATCTGGCTGTGAGTTTCACACCTCCGGTGTAGATTGTGTTCTCTCTTTGGCTATAGGTAAAGGTAAAGATTCCCCTCGGACATATGTGCTAGTCGTTCCCGACTCTAGGGGGTGGTACTCATCTCTGTTTGAAAGCCGAAGAGCCAGCTGTCAGAAAACGTCATCCGTGGTCATGTGGCCGGCATGTCTAAACGCCAAAGGCGCACGGAACGCTGTTACCTTCCTACCAAAGATGGTTCCTATTTTTCTACTTGCATTTTTTATGTGCTTTCGAATTGCTAGGTTGACAGAAGCTGGGATAAGTAACTGGAGCTCACCCCATTACACGGCACTAGGGATTCGAACCGCTGAACTGCCGACCTTTCGATCGACAAGCTCAGTGTTTTAGCCCCCGAGCCACTGTGTCCCTTATCTCTTTGGCTACAGATATTATCAATTTTGGTATACTAGATAACTGAGATTTAAAAATAGGAGCCACAGATCCAATAATGGTTCCATCTCTAGCTTGGACAGAATTGCTCAGAGTTGTCTGTCAGTCAAGGGAAGGTCAGTGATTGGAAGCTGAGTCATGGGTTCTTCCTTTTCTATATGCAGTGGAAGATTGCATATCCTCCTAAAAGGGAAGCAGCTTGCAGCATGAAGCTATTCTCATCCTTCCGATGAAAGCACTGAGGGCCTATGAGTGCACTGCAGTTGTTAAATCAAATAGGAGCTCTTGGAATTCTGTTTGGTCTCTGAGGCTTATCAATATCTACATTGAAACTGCTAAACACCATATCAAAGATTTGGAGCGAGATGACATTAGTATATTGAGGACACCCTACTTCTCTGTTACATCTTCAGGAAATGGCAAGGTTTTCCTGCAGAGTTTCCTGCCTACAGCCAGTAATGGGCTGAGTGAGAGAAAAATGAACTAAAACTGCATCTGGAGAAAATGAATGTATTTATTGTAGGAGACCCTAATTCAAGAGATGGTAGTTTTCTCTAGGATTACATTCTCCCAGAAGGAGCAGGTAAGAGCTGAGGTGGCACAGTGGTTAGGGTGCAGTACTGCAGCTACTTCAGCTGACTGCTAGTTCAGCAGATCAGCGGATCAAATCTCACCAGCTCAAGGTTAACTCAGCCTTCCATCCTTCCGAGGTGGGTAAAATGAGGACCCAGATTGTTGGGGGCAATATGCTATTTAGTATACTGTCTTTGATGTAAGCCGCCCAGAGTCCTCGGAGAGTGGGAGGCATAGAAATATGAATAATAAAAATAAAATAAATAAAATAGGCAGCCTGGAGCAGCTTCTGGACAAATCTAATTTCTAGACTGAAGAGAGAGAAAAAAACAGGACTGCCATAAAATTTTGTTTGTGACCTCAACTGTCCCCCTTTCTGGAAGAGAATAACTTAATAGTGTGGTGCACACAATGGTAAAATCCAGGCCATGACCACGTTAACGTGTTCTATGTGGCATTGCCTGTGAGTCTTAAGCACCTGGAAGTTTTAATTGTTACATAACTAAACAGCCAGGTGAGTCTAGGAAACAATGCTAAGAGACCAGATTACACCTGTGCTTAAAGCATTGCACTAGATGCCAATTTGTTTCCAGGCAAAATGCAAATTTCTGCCTTTAAAGCACTATGATGCTTAACTCTGGACTGTTTGAGAAAACTCCAGTCTGACTGAACGCATCTGAGGAAATCTGCCTACAACGGTGAACTTGACTAAACCTTCTCTGAGGGGCCTGACATCTTTACAAGCTTTAAAAAGGCCCTTGGGGCAATTTTTTTTTTTCATGCAGGCTTCCACCGGCGGTTCCTTTTACAGTTAGTCCTTGACTTACAACCACAATTGAGCCTGAAATTGTGGGGGGATGAATGGAAACCTGCTTTCAACTGCCCCCTAGGCAGCTTTCTATTCAGAGTCATGCTGTTTGGATTACAAGGGGCCCCAGGGCAGGGGTGAAATGCTCCCAGTTCAGACCGGATCACCTGATCCAGTAGCAATGGAGGCGGGTGGTTCGGAGAACCGGTAGCAAAAATCCGTGCCCCTCCCCCCCCCCATGCCCAGCTGAGCCGCGCGATCATCAGAGGTTTTTTTTTTTTTTTTTTTTTTTTTACTTTTAAAAGCATTTTTTCTACAACCTCTTCGGCCGAAAAAATGCTTTTAAAAGTTAAAAAAAAAAAAGCCTCTGATGATCGTGCGGCTGAGCTGGGCTCGTCAGAGACTTCTAAAAGCATTTTTTTCTGCAACCTCTTCGGCCGAAGAGGTTGTAGGAAAAAAAATGCGAGCTGAGTTGCCTGATCGTCCGAGGCTTCTAAAAGCATGTTTTTTCCTGCAACTTCTTAAGATTGTAGAAAAAATGCTTTTAAAAGAAAAAAAAAAAAGTTGGCCATGCCCACCAAGTCACATAAGCCCCCCACCAAGCCACACCCACAGAACCAGTAGTAACCAATTTTACATTTCACCACTGCCCCAGGGGTTTTCATGCAGCTGACAAACGAGGTCCTATTTGGGTGACATCCTTATTTACAATGAAACCCTAGAAGAGCACATCAAATTAGTGCGAAAAGTATTAAAAAAATTACGCAAAGCTATATGTAAAGTTGTCCAAATGTGAATTCCATAAGGATACCCTAGATTATCTTGGCTACCGCATTTCAAACCAGGGGATAGAGATGGATCCAGCAAAAGTGAAAGCAGTACTGGATTGGCAGCCCCCACGAACTCGCAAACAACTGCAAAGCTTCCTGGGGTTTGCAAACTTTTACTGGCAATTTATTCCCTCATTTACTGAAATTGCACTTCCAATAACTGAATTATTAAAAATGGGGGGTCGGGAGGGTGGGAACCAACCAAGCCAAAACCTGGACAACTCCTGAAATGGACTTTATAATGTCAAAAAGCCTTTGAATTGTTGAAAAATACATTTCGCACAAGAACCCATCCTAAAATACCCAGACCTAGACCTCCCTTTTGTAGTGCAAGCTGATGCTAGTGACGTAGCAGTGGCAGCGGTGCTTTTCCAGAAAAACGCAAAGGGAGACCTGCAACCCTGCACATATACGTCCAAAAAACTTACAGAAACTGAAAGGAGGTGGGTGGTATGGGAGAAGGAGGCTTATGCAGTCCGTTGGGCTTTACTGACTTGGACACAGTTTTTAGAGGGCAGCAATAACCCCTTCGAGGTATGGACAGACCATATGAATTTAGAAGCCCTAAAAACTCCCAGGAAACTCTCTCTAAAACAAGTTAGATGGGCACAGTACTTCAAAATATTCAATTTCCAATTGAAGTACCTCCCAGGGGGAAAAAAACTATTAGCAAATGGGCTGTCAAGAAAACCCCAATTTAACAGCAAACGAGAAGAAGTGATTCACCCAATAATTCCACCTTCCCCCGAGGAGACGGCTCAGGTGATCACTTGGGCACAAGCCAAATGACCAGAAATCAAAGATAAATCAGAAATGACCAAAAAATTACAAAACAAATTAAGAACGGACCCTTGGTACCAAGAAAATAAAGCCCTGTTAACTATTAGAGATAGCGTAGCATGGAAAGGATCCAAGTTATATGTCCCCAAAACCTTACATCTCCATGTACTTCAAAAAAGCCACAATTCAAAACAGGGAGGACATTTTGGTTATTTAAAAACCCTACAAATGGTCAGGAGACAGTTTTGAGGACTATGTAAAAAGTTTTGCCACTTGTGCTACCGTGAAGACCAGACCAGGAAAATCTCCAGGACTGTGGCAGACCCATCGCGACCCTGGGAGGAAATAGGAATGGATTTTATAGTGGATCTGCTGGAGAATGGGGGAAATACAGTCATCTGGAACGTAGTGGATTTATTCTCCAAACAGGCTCATTTTGTCGCGTATCCAGGATTGCCATCAGCCAGGAAATTATCCAATCTGTTTGTTAACCATATCTATCGATTACATGGAGTACCACGCAGGATAATTTCAGACAGAGGGGTGCAGTTCACCGTAAAGTTCTGGAGGGAGTTTATAAAAGCTATTGGGTCATCTCAAGGTTTAAGCTCATCTTTCCATGATCGGCGGAACAATCTAATGCGATGACTGGTCAATATTTAAGGTGTTATGTAAATTACCAACAGTCCAACTGGGCTGATTTATTGCCTTTTACTGAGGTAGTTTATAGCAGCATGGGGTTAACCCCATTCCAGATTAGTACTGGACTGGAATTTGTCCCCATGCCAGAGTTGCCAAGGGACCCCCCTCCATCCATGTCAGTAAAAGAATGGATAGACTCCTTAAAGGAATACAAAAAAGGCTTTTGAGTGCAGCAGCAGAAATGCACAAGAAGCAAGCTGATAGACATCATTTGCAGCAATCTCTTTTCAAAGTAGGAGATAACATTTATCTGTCAATTAAACACGTGAAATTACAGTTACCTTCTAGGAAACTGAGTCCAAAGTTCTTGGGACCCGTTCAAATAAACAAAGTAATAAATCACGTAACTGTACAACTAAAATTCCCTCGCTTGTTTGGGAAAATACATCCGGTTTTCCACAGTAGTTTGTTAAAGCCGTTATTACTTCTTCATTGCGGCCAGCAGACCGTGCTGCTCCCAAGCCTTTAATCATTGCTGGCCATGAACATTATGAAGTTAAAAGAATATTGGATTCTAGAATTTACAGAGGGCAGTTACAATATTTAATTCACTGGAAGGGGTATCTCATTTCAGAAGCCACCTGGGTAAACCTTCCTGTTAATCTGAAAAAGCTGGAAAGTTAATGCTGATAGATTGGTTCGGAAATGTCATTAAAGTATCCACACAAACCCAAAGAGGATCTTGCAGCTGGCAGGAGCGGTTAAGTTTTATATGCATGTGTGTTGTTATATTTAACCTAAAAGCAATCTTTTTGTATTCTGTATCGTTGCAGGAGTTTCTTTTCAATTGAGGGTGGGCAGCCTGTCGAGCCTGAATTTGACATGTATGTAGCCATTTTATTTAGCTCTCTAGTATACTCATTTATTCCTTTTCTTTCTCTTTCCTATGTAAGGGTTTTTTTTGGGCTCGCCACATTCTAAAGATGGGGGGAAGGAGCGAATAGTGAGGATTGTTTTGGCTAGTGGAAGGTGGACTTTGAAGACATTGGGAAATGTGGATTGAATGTTTATTGGAGAATGTGACTTTTGAGGGGTGTTTCTAACTTGCAATATTAAGGGTCGTAATTCTGGTTTGTGTCAGATCCGGAATTACAACAGACTTTGCCAATTTGATGAGTACCTAAATAAAAGGAATTTGTTTTGGAAGATGGATTTTGCCTATTTCTTTTTTGAATGGGTTTCATCACTTGGAGACCTGACATTTCTATTGCTAAGTGAGACATTTGTTAAGTGACTTTTGCTCCATTTTATGATCTTTCTTGCCACAGTTGTTAAGTGAATCAGTTGTTAAGTTAGTAACATGGTTGTTAAGTGAATCTGGCTTCCTCACTGATTTTGCTAGTCAGAAGGTTGCAAAAAGTGATCACATGACCCCAGAACACTGCAAACATCATCAATATGAACCAGTTGCCAAGCATCCAAATTCTGATCACGTGACTGTGCTGTAACGATCAAAAGTGTGAAAAATGGTCATAAGTTCCTTTTTTCAATGCCATTGTAACTTTGGTCACTAAATGAATGGTTGTAAGTCGAGGTTGTAAGTTGTTAATATTATTAATTCTTCTTGTTTTATGCATTTGTTTTCATTGCTACTTTAACCATTCTTAAGATTTTGATTTTAAATTTGTTCACTCCTGTTGTGACCACTTGGTGGCAGGAGAATCACAAGAAAAAGTAGGGAGGGGTCAGGGGACATATGATGGAGACAGGAAACACAATTTTCTTCAAAAAGTTGAAGAGTAGTTTCAGAGTTTAATATTTCATGGCGCCTGGAAGTTTTGCCTGGGGATATTTCGCTAAGCACTCCTGCCACCAAGTGGTAAAAATGTAACAAGGTTATTCCCAAACAGAGTATCGGTATTTCCAAGGTGCAACTAACAGGAATATGCCAACGCATATTTTATTTCAGGAATGATTATCACTTGACTGCTTTATCAGAAGACAAAAGGGGCTGCCTTTATAGGGAAGGTCAGGAATTCTGTCTGGAAGCCATTGGCTATTTTCACTTGGATTGGCTAATTTGCTCTTGCACAGATATGTCTTATGTGGCAGTTGTGCTCTTTCCTCGCCCAGGAGGCAGTGCCAGCCTCACAACTGGACTACTGTCCTGTACTCTACCTGGGGCTGCCCTTGAAGACCAGACAGAAGCTACAGCTAGTTCAAAATGCAGCAGTGCGAGCAATAATGGGCACTCCTCATTGTGCCCATGTATCACCACTGCTACACTAGCTGTCATTTGGCTTCTGGGTATGATTCAAGGTGCTGATTGATACCTTTAAACCCGTTCATGGAATAGGACTTGGTTATCTGAAGGATCACCTTTCTCAGGTACATTCTGGAGAACCAGTAGCGGAAATTTTGAGTAGTTCAGAGAACCGGCAAATACCACTTCTGACTGGTCCCGCCCCTCCTCTACTCACTGCCTCCCAAGTCCCAGCTGATCGAGTCCCAGCTGATTGGCTAGGTCTTCTTTTGTTGCCCTGCACATGGAGCTGAAAAGCAGGTGAGTGGGGTGGGGAGGTAATGGAGATTTTACAGTATCCTTTCCAGGGGTGAAATATACTTACTTTTCCTACCGGCTCGCTGATGTCCATGCTCTGTATGTCATCTGCGCGCGCCGTCATCTGCGCATGCGCAGATGGTTAAAACCGGGACGTGATAACGTCCTGGTTTGGGGGGGGGAGGAGTTTACCACCGCCGGCGCTACCAGCTCTCCAAACTACCTGCAGCCGGCGCTACTGGCTTCTGCAAGCCGGATACAGCCGGCAGCATTTCACCTCTGATCCTTCCCCTGGAGTGGGGTGGAAATAGAGATTTTACAGTATCCTTCCCCTGCCATGCCCACCAAGCCATGCCCATCAAGCCATGCTATGCCCATCAAGCCACGCCTACAGAACCGGTAGTAAAAAATTTTGAATACCACCACTGCTGAGTTGGGTGTACTCCAGGTCCCTTCTATTAAAGGCTGCTATCTTGTGGGATCAAGGAAGTATGCCTTCTCTCTTGTGATCCCCATCCTCTAGAACAACATCCCCCCTCCCAAGATACAGACAACACCCTCTCTCTTGGGGTTCTGAAAAGTCCTTAAAACCTGGCTGATGCTAATGTGTTGGGCATGGTGATTTGCACTGTTATGCTTTTTAATAATGATTGTTTTAGCTGGCTTGTTTTAATTTGGTATTATTTTGTAAGCCATCCAGAATCTCCTGGAACAGGAGGCTATAATAAATCTAATAAAATAAACAAAAAATAAAACTTAATGGAATTGTGAGGTGCCCTTTACCTGACAACATCAACTGCTCCGGCTCTGACTTTAGGGTCACTGCCCATGATGGAGACGCTGGCAGCAAAGGACCCATCAATGCTGAAGACGACACACTCCATTCCTCGAGGAAGGACAGTCAAGTAGCTTATGGCACTACTCTGATCTCCCCTGATGACCATGAAGGAACATAGAAAACAATTATAACAGAAAGCCATCATACCTTGGCCTTATATTGAGATCAGAAGAAAAAAAACCCTTCAGCTTTTCATATGATGGTCATAGCTTACTTAAATGATATAGAAATTCCAAGAAAGGTATTAGTAGAGAGGAAGACTATCAAACTGTATCTTCCTTTTGTGAACACATAGCTTTGCATGTCCCATTACTGGGGAACAGCTATTAAGAGGGAGACATGCGTATGGACTACGTCAGATTGCAGTGATCTGTCAATGTGTTCATTCTGCAAGTGAATCAGCCCAAGGACATGCATAACGAAGGACATTTTTACTGCCAAATTCCAATAGCAAAATTCTTGCTTTCTGTGGCTCATGGTGATATTTATCTTTATAATAGTAACTGGCACTGAGTGATAAGGATTCTAAAATAGTGTAATAAAAATGCTGTATTCATTACAACAGCAATGGGCAATTTGTGACCCAAGCTACAAGAAGCATCATTTAGTCCCTTATTTGCAGCTCTTGGACCGTAACTGTAAAACTGGAAGCCAAAGCTTCCTGCCATGATATGGTATGGTATGAAAATAGATGAAAATTGGAGCGTGATCCCTAAAATAAGTATATTATAATTGAAAATAAATAATCTGGCAGGATTCAATCTGGACCGGTCATCAGGACCAGAGGTTTTGTTTTATGAGCATTTGGACTTGTGCTGGAGCCCATCTTCAGAGAACATCTAAAAAGCTACATACAACAGGCACCATATAAATACCACACACAGAGCACCCCAAAATACAGTCTGCTAGAGAGAAGTTCCCGGAAGATGAGCTCCAGCACGAGTCTGAAGGCTTGGAAGACAAAACCTCTGGTCCTGTTGACTCACCCAAATTGGATCCTACAACATTATTCTGGGACACATATTTTTTTTTTTTAAAAAAAATTGATTTATATGCCGCCCTTCTCCAGAGACTCAGGGTGGCTTACAATGCGCTAAGCAATAGCCTTCATTCTTTTGTATATTTATACAAAGTCAGCTTATTGCCCCCACAACTGGGTCCTCAATTTACCTACCTTAGAAAGGATGGAAGGCTGAGTCAACCTTGAGCCTTGGCGAGATTCGAACCTGCAGTAATTGCAGGCAGCTGGTCTTAATAACCAGCTTAATAACAGGGTGCCTTAGACCACTGTACTACCAAGGCTCTTCGTTTTTTTCTTCGTATTTGCCTTCGTTCGTGATAAATAATTCCCCCCATCAACTCCCAGCCTCAAGCACATGTGTTGTAGAAAACTCTAACACTAGAATTTGATTAACATTTTATGAGAGTAGGACATAATCCTCAATCTCTCAACAATTTAAGGATGTATTCATATCCTTCCAGACTTACCTGACCACCATTTTAATAGGATAGACGCCAACAGCAAGTCTTTTGTCTTTGGGGACGTTGTATGAGATTCTACCACTACTATTGGTGATTTCTGTATCAAAATAGACCCAACGTCCAGAGGAAGGTTCGGTCACAATGAAGATGTCAACCTGAAAGATGAAAAAAGAACATGTGGTAAAATTCCTTTATGGAATTAAAATGCAGGAATAGAGAAGTTCAGGTTAGGCAAACAAATTCCTGTCGACACACATACACAGTTAACACCAAAGTTCATGAAGGATATTATATTAGTCTCTCAAAGAAAAACTAGTTTTGCAGCATCTTAAAGCCTAAAACATTGTGGCAAAAGCTTTGAGGATTAGTAGCTATTTCAGCAGTATGACATCACTGACAATTTTTAGTCGGTTTTAATAGAAGCACAAGAAAAGCTCGCTGCTCTGTACTGTTCAGTCTGCAGCTAAAGCATGTGTCCAATTCTAGGTGCCACATTTTAAGAAAGACAGTGCCAGATGAGGACAATCCAGATGGTGAGGGGCCTTGAAACCAAGTCCAATGAGAAATAGCTGAAAGAGCACAGCATGTTTATCCTGAAGAAGAAACAATAAAGGGAAAATAATAGTAACTTTCAAACATCTGTAGGACTATCTCATAAAAGACAGAGCAAAATATGAATCACCAGTTAAAGATCTTGCAAAGAGTAGAGCATGAGCTTGGTCCCTCCTATATTTTTAAATTACATACTTTGCTTGTGAGATTCACACTCTAACTAAAATATCTCCAACAGGCAGATCAAAAGAAATAAATACTTTGCTGCCTGAAACTCTGTGGACTGTTTCTAAGCAGAGTTGACACAAAGAACAAGGTTCTGATTCAGAACAAGCCAGCTTCCTACAAGCATCCTCTCATACAGGGAAGGGCATAATTAAATGCTATAGAAATATTTGTCTTCAGAAAACTGCAGGCCATGGGATCAGAAGAAGCAATAGAGATGAAGTATTGAACTCATATCTAGTTTACAAGTTTGGAATATGGTCAGCTGATATGAAAATGCAAAATAGAAGAGCTTTTGGCAGTGGTGAAATCCAATTTTTTTTATTACCAGTTCTGTGGGCGTGATGTGGCTTGGTGGGTGTGGCAGGGGAAGGATACTGTAAACTCTCCATTCGCACCTCACTACAGAAGAAGGATACTGCAAAATCCCCATTCGCTCCCCACTCCTGGGGGAAGGATATTGCAAAATTTCCATTCCCACCCCACTTTGGGGCCAGCCAGAGGTGGTGTTTGCTGGTTCTCCAAAGTACTCAAAATTTCCGCTACTGGTTCTCTGAACTGCTCAAAATTTCTGATACCAGTTCTCCAGAACCTGTCAGAACCTGCTGGATTTCACCCCTGGCTTTTGGTCTAATCAGCTACAGGGCTCTTTTCGTGTTCTTAAGGGCTTACATGTCTTCAATGGCTTAACAGGGAAGGAGGGAGAGAGGGAAGGATGTCCTTGGAATGTTACCTTTTCTCCTGTTAAAGCCACCATGTCAAGTGGTCCATACATGAACCGGCCAACTAGCAACTGAGGGCCATCTTCTGCAACAATGACATCATTCGATCTGTGGTTTGAAGTTACATTCTGAAAGGGAAACAAGGAAGGGAATGAAGTGACTGGATCATCCCAACCACTATCCAACCTAGAAAAAAGATATTTGTTTTTGAACATCTGAGATTAGGAGAAACAACCCAAAGTCAGCCCTTACATGTTGATATGTGGATACGCCTTCTTGATCTTTTCCTTAACTCTGCATGTGTATGTTTGTGTCAATGCTGACTTTTAGGCAAGTTCCTGCAATTCGGCAAGACTTTGGAAGTGCTTTGCCATTGCCTGCTTTCTAGGACTGAGAGCTAGTAGCCCAAAGGACACTCAGTTAGCTTTTTGCCTAAGGTGGGACAAACTGATGGTCTCATGGCTAGCCTTGTGCCTTCATCACTACACCTAACTGGACCTCTTTCCTTAATTAGACCTTTGACAAATTAAAATAAAATTCCACTGAGATTCATATGCACCCATTTCAGGCTTTGAGTGCCACTTTTATATTTTAAACAAGACAGGATGATCAGAAATCCTTCTGGCTTTCTTGCCATCTTTGAAAAAGTACCTGGCCACAAAAAGTATTTCATCACTTCCTATCTTTCAAATGCTGATCCAACTGCTATTGTTATTATTAAACTTTATTACAGCCCTCTATTTCCATAGACTACTTGGACAAATACAAGATAAGAAAAGCAATTAAAAAGATATAACCCTAAAGGCAGCCCTGTCTAAAAAAAAATCAAGCGGTAACAAATTGAATCAAATCTAAAATGCATCAACTCATTTTGGTGGCGCAACCACTGCTTCTCTTGTTTTCTTTTTCTTTTAAAAACTGGTTTAAAATGGCTTCGGTTCCTTTGAAACATGCTAAGTTATAGAGCTGTGATGGCGAACCTATGGCATGCATGCCAGAGGTGGCATGCAGCGTCCTCTCTGATGGCACACGAGCTGTCACCCCAGTTTAGCTCCGCTGCGCATGTGTGCACACCACCCGCCCGGCCAGCTGCTCTTCGGGTATATGCTGCGCATGCGTGGGGTATGTGTGTGTGTGCGGGGGTCCTCCACATGCACGGGGGGGCAGGGGCATGTGGCAGGTGCATGCATGTTGATGGGGGGGCAGGGCGCATGCAGGGGCACACTTTGGGCACTCGGTCCGGAAAAGATTAGCCATCACTGTTATAGAGGGATTGGATAAAAGGCAATCCTGTACCCTTAGCTTGACTTGGGTTCTTTTGCGCAGCCATTTCTCTCGGGGATTTGAAGGGCTGAGAGTCACTGGATCCAAACTGTTGCTTTCCTTGACATTGATGGTTTCAAATCTCATCACCTGAAACGAGACATAAACATGGGAACGGCACTCAGCATAGTCATTCTGCCAAAGAAGTTCAAAATAATGAATGAATCTTGGTACACCACAGGTTTAGAACAACGGCTTACTGCTTGCAAGAAGTTCTTGTCTACGGGAAAATTTGCATAAATCTTTTTGGCATTTCATTAGTTTAACTGCATTTTTATCTTCTCTTACACAGTTTGGTGAAAAGAAGGACTAGGGGTGACATGATCGCAGTGTTCCGATATCTCAGGGGCTGCCAGAAAGAAGAGGGAGTCAAACTATTCTCCAAAGCATCCGAGGGCAGGACGAGAAGCAATGGGTGGAAACTAATCAAGGAGAGAAGCAACTTAGAACTAAGGAGAAATTTCCTGACAGAACAATTAATCAGTGGAACAACATGCCTCCAGAGGTTGTGAATGCTCCAACACTGGAAATTTTAAAGAAGATGTTGGATAACCATTTGTCTGAAGTGGTGTAGGGTTTCCTGCCTAAGCAGGGGTTTGGATTAGAAGACCTCCAAGGTCCCTTTGAACTATGTTATTCTATTCTATTCTACACTGAAAGGGTGGCTTGCCGATTTTATCCACGCAGCAACTGAATTAGTTAAATGAGGCAGAGATTTCCTGCAAGGCCATCAATTCAGTTTTGTGGCCAAGATGCACACTGTATTTGTGATCCACGGATATAGACAGAGGGAGAGCACACAAGGAAGGCATTGTTACCTGTCTCAGAATGAAAGCAACCACATCTGTTGATTCCCAGTAGCTGGCATGGAAGAGATGTGGCAAAGCCACTGTAGGAAAGGCTGTGAGGACATCCGGACAATACAAAACATAATCTATTCGCTTGGCTCCCCACCATTTGGAAGTTACTGTGGAAAACAAACAGGCATTTCATTTGTCTATTCCACATCACAGAAGCGCCACAGATCCTACCTGAGAATAACATCAGCCGGAAGGAGCAGGGTGAACTCCTCAGAAGAGAGATCCAGGGGCAAAAGCTAAGTGTAGCTGTTGACAAAGGCTTCTCTTGAGTTATTCCACCAAATTGCCAACGGTAAGCCAACCCAAAACAGGCAGGGCTTCCCAAGGAGAAAGTTACCAATAACTACTAGTCCAAAATGACTTTCTAGTGTTAATTGCACTAGGCTAATTGCACTCACTGTTTGCTATGTTGCTGGACAATAAGCTCTCTGTTGACCCAGAGCTCTCACTGTTGCTGCTGCCCAGGCTCCCTCTTCGCATTTTCCCTTGTACAGCATTGGGAAGTGCTAAAGTCTCTTGCATGAAGGATGACTTTGCAGAACTGTCTTCAGCAAACAGGCTGCTATGATACTGGAGTGTATCAGCTGTAAGGTGGGAAAGAGCTGAATCAGATAAGGGAGAAATCTTTTTGCAAGTAAAGTTTCTGAAAAATAGTACCAGACATATTGATCAGGATAAGCATTCGGGCATGGAAGGACCACTAAGCTCTATGAAGCCATTTAGATACCGGTAATTTTCCCCTATCTTATTTGTTATTTCAGCCATGTATGTTTTCTAATGGGCATAGATATCATATGGGCAAAGCCAGGAAGGAAGAACCACACAGATTTCAGAAAGCCAGGCCAATGAATAGGGAGTATGAAACATTCCTTTCCTTATCAAAACAATAACAAGTGGAGTTTGCTATCATAATTTTGGGATACATGACATAGAAACACAATCTTGGTGAAACACAGGGCCTGCAAGTAAAGGGGGAGGGGGGAAAGGCTCACCCCAGAGTCTAATAATTAGGGTATTATGAGAATTAAACTCCACATCTGGAAGACAATGAGTTTCTAATATGTATGGATGTATGTATACACTGTATGTTGTCTAGAGGCAAGCTTGGATGATAAGGTGCATGGGTTGAAAAAAAATCATAAGATGTCATCTTCTGGGCAAACCATGAGACGGTGCCTTGAAACTCCACAGACAGCATAAGCCAATTCTTGGCAGAGAATTATTATTCATTCATCTCTGTAAAGATCATTTTACATAATAGTCTAGACGGCTGAGGCATGCAGAAGTACTTGGAAGACAGGGTACATGACTACAACAGGTTGTGAACTGTACAAGCCAAAGACATAAATACCTAAGAGGTGGGATCTTCCATCTCCCAAGGGATATCTCTGGTACCTTGGTACAGTACAGGGAGGCAGAAGATGGAATTTATTCTCTAATAATGGCTCCAGTCTGGAGGCGGAAGGGTCAGCTGAGTGGAAGAGGCTGTAAACTTGACTGCAGGCTGGATGTACTTGGCAGACTAAACACAGGGAGAAAGGATGACTCACAGTCATCATGAACTATTTAGATATATCTTCAGAGTACAAAAAGAAAATACAAGGAGTTACAGACTTGTCATTAGATTTCCAAAGATGTAAAATTCCCATGGAAGAAGAGTCAAGTACTTTGGAAACAATGGAGTCAATTCTGAGCTATGTCCTGCCTTCTGCCTTCCAATCCATCCCCATGGTTTAAGCAAATATATGTTAATGAATAACAATACTTTCCACTTGCTAAATGAGAATTCTGTGTTCTTTCTTCCTATAAACAAAGTAATTTTTTTAAAAACAAATTCAATCACTTTAGTAAGCCATCTCTGAATCAAATTGTTTCTTAAGATTAAAAAATATTCTTTAAATCAGAGTCCAGTGTACCCAAACAAGCCACCACCTGATATGCTGGATTTCACAGAAAGTGGGCACCTGAGTGAATACAATTTGATGGGTGTGATACTTAGAACACATATCAAATAAAATTCCATACTTTCAGAAAACATATAATGGTCCCATTCAAATTCCAGTCCAACAAATTAAAAACCTCAATACTGTTTTCTTTCTGCACATAAGCTTGCTAGAGAGGACTTCAACCATATTTCTAATCAAACTTTTAAGATGGAGTCACCGTATCTCCTTTATACAATTGTATAGAGATGACAACCAATGTTGTTGTCTAGCTCCAGTTTTTCTCTATTTTTAATTTGCTTCTTCCATCTTTTTTTTCTTTACCCGAATAACTGGGCAAGAAATGAGCAGACAATTGCAGAATAGTAGCATAATAATTGTGAGGTTGGGGAGAGGGATCCATGCAGTTAAGGAAATGCACATTCTTGGAGAAGCTGGGTAGAAAGTATGATTCTCCTTTTTCTATTCTTTGATTTGCATTTTTTTATGGTTGCAAAGCTAGTTCACCTCCTAGGGCAAGGGGTTAAGACCCTGGCCTCCTTACCACTTGCCTTTCTTTGAAGCAATGTAAATGGAAGGCATTTGAATAGTTTTAAGCTTGTAATTCTTCCTACAGAATTCTTAACAACCTTAATTAATTGCTTTCTGAAGCACTGTTCTTTTTTAGAGTAAAGGAATTGTTCTACCTCTCTCACATCCTGCTGATATTAGCTACTTAATCAACATGCTTTATTATGCTATATTCTTCTCTTTAAATGATTGTTCATTTACACAATAACAAAATGAAAATATTGGATTTCTAAAAATGGAACTGCTAAGAGACCTGAATAAGGCGAGGTGCTGAATTGCTGATAAAAGCGAGTTTTAAGGACAAATAATCAGCAAGAAAATTAAGCTTACAAGGAACCTATCTATTCTGTGAAACTGATAAAACTGGAGTTGTTCATAACAATGAAGATATATAAACATGATGAATTAGAAAAGGTTTATCAAAATGCTTTATCATTCTCTAACGTCTCTTTTTTGTTCCAAAAACAAATTATTTCTAGCCTAGACTGGCTTTACAAGACAAAGTTGTCATTACTCAACATTCACAAAGAGACAATTCCAGCACCTGCCTATCTGTGTTTCATCACTAATCAAAGCTGTTATAGCAAACTAAATAGGAAACTGCGCTTTGAAAATCAGATTAGAATTTCCCCAGGGCTAAGCAAAGAACAATCCAATGGTATTAATTGCTGTAGTAAGCCTGGCATTTTACACCAAATGTCTGCTCTGTCAGACCTGATTAATAAATCAAATAAAACTTCAGTGTTTAAAGCACAGATTGGTCCACAGATGAATAATTTCCACCGGCAATGGATTGATTCTTGTTATACAATTGAAAAGACCTCTTAAAACTGATATTCAGCTTGAATGACAAGAACCCACAAAATGGATTATTTCAGAAATCTTGATACTGAACACAATGTTTGCAATGGTCTCAGCTGCCGTAAATAAAAATCTAGTCTTTAACAAGTGGGGAAAAGTGGAAAGAAAAGCATCATCACGAGAAGGACCTTCACTGTTTTGAAAATTGGTTAAGCTTTGTGGATTTTGAGATGTTGGAACTACTACTTTTTATGGGAAAATCCCTTTTCAAAAATAATTTTCGAAAAATAGCACTGAACCTCCTATAGTCTGCCCAAAGAAGTTTGTGCTCTTCAGAGGACAAAAGTTTGGCCAAAAGTAGCCAAGAGTAGCTATCTGTCAGCTGACAGATAACTACTCACTTACCTTCCAGACTGGGCAGGACTGTCCTCCGCATAGCCAGCACCAAACCGAGAGGTGAACCAAAGAGGAAGAAATCAGACACTTCAAATTCAAATCGCCCCAAATTAACATCCAATGTGCTTGAAGTGTTTGTTGGGGGAAACTCTGCATCTTCATTCAACATCGTTGAGTGGATGCTGGGAAAGAGAATAAGAAGAGTGAAACAAAGTGGCTCCATTCCACAATGATGATAGACTTGAGGCTGAAATCAATTAGACAAAGACTAAAGGTGTCAGGTTTCGTTGCTAGCTTAAATAAACTTCATTCTCAAACGCAAAGTCTCTAATGAATCTCTTTTATTTAAGAATAGAAAAAACGACATGCCTGAACTCTGTTGCAGCCAAGATTGGCACCTCCTTCCAACCCCTCCCTTTCCGTTCTTCAACCCCAATGTCTCATTGGCCACCATCCAGATCCATCTCTTCGTCTCATACACTTTCTTTTCACAGGAATTCCCCCCCTCCCTCTGTTGCCCAAGTAACGCTATCTGCTGAAGAGCCAGGAACTAGGTGAAAGTTCATCTCAGCATTAAAGCAAGCCCTTCTGTGATTTTATGTCAGCGCTGAAAGAGATCATAATTTGGAACGCTGACAAAAGGTAGTCCACGACTTACAACAATTCCCTTAATGACCATTCGAAGTTACAATGGCACTAAAAAAGTGACTTATGACCATTTTTCACACCTATGACCGTTGCAGCATCCCCGTGGTCATATTTATTTTATTTATTTATTTGTTTAAATTTCTATACCGCCCTTCTCCAAATAGGACTCAGGGCGGTGCACAGCCTAAGTAAAAACAAAGCATACAAAATTTAAAAAACAGTATTAAAATAATTAAATATTCTGGCCGCAAATTAAAACAACCCAATTTAAAATCAATTTAAAATTTAGCTCAAGCCAGCCCAGCTAGTTGAAATAAATAGGTTTTCAGGGCCCGACGAAAAATCCGGAGGTCTGTTATTATACGTAACTCTGGGGGAAGGTTATTCCAGAGGGTGGGCGCCGTCACAGAGAAGGCTCTCCCCCTGGGGGTATGATTTACATTTGAATGCTCGACAACTGACTCACATTTATGATGGTTGCAGTGTGCTGGGATGCATGTGTTTCCCTTTTGCAACCTTCTGACAAGCAAAGTCAGCAGAGATATCAGATTCACTTAACAACAGTGTTACTAATTTGACAACTGCAGTGATTCACTTAACATATGTGGCAAGAAAAGACCTAAAATGGGGCAAAATTCTCTTAACAAATTCTCACTTAGCAACATAAATTTTGGGCTCAATTGTGATCATAGGTTGAGGACGACCATACCTGTAATATGTTTAAGGGTTGCAAATATATTGGTAAGTGAATCAATGTATAAAATTGGGAATGGGTGCATTTCTGGACAAAATTTCAACACAGGAGGCAGAGAGAAGTAGGTTTACTTTCACCAACCAGGAGAACAATTTAGCTTCTGGGAGGGCTTTGGACTATTTATTTTGGAAGCAGGCAAAATATTTTTATTTATGTTTGTGAGCGTGCACTTTTGTGAGTGTGTGATGTCAGTCATTTCCTTTATCTAATCTATTCCAAATAAACAAGAATGAAAGAAGACTTTATATTTGCAAATACAAAATTCAGTTTATGAATAAACATAAAGGCAGCAACCAGAGTTTTTGAATGCAGAACTATCAGCACTAAAAACCTATAGACTTTCTAATACCTATTTTTCCATCAGTTATGAGGTTTGCGCCCTCTGTACAATTTTTTAAAATCTACAATATTATGATATACTATCTGAGAAGTAATTGGAAAACCTACTTTCATGATGGTGTCTCTCATATGGAAGGGGCTCCAGAGTATACCTGTGTGTTTTTCAAAAGCTCTCTTTGGCAACCTGAATGACAAAGTAGGTAAATACCAAGTCCAGGCCATACAGCCAACCTGACATTATCTACTCATTGCTTAGTTCACACTAAGTCTTGCTCCTGTTTGCTTGAACTAACACTTTCTTCATGAAGGTTTTTAGTTACCTGGATAGGAAAGCATGATGGTTTGTTATGCTATCACAGTCATAGTTGGAGCAGTCACTTTGTTTCCGAGGCAATGGTTGTCTGGGCTCTTCATTCTCCATTATTCCTGAGATATCAATATTACTTTTGCTGAGGCGCTTGAGGTCTTCTAGATTTGAATCTTCAGCTGAAACAGGTTTATCCTAGAGAAAATTTATTTATATGTCTGTTTATTTTAAAGGGGAAAATTACTCTGATGATACACATGAAGGGGCTGTAGTGTTGATACAATTTTCATTCCCAAAGTTTACTGCAATCAACAACATGAAGTTAGTTTTTAAAACTAACATATATGTGTGGCAAAATTTAGGATCTTTGGACAATGAGAGAAAAACAACAACAGAACAGATTCCAGAATAACAGAGTTGGAAGGGACATTGGAAGTCACTAGTCCAACCCCCTAACCCTAACCCTAACCCTCTACTATTTCAGATATCTGTCCAGTCTCTTCTTAAAAGCCTCCAGTGATGGATCACCCACAAATTTTGAAGGCAAGGTGTTCCCCTGGTTTATTGTTCTCATGGTCAGGAAATTTCTCTTTAGTTCTACGTTGGTCTTCTCTTTGATTAGTTTCCATCCATTGTTTCATGTCTTGCCTTCAGGTGATTTGGGAAATAGGTTGATCCCTTCTTCTTTCAGGTAGCCCCTCAAATATTGGAACACTGCTATCATGTCACCCCTAGTCCTTTTTCTCACTAGACTAGACAAACCCAGTTCTGGCAACTGTCCTTTAGCCTCCAACCCCTTAATCATCTTTGTTGCTCTTTTTTGCACTCTTTCCAGAGTCTCAACGACTATTTTATAATGTGGCGACCAAAACTGGATGCAGTGTTCCAGGTATGGTCTAAGTTTTTATAAAGCGGTACTAATATTTCACCTGATCTTGATTCTATCCCTATGTTTATGCAAATTAGGATTGCATTGGCTTTTTTGGCTGCTGCCACACACTGCTAGCTCAAATTTCATATCAATCATACGAGATTGCTATGCACCTGTATTGGTGCATAGTGTACATATACAGTAAGCTCACAGGAGTTTTATACCATTTCACTGTCATGGCATTTCAAATAGTTCACAGCTTTCCAGTTAGCAAAACTCCTATTGTAGATGATAAGCTATGCAGTGGCTGCCTTCTCTGACATTCTCCCATGCATACCTGAACACTGCTGCTGCTGCCTCTTCTGCTGCTGAGTTGGCTTTCATCTGCTAGTCCCGTGCTATAGCAAATGGCATCAAAGCCCAACATTCCTCCTACACAGTCCCCCACAAGGCACACCTGGAAGACCAAGAAGAAGCACCAAGTTTGTGATTTGGCCCAATCAGAGAAGTTCACTTTGAGCCCTATGTCATTACAGTCACATACCATACAGTATTATGATTAACCAAATAAATATTTCATGGCTATTTTTATAGCTTACAGGATTGCCTGGTTCACACAGCATCATGGTGATACCTTGAACTGCAAACTTTTACTTACTTTTACTTTACTTTTTTTTTTACTTTTATTTGATTTATATACCGCCCTACTCCTGAAGGACTCAGGGTGGTGAAGAGCCAACAATAAAATACATATATACAAAATTTAAAAAGCAGAAATAAAATCAAATTAAATAGTTTGGCCCAGACAAATTAAAACCCCAATCAATTTAAAACAAATTTAAATTTTGAGTATTAAAAATATTAAAAATATTAAAATTATTAAAATTGTTTAAAAAGAGGGAGAAAGTTAGGCCAGGCCCGCCTGGTGAAATAAAAAGGTCTTTAGAGCGCGGCAGAAGGTGCGCAGATCCGGGATCCTCCGTATCTCCGGGCGGAGCTCGTTCCAGATAGTAGGTGCCCCCACAGAGAAGGCTCTCCCCCTGGAGGCCGCCAGTCGACATTGTTTGGCCAACGGCACCCGGAGGAGCCCCTCTCTATGAGAGCGTACCGGCCGGTGGGAGGCTACTGGTGGTAGTAGGCGGTCCCGCAAGTACCCAGGTCCTGAGCCATGGAGCGCTTTAAAGGTGGTAACCAAAACCTTGAAGCGCACCCGGAAGACCACTGGGAGCCAGTGCAGCTCGCGCAGGAGGGGTGTTACATGGGAGCGCCATGTCGCTCCCATTACCACCCGCGCGGCAGCACTCTGCGCCAGTTGGAGCCTCCGGGTGCTCCTCAAGGGAAGCCCCATGTAGAGAGCGTTACAACAGTCCAGGTGGGAGGTGACGAGGGCATGAGTGACTGTGCGTAAGGAGTCCTGATCCAGAAAGGGACACAACTGGCGAATCAGGCGAACCTGATAAAAAATCCTCCCAGTCACGGCCGTCAAGTGCTCTTCTAAAGACAGCCGTGAATCCAGGAGGACGCCCAAGTTGCGCGCCCTCTTCGTGGGGGCCAATGATTCGCCCCCAATAGTCAGTGATGGCACCAACTGACTATATCGGGACATCGGAAACCACAGCCACTCGGTCTTGGATGGGTTGAGCCTAAGCCTATTCCTCTTTCTAATGTTTTAGCATTGTGTAATGTGTGGTGAGAATCCAAAGCCAGACACAGGTGAGTCATAAATCTTCCAGTCACACAGCAAAGACATGAACGCAGGAAGGAATTTACAATAGAGTATGGCTCTTTACAGAGAGAAAATATTTCTTGTAGTTACCATACTGGAAATAATAAAATAAGTTTTCAAAATGTGAATTCACTTACATCAGCTGCATCGATAAAATAAGCTGATATAGCAAGTTTGCACATAATCAGTATCACATAAATGAGACATAAAATACAGAGAAATTAAATTAAGGTGTTCACATTACTATGAAAATCAGGATAGGGATCATCCAAAATTGCACTGGATTGTAGCAATCTTAAGAAAGGTTAATTCTCCAAGCCATTTCCCTGGATATAAACATGCTTACTTCAACTATAGTTTACTTATTATAAAAGAACCTAGTATTGGTTCAGGACTACACCTTCTCAAGTCTAAAGAAGCAGGCTTCCACTACACCATTATGCTAATTTATCCTCTTGTTTCTAATTCCCCAGGCACTGTTTTTTCTATTGCTTTCCTTCCAAAGTTCTGTGAGAACTCAACCAGTTCAATCCGCAGTCCAGTCTGGTATGAAAAGCAGTATGATATGAAAAAGAAAATCTGGAGACCACAACTACTAAGCTTTTATTTAGCGCCAGTACTGTGCAAAGTACATCACTACTCATTAGTAGAACAGAAGAGTAGAAAAAAGAATGTTTTTTCCCCTTCCTTGTGGGGTTTTGAAGGAAGTTAAGGAGATTTTTTCTTCTCATAAATTTTATCTCCTCTTCCACATATTTTTTCCATGGAAATGATTTTTATTGCATTTTTTGAGGATCAATAGTGGAGGAGAGGAAAGTTATGTCAAGGTGAGGCTTGGGAGGAATGGCTGATGTTGTAAGAAAACTAAAATGGGTGATTTTTATAGGAATCCTTAAGTTAGAATTTCAGGGACGATGTTCTTCATTCCTACTTAACAGAAAAAAACGAGATGCTGAAAAACCCACTCCAATAGACTGCCCCTCTCTTCCCGAATTGCACCTATCTGACCACAAAATAACTATTTATCAAATAAGAACTGATTTTTCCTCTGTT
Source organism: Pituophis catenifer annectens (assembly GCF_029215685.1). NCBI lineage: Eukaryota > Metazoa > Chordata > Lepidosauria > Squamata > Colubridae > Pituophis > Pituophis catenifer. The sequence goes on from NW_027256881.1 coordinate 21,108,688, forward strand.
CTCTCTATTTTTCGATATCACATCCTCTACAGTTTCCATTTCAGAGTTATTTGTTAGTTGAAACATGAAATAAACATAGGATAAACTTTAAAAAGTCAATGAGCCAGTATAAGTAACTACAAATGGTCCATCAACATGTCTCTAGAATTCTCCAAAGTTGAGCCAGCATCCCAGAGTTATTACTTATGCAAATAACTCAAGGAGGCAAACATATCCAACACACCTTCCTCCTCTTATTTACTCCACAAGAACAACACTGTGAGGTGGGTTGGGCTGTGAGTTACTGGCCTAAAGTCACCCAGATGGCTTTCATGACTAAGGAAGGACTTGAACTCATGGTCTCCCACTTTCTAGCCTAGTGCCTTTACCACTAGACTAAATTGGTGACATGATATTTCCTTTTTTTAATTTCACAATTATGTAGAAAGTTACGCCTGTTAAAAATTTTAACAGACAACACTTATTTCCTGAAACTTTCCAAGCACCAATATTTGCAAGGTGAAATGGGAAGAGGGAGAAATCCACTCCACTCTCTCAAATGATAGCACTCTATTACTATCATGCCTCTGTAGCCCTCAGAAACTGAAAATAAGTGTGGTCTCTGCCTGAAACGTAGATTTCCTTTCCATTTAGATCAGTCCACAAGCGTCATACCATCTATTTCAAATACCAAGATTTCAGGAAGCAAATTATACATGGAACAAAAGTACAAGGGCTAGGAGCCTGATATATTGTTTAATTTCTTATTTTGTTACTAGTAGCGGTGGAGTATTTTCTGATTAAAGAAATAAAGAATGAAGTATATACCTTCTGCACAAAAGAAATTTTATCAGTTTCAGTGTACTGATATGATGTCTTTTAGATTTTCCAGCAGGAAGAAGAGTGGTCATACCTGCCCATTAAAGCCTGCCCCATCAGGAGATCCAAGAAATTCATTATAAACTTGGTTGGCTCTGCTGATCACCATGGCAACCGCATTCTGGTACTGAGGAGAAGAGATCGCCAACAAGGGCAAGGCGGCCAGCGGGATGTGATCTTCACTGCTACTTAGAGATGTCTCATCATAACTGTAAGGATTCAGGCTAAATGGAGAGAAGGGGATGGCAATGCAGATTATCCACAATTAAGAACAGGAGCATTATAAATATTGGGTTACATTGAGGATGGAGAAAAGATATGGCAATTTAAGATGAACCAGGACACAATCAACTGAACTGACATTAGTCACCCCCAGTAGTCCAATTTTTAAAGGTTTTGCCGCCATTATCATGATTTTCCCGGGAAATATATAGTAGTCTTCCCTTTGCTTTCTGCACCGCTGTGCACCACACCATGTGCTGTTCTTCTGAAGCCGTTCCGACCAATATGGCCTCCTCCTTCAGTCGATACTGATGAGCCAGCTGCCACACACCAGGCCTGTTGGTCCACGGGAGGTATTTGATTCCCTCCAACCCGCCGTTACAGCATAAAGCCATACTGGGTAGGGCCCCACAATCTGCCACCCGGGGACGTGCTCTGTGGGGGTTCCAGGCTCCCCCTGAAATGCCATGGCTTCATCGCTTCAAAATCTAAGGGACTGGTTTGGATAAGCTCAACAGCACTTTTTCATGCGGCTCTTGATAAAAATAGGATCGCCAACATGATCACCAATGTCCGATGACGGATATGGCACAAGAAGAAGTAGTCCAATTCTTCAAAAGTATTTTGAAGACCATCTATTTCCTGGTAACAAGAAATTTTACTTTTTGTGGGTAAAAATTTGCATAAATATGTTGTTAAGCACCTATTTGTTTTTAAAAATACAAACTCAAGTAAGTTGGCCATCCTCTCATGACACTCTCTTATCACTGCCATTTTCTCTATGGCCCTCTATGGCAGGGAAGGAATTATCTTTAAAAGACCAGGTAGTTTCCTTGGGTCTTTCTCCTTGAACTTTCTGGCAGTCTAAACAGTCTTTACCTGTTTCTGCTTTAGAGCTTGCCTACTTTTCATACATACCATCCTGCCTGCATCTTACATACTAATGGAGAAGGTCTTCCTAGGGCTGGTTGAGATGAACAGTATCCTGACCCATGTGAATAAGATTTGTCATGCCACAAACTCAACTTGCTTGATATTCCTAATGCACTTTGCCCTATTAACCTGCAGTTGGCAATACGTGGTCAGGAGCACATGATCCTCAGCTGAACACAAGATGGAAGGAAACAGTACACCAGGAAGTTAGCTTCTCCAGCTTAAAAATGAAGGAGAGAGACCCAAGCATTTCTCTGGATGTAGAGAGATGGGGAAGAAAAGTCATATTCCTGAGATCTCAAGGGAACTGGCATTTTGGACAGAAAAACACCAGCACTGGCTTGATGTTATCACCATGCAAGTGTCCAACACAGAACTTCGATATAGTCCCATGCAGTACAGTTTGAGAGGCCTTTTTTTATGATCACACCAAAACATGGGATTGACTGTTTGGAGAGACTCTCCTTATAGTCTTTCACTAGTTGATGAAAGCCTTAATTAGGAAGAGGAAGACATTTGTTTTAACAGCATGTAAAATTTAATTGCTGTCTTTTGTTTGCTACTGTCAGTCTGTTTTTTTCATTAATGCATATTATTTCTCTTGGAATGATCACTCCAACTGGTTTCAATTGTCAGCTATTCCAAGAAAAGTGTCAGCCCCACTTAATAAGGGGAGAGGAATTAGTGAATTGCTAAATAAGAAAATTTAAATGGTGGGAGAACAAAAAATAAAAATGAAAGCTTGATGGTGAAGTTCAACTTTGGGTAAAATGAGAAGGGAAGCAATGGCTGCAGCAGCCATTACAACTTCCGTCTCCTTATTTTGGTAAACCTGATTAGGGAGAAAAGATGTTTACTCTTGTGTGAATAATTTTTGGAGACTACCGGTAGTTGCTAAACTTTTTGACAAAACATTGCTAAATAACACACATGCATACACACACACAAAGGGAAAGGTGAAGGAATATGGAGGCATGGGCAAATGAACAGTTTAGAAGTTTCCATAGTTGTGAAATAAACGTGCTAATTGCACACTCTTTTGTGCCTTGCTCTTCACACATCTTGTACATTCTGCTTTTCAGCACAATGCAAATTCCAGGTGAAAAAAAGGATGGGAGCAATCCTGCCCATATGGCTGTGCAAAACTCACCAATAAAAATATGGGTCCTCTAAGACAGCAGTCACCAATTGGTGGTCCGTGAGAAAATTTTGGTGGTCCACAGAAAAATTATTTGCATTTTTCATATTGCACTAAATCGGGGTCCTCAAACTACGGTCTCTGGGCCGAATACGTGCAATGAACGTTTGTGTTGCTGCAGAGTCTCCCCCTTCGGGGTCTTTTTGTTCAGGGCAGAGGGGGACAGAAATTCCGACTTGGGGTCTGCTTCAGCCTCCTGGTGCAGGGCTTTGGTGAAGGCTGGAGGGAAGCGCCACTGGTGGCAAAGAGAAGAGGGCCTTGTTCCGGTGGGACTGCATCATGGCCTGGAACTGGCTGACCATCTCCACCCGCTATGTCTCCAGGCGCCTGTACCTGGCCTTGCACCCCTGTAGGTCTTCCCTCTGTTTGGAAAGCCTATGCTCATAGTCCTCAGTGAGGTGCTTCAGCTGAGCTTCCTTCTCGGTCAGATCCAATTTGAACTGAGCCAGCTGTTTTGCCAACTCTTTCTCATGGTGACTGCTTAGCTCCAACAATTGCTTCCTGTTGGGGCCCTAAGGAGCCCAGGCGGGAAAGGGAGGGGTGGCTGAGAGGGGAGGGGCGAGTAGAGGCTGGCAAGGCGCCCCTTGATGTGAGTGACATCGAGTTGGCCATGCCCACCCAGTCACATGACCACCTAGCCACGCCAACTCAGCCGGTCATTATGCTGATCATATTAGTAGTCGGTGGGATTTAAAATTATGAATTTAGTGGTCCCTGAGGTCCAAAAGGTTGGTGACCCCTGATCTAAGAAGCACCACATCAACATCATGGAGATACTGAGCCATCAGTTCTCAGCAATCATGATAAGACAGGGGTCTCTGTGAAAGAGGTCCTGGAATACCCCCCCTACTCCCCCCCCCCCCCCGCAAAAATCAATGAGGAAGAGAAGCATTTTACAGGCTGCTCAGCTTTGCAAGTATTAAAGGTTTTTCTTTGGTTCAATTTACAGCTTTGGCTTCACCGTTATTCCCTGGAAAAGCATTTCCATTTCTCTTCTACTATTCTGTGAATGACCAATTAGATGCCACAAGGAGGCAGTATGGACCAGCACTTGTATAGGCTGGAGGATAATTTTGGCTTCTGGGTGTCCAAACAGAGCCTACAGCAATAGAGAAAGCTGCCTAATACTAATCCAGACAATTTATCTTAGCTTAGCACTAGCTACACTGGCTGGCTGCTGCTATACAAGACTGCAAGATTTCCAAGCTCTATCTTGGACAGTGGGATTGAATTGAATTCATGTGAAGTATTAGTACCACTCTACAGAGCCTAGGGACGTGGTGGCCCAGTGGCTAAGACGCTGAGTTTGTGGAACAGAAAGGTCAGTGGTTCGAATCCCTAGTGCTGCATAACGGGGTGAGCTCCCGTTACTTGTCCCAGCTTCTGCCAACCTAGCAGTTCGAAAGCACATAAAAAATGCAAGTAGAAAAATAGGGACCACCTTTGGTGGGAAGGTAACAGCGTTCTGTGTGGCTTTGGCGTTTAGTCATGCCGGCCACATGACCATGGAGATGTCTTTGGACTGCGCTGGTTCTTTGGCTTTGAAACGGAGATGAGCACCGCCTCCTAGAGTCAGGAATAACTAGCACATATGTGCAAGGGGAACCTTTACCTTTACCTTACAGAGCCTTAGTGTAATACTGCATCCAGTTTTGGTCACTATAAAAAAGATGTTCAGATTCTGGAAAGAGTGAAGAGAAGAGCAACAAAGATGATTAGGGGGCTGGAGGCTAAAACATGAAGAAAGGTTGCAGGAATCGGGTATGTCTAGTCTAGTGAAAAGAAGGGTGAGGGGAGACATGATAGCAGTGTTCCAATATTTGAGGGGTTGCCACAAAATGAGGGGGTCAACCTATTTTCCAAAGCACAGAAGGCAAGACAAGAAACAATGGATGAAAACTGATCAAAGAGAGAAGCAGCCTAGAACTAAGGAGAAATTTCCTACTGGTGAGAACAATAAACCAGTGGAACAGCTTGCCTTCAAAAGTTGTAGATGCTCCATCACTGGAGGCTTTTAAGAAGAGACTGGACAGCCATCTGTCTGAAATGCTATAGGGTCTCCTGCCTGAACAGCTGGTTGGACTAGAACACTTCCAAGGTCCCTTCTGACTCTGTTATTCTATGTTCTATGTTTTAATTGGGAGCTTCTGAATACAACACAGATGCTGGATTCTGAGCTGCATCCCTTCCCATTCCAAATTGAAGCTCTGGAGAGTACACAATCATCTGCCTTCAGCTGGAAAGGATACCGAAGGTTCCAGAAAAATGCTCTTTTGAGCTCAGCCACTCAAATTACTCCTCTCCATCTAAAATAGCCAAACAGCTGCAGGGCTTGGAACTTGGGAAAAGTTTTACAGAGCCTGAAAGAAGAACTTTAAATTACGGTTCAAAGAAGGATGTAGATCAAGATAGGACAGCTCAGAAAAATAGCCATCAACTCCAGCTTTCAGATCAGGATCCTCTAAAGCAGCGGTGGCCCACAGGGTGCTTAGATCTGGCCTGTGGGTCTGGCCTGGAAACAGCAAAGGATCGGCCCGCGGTGCCTCTGCTAGCAAAAATAGAGCTTGGGTGTGTGTGTGCGTGTGGCCTCTCCATACCCCATTTTTGGCTGCAACAGCCTCCTGCAGCCCTCTGCCAGTGAAAATGGAGCTCAGGGGGCCATGTGCGGCCCCGGGGATCCATTTTCGCTGGCCATGGGCTGCAGAAGGCCGTCGCTGCTGAAAATGGGTCATGAGGGCACACGCGCTGGCTCCCTTGGGCTCTGTTTTCGCTGGCAGAGGGCTAGCAAAACGAACTAAAAACAAAACAAAAGGAGAAATGATTCCCCTTTTGCATTTGAGCATGCAAGAACGGACAGGAAATAGGAAAGGGAAAGAGGAAAGACAAAGAAAAAGAAGGGAAGATGGGAAGAGAGCAAGGAAGGAAAAATAAGGAAAGTGGGGAAGGAAGAAGAAAGGAGAATGAAGAGGGAAGGAAAAAGAAGAAAAGGGAGGGAGGGAGGGGATTATGAGAGTGAGGGAGGGTCTCAGGGAAGCCCTGCCTTAGCACTTGACCACCACAAGTGCCCGCCGACACGAGTGATGTTGAGCCACCCCCACCATGGCCATGCCTACCACCCCCCTCCCCCGGCCCTCTGAAGTCAAACACAATCCTGATGCGTCCCTCAATGAAATCAAGTTTGACACACCTGCTCTAAAGCAAAAATGTAGAGCAGCAAGATTGGGAAAAGTTGGTCAGGCACCTTGTCAGGAACTCTCTGTCTTCCATGCTGCTGCCACAGGTTCGCAGAAACAGCTACAAATTGAGAAAATGAGCTCCAAGTGACTGAAGCAAGGAGACCTATAAAAAACTATATCAAGCTTTTTATAGGGGAAATTAACCTCTGTCCAATGTAGACTGCAAGCAAACTCCATCCTGCTCATAAACACTGGGCACTGTTTCTTACAGCACTATCTTAAAGGTTAAACAAGAGCCATTATAATTGTAGTGTGCCAGATTGACTTGCTTATTTCAGGAAACAATGTGAATTTCAGCCTTCTTCAACTCTGCAGCTCTTAGTGCTTTCCCCTGTTTTGCTCCATTCCAACCCTTTCAAGCCTGCTGCTTTACTGTTCCTGTCTTCTCCATTTTATTTCCCTTCCCTCCCACTTCTTTTAGTCTTCTGTCCTTCCTGTCTTTGACTTTCCTCCGCCCTATAATCAAGGGGCTTAACCGATGTCAGCAGGACATTGTTCCATTAAAAGCTTAATTACTGCTACAACATCTCTTTGCTGCTTTCTATCAATAAATTGATAGCCTGTGTTGTAATTCTGATTATCTCTCAATGATTAGTGGACTGTGAGATATCATCTGTTGTTCAAGGCATGTACCAGCTGAAATCTAACTCACTGAGATCTTTTTCAAGAAGCAAAATATCCCTACAGTAACGTTGACTAGGCAATAGCTCA